>NC_142646.1:30601595-31282783 GCF_053813885.1 Theobroma cacao
GTCTAAATAATCATGGAAACCTGATTCATCAATGTACAAAAGGTGGCAGGAGCATTGGTTAGTCCCAATGGCATAACAAGAAATTCAAAAACACCATATCATGTCACGTAGGTGGTTTTTGGTTTATCTCTCTTGGTAACTCTTACTTGATGGTAGCCTGATCTCAAATCTAATTTGGAAAAGTACTTTGCACGACTTAATTAGTCAAAGAGATCTGCTATAAGGGGAATTTGATATTTATTCTTAACTATGACTTTATGTAACATTTGATAATTCATGCACAATTGTAAACTCTCATTTTGCTTTTTCTGAAAGAATATCAGGGTTCCAAATGGTGCCTTTGATGGTCAGATGAATCCAGCTTGAATCAACTCATCTAATTGCTTTTTTAGCTTTACTAACTCTAAGGGAGCCATTCTGTATGGCCCTTTTATAGGTGGCTTGACACCTAGAAGCAATTCTATCTCATGATCGACAACTTAGCGAGGTGGTAGGACCTTAAGTAGCTGTTCTGACATCATATCTTGAAATTCTTCTAAAACTAGCTTTACTCCCTTAGGTATTAGACTTGTACTATCTCCATCTTTGTAGATAAGTATGGCCACATATGAAGGGTCTCCTTTCTTGATCCCTTTCTTGAATTGGATAGTTGATATAATCTTCTTCCCACTCTTAGGTAGAATTGTAGTTGGTACCACACATGGTTGTTCCCTGAAGAACATTATACAACTTGCAGTAGGGAAAATGATGGCCTATGTTTCTATCATCAAGTCCAAGCCCAAGACAAAATCAAAATCATCTATAGTGGCTATAGTCATATTCACGTTCCTCTCTCAAGAACCAATCTTAACCTTTACATTTTTGGAGTTTCCCATAATAGTTAAAGTTGGCGAGTTGACTGTTTTCATCTGCCCAAAGTCTTTCTCAACTTTAAAACCGCATCTCTTTACCTCCTCAGAGTAATAAAAGTGTTTGAGGCTCTAGTGTTGAGCATGGCTTTGGTTCTTTTCTCATTCAACAACACCTTTACATATGTTAAACCTCGTCAGGGCTTCTTCTCCATCTTTTATAATTGTGCTTGTAAGGTGTTGAGGAAACGAATGAAACCTATTCGTGCCAACTCTTCCTTGACTTTTTCGACTGTGGTGTGAAGTGGTGGTGTTTCAACATTAGCAGTGCATATCACACTAAAGGCTCCTCGGTGAGGATAATCGGTTACTTAATGTAGTTCTTTGCATAAAAAACAAGGTATCAAAAGTCATGGCTTGAAGTTCCATGTTTTGTTTGTTTTCGGTTGGGGTAAGTCTCTAGCAAGTGGTCTCTTGTCGCATCCCCTACTTAAGGGTCTGTCAACTCTTAGAAATTTTGTCGCACTGTTTGAGTTAGAGCTACTGGTCTTGGATGAATAGTATTTCTTTTTGTTGGAATTTCATTATAATCAGTAAGGCACACGGCAATAGCCATCACCGAAGTCAAACCTATACCTTTTGTCGCTATAACTCTATCGTCGCCCATGGTTTCAGACCCTTAAGGAACTAGAACAATCTATCCTTTTCAATCATATCCATGATATCTAGTACTAGAGTAGAGAAGTTTCTCACGAACTCCCGAACTAATCCCGTTTGTGACAACTCTTGTAGCTTTTACTATGCAATAAACTTAACATTCTTAGGAAAAAACTTGTTCTTCAGTTCTTGCTTGAGGTTCGCCCAAATGGTAATGCAACACTCACCATTAATGAATTTGGAACGCCACCGTAACTTCGCGACCCTAGCAAGATACATTAAAGCTATCACCATTTTGTCCTCCTCTGACTCTGTGCGCACAGCTAAGAAATGCTACTTTATATCAAAGAGGAAGTTATCCAACTCTTTAGCATCTTTAACCCTTTCGTATCGCTTGGGCTTTGGCACTTTGGCCATTTTACCTCGATCTCCTGAGTTTGCACCAGTATTACCTACAATAATAACCAAAAGATTTACTTAAGCTTGCAATTCTCCAATCTCGCTTTGAAAAGTGCTCAACACATCCCCGATTATCACGAACTACGCTCATTCGCTCAAGTATACGACAGTTCATGCGATACTTGAGTGAACGCTTCCACGCAAGCCAGCCAATAACTCATTTATATTTAATCAAACATCAACAATAGTAACGCATTAGACTAAGGCAACGCACATCAAAATCATAGGGCATATCGAATGCCATATACGCAACCACTGAGCCAAATAAAGGAAAATATTTTATTAATATGAAAATGAGTACAAAGTGACCAAGACACGCCATCGTTGGGCCATAAGGGCAGCCCTAGATGATTTGCTACCAACATACCTTTACTAGTGAGGTAGGCCAACAATCCACTAACTGTTCACCCCTATAAAGTGTTTACGAGATTTTACAAGTATTTTATCAATAGCTATTATAATGCTTGAGATTGAGACATCTTTTTCCTAAAGGGTCTTCTCCTTAAAGATTTAACAAGAATTTCTACAAATGTCACCAAGTGCTATTACAATGTTTAAAAAAAGGAACATCTCCCATAGAAGCATAAAAGACTTAAACTCTTAGGAAATTTTGCCATGTCATGGCCCTATACAAGGTTGGCTCATGATACCGGCCTCATCACTTAAGGTATTAATCATCTCGAATAGTTCTCGCTGGACTGTCTCAATTTCATATATTCGCTAGCATGGGATTATTTGAGCTTTTACTGTGACCACCGCAACCTCTAGCTCATCAATCCTCTGATGGCCATGTAGGGAGTTCCATGTGATCACCAAGTTTACTCTTTAGCTCAGCATGTTTCACCTATGCTCTGATACCAACTATCACGAACTACTCTCATTCGTTTAAGTATGTCATAGTCCATGCGACATTTAAGTGGATGCTTTCACACAAGTCAGCTAATAACTCGTTTATATTTGATCAAACATCAACAATAGCAACAAATTAGACTAAGATAATGCACATCTAAATCTTAAGGTATACCAAATGCCACATACGTAACTATTGAAGCCACATAAAGAAAAATATTTTATTAATATGAAAATGAGTACAAAAGGACCAAGACATGTCATCGTTGGGCTATAAGGGCAACTTTAGATGATTTGCTACAAACATACCTTGACTAGTGAGGCAGCCCAACAATCCACTGACTACTCACCCCTATAAAGAGTTTATGAGATTTTACAAGTATTTCATCAGTAGCTATTACAATGTTTGAGATGAGGACATCTTTTTCCTAAAAGGTCTTCCTCCAAAAGACTTAATAAGATTTTTTACAAATATCACCAAGTGTCATTACAATGTTTGAAAGGGAGACATCTCCCTTGGAAGTACAAAAGACTTAAACTCCTAAGGAATTGTACCCTGTTATGACCCTATACAAGGTTGACTCATGACACTAAGCACTAACATAAAGTTTATAAGTGTAAACATGAAATTATTCAATATGAGCTAATTGTTTAAAACATGATTGAAAAAGAAACAGATAAAAAATATGAATAAGTTTTTAAGATTTAGGGAAAAGTGTTGTGAGATACAAAAGAATTGAATTTTTGTGCTTCATAATTTAAAACAATGAAAGGAATATTGTGAAATAGATAAAAAAAAAATATCACATCATCATATTTAATGCAACATCAGTAAAAAAAAATCATATTAGTACCAATAATAGAAAAATTTTAATATTGTTAACAATTGAATTGATATTGTCAATTCTAAAAAATATAGAAACTCAATTTTTATAAATTATTGTACAGGGATTAAATCCACCACTGTGATAAAGTATAAGGACTAATTTCATAATCTACTCCTTTACAACATATAGTAATTAAGCTCATATTTATTTCAGTTTCATTTTCTAGGTTTTCCAAATCATAATTATTTTAAATTTGAATCAAGATCTCATTTTCTCTTTTGTAAAATCAAGTCGTATCAAATTGATTTTTTTTTTTTTATTTTAGACAAATCAACGGATATATCATGATATCAAATTTTGTTTTTTTCTTTTTGGATAGATTGGGGTATGAGTAGAGATTTTAAGTTCAAATTTAATGTTTTATAACTTTATAAGTCGGAGATACAGGCATTTTACTAGTTAACTAAATATCCAAGTGCAAATATTTTTAGTAATTATATGAAGTTTATAACATTTAACATTTAATGGGCCACCTTATTGTAATTGTCAGAAGTCGACATCATAATTAGTTGAAATTAAAATTTTTAATGGATTGAACCAAATAAAAGATGAGTGACTTACGTGCACATATAAAAAAAATTAATGGCCTCAATAATAATAGATAAACAATACCCCAAATATTTAGCAACAAGAAAATAAAAATGCTTATATGAAGTCTTTTTTGTATTTCAAAATTTATAAAACGTGTATACATAGACTGTGTAATTTTTAAATTCTATAAGCAAATTTAGATGTTAAGTTATTAACAAAATATGTGGAGTTTAAGAACTTCACCATAAAATTGTATAGGATGAGGACACTAAAAAAGATTTTAACTCCACAAGTGGGGTTATAGGGTTGTCACACATTCCATTAGAAATATATATTTAACGAATCAACCCTAATTTCGTTTATAAAATTTAAAAACTTAATTTTATAATCCATAACATAATTTTCATTTGCCTTTTTTTTTCTTTCTTTCCTTTCTTATCCATCTTCCTTTTTTCCTGGCTTGGGCAAAAATGACCAATGAGATTGTCAACATCATGGTGCTTCCAACGGAGATTGATTTTTACCTTATAAAAGGGATCCAATTACATGGGTGTAAAAACTAAATTATTATTTTACACTCTCCTATAATTTCAAGAATAATTAATATTTTTTATAAAAAATTATTAAATTTAAAAATATACTCGTATCCATGACGTATATAAAAATTTCACATCCGTCTTTCTTAAATAAATATATATATATATATATATATTTAACAATTGAAATCTTATTATTATTAAAAAAATAGTTGAATATTTTCAATTAACATAATATTTGACATGCGTGATCTACAAGTATAAAACCCAATGGACTTAACAAAATATAAACCGTATAGAAAAAAATATGAAATGATGCAAAACTTAGAATATTGCAAGTTCAAGGAAATATGCACTAGTATGGAAATAATAAAAAGGGCATTAAGTATTGTTAAAAGTAAATTAATGAGAAATCAATGGAGATAGGAACCCCAACTAAACCGACCTTCCAATTTCTGCCCCCTCCCCCCTCGCTCTGCACTGTTATAACCCCCAAAGCTATCATATTGAGTAATGCAAAGCTTCATGAGGAGGACCCCCACTCTGTTTCCTCTCTGTCTTTCTCTGTCGCTTTCTTTCTTCCAACTCTGAATCAACTTTTTCCTTCCTTCTCTTTATGTATCTCTGCCTCGCCGCCATTAGCAAAGTCTCTTCCTTTTCCAATTTCCCTTTCTTTCTCTGCTGTAAAATCTCGAGCCCTTATTTCAGTACTATACATACCCCTGCATATATTTTTTATAGCAAGCCTAAGCTACAAGATAGCAACAAACCCCACTCTTAAACTACTCTTTTCTTTTCCTGCTTTTGACTCATTAAATATATTGCACCCTCATCTTCAGTCACAACCCTTCTTCTATTTAATGCCTCCTCTCCTTTTCAAGACTTTTGCTTCTTGTACCCCATTTTTCTTCTTTCACCGCGGAGGGATGGTATAGGGCAAAGACAAAGACAAAGCCAAATAGGAGTTTGTTTTTCTCAGCTCTAGCTTTCTTTGATTTCTTGCTTTCTGTTGAAGTTCTTGATCATATAAATTTAGGAAAAGAAAGAGTATATTGAGAAATAGAGACTTAGGTATCAAGGCCAGTTCTGTTCTAGTCTTAAAACTTGAATTAAAAAAAAAAAAAAGAAAAGGGAAACTTGGGCTTGTTTTTGTTTTTACTGTTTGATTAGATCACTCCATTTTAGATTTCTTTTTGTTGCAAAACCATTTATTTGTTGACACTCATGGCAGAAAAGGACATAGATTGCTCTTCCCACAAACTCCCCTCTGCTTCACAGGTGAGCCCTTAGGAAGGGATTATATATATATTTTCTATCTCCTTTTTTTTTTTTTATTGGTTTCTCTAATCATATTCACATTTGGTGAATATCTCAGGTTCTTGAAGAGTTAAAAGAGCTGTGGGGCATGGCTTTACCTATAACAGCCATGAACTGGCTAGTTTTTGTTAGAGCAGTGGTTTCGGTGCTGTTCTTAGGCAGACTTGGAAGCCTTGAGCTAGCCGGCGGTGCTCTCTCCATAGGATTCACCAACATCACTGGCTACTCTGTGCTTGTTGGTCTTGCCTCAGGGCTTGAACCGGTGTGTAGCCAAGCCTATGGGAGCAAGAACTGGGAGTTACTCTCCCTCTCTCTCCAACGCATGATCATCATATTATTTCTTGCAATCATACCAATCAGCCTGCTATGGGTGAATCTTGAGAGCATTATGGTGTTCATGGGACAAGACAAAGATATCACAGCAATGGCAGCAACTTACTGTATGTATTCTCTACCGGATCTTTTGACAAACACGTTGTTACAGCCATTGAGGGTTTTCTTAAGGTCACAGCGGGTGACAAAGCCTATGATGTGGTGCTCTCTGGTGGCTGTGATGTTCCACGTGCCACTTAACTATATGTTGGTGATGGTGATGGGGCTGGGAGTACCAGGTGTGGCAATGGCGTCAGTGGTTACAAACATGAACATGGTGGCTCTGATGGTGGGGTATGTGTGGATGAGTGGACGGTGGGAGATGAGATGGACGGCTGGGATTGGAGGGGTGTGTGGTGGGGTGGTCCCACTCTTGAGATTGGCAGTGCCCAGTTGCCTTGGGATTTGCTTGGAATGGTGGTGGTATGAGATAGTGACTGTCATGGCTGGTTACCTGCCGAATCCCACACTGGCTGTGGCTGCCACTGGGATCCTTATTCAGACCACCAGCATGATGTACACTGTTCCCATGGCTCTTGCAGGCTGTGTCTCTGCCCGAGTAAGTTCCACTGCAAACTATGCCATGACTCTGTTGCGTTAATTCGTCTTTTAAGACAAAAAGAAACTCAAATTGAATGGCTTAGAGCCTAACAGTAAATAGATCAAAGCATCTATAATCTCTTACTTTCTTTGATTAGTTGAATTATCTGATTCAAAAATGGTCTTGTTTTAATGCCTAAATTGGAATTTGAAGTTATCTTTCAACAAGAAAATATAAACAGATCTATCATCAGGTCACGACATCATTGGAGAAGTATAAATGGTTATAAACAGAATGGGGAAAATGATTGTTCGATCTCAACTTGATCTGTTGGTGATTGCATCACCTTTTAAGGACTTATGTAGGTCATACTCATACATGTAATGTGATTGGACAGAATTAGTAAAAGACAAGCAAGAAGTTGTTTGCTTTATGGTATCGAAGCCCACATTCAATTGGTGTGTGACAAAACCATATAACCAACAAAAGTGAACCAAATGGCCATTTTTGCCTTGCAAGTATGTGAAATATCCCCTTACGCATCTTTTGTGCAAAACAAATGCAGGTAGGAAATGAGCTGGGAGCTGGTAAGCCACACAAGGCCAAGCTAGCAGCCATGGTTGCATTGGGCTGCGCCTTTGTGATTGGGATACTCAACGTGGCTTGGACGGTCATCCTCAGGGAAAGATGGGCTGGTTTGTTCACCAAGGATGATCTGGTCAAACCATTGGTTGCAACAGTCTTGCCGATCATAGGGCTGTGCGAGTTAGGAAACTGCCCCCAAACAACAGGTTGTGGCATCCTACGTGGCACGGCCCGTCCTGCGGTGGGGGCCCGCATAAACCTGGGTTCGTTTTACTTTGTGGGCACCCCAGTGGCAGTGGGCCTAGCGTTTTGGCTAAACGTTGGGTTTCCTGGGCTGTGGTTTGGGCTACTGTCTGCCCAAGTGGCATGTGCTGTGTCCATTCTGTGTGTTGTATTGCTCTATACAGATTGGGAGGCTGAGGCTTTGAATGCTAAGAAGCTTACCAGCATGGAGATGAGCTCATGCAATAATGGACATGGAGAGAAAGGATATGAAATGGACGAAGAGAGCAGAGGGTTTTTGGGAAATGGAAATGACAAAATAGATGACGGTTTGTAAAGAGAAAAGGACAGGGATTGTGGGGGTGGTGGTGGGATATGTGCATGAGATGGTGCTTAGCTTTATGGGATACTGGTTTTGTTGTCTAGTTGCTTTCGGGGAGGTAGCTGACTCATGTTTGATTTCTTTTTTTTTTTTTTTTTGTTATCTTCGTTCTTTGTTGTAATGTTTGCTTTTTCTTTGGTTTTCAGGGTTTAGTGATTTGAGGACCTATTCTTGGGCTGTTCCGTTGCCAGGAATGTCACTCCCCATACAAAATGTTAAATATTTATGAACGATGGCCTACATTTTGCTGCTACTTTTTAGAGTGGGCTTTTTCTTTTATTTTCCTTTTTCCGTACTTGTTTTGGGGGGAGACTGGGGAAGCACCAAAATAGTCGTCGTGGTTTATGTGGCAACTAGCTGCGAGCTTTGTTGATTAAGGTACGATGTGCCCATGTACGAAAGCAACATCTTTTGTTGTGACGCACCTCTCGTGTGACAACCCTTCTGCTTGAATTTTGAACTAAGCATCTAATAGTCACGTTTACAATCTAAATTAGCCAAATTGCTTTGGGGTGTTGAAAATAAACATAGATCCGTCCTCTTATCGGAGTTTGACCCGTTAAAATGTTTAAATAGAAATCTAAACCTTCACTGGAGAGGAATTAGAAGTGAAGTTTCGATATCTTGCGATTGTAGATCATGAAAAGAAGTTTTTCAATTATGAATTATTTTTGAAACAATTTTGAAAGTACTCATCTATGTTCTACAAATGTGTTCAATAAAGGATTTTTATTTGTTTTCTGTTGTACTAAATTGGTGTTTATAGGACGGTCATTGCAACTCAAACTCTTAAAAAAGGTTTAAATCCAAAACCTGCTCCTAGAGACTCAATGGTCATCAACTCTTGCTAAAAAACAAAAGGATGATGAGATCAAAGAAAGGCAGATTATGTTCAGAACTGTTCAAGGGACCGCTTCCCCACCGACCCTTTCTGGGGTTCCACTGCTCCACCTCCTAAAACAACTACTACTTGACAAGGCATCACTAAATCTAGCTTTTTGTAAAGGCATATTTGCATACGGTTCAAAATATTAGTAACAAATACAAAAGTGAAAAATATAAAAAAAAAAAATCCCAACATCTTACTCGAGAGGATAATAGTACAGTCGATTCCACGGTGAGATCGAAGGAAGCAAAACTTTTGGCTCCTTTTCAGCCAGAGGGAACAAGAGAGCAAGGCGCTGCAATCATAGGGATTCATGTTGCAGCATTATTGGGGAGGTTATTGTCACAGGTGTTGTAAGCAATAATAATAATATGAATAGTACAGAAGAGAGAAGAAGGTTTGCCCTTTTTTTCTCTTATATATATAAACATAATAGCAGGCCCTGGAAAGTAGTGGATGGGGATCGATGATCAGTGGTTTGGGTGTTACTTTATGCAGGCCCTGGAATGTGACGTCTGAGTTCAGGCTTTGGGATAGTGGCTAGGGGGTCGGGGGAGGCTCAAAAATCCCTTCGCTTGTGTCTCACACTGCTGCATATGGTGAGAGCTGGGCAGCTGGCACATTTCCCAATTGAAAATGATGTTCGTGGACTGTCCTTGTCAAGCTGTTTATTCGGTTCTCCATCACTACTTATGTTATTTATATATGCTCTCAAAATTTTGCGCATATTTTTTCACCTTTTTGTGATTAATTTCATTTCAATTAACAAAACATCAAAAGATAGCATGATTTGATAGTCTCTCTTCTCGTTCATGTACTCTTACCAATGATTCCCCAAGTATAGAATTACGAATAGATTATGGAATTGAAGTGATGGATATCGCATTAATGTGTCCTTGGCATATGTAATCAAGGAAATGTTCTAGAAAAAGAAAATACCATGCCATATCTATAAAAGATAGCTAGAGTAGCCATATCTATAAAACTATAGCTAGAGCATACAGACAACGGTAAGAATAACAAATATATTTACGAATTAAATTAGTTGACGCTGCCAAATGGTTTGGTTAAGTGGTAAGTATGCTTTGTCAAGTTTGGAGTTCGACTTGTGCCACGAACGCTTGCTGAAGATAAACTGACTCCTCTCTTCAAGGTAACCAAAGGGACTTTTATCTGGTGAGGGTGACAACGCACCCTGGTGCCTTGGCAGGTATGCGGAGCAGTCTATCTACGTACCCATTTTAGTGACCAAGTGAATCAATGAGTTAGGCCACAACCACAATTTACCAATAACGAAAGCTCAAACGGCCAACTTGGGAGGCCGAAAATGAGCCCCACGGTAAGCAAGAAACAATATAAAAAGACAATTGTTATATTATAAAATTATGTAAATTATAGAGAAATTTAAATTGTGTATGTTACATTCATACATATATATATATATATATATATATATGAAGTTAAAACTATTCATAATTCAACTCTAATTAATTAATAATATTTTAATATAACTCTAACTGAATATTGTAATTAAATTAGATAATAATATTGTATAATAATTCTAACTAGATAATTTGTATAATACCTTAGCAAATGTATTTACAATCTTGTTGTAAGTGATGGGTTCATTGACTAAAATTTTCGAACCTCGGATGAAGTGCTAGCGCAACTCTTGAAAAGTAGGGGGGAAAAGCACAAGAGCCCAAAAACTTTTTACATGCGCATCAATTCCCAACTAGATTAGAAGACTGTGGAAATCCAACTTTATGCTGCTTACAAAGAAAATGAGATTTCATTTTCATTGTCATTGGCCACATGTGTGAAAAGACAAACAAAGAAGTCAATTGGAGTTCCTCTTGATCTGGTAAAATGACCAAATGCTAATGCCCTTTGTTTTCTCTTCATATGTTCTGTGCGTATTCCTCTGGTTGGCCTTTGATGGGTTCCTATACCTTAACTCGGTGAAGATCTTTGGGAGGCCGCCTTAACATATGCCTCTGGTGCCAAAAGATACACACATGAAAGGGATCCTATATATATATATATATATGGGCCGCTGCGTGCACCTTCTTTTCTCTATTTGATTTTCTATTTCAAATTAATGTTACTATGGTCAGTTATACTTATTTGAGGTGAAAGTTAACGGAGGCCAAGGGCAAACGTCTAGCTTCAGAAAATCCGAAGGGGGGGCCTCCTGGCTCCGACCTGGCTATTAGAGCTGGTTGAAAATGGCGCAACTGTTTCAGCAAATTGGAGGACAGTATCCGCAAAATCCTAGAGTTGACTTCGGACATTCGTTTTGGCCACCATGAGTTGCCGTCAAGATCAATTGATGGTCACCAACGAGGATACCAACAAGAGTAGAAAGTGACAAATGTGGATGATCAAGAAGGTTCTAGCTAGGCAAAATCATCATCGGCCAGGGTCACGCAGCTCCTAATAAGTCCATATTTCTAAGCCTATCAAATCTGATTCTTCATTACTAACAACAAAGATTGAATTTTCCTTGGCTACTTATTGTAAAGTGGTTGTCAAGTCAGCTAGGTTAACAACACCTAAAAGTTGAAATGCAGCCTGCCATCTTCTGCTTGCATTTAGGACTTACTAAGTAACAATTAGCTATGGAGTAAGAAAAAAAAACATGGAAGATACTGAATAAGTCAAGCAATGGTTAGAATTTTGCCCTTGAGAATAAGGGTGGTCTAAAAGGGGAGAAATTGTTATGTGCATGATTACATGGATCATGAATGGAGTCCATTCCAAGTTTTATATAATCCTAATTGGTATTATTGAAATATTTTACTTCATATTAATTTCGTAATTTGTATTATGATGACATTTTTTTTTCTAAAAGAACCATTTATAATTTCAATTCTTTTATATCATCATGAGTTGACAAAATATTTAAATTTTCACATAATATTCTTTTTCAATTCCATTGATGACCAACATTACACCACAAAATTAATCCAAAGACAAAAAAAACTCATACTAGCAAGAAAAAGTTTGATATTAAAACATTCTTTGCATTATGACCATTTGTTCAACTACATCACTCACTTTTTACAACTTTCAAACGAGCCTTTAAACTTCAATTTAGGTCCAAACAAGCTCTTAACCTAGATGAAATTTAATTGACAGTAGAGCCAATATTAACCGACCTTTTTTCCTCATGTGGTCAAAAGTGTCTTTTTTTTTTTTTTGCCATGTCAGCTAGCCAAGTTATGCCACTTGGATCTAGTATTGGATTTAATAACGATTATATTTTTGTTAGGCCTAAGGTTTTGTTTAGATTTAAATCAAAGTTTAAAGGTTTATTTGAATGCAATAAAAGGTGAAAGACTAAATTAAATAATTTAAAATAGTAAATATAATTTTTTATGGTTTATGTTAACTAGAAAAGTTTTTGCCCCACGTGGTGGGATTTATAATCAGAATAATATGTACATTTTTAATTGATTGAATTAAAAAAAATACATTTTTGTTGTCACAATTTTTTTTTTGTAAAGTTTGAGTAATGTGTAATTTTTAGTATAAAATAAATAGAAAGTGGAAATTAATGTGAACAAAATACTTCTGGACTAAGCAAAATGCTAAGAAAAAGACACACTATAAGAAATAAAAATAGTAAATATTAAACCTTATCTGCTAAGAAAAGTTATCAATGCATCCTAAAGAAAAGGACATTTTAGAAGTAGGAGGAATAATGCATCATATAGAGTAGAAAATGTTACATATTGTGAAACTCCAACCTTGCATTAAGTAAAATTGTTTAAATTTTAAGTAATTGAATGATGTCGTAATGTAATTATGTTGTTGGATGAGTTTTTCTAACTATTTTGTGTTAAATTTCTCCCTAATATTGTGTTGAATTGATATAACTTGATGGATGTAAGAATGGGAGGAAAAGGAAACCAAAAGGATATATTTTTACAAGTTAAGGCATGAAGGGTCGATCAATGGAAGTCTTGAGACTTAAAATAGCTATTGGAAGTAAAAAGATCGATCCTTAGTGAGGAAGGTTCGATCTTTGGACAACAGGGCACTTAAAGTAGGTTCTAGAATGGAAAAGATTGACCCCCAAGCCATGAAGGGTCAATCCCCATAAGATGGGAACTTTAGAATAGCTTCTAAAAACACTAAGATCGACCCCCAAGCTTTCAAGGGTCGAACCCTACAAGTCAGAATCTAATTTCAACCATTGGACCTAAAAAGGATCAACCCTTGAGATAAAGGGTTGATCCTTGTAGTTTTGGTAAAAACAAATAAAATAAACCTAAGGATCGACCCTAAGCTTTAAAAGGTTGATCCTTAGGCTACAATAGTGAAAAATAAAAGCCCTAGGTCGAGTTTATTTTCTCAATTCTCATTTCTCTCAGCCTCTAAACACTTTTTCTCACTATCTAAACCTTCTTATAGCCTCTAAGACCACATCTAAAAAGAACTAAGCCTTCCAACTAAATCTTGAGGTAAGATTTAGCCATTTTTTAGTTTAAAACCCATGATTATAGCTTAACTCTCATTTTCTACGAATGTTTGCATATAACCCTGATTTGAGATAATTTTTTTTTGAGGTTTTACCCTCCAAAGAAGATGTTGATGTATGGATCTCCATAGTTGAACAATATACACTTTAAGTTTGAAGCTTCATACTCAATGGATTTAAAACGAAGAATATGGATTTACTCGACTAGTTTCGAATAAATGGATTTGCTAGCAAATTAGGAAACTCATTTTAAAATTTATAATGTTAGGATTTGTTGAGCTTGAGGATCGTAGAACGAGCAAACTTTGACAAAGCGATGCCTAGAAACATGCTTTTGTTAAAGTGAGTAGATACACTGATAACTCTATTATATAAAGTTATTTTGACATATTTTAGGGGCTTAAGTAGCTAGATTTTAGGTTCGAATTTTAGCATTTTATGTGTTTTTCTAGTTAAGTTGGATTACTTGTTGAGTTGTTAATTTAAGTTATTTTAGTTTAATTTTACTTTATTTTTGCTCTAAGTTACTTTAAGAATAGTTATTGTTGATTTCTCTAATTGCTTTTGTAGAATATTTGATGAAAAAGGTTCATTTGATGAAAAATTACACAAGTATGGTTATGGCTTGAATCATACACGCTGCAATATTTCAAGAATAACTTGAGCTAAAGAACTCTAATTGATACAACTCTTGATCCATTGAAAAGTTAAGAGAAAAGGCTACTTTCATGTTTACCACTTTGCCCAGTTCAGATTAGATCGAGATGAAAATCACGTTGGAAGATGATGGACTACTGTAGTTTTGCACAAGACAACATGTTGAGTGAAGACTGTAGCTTTGAATTGCTCAAGGTTACAACATCAAGGAAGCCAAGGCTACAATGCTGAGGATAGTAAGGTTGCTACGTTGGTAAAATGAAAGGCATCATACAAATTCTCAAGGCTAAAGTTCTACGACGCTAAGCAGAGGAAGGTTGTGGCATTATTGTAGCAAAAAGGGCAGCCTCTTGATGCTAAGGAACCCAAGGTCACGATGCTAGAGAATTTTTTTAAAATAAAAGTTTGATAGGATTTTGAAATTAGGTTATTTAGAGTATATTGAAAGGACCTTTTTCAGAGGTTTAGAGGGGAGGATGACAAGCAACTATTATGGAGAAAAAGAGCCAAAAACAGAGCAAGAAAGCAAGAGAATTTGAGAGAAAATCAACATCAAAAGCTTCAATCATTAGTTTCTTTCTCTACTTTTGTGTTTTTCTTATTTTCTTTAACTTGAATTAGTGGCTAATTTTCTTTGAATGATGTTTTATTTAAATATTATGAACTAATTTACATTTCAAGGATTGTGGTGGATTTCAACATGTTGTTTGAATATTTGTTTCCCTTTTAGTTACTATGAATGGGTATAGTTTTGCTTACTCAAATCTCCTCTTAATGCTTTTAATTGTCTAGTCAACAATTAATTGATTTGTGAATCTAATTAAGACTCGATTGAGAGATTTTAGATTGGATTAAGGTTTGAATAGTGTATGTTCACGTCACTTAAGTGATCTGATTCACGATTTGGGTAGATATACACCAATTGCCATATTTAGCGAAATTAGGATATTAGCTTAATGAACCTTATTTAGATGATTACTATAGAAATATAGTGGCCAAATTAAGTTAGGCATTTGTGCAAGCATCTTGATGGGGACTTGTATGTAGCTTTGGATTTTAGATTAGTGAAACTACCCATGACTATAAATAATAGGAGAAGCTGGAATCAGATGAAGTGTTGAATGAACTTATAATCCTAAGTTTTAGTATATTGTCGTTCTTAAGTAATTTTAATTTTTGTTAGTTAATTTAGTACTTGTTTTAATTCAGTTTTAATTAATTTTTTGAAAATTTTAGTTTCTTAAATAAGATTAATTTGTCATAAAATTTAGTATTTAGTAAAGTTTTAGGAACAAATATTCATGGGAACAACACTTTACTTTTTCACTATATTACTTGTGTAAAACCCGACCCTATAAATACATGTCATGACATGCATGCACTGAGTAGTATGTTATTATGCTAGGAAAAACACCTAAGAATAGACGAAACTTTGTATTGTACCTAATGGTACACTTGAGGTGATTGAACCTCGAACTAGTTCAAATAGGAATTTTATGATGAAATTTAATATTTTATAGTCTAGGAATGACTAAAAATGATTGTTCGGAGTTAGAGGGTTCATTTGGGGTAAAATTAGAAATTTTGATATTCAAGGGCAAAATCGTCATTTTGCCACCTAAGATAATAATTTGATCATGGAGTGAAATTTTTGACCAAGATTAACTATTTGGAGTATAATTTAATGATAGGAAGTGAAAAAGTTTAATTCTGGTGATTTTTGGAGTGTAGGGGCAAAATCGTAATTTTGCCACCCACGGACAAAATTTGAGATTTTGAGAGAATTTAGATCAAATTTGACAAATTGGAGAATGGTATGAGTATAAGGGATGAAAAATATGTCTATGGGCAATTTTTCAATTTTTGGGGCAAAAATGTAATTTTTCACTTTTACGGGGACAAAAGTGTAAATTTCAAAAATTACTCCACCGAGACTTTGGATGAGTCTGAGAATTTTATCTAAGCTATGAATATATGAGACAACTGTATGGTGAAAATTTGGAAACAAATGGATGAAATTTTAAAAATGGGCCAATGGGAAAGTGACACATGGTATTTTTTTAATGAAATAATATTATTTTAATGAAAAGTCAGCCATTTAAACCCAAATTTTGAGTGCTGGCCGGCCATAAGGAAGAAAAAGAGAGGAAATAGAGAGGAAATGAAGAAAAAAAGAAAAACCAAAGAGAAACAAGAAAATTCAAAGAGAAATTCGCGGTTTTCGACCGTTTACGCGTCTAACTGTAAGATTTTTCGATTTTAACTTGATTTCTACCTTTCCTATGCCTTTATTTCCATTTAGCATGCTTGAGGAGAGAGATCAAAAAGTGATATCAAGGGCTGGACGAAATTCTAGGGGAGAGAAATTGAAATTTTTAGGTTTTGATTTTTAGTTAAATTGATAGTTTTAGTTAGTTAAATGTGTTTAGAAATTAAATTGGGCAAGAAATCATTAAATTTTCACAATACCCACTCTTGGCTGGATGCTCAATGCTGTACAATGATGATGAATTGATTTTATTCTAAGGGAAATGAAGAGAAAATGATGAAAAACGATTAAACGTGATAGAAAAAGAAAGTAGAAAATTTACCGAGTTAATGTCCCATTTTTGGCCGAATTTTCCAAAGAAGGGAGTGAGCTGATTTTATTGTTTTTAGAAGGTTATTGGCTGATATTTAATGGTTAGAAATGTTGGAGAGAGAATGGGATGATTTAGAGCTAAAATGGAGCGCGTTAGCAATTTATCGGGCAAAGTGCCAAAAATAGGTTAATATCGCATTTAAGCCGTTTTAGGCTATTGCATTTCATACCATGCATTAGTATAGGATTTAAGTTAATTATATAGTGATTTAGCATCAATGTGATGAATTGTGTAAATTTTTGTAATGTGTCTAGGAGGAGAGCCTTCCGGAAAAGGCAAAGAAGTCGTACCCGACGAGTAGTGATCGGGGCGCTTAGAAAGCTTTTAGTTTGTACAAACGGTGAGTAAACTTATTATTATTCTAAATTATCTGGAGTTTATTTTTAAATGCCCTTTATGTATTTTATGAAATGAGAACGAGATTAAAACGGGATTTTTGATGTTTTAGGAATAAATGTGACAAATAAAAATATATTGTATTGATTATGAAATTGAGTAATTGGAGGCTGCAAATTGACTTGAAAAATATATATTTTCCTAGGAATGGCTTATGAGAAATGAGTATATGTGGCTATATTTTGTGAATGCATTGGGAAATTTATGTAAGTTGTTTTACTATGCAGGCTGGATAAATAAATAAAAGCCACGTTATACTGTCGAAATTTTATTAAAATTGGTGGGTTAGTCACTGCAGTGACGGGTTTTCGTGGACTGCCTATTAGAGGGGCACGGTAAACCCAGTTATATAGTTACTCCGGTTGTAGAGGCGAGGAGGGTAACTCCCGGGGTAGTATTAGAGCTCACTTCACGTCGAACCCCCACGTGAATGTGTAACTCGGCCAACGCCAAGGAACGGCTGGTTTTTAAAAATAAAAATGTGTTTCACGTGTGAATATTTTAACACCCTTGGCGGACTCGGTTAGATGCCTCGGCCAAGGTATCCCCGAGGATTAGTTTTGGCTTGAGTCTTGTTTTAATAAAAGACATAAGCCTTAACAATTGTTTTGGTAAATTACAAATATTTTATGGTTTAAGAAATAAATTGAAAACATTATAAAATGGGTTGAAATTTATTGTTTAAACTTGCCTCCATTTTACTCGCCTTTAAATATTTATGATAATGTCTGTTTACTCATTGGGATTACAAAATCTCACCCAACTCCTTTCCACCCATTTTAGGTTTAGTATAGACTGTAGATAGCTGATCTCATCGAGGACTACCATTGGATCTGCATTTTCCAAACCGTAGGTTCACAGTCCTCTTTACTTTTGTTTATTCGGGGGCCCTCTTGTTATTGTAAATTAAATTAAATATTTTGGCTTATTGTATTTCAGTATGTATAAATTTATTTAGCTTTTACGCTATAAAAATTATTCACGTATAACTCTATAAATATTGTTTTATAAGAAAATAGAATATTTCCCTTAATATTTCTTTTATTTTCTTATTATATTCAAATAACCGTAATTTCGTTTTAAATGAAGATTTTAGACTTTTAAACTCATTTTGAATATGAATTATGTATTTTGTAATTGTATATTACGTTTTAGCCCGTTTTGAAATTTTTGAGAAAAAAATGACCAAAATACCCCTGTGTGGCGAAAATTTTATTTTGATTGTTTTTTATCTAAAATAGTATATATTCTCTAAAAACTCGATATTTAACAATGATTGCTCACAGGAAAGGAAAGAAACTGATATGTAAGCCTTGCGGGGTTCCGGTTGGCATTTCGGATAATGAGTGTCAATCGGGACGTCGCGGCGATTGTCATGGGCCTGAGGCAGGTTCCGGGTCGTGACAACTTGTTTACGGTAATATGCACTTGCGTGAAAATTCAACAACAAGTTTTTGGCACTTTTGTTGGGGATTTTGTTTCTTTTTTATTTGCTAATATTAAAATTCCACAGATTAGTCTTAATTTAAGCATTTCTTCTTTGTTTTGTAGGTTTGTTTTGTTGTTGTATGAAAAGAGCAAAAAGCTTGGAGATTATACCTTGTGATCCAAAGATTGAGATAATATTTCGAAGATTTCAACGAGAAAATGAACAAAATTTTGCTCGAACAAATACAATGGCAGATCGATAGGATGAATAGTAAATCCAAGAATGAGTGATAGCTGAAAATTGTTGCTTAAGGGATTATGTTGTTCCATTGTTGGAAGGGAATCCATCAAGCATTCGAAGGCTGGCTATTCAAGCCAACAATTTCAAGATCAAGCCACCCATTGTCACCATGATTCAAATTTCAATTCAATTTGGGGGTTTACCAAATGATGATCCAAATGGCCATACATCAAACTACTTAGAGATTTGTGATACTTTCAAATACAATGGTGTAACAAATGATGCAGTTCACTTGAGGCCTTTCCTTTTCTCATTGAGGGATAAAGCTAAAGCATGGCTGAATGCGCTCCCCACTAGCTCAATAACAACATGGGATGATCTTGCTCAAAATTTGGTTGCTAAGTTCTTTCCTCCGACCAAGACAGCGATGTTGTTGATTTTGCTCAAACAAGTATACGTATCGAATAAGTAATATAGTGATGAAGTAAAGTATTGTTCCCACGGAGATTTATTCCTAAATTTATACTAAGTACTAAAATTTATGACAAATTAATCTTATTTAAGTAAATAAAATTTTCAGAATATTAATTAAAACAAAATTAAAAAAAAACACTAAGTTAACTAGCAGAAATTAAAATTATTTGGAAAAGGTAATAGACTAAAATCTAGGATTATGGGTTCATTCAACAATTCATCTGATACTAGCTTCTCTTATTATTTATATTCATGGGTGGTTTTATTAACCTAGAATCCAAAACTATGTACAAGTCTCCGTCGAGATGCTTGCATAAATACCTAACGTAATTGGGTCATTATATGTCTATAGGAATCAATTAAATAAGGTCCATTAAGCTAATGTTCTAATTTGGCTATGTATGGCAATTGACATATGTCTACCCGAATTACGAATTAGATCACCTAAATGATGTGAACATGTACTATTCAAATCTTAGTCCAATCTAAAATCTTTTTGTCGAGTCTCAATTAGATTCACAAATCAATTAATTGTTGGCCAAGCAATCAAAAGCATTAAGAACAAATTTAAATAAGCAAAACTATACCCATTCATAGTAAATAAAAAATAAACAAATATTCAGATTACATGTTGAAATGTATCACAATCCTAGAAAAATAGTTTAGCTCATAATATCTAGTAAAGGCAATATTCAAAGAAATTTAGCCATGAATCCAAGTCAAAGAAAATAAGAAAAAAGACAAAAGTAGAGAAAGAAACTGCTTACTGAAGCTTTGCAATCTTAATTCTATATCAAATTCTCTTGTTTTCTTGCTTAGTTCTTGGTACCTTTTCTCCAAAATAGTTGCTTGCTGCCTCCCCTTTAAAACCTCTGAAAAAGATCCCTTAAATAGGCTCCAAGTAACCTAAATTCCAAAAGCCTGTCAAATTTTTATTTTGAAAAATCGAGGTAGCGCCGCAGCCATGATTTCTTGGTGCATGGAGCCGTGACAGACTTTGGTGGCGCCGCGACGCCATGCTCTCTAGTTTTTATATGATGCCCTTTTCAAGCTTAGCACCGTGGCTATAAATTTCCAGCAATTCGATGACGGTTCCTTGAGCACCATAGCCATGAGTAGCTCAGCACCACGGCCTCAGTCGCCCTACTGCCTTGTGTAGAACTGCATCTATTTAGCATTGTCCAACGTGATTTTTACCTCAATATGATAGGAACTGGACATAGTGGTAAACATGAAAGGTTTATTCCTGTCTCTTAACTTTCCAATGGCTCAAGAATCACATCAATTGGACTTCTGGAGTGAAAGATATGCTCTAAATACCACATCATGTTCAATCCATGCATACTACTGCAGTGCTCCTATTTAGACAAATATTTTGACCATGATCCAATCATAACTGGGTGAAGTAATAAACATAAAAGTTGTATCCCTTCCTCGTAGCATTCTAGTGGTCTAAGAATAATTTCATTTGGAGTTATGTATAGAGAGATATGGTCAAAATACTTAAACATATACAAATGAAACCATCACCATACTTGCACGGATTTTCATCAAATGAGCATTTTTCATCAAATTTTTGACAAAAGCAATAAGAGAAAACCAGCAATAACCACTCTTAAAGTAATTTAAAACAAAATAACATAAAATTTAACTAAAATAACTTAAATTAACTACTCAACATGTAATTAAACTTAAACTAGAAAAACACCTAAAATGCTACAATTGAACCTAAAATCTCAAAGATCAAGCTGCTTAAGCCCCCCAAAATGTGTCAAAAATAACTCTATCTAATAGAGTTATCACACCCCCAAACTTAAGATTTTGATAGTCCTCGAGGAAAACATAAAACAACATGTAATAACTTAAACATGAAAACATTTAACTAGAATTCATGTGCACCATTTCTTTAATGACCTTTAATATCCTCAAAAGTTAATCCATATTCATAACTCTAGGCAACACACAAATATTATTCAAGTTCATGTCTCAACTCAAATGAAACTTATCATTAAGTGAAATTTTGTGTGTGTGTGTGCAATCTTTTCACTTAGAATATTGTACAATCCGGATAAGTTTACATTCATGCAAAATTCAAATTAATAATTAAATTCCATAAGTTTGCTTTCCATCTCTCCCTCCACTAACGTAGACTAACACTAAATTAAGGATCAATAGGATTTTAATTAGCTTGTAATGTGAGGCTAGGGTTACGGTGGGATATGGGATAATGTCTAGCTCAAATCACCCTGAGCACATAGTCAATCTAGGACCTATTAAGAGCTTTATTTTCCTTCACCGAGTATACCCCTTTTTCATCAACATTTTTCTTTTGTTCAACACTTCATTCTTTCTTTCTTTCTTTTTCTCTTTTTCTCAATTTCACACCCCTAAACTGATTTCTTTTATTGGGTGGTGAGATGAATACAATCATATTTTTGAATCTTTCATCATTTTTCATCTTTACTACTTTTTCCACCATTTAGCTCATAACTTCCTAAATTGACTTATGCACTTAGGAATGAGGGGTTCAAGAAATTGAAACTATTTATATAAGGATTTGGGCTAAAAATTTAGTGTTCAAACAAAGAAAAGGTGTCATTAGGCTAAAAAAGGAAAACTAAGGATAAATTATGTAAAAGAAGTTTACAAAAGGCTCAATTGGTCTAAAAATTGTCTAAATCATTTCCTTAACTAAGTAAAGCCTAAGATTTCGCCTCAAGAGTTAATTAAACAAATTCTAGAACTTAATACATAATTCAAAAATTTGCATTCACATAAACCTTTTCTAAATATATACAATGAATCTAAGTAAAAGACATAGTGTTCAAAATGTAGAAATTTTAACTTAACAGTCAAGCTTAGTATGAGAATTTACATAACACTCAACCAATATTCACATGTTTCGAAGAATCAACATAGGAATATAACTGAGTTTTCATCATTAGATAGGTAAATTAAATGAAACTGACACAATTAAATCTACTTCAAATGCAAATGCACATGCATAAAAAAATTTAATGAAAATAAACTAACCTAAACTAGCACAAAAACTAATAACAATAAAACCCTCCCCCAAACTTAAATTGCACATTGTCCTCAATGTGAAAAGCTAAAAAGAATAAAAAAAAAGAAATTCCCCTATCAATGGTGACAGTGCATTGAATGCTCTAATTTTTGTCCTCTTTATCTTCATGCTTTCCAAACCTGCAAACTTGACAAACAAGTTAGGGAGAGGTTAGAACTATTTATTTAAATAGAAAAGCAAAACTAACAAAAATAACTACTAAACTTAAAAGGATATAACTTGAGTTGCCTCCCAAGAAGCACTTCTTTTATAGTCATTAGCTTGACTATGATACCTCTTTTTTCACTTTTTCATCCCCGCAAAAATACTTGAGGCTTTGTTTCATTACCTTGAATGCTCCAGTAAGTGTACTAAAAATTTCAACATAGCCATATGACAAAACTTTTACCATTTTAAAGATTTTTCACCAATATGGTTAAAGTTGCCATGGTCAAAGGTTGAGGTGTGAACTATAATGTGTTACGTGTTGTCCAACCTCAAAATCAAGATCACTAGAAGGTGGTAGATTATGCTCACCATAACACTGCTTTGTGTTGAGATTTAGTGGCAATGGCTCTGACTCATGAGTTGGTACTTGCTTACTTGTAAGTGGTAGAGTAAGATTACTTTTACTTTCATTGGCTAAGTCCACTCTATAACATTGAGTTGTGGAGGAAGGGTATTTAAGAGCATTGAAAATAATAAATTCAACTATCTCTTCTCTAACTTTGAGAGTTATTCTGCCTTTCCTTGCATTGATTAGTGCACTTGCAGTGGCTAAGAATGGACGTCCCAGTATGATTGGAATCTCTTGATCTTCCTCCATCTCAAGTACAACGAAATCCATTGGAATGTACAATTTCCCAACCTTAAGCAAGACATCCTTTATAACCCCACAAAGGTGACTTATCATTCTATTAGATAGTTACAAAGTGATTGTAGTAAGTGATGGGTTTGGCTATGGATGGCATGCTCAAAATACGCAGTAGAAAGAAAATTAAGACTTTAGAACTAAACAACCAAAACATGCCTCCACCCATAGATCACCTTGATGATATTTAACACATAAAAGCACAAAATTAATTATTATTCAAAAAGTTACCTGACCAAGTAATTTCGTAATCACAATGGCACTTCGCGAAGCAATCCTACAAACACCACAAAGAGCAAAAAATTTAGCTAATCAAGTGCTTGACCTCAAACAGTAGTACACACGATTGCACATGAACCTTCAACAAAGGAGGAAGTTTTTAACTATACTTTATGCTAGTAAAGAGGAAAACAATTGTCTTTTTCTTTTTTTTCATAATCTTAACTGAACTTCTCTTGAAAATTGCCTCATAAGCAATTTTCTCTTTCACACAAAGGGAATGGTGGCAAAAAAAGAAAACGCTTTTTCTTTTTTTGACAAAAATTAGTTTTTTTTTTCAATTGTGAAAAACTCTCATATGGAAAATAGTTAAAAGGTGACTTATATAGTTAGGTTTAAATAACTTCAATTTTGATATTAAACCCTCAATATTATAACACATTACAATATTGGGCCCATTACTTAATTAAACTGTTTTAATTATGTCCTTGGAAATTAAAATCAAAATTAATTTCTTTTATATTTTGCAATTAAGGCCTTATAATTATAACTATTTATAATTACACCTAAAACTTAATTAAACTCTTTTAATTAAGCTTATAGAAGTTAATTACTTAGCATGTGATTTAAGTCTAACTTAAATCACCACTCTCCTAATTTAATTCAAATGTAATCATTGTGTGTGACCCATTAAGTTCCTAACATGTTGACAATGTAATTGATTAATGACTTAATTGATTAATATAAATTTCAATCAATTAATTTATAATAAATTCCATAAACCAAGATTGGTATATAGCAATGTGTCATGGCCACCCAATTGTTAAAAGAGTCAAAGAATTCTTTAAAAACCTTTCAGTGTATAGTCATCAGTATAATTTATTTCCTCATCATATATACCAGAGATAATAGAAGCTTGGTACAATGTCAACTCTTATTGACCTCTATATTCATTCCTACAATTATAGTATTAGCTTTATAGAAACTTATGAAACCTTTTCATAATCTCCATGTTGCCTTGGCCAAAGACTTCAATAAGTTAATGTTAACCAAGAACTGATAGGATATGTCCTTTAAAATACTTGAGGTGATGATTCTTATTTTGACTACTCATTTACCTTCACATGCTTCATATATACCTAGAAGCATCTTGTTTTGGCATCCTTGGTAAGGCATAGGTAGGGATGAAATTAAAGCATAGCACTCCACATATAAGACAACTTGGTGTAATTAAAGCATAACACTCCACATATAAGATAACCTGGTGTAATTAAAGCACAACACTCCACATATAAGATAACCTGGTGTCTCAAGTCTAGGGAGTATTTACACGATTGACACGTGAGAAGTGTTGCATAGACATGGGAGTGTATTACCAAATGCACTTCTCATGGTGGGTCATGTTTAGTGAACTTGCTCTCCCAAGCAAGCGCCTATATTTTACTTTCAAGTATCTTTATACTTCAATCTATAAGATCGATTGCTTATTTCCAAAGTAAGGAACATAGAATATACTAGTCTTTAAGCATCATTGATGTCCAGTCTCAATGATACATCGACCAAGAATATTTTGAGATTATGCTTTGCTGCATAAGGATCTCATAACTGTAACCCATTACAGTTCCCTTGCAAGGCATATTAATCTTATCTAATTAGACTTATAACTCATTATAATTAATGTCTTATTGATGAAGGAAAGCCTATAATCATTCAACATGAATAATATTGTTGTATGATTGGAATCAAGCCTTAACCAATCCCAATTTACTGTAAGGCTCATCCCAACAGTAGGTTGAATCTCCTACAGTCCAATTCTCTTAGCAACAGACAAAGGCATAATTGAGACACTAGCACCTAAGTCACACAAAGCTTTCAAAAAATTAAAATTACCAATCAAGCAAGGAATAGAAAAACTCTTTGGGTCCTTGAGCTTTGAAGGAAGCTTGTTTTAGATTATTGTGTTACACTCCTTAGTGAGTGTAATTGTCTCAAAATCCTCTAAGTTCATCTTCTTTGTCAATATGTCCTTTAGGAACTTCATATATGATGGAATTTTTGGAAGTGCTTATAAGTTGTGGTGGTAAAGTTGTCTTTGCTTCGTTCTTTTGAGTTTAGGGTTTAGATGTCTCAATCACTGTTTCATTCTCAACAGGGTTATCTTGATGAGTAGCTTGCCTAACACTATTGTTTACCTCTTTTCCGTTCTTCAAGGTGATTGCCATAACTTGTTCCTTACCTTATCTCCTCGGATTCACCTTTGTATGGCTAAGCAGTGTTCTTTAAGGTCAATTGTTTAATAAATTAGCAACTTGACCAACTTGAGTTTTAAGGTTTCAAATTGATGCTGCTTGACCCTGAATGAGAGTTGTTTGACTTTGTATAATGCTATCATTTTGTGTCATGTATTACCTTACCAAATCTTCTACAATTGGCTCTTTTTCTAAGATAGGTGCGCTGGCTTGCTGTTAGAATCTCGGAAGCACATTTGGCCTTGACGTTGAGGAAGACCCTTAATTATTAGCCCAAGAGAAATTTGAATGGTTCCTTCACCTTGGGTTATAAGTATTAGAGTAGAGGTTATTCTGCTATCTATTCCCCATAAATTGCATTGTTTCTATTGAGCTTGGATACTGATGACTTGCATAATTATCTTCACAATAATGGCAAGCTACAGAAAGACTTTGCCTAAGGTTAGTACTAAATGATTCAAGAGTCTTAGTTAGAGCTGCTACCTGTGCACATAAGGTTGAAACAACATCTACATTTTGAATTATAGCTACTCTCCTATGCATTGCTCGCTTTGTTGGCCACTAGTAATTGTTTACAACCATCTCTTCCAACAAATCATATGCCTCATCAATCGATTTAGCCATTAAAGCTCCTCCTACAATAACATCAATGGTAGTTTGAATCTGCCAACTCAAACCATTGTAGAAAGTTTGCACTTGAAGCCACCTTGGAAAACCATGCTGAAGTAGTTCTTTGTATCTTTCCCAAGCTTTGTACAATGATTCAGGATCTAGCTGCATGAATGATGTAATATCATTCCTCATTTTCGCTGTCCTAGCTAGAAGAAAGAAATTGGCAAGGAATTTATAAGCAAGATCATCCCTAGTTGTTATTGATCCAGTAGGGAGCGCATTCAGCCATGCTTTAGCTTTATCCCTCAATGAGAAAGGAAAAAGCCTCAAACGAATTGCACCATCTGTGACACTGTTCTATTTGAAAGTGTCACAAATCTCTAAAAAGTTTGTTATATGGCCATTGGGATCATCATCTAGAAAGCCCCCAAATTGAATGAAGGTTTGAATCATGGTGATGATAACCAGCTTGATCTCAAAATTATTTGCTTAAATAGTTGGCCTTCGAATGCTCGATAGAATTCCTTGTACTAAAGGAACAACATAACCACTTTAGCAACGATTACCAGCTACTACACGCTCTTGGATTTGTTGTTCACCCTGTTGATAAGCCATTGTATTTATTAGAGGAAAACCTTGTTGATTTTCTTGTCGAAGTCTACGAAATGTTCTTTCAATTTCGAGATCACAAGGTATAATCTCCAATCTTTTTGCTCTTCTCATACAATGACTAGACACAGCTGCAAAACAAAGAAATAGAACTTAAATTAAGATGAATATGTGGAATTTTAATACTAGCAAGTAATAAAGAAAAAAAATCCCTGGCAACAGTGCCAAAAACTTGTTGTCAATTTTGCACACGCAAGTATATGTATTAAACAAGTAATATAGTGATGAAGTAGAGCATCATTCCCACAAAGATTTATTCCTAAATATTTACTAAGTACTAAAATTTATGACAAATTAATCTTATTTAAGTAACTAAAATTTTTAGAAAATTAATTAAAACAAGCACTAAGTTAACTAACAGAAAATAAAATTACTTGGAAAAGGCAATAGACCAAAGCCTAGGATTATGGGTTCATTCAACAATTCATCCAATACTAGTTTCTCCTATTATTTATATTCATGGGTGGTTTTACTAACTTAGAATCCAAAACTATGTACAAGTTTTTGTTGAGATCCTTGCACAAATACCTAACTCAATTAGGTCACTATATGTCTATAGGAATCAATGAAATAAGGTTCATTAAGGTAGTGTTTTAATTTGGCTATGTGTAGCAATTGGCATATGTATACCCGAATCACGCAATTAGATCACTTAAGTGATGTGAACATGCATTATTCAAACTTTAGTCCAATCTAAAATCTCTCTATCGAGTCTTAATTAGATTCATAAATTAATTAATTGTTGGCCAAGAAATTAAAAGCATTAAAAACAGATTTAAATAAGCAAAACTATACTCATTCATAGCAAATAAAAAAGAAACAAATATTTAGATTACATGTTGAAATCCACCGCAATCCTAGAAAAATAGTTTAGCTCATAATATCTAGTAAAAACAATATCCAAAGAAATTTAGCCATGAATCCAAGTCAAAGAAAATAAGAAAAAACACAAAAGTAGAGAAAGAAACTAATCATTGAAGCTTTATAATATCAATTCTCTCCCAAATTCTCTTGTTTTCTTGCTTAGTTCTTGGCTCTTTTTCTCCAAAATAGTTTCTTGCTACCTTCCCTTTAAAACTTTTGAAAATGGTCCCTTAAATAAGCTCCAAGTAACCTAATTTTCAAAATCCCATCAAATTTTTATTTTTGGAAAATCGAGATAGTGTCGCAGCCATGATTTCTTGGCACCACAGCACTATGATAGACTTTTGTAATGCTGCGATGCTACTTCTTCAATGCTATGGCACCATGCTCTCGAGTTTTTGTATAATGCCCATCTCAAGCTCAGCACTGTGGCCACACATTTCCAATGCTGTGGCGGTGGTTCCTTTAGCACCATGGCCATGAGTAGCTCAGCGCCATGGCCTCAGTCCCCCTGCTGCCATGTGCAGAACTACATCTATCAAGCATCGTCCAGTAAAATTTTCACCTTAATATGATCTAAATTGGGCAAAGTGGTAAATATGAAAGTTTTATCCTTTCTCTTAACTTTCCAATGGCTCAAGAATCACATCAATCAAACTTCTGGAGTGAAAGATATGCTCCAAATTTCACATCATGTTCAGTCCATGTATACTACTACAATACTCCGACTTAGACAAATATTTTGATCACGATCCGATCAGAACTGGGTGACGTACATAAAAGTTGTAGCCCTTCCTCGTAGCATTCTAATGGTCCAAGAATCACTTCATTTAGAGTTCTGTTAGAGAGATGAGCAAAATATCAAAACATATACAAATGAAGTTATCACCATTTTTATACGGATTTTCATCAAATAAGCCATTTTCATCAAATTTTCTATAAAATCAATAAAAGAAACTAGCAATAACTACTCTTAAAGTAATTTAAAACAAAATTACATAAAATTTAACTAAAATAACTTAAATTAACTACTCAACATATAATCAAACTTAAACTAGAAAAACACCTAAAATGCTACAATCAAACCTAAAATCTCAAAGATCTAGTTATTTAAGCCCCCTAAAATATGTCAAATAAATCTATGTAATTGAGTTATCAAGCGAAAATGAGGAATGATATCACATTGTTCATGCAGCAAGATTCTGAATTGTTGTATCAGGCTTGGGAAAAATGCAAAGAATTACTTCGAGGTTGTCCTTATCATGGTTTTCCTTAATGGCTTCAAGTGTAGACAGTCTACAATGGCTTAAGTTGTCATGTTCGAACCACCATTGATGCCGCGGTGGGAGGAGCTTTGATGGATAAGTCAATTGACGTGGCATATGATTTATTGGAAGAGATTGCTGCAAATAACTACCAATGGCCAGTAGAGCGATCAATGCATAGAAGAGCAGTTGGAGTTCATGATGTAAATGCCATTTTGTCTCTATCCTTGCAAGTAGTAGCTCTAACTAAAACACTTGAATCTTTTGGTACTAACTCCATTCAAAGTCCTTTTGTAGCTTACGAGTATTATGGAGATGATCATGCAAGCCATTAGTGTCCAAGTATGACAGAAATAGTGCAATTTGTGGGGAATAGGCAACAGAATAACCCTTACTCCAACACTTATAACTCAAGATGGAGGAATCATCCACACTTCTCTTGGACCAATAATCAAGGATCATCCTTATTTTCAAGGTCGAATGCACCTTCGAGATTTCGCAAGCAAGAGTCCTTATCTTAGATAAGATGTCAAATTTAAAGGATTTGCTAAGGTAGTGCGTGACATAGAATGATAACATCATTCAAACTCACGTGGCTCTTATTCAAAGTCAAGTGGCATCTATTTGTAACCTAGAGATTTAAGTTGGTCAACTTGCTAACTCATTAAACAATAAAGCTTAAAAGACCTTACCTAGTGATACAGAAGTGAATCCTATGAGAGAAGGTAAGGAACGGGTTATAGCAATCACCCTGAAGAGCGAAAAAGAGGTTTAAAGTAGTGTTAAGCAAGCTCGACTTCAAGATAAGCCTGTTGAGAATGAAACAGTGATTAAGACAACTGATATGCAAATTCAAGGTTAACCTGCCACCACCACCACCACCCTTTTCTCAATGTTTTTAGAAACAAAAGCTTGATAGGCACTTCTAAAAGTTTCTCAAGGTATTCAAAAAGGTTCACATCAACATCTTTTTGGTAGAATCTTTAGAGCAAAGGCCATCATATGTGAAGTTCCTAAGAGACTTACTGACGAAGAATAAGAAATTAGAGGATTTTGAGACAATTACACTCACTAAGGAGTGTAATGTGATAATCCAAAGCAAGGTTCCACTAAAGCTTAAGGACACAAGGAGTTTTTCTATCCCTTGCTCAATTGGTAATTTTAATTTTTCAAAAGCTTTATGTGATTTGGGTGTTGGTGTCTTAATTATTCCTTTGTTTGTTACTAAGAGACTTGGCCTGAAGGAGATTTAACCTACCACAGTCACATTGTAGGTAGTAGACAGAACAATAAGGTATCTTTTTTGGATTATAGAGGATGTTTTGATTAAAGTGGGAAAATTATACATTCTAGTGGACTTCCTTGTACTTGAGATGGAAGAGGATCAAGAGGTTCTGATAATATTGTGACGTCCATTCTTGGCCACTATAAGTGCAATCATTGATGTAAAGGAAGGAAAAATAACATTTAAAGTGGGAAAAAAGGTAATTGAATTTACTATTTTCAATGCAACTAAGTATCCTTCACCCACAAATCATTGCTATAAAGTGGACTTAGCTGATACAGGTAAAGGTAATCTTACTCCACCACCTACAAGTAAGCAAGCACCAATTCTTGAGTCAAAGCCATCGTTACCACATCTCAAAACTAAATAGCATTATGATGAGTATTATCCACCACCTTCAATTAATTTTAATTTTAAGGTGGGACAACAAGTGTTACTAACCAAATCAATCAAGCTCTTTCCATGGAAACAAAAATCAAGGTGGCTAGGTCCTTACAAGGTGGTTAAGGTCTATTCATGTGGCATAATAGATATTTGTAATGAAGCTATCGAAACATTCGGAGTGAACGAACAACCTTTCCAACGTTATTTAAGAGGTGAATTGGATCGCCAAAGATCCTCAATTACTCTAGTAGACAATAATAAAGGGGTGCCATAGTCATGCTAGTGACTATAAAAAATGCTTCTTGGGAGGCAACCCAAGCTATATCCTTTTAGATTTAGTTGTTTTTTTAGTTAGTTTTTATTTTTCTATTTAAATAAGTAGTTATAACCTCTCCCTAGCTTGTTTTGTTGAGTATGCAAGTTTGGAAAGCATGAAGTTGAGGAGAAAGAAAATTAAAACTTTCCATGCACTGCAACCATTGATATGGGAGTTTATTTTCTTTATGATTTTTTAGCTTTTCACATTTAGAACAATGTGCAATTCAAGTTTGGGGGAGAGTTTTATTATTATTAATTTTTGTGATGCTTTTAGGTTAGTTTATTTTTATTAATTTTTTTATTTTATGCATTTTTCAAGATTTTGAGCTAGAATTCATTATGTCAATTTCTTTTAATTTACCTATCCAATGATGGGGACCTAGTTATATTCTTATCTTAATTCTTTGCAAATGTGAATATTGTTGGAGTATTAGGTTAAATTGTTATGTTAAGCTTCATTGTTAGAATGTGATTTCCATTAATTTGAGTACATTATCTTTTGCTTAGATTCATTGTGCATATCTAGAGAAGGTTTATATGAATGTGACATTTTGAATTATGTCTAGAATTCTAGAATTTCTTTGATTCTCTCTCGAGGAGAAACCTAGCCTATACATACTTAAGGAAATTATTTAGGCCATTTTTAGACAGATTGAGCCTTTTGAGCTACCTTGTTATATATTTATCTTTAGTTGACCTTTTGAGCTTAATATAACTTTTTTTTTTCGTTTAAACACTTAATTTTTAGCTTAGAACTTTATATTAATAATTTTAATTTTTTATCCCTCATTCCTAAGTGCATAAGTCGATTTAGAAAGTATTATGAGCTAAATAGTGAAAGAGGTAGTAAAGAAAAAAAATGATGAAAAGTTCAAAAATATGATTGCATTTTTCTCACTATCCAATAAAAGAAATAAATTTGAGGGTGTGAAATTTGGAAAAAGAAAAAGGTAAAGATTAAACAAAGAAAAAGATTGAAATCTTGAACAAAAGAAAATTTTGATGAAAGAAAGGGTATACTAGGTAAAGGAAAATAAAGCTCTAAATAAGTCTTAGAATCACTATGTGCTTAGGGTGATTGAAGCCATTTTAATATCTCATACCTTACATTAACCATAGCCATATATTACAAACTAATTAAAGTCCTATTGATCTTTAACTTAGTATTAGTCTACATTAGATGAGAAAGAGTGATAAAAAGCAAACCTATAGAATTTTATTACTAATTTGAATTTTGCATGAATATAAACTTATCCGGATTATACAATGTTCTAGTTGAAAAAAATTGCGCACATTCACATGGAAATCCACTTCACAATAAGCTTGCATTTGAATTGAAACATGAACTTGAATAATATTTGTGTGTTGTTTAAAGTTGAAAATTTGGATTAACTTTTGAGGATATTAAATGTGATTACTGAGTTGGTGCCATTGATTTCTAGTTAAGTGTTTTCTTCGTTTAAGTTATTACATTTTATTTCATGTTTTACTTGAGGATTAGCAAAATCTTAAGTTTGAGGGTGTGATAACTTTATTATATAAAGCTATTTTGACACATTTTGGGGGATTAAGTAGCTAGATCTTTGAGATTTCAAGTTTATATTTTAGCATTTTAGGTGTTTTTTTTTAGTTTAAGTTGGATTACTTGTTGAGAAGTTAATTTAAGTTATTTTAGTTTAATTTAACTTTATTTTTGCTCTAAGTTACTTTAAAAATAGTTATTATTGATTTCTCTCATTGTTTTTGTAGGATATTTGATGAAAAAGGTTCATTTAATTAAAAACTACACAAGTATAGTTATGGCTTCAATCGTACATGCTATAATATTTAGAGAATAATTTGAGCTGCAAAAGTCCAATTAATGGGATTCTTGATCCATTGGAAAGCTAAAAGAAAAGCTACAACTTTCATGTTTACCACTTTTCTCAATTCGGATCAGATCGAGGTTAAAATCATGTTGGAAGATGATGGACTGCTATAGTTCTACACAAGGCAACATGTTGAATGAAGGTTGTAGCCTTGAGTTGCTCAAGGCTGCAACGCTTAGGAAACCAAGGTTGTAACGTTGAGGAGAGCAAGGCTGTGGCGCTAGTGAAATGAAGGGCATCATAAAAATTCCTAAGGCTACAGTGTTGCGACGCTTAGGAGAGGAAAGTTATGGTGCTACTGTAGTAAAAGGGGCACGCCGCGACGTTAAAGAACCTAAGGACACGGTGCTAGAGAATTATTCAAAAAGAAAAATTTGATGAGATTTTGGGAATTAGGTTATTTAGAGCTTATTTAAGGGATTTCTTTTAGAGGCTTAAAGGGGAAGACGACAAGCAACTATTATGGAGAAAATGAGCCAAAATCAAACCAAAAAAGCATGAGAATTTGAGAGAGAATCCAGATCAAAAGCTTCAATCATTTGTTTCTTTATCTACTTTTATGTTTCTCTTATTTTCTTTGATTTGGATTAATGGTTAATTTTCATTGGATGATATTTTATTTAAATATTATGAACTAATTTGCTTTTCTATGATGGTTGTAATTTCAACATGTAATCTGAATATTTGTTTCTTTTTTATTTACTATGAATGGGTATAGTTTTGCTTATTCAAATCTTCTCTTGATGCTTTTGATTGTCTGGCCAACAATTAATGGATTTGTGAATCTAATTGAAACTCGATAGAGAGATTTTAGATTGGACTAAAGTTTGAATAGTGTATGTTCACGTAATTTAGGTGATTTGATTCGCAATTCGGGTAAACATACGCCAAGTGCCATATATAGCCAAATTAGAACACTAGCTTAATGAACCTTATTTAATTGACTAATATAGACATATAGTGACCAAATTAAGTTAGGTATCTACGCAAGCATCTTGACAGAGATCTGTACATAGCTTTGGATTCTAGGTTAATGAAGCTACACATGAATGTAAATAATAGGAGATGCTGGTATGAGATGAAGTGTTAAATGAACCCATAACTCTAGGTTTAGTATATTACTTTTCTTAAGTAATTTTAATTTCTATTTGTTAATTTACTGCTTGCTTTAATTTAATTTTAATTAATTTTCTAAAAATTTTAGTTACTTAAATAAATTTAATTTGTCATAAATTTTAGTACTTAGTAAGGATTTAGGAACAAATCTCTATAGGAATGATACTTTACTTCGTCATTATATTACTTGTTTGCAATAACGTGCACTTATATGAAAATTCAACAACATACACCTTTTCAAGTATGTTATATATGTAAAGCAAGGATGATTTATTGAGGTGTTTAAATCTTGCATGATTGAATATCTTTTTTCTGATGATGGATTAAATGTTTTGAACACAAATGATTTTAAAGAAGTTTTCAAATTTACTATGTAAATATCTTTACTACATATTGATTTTCAACAAGGAAGGACAAGCCCTTTCAATGGTTTTCTTCAAAATGAACTCAATGGAATGAATGGCATGTATGTTGAATGAATGCATGGTGGAGGTGAATATTCCCACCCATAAGTTGTGAATGGATAAAAAATGTACATTACAGTGATGAGACGCTTAGGTAGATGTAGACATTCCCATCTATAGCCAGGTTTATGTATTATGTATCATGGCATGAAATGCATGATTATGAAATTGTATGTGAGGTAGTTTCCACATGCATTATGAGTTAAGAAAAGGATGATTTAATGAGCATAATTATGAATGTTATGAAATGAGTTAACGATATGATAGATCCTAAACTTAAGGAAATCCAAGGTAATAGGGATTAAACCACTATTCGCTTTAAGTTGGGGCAAGCACCACTCAAGTGTGAGTGAGGTTGAATGCCACCTATAAAAGGTTAAGGAAATCTAGGTAGTGGGGATTACTCCATTATCGACTTTGAGTTGGGGCAGGCACCACTGACGGTAGTAAGTTTAATGATTTTTAAAGGATTTTAGAGGCTAGTTTAGTTATGTACATGATGTAAATGAGAGTGATGTTGTTATCCTAGATTGAAAATGTTGATATGATTGAGCGTTCATAGGATATGTTAATGTGTAAATGGTTATATAGAAAACTAGCAAATATGAAAGCTAACAAGAAGTATAGACTTAAATGTGATGAATGGCACCCACGGTATGGGTTTGAACATAAGCTAAGTACCACTACTAAAGGTAAGGTGTCGGTACCCAAGGAAAAGGAAATCTATCGTTTTCTTCTCATAAATGTTTTGTGTTTGGAGTTACAAACTTGCTTATCCAATTGGTTGCATACTTTGGATTAAAACTTCATTTTTGAGAAATGATGATATTGAGCATTTGAAAGAAATTATAATGAGGTTATGAATTCATGTTTTGTTTTCCAAAATATGTGTTAATGTAAAAACTCACCCCCTTAGATTGTCACTTTCTCGTATTTACTCATAGAGTCTTTGTGACTCACACCTTAGTTTCCCATTTTTTTATAGATCAATGAGTTGTATCACGAAGATGTGATTCGTTCCTTCTTGGTAGGTGTTATAACAACCACTTGCAACTTAGAGAGTCGAGTCATGTTCTGTTGGAGTTGAATCTTAGTTGATTGATGTGATTGTGTAAAGCATGGATTTCAAAAAAATTCTTTTATAAAGAAAGCAAGCAATTTAATTACACAAGCGGAAACACACGTCATTCTTATTACAAGTAGCATAATCACATCCTAAAAAAAATTAAGAATCTATTAAGTAAGAAAAAACATACATTTTATTTTGAGATTCTTATTTTTGGCCACCACCACACCAATGAATGATTTCTCGACCAAACAAGTTTACCACTTATTCTTCAAGAATGCTTTCAACTTGAACCTTGAGTGGCCAAGGTGTGAAATGTAGACTACAAGATAGTAACCGATTTTGTCTCAGTTTTGTTCTTAAAAATTTCTAGCTATTTTCTTTCATAAAATTCAACCAAGAATGAGAGAGAAGAAGAAAGATACGACAAAGTTTAGAAGAGGAGGGGAAAAGTGACGACTAAAACTTTTTAAAGAAAAACTACATATTTTTCTACTTTTTTCCAATCTCTTCTTTTTTATTAAAACTCTTGCATCAAAGGTTTAATCAAAATCAAATACCTTTGAATCAATCTTGACCATCCATTTTGAGTTATGAAAGCATCAAACATGCTCCATAATTATCGAAATTAAAATTAAAGAATAAATAATTTAATTCTTTAATTACCATTTAGAGTTCTTGATAAAATAAAACTCCTTATTGAATAATAACTCTTATTTTATTTTTATCCATCTTATTTTAAAAAAATTATTAATAAATAAAACAGTAATAGTCAAACATAGAGTCTTATTTTATCAACATGGATGTCTAGATTCATTTTACAAGAATTCTCCTAACATTATCTTAATTTAAGATAACTCTTGTCTTTAATTAAAACAAAAATATTTTAGCTTGTCTAAATTGAGGAAAATATGTTTTCTTGTCTAGATTAAGACAAAAAATATTTTTCTTGCTTTAAATTAAGACAAACATATTTTTTTGTCTAAATTAAGACCAAACATGTTTTCTTGTCTAAATTAAAACAAACATGTTTTCTTGTCTAAATTAAGTAATAACATGTTTTCTTATCTAAATTAACACAAACATGTTAAAGTTGCTATTTTTGTATACAATTTAATTTATCAAATAAAGCATGCATTCCAACTTAAACAAGTTGAATTCTACGAAGCTAAGTGGGGAATCTATTTGGACATAGATATTTCAAGCTCCAATAAACTTAGAATTATTCTTAATCTCATTAAAAATAATTCATACTTATTAACCATGAAATCACTCCACCATAGATTCACGGTTGCACTTTGGATTAACTACAATTACAAGAAACAATTCAATACTTGATATTAATTATTAGCTGTCCAATTGCAAACTTTATATTGTGAGCCCACCCTCATAACCATCCAATGATAAAAGATGAAATTACCATTTTACCCTTTATGTCAATTTTGTTCCCTAGTCTCAAGTTTCATTCAATTAGTGATTCAATGCTCTAAATCTAATATCTTGAGTATCCAGATGTGATGAGTAGCTAACTCATCAATCTATTGGGCCCAAATTAATCACCAATCTTTTTGAAATTACTAGAAGTGATGTTAATGCTATGAACTCCATTATTTGGATATATGTTCCCAAATGTTCATCTTAATTATAATCCCAACATACGGAGTCTAGACCAACGCTTTATGATGATCATACTTATGGTAATCAAAGATTATAAGGAGATTAAATATGAGTCCACTATCCATCAGGATTTCGGTTCTACTATAAGTAAATGCATAAGTATGAGATCAAGATTTAAGTAATGGTTAAACTTAAATTTGATTCTCACATAATTCCAGTCAATGTTATATTGTCATTACTCGAAGTCTACCATTTCGATGATTTGAGACTCATCATTCCCTTGAAGTGAATCACATTTTTTTTGTTGGAAATAATTTGAACACTACAACTTTAACACAATAAAGTGGCCAGCTTTATTATATGATTGTGAACAATTTTTCAATTCAAATAAAATACATGTCTCTTATGTAAGATTCTTCATACAAATGTATTTAATATCTCAATAGAATCATAGTACCTTCATAACTAGATAATAAATGCTTACCTAAAACAAACTCTTCGTTTTATTATCAAAATGTATTTTCATTATAAATAAATTTAATTAAATTAAACATGAGAATATACTTACTTTTCAAGGCACCATATTCTCAAAATTCCTAACATGTTCTACTAATGAGTCACTCTTTATATTCTTGTTTATAAACTCTTGAACATGTTTTGACTGTGAAGCCATTGAATGGCATTATACTTGTATAGAATTATACAAATGTGATGGATGAAGGCTTAAGAGCCCATGTGAGAACTAAAAGGTGCATTTAAATGTTGATACGAAATATATGTTATATGAATGATGTTAATGAAAGTATGTGTTTCCACAGTTTATGTTCAGAAGTTCCATAATTATGTGATAGTTCCTATGTATGTATGTATTTATTAATATGAATGTTTGTATGAATGGTTTATGTGGATGTCTAACCCATGTATGATGATTGAATGTATGTATGAACAATGAATGATTGATTATTAAGAGGCTTGCATGGGCCCAGTGGGCCATACCCATTTAGGTCCTTACGTCAATCGCGAACCCCTAAAAACAAGTCATAACAAAGTTGGTATCAGAACTCTAAGTTTGCTAAAGTCTTAGGTTTTCACTAATTGTTAATGAAATAGTTGGAGTCGTACATTGGAATCTTGTTCTTATTTTGTGTACTTGGGTACAAACCAAAAATGGGAGACCTGCATATAATTCCTTTTTTGTCTATCCAAGTTATGTTTAAGAGTTATGTCTAGAATTGGTATGAGTCCATATAATTGAGTCTTACAAAATATGATTGCTCTTGTCTAGGTAAGATATGTCGCTTAAGACACGAGACAATGCTAAAGGCATGGTAGAGCCATATGCTTCTTGTGAAACCCTAATGTTACAACCCAAAATCGGGATATGATCGACTCAAGAGTATCAATGGGAGTTACTCTCTTAACTCATGCAAGCTTGAGATAAACATTAAACTAATAACCAAATGTGCCTCATAGGAACCATCACCATGGAATCATATGTAAACAGATATAAACAGCATTATATCATAAAACAAAAATATCATGTCAATCTGACACATTCATGTGTGCATAATGCGAAAACAACGCATATAAAAAATCTGGCGTATAGGAAATCTTGTGGCAAATATAATCCATAAACCAACTCACAGCAAGCATTCATAATATCATTTATTACATGACAAAACAGGTCATAATTCATAATAGTCAAATACAAAAGATTGGACTAGACCAAACCAAGCTAAGTATGACTTAGAGTAAAAGGACTAATGCCTACTAGATACCATGATGATCACTTACCAAAACTGAATATAGAAGTAGCTCCTTCCAAAAGATAGCGAGCTAAGTAATCTACTGATATTAAATAACATGTGCATCTTACATGTCTGAATTATAAATAACTCCGTGCAGATATAGGGAAGGGATAATAGTTACTAGGGATGAGTATTTAACAAAATACACTATCAAAAATATGCAATTAAACATAGATAAAATGTTTTTGTAAAAAACACCCTTTCCAAGGGTATCCATAGATCAACACTTGCCTCTTCAAGCATAATTGTAGATTGAATCCCACTTTTCCAAGCATTATCATTTAACAATCCTACTTATCAGGTGTGTCAAACATCCACATGGTCTCCAAGTCCATTGTCTTTGAAACGAATCGAGGACCAATAATCCCAAACTTTCCAAGTTCATTGTCTTTCAAATGAATCGAAGAACGTATGTCCATATAACCTCCAAGATCATTATGTTTCAAACGATACAAGGATAACAAAATGTTTTATAAAACATAGTTTATAAAATAATTCATAATCACTTAAAATAACATTGAATGTTGACAACCAATTCAAGAAGTTTGGTTAAAATCGAGCTAAATAATCAAGTTAAGAGTGTTTGAAACATAAATGGAGGTTTTCAAGGGTTTAGTTCTAAAACAAATTCATTTTCCTTTTTAAAAAACCTTTTGAAAATGTTCCAAGTTTCAAAATAAGCTTGATCTATCAATACATTGCTCCAATGTATCGTTATATTTGAAGCAGAATGTAATTCATTGGTTCTATGTTGAATCTGTTAATACATTGGTGCAATGTATCGATAGATTTGATACAAAATGCACATTTTCAGCCTAGGACTCATCATTAGGACCTCAACCAAGACTAATATTTAACCATAGTCAAGTAATCAATATTCAAACATTAGATAAACATTATCAATGATACAAATTAATCATACTAGACATCAAATCAAACAAACCGTGGAGCACTAGCCAAGGACAACCATATTTCCTAGCATTGTCACACTAGATCGATCTGAGTCACACAAACACCGGCCAAAAAAAAGTTAGGACTCAGTCAACTACCAATACTAGTGAGCCTTGAGAAAATATCTCAACCAATTTAAGTTGTAAATCCTTGTGAGTCTTGGGATATAACCTCAAGCGGCTCACCAAAACTCATTGTGCACAATGGCTAAAGCCTATTGCCACTAGGTACAAGTCCTTATCTCGATAGGCTCCAACAAACACATTACAACAATCCAATGCTCAGAATATACATACAAGAAAAAGGTGAAACCCATGACCAACATATCATAGAGGTTCAAACATAACCAAAATCGAAGTTGATCAACCATGTCAAGTATCTTAAAATAAATTGACCATAAATACCATGGCCTCATCAAGGAGAAATTAATTCTCACATTCACATTTAAAGCCATCAATCACACATAAATCATAGACAAATGAGATGTTTAAGATGACAAAATTTTGAAAGGCTTGTTCTCCATGCTTAAAACTAATACATAGTAGACTATACTTGCTTAGTATATAGTTTTCATCAAACATACTTGTAAACATTTATTCACAGCACAAACTCATTGAAATTCATTCATATGCAAGGTTGTAGAATAAGCATTCTTAATTATATTACAATAATTAAAAATGTCGCATCGACTTACCTCAAAGAAGCGTGACTTGCTCTCTAGCACCTTCGTCGAACACTCAATTTTCCAAAAATTCAAACTTTCTCCATAACACCTATCATGAAGTTTTCCATCATTAGTACTTTGTTAGTGTAAAAGTCTCAATGCATAACATACTAAGAGGGGGGTGAATTGGTATTTATAAAAACCTCTTTGAAGATCCAAGTATAAAGATCAAAACTTTTTCACTAAAAAATATTTTTTAACATCAAAACCAATATTTTCAATAATAAATTATTAAGTACAAAAATAATCAATTAAGGTAAAATATTTTTCTTAAAATAAATGCTAGCTATGAAAGGTAAAGGAAAAATATTTTCCTAAGTGAAAAACAACAAATCAATATAAATCTATTTTCCTAAGGCAAGTATAAACAATAAATAAAATGCAAAAATTAAAGAGAGACACAAACGATTCATAGTGGTTCGACTTTTTCGATGCCTACATTCACTTCTTTGAAAACCAAGGAATTTCAATCCACTATCAAGGATTCTTGCTTTTTAATGAAAAACGGTAACCCTCACACAATCCACAAAATGGATTCTTACTTTTTAATGGGAAGCGATAACCTTTACACAATCCACAAGGGATTCTTCTATTTTAACAAGATCATGCGATAACCCGTACAATGGCTTTTTATGAGATAAAGCGATAACCCTTAATACAATCCACAAAGGGATTCTTGCTTTTTAAATGGGAAACGATAACACTTACAGGATAGCATTTCAAGGTTAAGCTAGAACCTTTACAAGATGTGTATAAAAAGGAGTAATAGCAAAGATTTGCCTCACAAAGGGTGAATGCTAAAGATTTTAGCTTGGTTATAGTGAGAGAAGAAATTTTAGCTTGATTGAATCAAGGATTCAACTTTGAAAGCTTAGTGAAAGACTAAAAAGATGCTAGATAGTGAAGATTTGCTTTTAAGTAGTCTCTCTAGGGTTTAAAGCTTTGATTCAAGTTTTCTTTTGCTTCAAAATGCCTCAAATGCATCTATTTATAGATGGGGCAATGTTTGGATACATTTGACATAAGTTTGAATCAAATTTGACCATTAGTGAAGCTTGAAGGTAGACTACAATGCTCTTAGGGTTGACTATGTACTTCAAATTTCTCAATTAGGGCTTCCGTAGTCAAGTATAACCTTCCTCTAGTAGATCAACTTCTAGAGAGCATGTATTTTGCAAAGCTAGCCTATTATTGTTGACTATGCTTCCTCTATAGTTGACTATGACTGTGAAATCTTGACTTTTTTTAACCTTTGACTTGTCAAGATTGACTATGCCTCTTCTATAGTTAACTACAGCTATGTAATCTTGACTTTTGACTTGTTAGGGTCGACTATGCTTCCTCTATAGTCGACTATGGTTGTGTAATCTTCAAGTTTTACACTCTATCAACCTTCAAATTGACTTGAGCTTATTTAGGATGGACTCTTGACTTGTGTCTTTAGGTTTCTTTAGCTTTTTGGTGCTTTTCTCCAGTTAATTCCTCATTGCCTTGTACTTATATTCAAATAACATTTCAAGGCATGTTTGCTCTTACATTTTTAGTTGAATATGCATTGTTTGAAAGCTTATAAGGTGTTTTCTAGTGATGCATGGCTTTATAAACAAATGTGTAATCTTAAGGGACTGAAAATGTATTTGAGATCATTTCAAATGTTGGACATTAAGCTCAAGAAAACATGTGATTTTTGTCAAATGAAAACATGATGTAACTCAAGGCTAACATACTTGATTTTTTAGCATAATCTTAGACTAATAGTCATCTAATCCTTCCACAATTATTTTCCAGCAATTCATACTCAACAAATTAGTAATTAATCTAACTCTAACTAAAAAATTAAGTCTGCTAGTAGCTAGAGTTAAAACAACTTTACCTTGGTGAGCTTAAGAGTTCCAAAATCAACTCAAAGCATAAGTTTTCATGGACAAAACAAATTTCTGAGAATCTATAAATTATTGAAAATCAAAACCTTCATTTCAAAGGTCTAAAACAAAGAAATTTACCTTCCAAAATTCTTAGAATCAAATTCCAAGCTTGAAGATGACTTTTAATGCTTGGAATCCACAATTGTTGTTGAAAATGAGAGTTGAGGGAAAAGAATAAGAGGGTGGTTGGGTTTTCTAGGAAAAACCACATTTTTAGAAAAATAGGGTAAAGTTTGAGGTTTTAAAGTTTTTAAATGAGTGAGAATATACCAAAATAACCTTTTTTTTCAAGCCTCTATCTAACGTATCAATACATTTTGCCATGAGCCTTATGTATCGATATATGTTCATAAAAAACTTTTTCTAGGTTTGATGAATAGATACATGATGAACATGCATTGATACATTTTGTCTATAATGTAGTTTTAAAGTCCAAAACCATCCCATTTGACCCCATAAAGGTACCAACTCTCATGTAAACATGTTTGGTTATCAAAATATAGAATTTCTAAATCAAAATAGTCTAGATTTTAAGTTCAAAAATACTAGATTAACAACTTATTAAGTTAAGTTACAAACCTAACCTAATTTGAGATGTGGGGTTTCACATTTTTTTCCCCTTAAGAAAATTCATCCTTAAATTTAGGCAACTAGTTACCAACCTCAATTTTGGAAAAAGTGAAGGTACATCACTTGCATCTCATCCTTAGTCTCCCAAGTCACCTTTTCGCTAGAGTGATTGTGCCAAAAGACCTTCACTGAAGCTACATTTTTAGTGTGAAGTCGCTTAACTTGTTTATCCAATATCTCAACTGGTACTTCCTCATAGGACAAGTCATCTCCCAACTAAATCTCCTCATGATGAATCACATCGGTCGAATAGGAGATGTATTTACATAATATGGACACATGGAACATTGGGTGAATACTGGAAAGATCCGAGGGTAATGCCAATCTACTAGCTACTGCAGCAACTCTTTCTAGGATCTCAAATGGTCCAATATATCTCAGGTTTAATTTGTCTTTCTTGCCAAATCTCATAATACCGTATGCTTAAAACTACGAAACAAAAAGAAAATTAAAACTTTAGAACCAAAACATACCTTCACCCACTAATATCCATAATGATGTTTTAACATAGAATGGCATATAAACTCATAAAATCAAAAGCTAACCTTAGTAGTATTCTTCTTATTAGAATAGCAATCTCCTCAATGCAACCCACGAACACCACAAGAAGTAAGAAGCCTAGCTAATCAAGCTCTTGGCCTCTAATAGTACACATAATTTCAACTAAACCTTTAAGCAAATGAGGGAGATTTTAACTATGCTTTTGTGCTAGCGAAAGGGACAACGTTTGTCCCTTTCCACTTTTCACAAGGATGGCTAAATCACACACTTGAAAAGTTGCTTCAAAAAATAATTTTTCTTCTTTGCTATGTAGGTGGTAGCACACAAGGAAAGAACCCTTTTCTTTTCTTTTCTTTTCTAATAACTCTGTTTCATATGTGGAAAAATAGTTAAATGTGATTTATATAGCTAGGTTAAAAATAGCTTTAATTTTGCAATAAGGCTTTCCATATTATAACACATTACAGTATGGGCCCATGACTTAATTAAACTATTTTAATTAAGCCCCATGAAAATTAAATTGAGATAATTTCCTTTATGTTATTGCAATTTCAACATTATAATTAAAACTATTTACATATTATGCCCAAAAACTTAATTGAACTCTTTTAATTAAGTTTATAAAAGTTAATCACCTAGGATGTGATTTTTGTCTAACTTAAATCATCATTCTCCCGATTTAATTCAAATGCAATCATTGTGTAAGGCCCATTAGGTTCCTAACATGCTGGTAATGGAATTGTTTAATGACTTAATTGATTAATATAAATTTTAATTAATTTATTTATAATCAATTTCATAGACCAAGATTGACATCTAACAATGTATCATGACTACCCAATTATTAGGAAAGTCAAAGGGTTCATTTACAACTTTTCAATGTACAGTTGATCAATATAATTCATTCCCTTATCATATATCTTGGAGATGATAAGAGCTTAGTACAATGTCTATTCTTATTAACCTTCATATTCATTCATGCAGTTAAAGCATTGGCTTTATAGAAACTTATGAAACATTTTCATAATCTCCAAGTTATCTTGGCCAATGACTTTAATAAGCTAATGTTAACCAAGAAGTGATAAGATATATCCTCCAAAACACTTGAAGTGATGATTCCTATCTTAACCACTCATTTGCCTTCACATGCTTCATGCTATACCCAAAAGCATCCTGTTTAGAATCCTTGGTTACGCACCCTTAGGGATGAAATTAAAGCATAATACTCCATAAATAAGACAACCAGGTGTCCCAAGTCTAATGAGTATTTACATGATTGACACATGAGAAGAATTGCATAGACATTGAGTGTATTACTAAATGCACTTCTCATGGCGGGTTATGTTTAGTGAACATGCTTTCCTAGGTAACCATCTACATTTTAGTTCTAAGTATCTCTATGCTTCAATCTATGAGATCGATTGCTTACTTTCAAAGTAAGGAACATAGAATGTATCAGTCTCCAAGCATCATTGATGTCTAGTCTCAATGATATATCCATCAGGAACATTTTGAGATTATGCTTTGACGCAGAGGGATCTCATAACTGCAACCCATTACAGCTCCTTTACAAGGCATATTAATCTCATAGACTTCATCTAATTAGTCTTATAACTCATTATAATTAATATCTTATTGATGAAGAAAAACCTCTAATCATTCAATATAAATGATATCGTTGCATGATTGGAATCAAGCCTTAACTAATCTCAATTAGTTGCAGGGCTTATCTTAACATTTAGGCTTTAGGTCTCCCACCATGAGGAGTAGCATCCATCAATCTTCGTTCATCCATATCCTTGCTATAATGAATTTAACTTTCATAACTTTATCTCTAGTGAACTTGATCATGTATTCACTAAATACTTTAATTATCTCTCAATTTCACATAAGTATTGTTACTCCCAATAATATAGATCGATTTGTCACATAGTAAGTTGGTCACTTTTCTAAACTTGCAATCATTAAGCATTCAAAATTCATCATTAATCAACTATGTCATTATTCAACTCAAAATCATTCCATCTTGCCATAATCAACATAAACCATAAGCAATTCACTTAGTAAAAGTTTCATTCCTTATGGACTACTTGCATTCATCTATAAAATCATATAAGCATCTATTGACAATACATATTAAGGTCGTGGATTTCTCTTGAATCCTTCATAATTTTTCCATCATTTGACACTTTCGATCATACAAGCTACCAACTTAACATTGAACTCTTTCATAGCAATTTAGTTCAACAATGCCACTATTGGCAAACATACCCTCATGCTTTTTAATTTATGTCAACTAGTCATTAACAGTACCATTTCATCACCTTTTCATTGGTATTTAATGGCACTCTAGCACAACATTCCAACATTCAAATTCAAGGATTGCTACTAGTCTTTTCCCTTGTAATTTGTGCCAAATAAAATTTGTTACGATCACAACTCAACATGTTACATATTCTCACCAATTCCTTTATCATATGACTGTAGGTTTGCCATCATCTTTCATTAAATAATCTAACATCATAATCTATCACATTACTCAAGGATCTCAATTCAATATCATAACACTAACATTAGGCATAGCATAATTACTTAAGAATCTAAACTCATACTTGTATCAGTCTTTTTCAAGACTTGGACGTTCTCTGTCGTAGACTTTGATACCATACTGTATGAAGTGCTTATCACATCTTTGCCCTTAGTTCCATTATCACTCTCACTGGGTGATATCGTCACAAGTGCCAAAGCTAAATAAGCTATTGGGAATAAGAAGGTGTTTTACGTGGCCGTCGAGACTGTGGACACTCTTTCATTTTGTGTCATGATTATGGCAGACGGAACAATTATCCATCTTATGGAGACATAGTTCTCTATGTTGTTTTCCACAATTAGAGTAGTGAAATTTATCCCTACATAAAGGTCCATGTGCACTACGATACATTCCTCACTATGGTTTCCCACAAGTAAGGTAAGGTGGTTCATGTCCTTGACCTCTAGGGGAATAAGGATTTACACAAACTTTGACTCCTTTGTGACCCATATGGCCTTTCATCCTAGCTTCTTTTCCCCTTTCTATCATTTCCTAATGTTGCACATTCATCTTTTCGAATGTGTTTGCCAAGTCCACAACTTGAGCAAGCTAAGATTCCTTTGGAGACCATAAATGTAAACAATGGTTACACTAACCCCATTCACAAACTTTGTCACTTTCTTTTCTTTAGTATCAGCAAGATAGAGAGCATAGCAAGATAATTGATTGAAATGAAGTTCATACTAAAATACCGTTATGTTAAGAGTTTGTACCAAGGTCTCAAATTCACGCCTCTTATCCAATTGCACCTCCAAGGGCAAAAGCAAATCATGAAATAACCTTTTTGATAACAAGGGAATGAATCTTAAGCGTCTCCTAAAAAGAAAATGATTGTGCCATGCTCATGCTTCACCTTTTGGCCCAAAGCTAGTGAGCATCATTGCTTTATCTTCAGAACATCCAACTAACTTACATGTGTCCCACATGATATCCAAGAAAAGTTGGGGATGCACAGATTCATCTATCCTTATGAAAAATAGAGGATTCATCCTAAGAAACTAAGGTATTAAAAGTATTTTCTTCTTTATACCATATCGGGCCATAACTAAGTACATTGACTTTTAGAATTAAGGAAAGCCTGTGCAGTAATGTATTATCACCCCGATGCTTTTGCTTTAAAATCTCTCGAGCAAAAATCTCTATAATATGATTAAGGTTGTGTACTTCAACCACAATACTCTCTAGAGTTACCCATTAAATAGGGGACTCAACATTTGCCAATTAATGCTAACCTTCCGTTTATTCAATAATGACCACTTTGCCCTCACCAAATTGGTGGCCCTGTCATGTTTACAGCAACCTTTAGCAATAGGTTTACTTGGTCTATCATTAACCTCTGTGGGAGCATCTGCCTCCACCCCACCTCTAGTATTAGTTTGTGTTGTAGGCAGCATTTCACACTTAGACAAGATCAATTACATTCTGTAAACTTCAATTCTATATATTATTAGCAATTCTAGACATAACACTAGACATAACTTGGGTAGATAGACACACAAGGAATCATATGTGAATCTCCCATTTTTTATTTGTGCCTAGGTACACAAAACAAAAACAAGATTCCTACACACAATCCCAAAGTTCCTTTTGACAAACAAATAAAGTGACCTTATAACTCTACAACCTAGAGCTCTAATACTAACTTTGTCACATCTCATTTCATGGAAAGATATGACAGATGTGTGGACTTGGACGGGTGTCTCCTGTTAGGCCCAAGCAAGCCTCCTTACATTCAATCATTCATAACTTGGCCCATTAATCATAATCATCATCCATAAAGGCATACATTATCAACCACATGCGTGCTACCATAAGCAACATTACAAAGTTATGGAACTTGTCAATATATATCCTGTGTGAACCTTAAGTTATATAATGTTTTGATTTGATAAAAATCACGTTTTCTTAAACTTAATCCCAAGTATTTGAAATTGTCTCAAATGCATTTTTAATCCCCTTAGGTTTCATATTTGCTTGAAAAGCCATGCTTCATTAGAAAACACCTTATAAGCTTTCAAACAATGCATATTTAGCTAAGAATGCAAAAAGCAAAGATGCCTTGAAATGTTATTTAAATGTAGGAACAAGGCAAGGAGAAAATAGTTGGACAGAAGCACCAAAAAGCTAAATAAACCTCAAGCCACAAACCAAGAGTCTATCCTAGAGAAGCTCGAGTCAATCCAAAGGTTGAAAGATTACAAAACTTGAAGATTATAAAGCCATAGTAGACTCTGAAGTTTTATAGTTGACCCTATTCTAGAAAGCTCAAGAAAATCACGTTTTGAACAAACATAATAGACCCTGGATCAAGCATAATCGAACCTAACAAGTCAAAGGTAAGAAAAAGTGAAGATTACATAACTATAGTCGACTATAGCAGCTTAGACTTGCAAGAAACACTCTATCGAGATATGGATCGATTAAAAGAATATTATACTTGACTATGGAAGGTCTAATTTGAGAAATTTAAAGAACATAGTCAACCCTCAAAGCATTGTAGCCAACCTTCAAGCTTCAGCAACTGTCAGATTTGATTCAAACTTGTGATTAATGGCTTTAAACATTGCCTTAGCTATAAATAGACATATTTTAGCCGTTTTGAAGTAAGAGAAGACCTAAACTAAGCTTCAAAGCCTAAAGAGACTACCAAATGCTTATCTTCACTCTCTAGCATCTTTTAAGTCTTCCATCAAGCTTACAAAGTTGAATCTTGCTTCATTCAAGCTAAAATTTCTTTTCTCATTGCACACAAGCTTAAAATCTTAGCACTCAGCCTTTGTAAAGGCATTTTCTTACTAAAATTTGTACTCTATTGTAAAGGTTCTGGCTTAACCTTGAAAAACTATTTGTAAAGGTTTAGGGTTGAGCCTTTAAAAGTCACTGTTAATGCGTTACCACTTGATCCTGTTAAAAAGCAAGAATCCTTTTATGGATTGAAAGGGTTACTACTTGATCTCATTAAAAAGCAAAAATCCCTTTGTCGATTATGCAAAGGTTATCACTCTATCTTGTTAAAAGGTAAGAATCCTTGATAATGGATTAAAATTTCTTGGTTACCAAGGGAGTGGATGTAGGCAACAAAAAAATCGAACTGTTATAAATTCTTTGTGTCTTTCTTTAATTTTTCGTATTATTATTTATTGTTTATACTTGCTTGAGGAAAATATGTTTATATTCATTTATCATTTTACAATTAGGAAAATATTTTTCCTTTACCTTTCTGATAATTCTATTTTATAGAATTATTTTAGTTCAATTTTGTTATGAGATATTAGCTAAGTCTTCAATTTTCAATTATAATTTACTTATTTTTAGTTGTTTTTATAATTAGTTTATTTTTAAGTGAGTTATTTTGATTTTATGTTATTTTTTTTAATTTGATTATTATTTATTAGTTTTTATATTTTTCGTAAGAACTAAAGGAATTTGGCTTAACTCTTGAAAGTAAGGTGTTGAAAGACCTAGAAGTCTGTTTGCATATGCTTCAATTTTTTGGCCATAACTCGCACTACAAAACCTCAAATGATACAATTCTTAAACCATTGGAAAGCTAAGAGACAAAGCTACAACTTCATGAGATCACTTTACTCAATTCTACCTTAAAAATAGAGAAATCATGTTGAAAAATGACTGAACGTACTGTGCAAGGAATGGAAAATTTTAAAGACTGACAATTGATTTTTTGGGCCTCTCATTACACTTTTAAGCCCAATAAAACCATAGGTCAACTTAGGGAACCATAAGTTAAGTCTATCAGTATAAATAGGATATTTTAAGAACAGTAAGGGAGACAACTTTTGGGCGATTCAAGAAGCTAGAAGTTGAGGCTGAAACTTGGAGATCAAGGAGGCAAATATTTGTTTTGTTTTCTTCCTTGGCTTTCATTTTTTTTCTTGTTACTTTCAATGGTTGAATTATATACAATATTATTTGTCTTCGCGATCATGAGTAGCTAATTTCTTTTTCTAAGATTGCAATTGAACTCACATGTAATCTAAATTTTTATCTATTTCTTACTTTTTTTTAATGGGATTTGAATTGTTTATTCTAATTTGTTCTTAACGCTTTTAATTGCTTGGCCACCAATTAAACTGATTCAGGAACCTAAACAAACTTGAGAAAGAGAGTTTAGTGTAGAATAAAATTGAAATAGCATATGATCATATTAATTGATTTGCGTATAGGATAGGGATATACCTATAGGCCATATGTAGCCAGATTAGAGCCTGAACTTAATGAGTTTGTTTTAATTTCAATTCACATAGGGATATAGTGTTTTGGTTAAAATAGATATTTTTATAAAATGAGTCGGGAGATCCTTATAAATAATTTAAGACTTTAGGTTAGCAATTCAATCCATTGAAATAAGTTAAGGAAGAGAGGTAAGATTTAGATAAAGTGTGAGAGATATCGTAATCCTAAGCTTGTTTGATTTGATATTTACTCAAGTTATTATTATTTTTATTTTTTTGTTAGTTTAAATTTTAGTTAATTAGTTTTAGTTAATCAATTAATTTTAAGTTTTTGGATAAGATTAATTTGTTCTAATTTTAGTACTTAGTAAAATTTTAAATCAATTCTTTATGGGATCGATACTCTACTTACTAATATATTGTCTATTCGATACATATACTTTCATAGTAGAATTTTAACTTAAACTTTCATAGTTAGCATTTAACTTAGGAAAAATATTTTACTTTGATATATTATTTTTATAATTAGTGATTTATTGTTGGAAACTTGTTTTCGATGTTAGAAAATATTTTTGGGTAAAAAAGTTCTGATCTTTATACTTATATTTTCAAAGAAATATACCTAATTAATGGGTATTATGTTGTTTATTTCAAATCTATGCTTATTGTTTTTAATTGTTTTATCAACAATTAGATTGAGATGGGTCTCTAAATGCAATTTAACAAAAAGAGTTTAGAATAAACCAAAGGGTTGAATAGCATCTGTTCACTTCACTTAGATCTTAGGTGATTTGATTAGTATTTATGATAGAAATATACCTAAATACCATGTGCAGCCAAATTTAGAGCATAAGCTTAGTGAACCTATCTTAATTAATTTACACAGACATATGGAGAATTAATTATGATAAGTATGTTTGCAATATCTCGACAAAGACTTGTAGATAAATTTAGACTTTAGGCTACCAAACAACCCATTAATATAAGTATAAAGGGGGAGATTCAATTCAAGTGAAAGGTAGAATAATTCCACAAGCTTAGGCCTTACTTCATTGATCCTCTAGCAATTTTTAGCATTAAGTCCTTAGTTTAGCCTTGTTATTTTAAATTTCATTTTTAATTAATTTTCAAATTACATTTACTTGGATAAGATTAGGGTGCTCAATTTTAGTATTTATAAAGAATTTAGATACAATTCCTTGCTGAGATGAGACTTACTTACTGCTATATTATTTGTGTGACACGTGCGTTTACGTGTGTGTAATACTAGCAACAAGTTTTTGGTATCGTTGGCGAAGAGTTGTTTTTCTATTCTTTTGCTAATATTAATACAAAACAAACTAGTCTAAATTCAAGCTTTGTTTTCTTTATTTTCAGGCACTTCTTGGCTAGTGTATGAAAAGAGTAAGGAACTTGGAAATTGTCCCTTGTGATTCGAAAATCAAAAAGACCTTTCGGAGATTACTTAGACAAAACTCTCAAGAATCCAATTAATTAGATACAATTGCTAAGAATCAAAGTGAGCAGCAAATTCAAGGACATAGAGTTGATAACCGATCATTGAGGGATTATGCTATTTCGTTAGTTCAAGGGCTTCATTCAAGCATTTGGAGACTGACAATTCAAGAAAATAATTTTGAGATTAAGCCAACCATTATTCAAATGATCCAAACATCTATTCAATTTGGTGGCCTCCTAAATGATGATCCGAGCACTCTCATTTCTAACTTTTGGAGATTTGTGATACATTCAAGCACAATGGGGCCATTGATGATGCCATTCGATTGAGGCTTTTCCTTTTCTCACTACGAGATGAAGCCAAAGTCTAGTTGAATTTCTTCCCACCTGGTCTATCACAGCATGGGAAAGGTATAAGGGCTTGCTTCGGAGATGCCCATATCACAATCAACCTAAATGGCTACAGTTGCAGACATTTTATAATGGGTTGTTGAACCCCATTCAAACTATTATTGATGCCATAGCTAATGGTGCTTTGATGGCTAATTCTATTTATGACGCCTATGACCTTTTGGAAGAAATGGCATCCAACAATTATCAGTGGCACTCTGAGAAGTCATTACCTAGGAAGGTGGTTGGAGTTCTTGAATTAGATGCAATTAATGTGTTAACTGCACAAGTAGATGCCCTTGCCAAGAAATTTGAGACCGTTGGTGTTCATTCTACTGAAAGTGCTTTTGTCATATGTGATTATTGCAGCGATGGACACTCAATGGAGCATTGTCTTTTGAGTATGGAGTTAGTGCATTTATGAGGAATAGGCAACAAAATAATCCATACTCAAACACATACAATCCTGGGTGGAGGAATCACCCCAACTTCTCTTGGAACAACAATCAAGGCCCTTCATCAATTCCGAGATCAAATTTTTCTTCTAGTTTTCCACAACAACCTAGACCCCTAATGCAAAAAAAGATGTTGTCCATGGAATAACTACTCATGCAATATATGGCTAAAATAGATACCCTTATTCATAATTAAGCAACTTCATTGAAAAATCTTAATACTCAAGTGGGGCAATTAACCGATGTTGTCAACAATAGGCCTCAAGGGACCCTACCAAGTAATGCTGAGCCTAATTCGATGAAGGAAGGTAAAGAACCTTGTATGGCAATATTCTTTCAGAATGGGAAAGAAGTTGGTAGTAATAGCAAGCAAAAAGAGCCACAAGAGAAGCTAATTAAAACTGAATCAGAAGTTGGAAAGTCAGACAAGCACGTGTAAGTCAAGGATGCATCGGTAACACACCCGTCTTCTTCATTTCCTTAATGTTTCTAGGAGCAAAAGTTGGATGCTTAATTTTAGAAATTTCTAAAGGTACTCAATAAGCTCTACATCAACATCCCCTTTGTTGAAGCACTGAAGCAGGTGCCTTCACATATTAAGTTTTTCAAAGATAACTTGACAAAAAAAAAAGAAGCTAGGTGAGTATAAGACAATGGCACTCATTGAGGAGTGTAGTGTTATTATTCAGAACAATCTTGAGGAACCAGAGAGTTTTTCTATACCCTGTGAAATTGGTAGTTCTAAATTTTTCAAAACTTTATGTGATTTCGGTGCTAACATATCACTAATGCCTTTATCTGTTGCTAGGAAACTTGGACATAAGACATTCAACCTACTACAGTTGCCTTGCAATTAGTAGACAAAATAATACGACACCTTGTTGGGATTATAGAGGATGTGTTGGTTAAAATGGGGAATCTCTACATCCTAATTGACTTTTTTGCCCTTGAGATGGAAGATGTGGAAATTCCTTTAATCTTGGAACAACATTTCTTGGCAATTGCTAGCACACTCATTGAAATGAAGGAATGCAAGATAACTTTCAGAGTTATAGAGAAGGTAGTAGAGTTTAATATTTTTAATGCAATTAAGCATCTTACCTTTTAAGTTAGTTGCTTTAGAATGGATTTGATTAATGAGGGCAAGGGTAAGTCTATTTCTATACCTATAAATGATCAAGCACCAACCTTTGGATTAAAGTCACCACCTCCACAGACCAAAATTGAGCAGTCGCTTGAGGAGCATCATCCACCACTTTTCAATTGTCTTGATTTTCATGTTGGACAGCAAGTTTCATTCAATAATTCTAACTTCAAACTTTTTCCATGGAAACGTAAAGCAAGATGGTTGGGTTTTTTTAAAATGATCAAGATTTATTCATGTGGGATAATAAAGAAAGAATGAGGCCACTAAAGCGGTTATGGTCAATGGAATAAGCCTCAAGTTGTATGTTATAGATAAAGAAATGCTGAATGGGGTGAATTAGTTGAGCTAGTGACTATAAAAAAGCATTTCTTAGGAGGCAATCCAAGTTTTCAAACTTTTTTTATTTCTTTTATGTTTTTTCAAATTTTAAATTTTTGTTGTTAGATGTTAATTTTCAAATTTCAGTAATTGATTTGTGTTTTAATTTTTTTCTTGCAAGTTTGATATCATTCTACCTCCATTTAGTTTAAAGAAAGAAGCAAAGGGGTGAGAATTAAAGAAAAGAAAAAGAGGAAAATAACAAGTTTAGTGTTACAGCGTTAGCTCATCAATGCCATGGCACTAAAACAGTCACCACTTCTTCAAGGCCAATAGAAAAAGTAGTGCCATGGCGCTGATCGTCTAACATTGTAGTGTTGCAAAAATAAATTTTTGTTTCAACTCCCATCAATGTCAAAGGATCCCAATGTTGACAAGGATAATGATGAGGAGGAAGAATGAGACTAGGGGAGTTTTCTTTCTTTAACTTTTAGTGACGTTGACGATAATGGTAGCTTAAGTTTAAAGGGGAAGTTTAAAATTTTAAACATTGCTTTTTAGTTTTGCATTTCATGTTAGTAGTTTTAAAGTTAGTAAGCTATTTAGTTTTAAAGTTTAGCAAGTTTTTTTCTCTTTGAAAATGTTGACTATGAAATGTTGCACCATTTCCTTTGATTTACTTTTCCAATGAAGAAAAATAGTTGTCTTATTATCTTATGCTTTTAGTAAGTGTGAATATTATTTGAGTATTAGGTTGAAATTTGTTGTTAAGCATCATTGTAGAAAAGAAGAAGAGGAAAATAGCAAGTTTAGCACTACAGTGTTGGCTCATCAGTGCCACAAGGCTAAAACAGTCACCACTTCTTCAAGGTAGCCGAAAAGGTAGTGCTGCGACATTGGTCTTCTAGCGCTACAGTGTTGTAACATAAGCTAAAAAAGAAAATTCGAATGAAGAGAGTTAACAGCAATAAGAGGAGATGACAAATCACCTACAAAATATGAAGAGATAGAGGTGATAAAATTTATTGCTGAATTACTCAAAGAAGTTGAAGCTGACCAACAAAAAGCAAGAGAAAGGATGGAGTAAGAAGCACAATCAACCCAAAAGAATAAAGAGAAAATTGCAAGCCAAACAAATCAAGATAAGGGAAAAATAACAATCACTGGGTCTGTAGCTAAGAAAACTTCTAGCAAAGGAAGAAAGATAATGGCCATAAAGACCAAGGTATTCAGAAGAAGGAAATTTGTCAAGATAGCTTAAATCTGCATCCCTTAAAATTATATCTTTTGGAGCCTCTTCCTCATCCGAAGTTAAATCCCTTCATTCCCTCTATGTTGCTCCTTTAGATGTTGAACTCTAATTAGTTGAACTACAAACTTGGGCCCTTCTTTTGATTGATAACAAAAAAAGGAGAAAATAGAAGGATAGGGTAAACAATTTCTATGTTCTATGATGTGAACAATCTTTATGTGTTCATGTGTTTGTGTTTTGTATTGTGTTTTTTATTTTGGACTGCTAGTTATGTGTATGTTGGATGATTATATATATATATATATATATATATATATATATATATATATATATATTCTTATGTTCTTAATGCTCATGCACATAGAATATTTTAAATATTCTTTTCTATGCACATATTAAGGGGGAACAAATATCTAAGAGGGAACAATCCTTAAATCTGCACATAGAATTTATTATTTAAAGACATTACACTCTTAATCTAGGAGTGTTTTGTCATCATCAAAAAAGGGGGAGAATGTTGACTCCATATATTTTTGATGTTAACAAAACATTCTTTATGCATTAATGTATAACTTTATTATTTAAGTGTCTAGAATATAGTTTAATTCCCCTAACAAATATGTTAATCAAAGGTAAGTCAAGATGTTTGCTAAATTTAAAAGAAGAGATAATCAGTTAAAGAAAAAAGAAAGAAAGTGATTAGTGAAAATAGAACATTAGTAACTAATTAACAAAGAGCCTTAACTAGTTAAGGCACAACTGGGCACCAGGTCAAAGCAAGACAAAAAAGTCATAATCAGTTAGCACCAAGGTTAACTAATTAAGGAAGTGCTAGAGATTGAAAACAAAGTCATTCTAATTGGTTAAGGAATTTAGGTAATCGGTTAGAGCACAAGGCCTTAATAACTTTAAGCGCCAAAATCAAATTTGAAAGAAGGTTGACCGTTGAAAGGAGCCAAAGTGGAGACATTCAAAATTTGAAGATTTTATAATTGATTAAAGTTGATTTTAATTGGTTAAGGTTGAAAGAGATGAAGCCTTAACCCATTAAAGGATGAATGCTGCCTTGAAAAGATTGAAAACAGAAAGTTTTTAATCGATTAGAGCCTTTTCTAACCGATTAACACAGTATACACAGCTGCAAGACAGTGTAAGGTAGAAAAAGTGTAATTGGTTAGAGCTTGCCCCGTAACCAATTAGTGGAACTATGTTTGATTATTTGCATTTAAACACTAAAAGATAAAATAATGGCTAGAATGACATCAAAGTTGTTTCTTACAGCTAAAATCTATCCTAAACAGCAAAAATTGACTCCCCAAGAATAAAAAAAAGCTTCAACTATCAAAGAAACAAGCTTAAAGCACAAAAAAGCCATTTTAAGTAAAAAGCCAAAGAACCTTCACCAAAAACATTTGTTCTTCATTCTTACTCTTGAAAAAGTGTTTAAGCTTGATTTACATCTTTTTCTTTTTTTTTCTTAGGAAATTAGAGAGTGCACTTAGGTTTAAAGTGTCTTAAGTCATCTTAAGTTTGTCAGCGAAGTGTTAGAATTAGTGTAGAGTCTTGCTCATGGTTTGTGACTGCAACACTAATTATGACTAGGAGGCTACGTGAACTTTTAAGTCTTAGGAAGCCAACTTACCCTTGAATTCTGAGTTTGAATTTGACTATTGTTGCTCTAATCTAGGTGAGGATGCCACTTTAAGATGTTGACAAGAATATGCCACCTTGAGATGCCACCTTAGGGCAAAATGCTCTTAAAGAGATATTAATGAGAATATGCTCCTATGACATTTGGTCGTGATGATTAAGATGGGACTGCTAGGTCCACTAGAACTAGATGACGCATTGAGATAATGGTTTGAAGCCTCTAGCATTAATTCAAATGGTTGGATATGTATTGAGGCAAGTGCAATGTGTTAATGCTTGGTTGTTCTATATTTAGGATTTTAGATAATCTACCTCGTTGCTTTGTTTGAGTAACTACTAGTAAATGTTTCGACACTTTGATGGTATATGGGACTGCTGTGTATACATGTAATTGATATGGAATCCCTAGGAATTTGATATGCACATATGTGTTGAATATGGGTATAGCAGCCCACTTGAAGTTGATTTTGGCTTTAGCCCGGTGGTTAAGTATTCCCAAGATTTTATTTGATGTGATATGATTTAAAGCTATAAGTACGCGAATTTGCCAAAGGACAAACCCCTAATGTTTGTCATACATGACATATGGTCATAACTTGATAAGGCTAATAAAAGAATTAGCTCTAAGGATGAGCTTAAGTTTCGCCATGCTTGGCAAAAAGCCTATGAATTGACAAGGTTAATTGTGAATGTGATTGCTTAAAGGCAAATGATTTGAAAATTCTAATTTTGGTATAGTTCCATTTAAGAGTTTTTAACTGAACTTGGTGTGTATATATACATATTGTTTTGAAGACTAGTTTGAAAATATGTTCAGTATGACCTATAATCGTTGGCTTAGAATCCTAGTACAAAATAGTACCATTTAATGTTTCGTGGATGATAGATATTTTGAGACCATTGCCTAATAAGGCTTGCATTGAATATTGCAGTGGTGGTACAAGATTGCTTTGTAGTAAAATATGCTTGAAAGTGAGTTTGGCATATTATAAATATGTGAAGCATGTACTTGCAAAGGAAGGCAAGTTTTGTAAATTATGGTATACATGATCACGACTGTTCGAAGCTTACCAAATATTTAAGCACCACTCTGGAGTTGTATCATTTATGGATTCATGAGAATTATATGGAAAGAGATAGTCCATAGAGGGATTTGTTAAGTGGTGGTTATCTTTAGAGCATGGTTATAAGATTGAGAATGCCCTATCATGTATGTAAGGTGTAATATGAAAAGCCTAAAAGCACATACATATAAATAAGTCCTGTATAGTTTAGATGAAAGGCTATGACACTTTGGTAGACTTGATGATATTGACTACTCGGATAAACAAGTCAAATTGCTATTAAGCATTACTTTGAGTCCCTGAATTATGACAGGATATGGATGCTACTATGAGTAGTTTGAGCGTTGGAAGAACAAGTCATTTGAATGAATTAATTCATAAGGGATTTTAATAAGGATATGAGCCACAATGTGATGATTTGATGGAAAGATACACTCGGATTGAGTGACCTAATTAAAAATTTGATTTATGCTTATTATTTTCAATGATTGACATATTCTAAGTAATTCTGAACATCAAGAGACCATGATTTTAAGTTATGGCTCAAATTTGAAATATTTTTAGAAATCCCCTAGGTTGGTGATTTTGGTTTAAATGAGTTTATCTCGGGATAGATTATTAGTATTTACGGCTATAAGCACAACTATATGCCTAAAGCTTAGACCTCATTAGCAAATTAAGTGTTGGCTTTGTGGGAAGGATGATGGCGTGTAAAACGTGAGTTTCATGGAGCAAAAAATCCTACCTTGTGACTTTGATATTCCGTTAGTGGCTTTGGCACTAGGCAATGAATTTGATGTGGCATAAGTGATTTTATTACTAAACGTATTTGTTCTGATGAAACAAATATTTGATACGATCTAGGAAGGATTACTCTTTTATATGTGTCTGATGGGCAACTCTGTTTGAATAAGCTTCCCGAGACTTGTTTTGATCAATGATTCTGATTTAAATATCATATGTGAGCCTAGATAATGAGGCCAATTACCAGCGTGAGAGATATATCTGATGGGATTATATTGGGCCTCATTAAGAGGCCGAATTTGGATGACCATGAGTGGCTTATGAGTTATTGGGTAGTATATAAGTATATACTAGCAAAGAGAGTTATGACTAATGTGACACGCGATGCGTGGAATTGTTGTGAGGATAAGAATACATGCAAATGTTGGAAAAAGGCAATGATTTCTTACCCTAATGTAGACTTGGTGATGTTTTGGTCTTGATATGCTTGTGGAGACAAGGACAAGAAAAATGTGAAAAGTGTTTCCCTCACATGTAAAGAGTGCCTGATAAAGATAAGGCAAATATGGAATTAAGATCCACCATTGGTGTTATGATTTAAGTGATGGAAGGGACAATTAGACAAATTTGTAGTTGTTTTTATGGCCAATGTTCTGTGTCGAGGAGTTTGAAAAGATATGTGAAATGCGTGAGAATTACGCTTCAAGTGCTTAAATAGCACTAATATATCAAGTCCCTAGTATGAATTCTGATTAAACAATATTGGTTTTGAAAAGTATGTGATGTCAGAAGGTGGGGTAGAAGTAGACCGTAAAAAATGGAAACGGTGGAGAAACAGCCAAGGCCCATGCTAGTAAGCAAGGCATATGAATTATTTGAGGGGCTAGTTGACTATCCCAATGAATTATTTAAAACTTTGCTTGGATGTATCCCATGTGTATGTACAGACTCAAAGGGGACATTAATTATTAATTGGTTTTGGGAAAGGCTTCAAAAAACACGTTCAATGTTTGATTGGGATCTTAAGTGTGGCTCAACATCCATAAGTGGATGGTCTATAAGAGCTTATGATATGAGTGCTTGAGAACATGTTAAGAGATTATTACATGGACTTGTCAGAATTTGACTAGACTAGTAGTCAATGTAAATTAATGTGTAACATTTTAACGATAAGGAAATTAATGCTCTGTAATTGCAAGTGAGACATGTCTGATGCTTGAACCATGCTCAACCAATTAGTTATGATTTTAAGTTGTGAGTGTCACGACCCAATTTTTGGGCCATGACCGATGCATGGGCCCAATGGACGTAGCCCACTAAGCCCAAGCAAGCCTATATATATGATCTATTTATCATTCCATCAAAATTGCTAAAGTCACATTTTTCATAATTTCAATTCGAAATATTGATAACGATTGCCAACTCGTCATGGCATTACCAATCAAAATATACATATAAGGTCTAAGGCATACATCTTAATACTTTACATCATATGTACGTATTTACAACAAAAATGACTCTAGGCTTCCAGCGGAGTGACCAAGGGGTAGGTGCGGCTATGGAATGTCAAGATACCTACCAAGGATACAAATCTACAAGGATACCTTGACATAGTTACCGGCTGTCTCTTGATCTGAAAATATGAAGTTGAAAATGGTGAGTATATACGCATCATCATGTATACCATCCCACCATCATCAGCTCATGTGCACTCGCCACTCGCACATAGCTGGGTCATCATCAGTTCATGTGCATTCCACACTACACATAGTTGGGTCATCATCAGCACATATGCACTCCCACACGCACATAACTGTGTCATCATCAGCTCATGTGCACTCCCACATACACATAGCTGGGTCATCATTATCACATAAAAAAAAAACATTGAATGCATATTATACATACCAACATATTGTGATAACACATGAACCATTATATGGCACACTTTCACAAGATAGAAACATACACCAAAGGCTTGTTCCCTAGATAGATTTTTAAGGAAAAGTTAGATAAAATCATTCAAATGTTTTGTGCAAATACATTCACATTCCCAAAAAAATTTTGAAATGCAAGTTCACTCGCCGATATTCGTTAAATCTTTACTCAACTCTAACTTCTTCTAATGGTCCAAATGGGGTGGTGGGGCTTCGTTGGAACCTATCATCACATTAGCATCATCACCATCAACCCAACTTAGCATTAAAACTATTCCAAAGCCATTTTCTAAATTGAGTTCTACTAGTCATTCTTACTAGCCTCCAACTATCATTAAATGGCTATTAGTTGCACTACTCTAGTAACACTAAAAATGATTAAACAATCTCAACAATAAAATACTCACAAATCAAATTACTAGACATTATCAACAACTAAAATAAAAAAAGTTTAAGTCACTACTCACCTTGGTAGCTTTGTAAATTTGAAATTCTTTCCAATAATTTCCAAGCTATTATAGAAACTCCCTCTTTCTCTCTCTAAAATATCTAGCTAGTGAGAGAGAATATGGAAGTAAGAATTTTCAAGGGTTTTAAAGTGAGAGTGTGAAAGAGCACAAAGGTTCTATGAAAGGGTGCACAAAAGCATGAACAGTGGAGCTAGCTTGAGAAAGTTATGGAAGCTTGAAGAGAACTCCCATGGAGGATGAAGAAACGTGAGAAGGAAAAAGGAAGAAGAAGAAGAAGCTACTAGAAATGTGAGAAGAAGCTGCTGAAAGATAATATTTATAGCTCAAGCTTATCCAACTCCACTTAAATTACGAAAATGCCTTTAACAAGTTAGCTTGTTCTCCACCAATTCTTGGTGCAATCTTTTTACTCTTTTGATACTGGGACAAGGTCCATAATAGTCTAGAAATACTCAAGTTCACGAAAACTTAAAAATTTTGACCCAAGATGAAAAATGACCATTTTACCCCTACTTTGGAAATCATCATTATTTCTATTTCTTTCGTCATTTAATCCTTATTTTCATCATTCATTTATGCCTTAGGCTTACTTAAGCCTTAAAAATGTTTGAAAGCATACTTCTAGGGGCTCACTAAAGAAATGACGAAATTACCCTTAGCTCTGGTTATCACGTCTACACCTAGTTACTAGCCTATAAGGGTCAAGGTCTCACAGTGAGGGTGATGACATAGCTCTTGAATTAGCTTTTATTTGATGAGGAGACGCTTTAGGGTACTTAGCATTGAGATGCTTCTAGATAAATTTGAAGTCAAATATGTTAAAACGTGTGATATTGCTTTAATTGAATGAAATTCGAAGACGAATTTTATAAGGAGGGAAGAATGTAACACCCTTGATTTTGATATGGCCTATACATGATAGAGGCTAAGTTATTGAAGAGTAAATTTGAACCCCGATTTGTATGCTTATGGAGTATGTATATGAACTATTATATGTAGAGAGAATAATCTTGAAATTTTTTGTACATTTAAAGACTTCTTTGATGATATGTGAATGTGTTAAGTGTAGAAAGCATGCCTTATGATACTTAGGCAAAAATTTAATGAACACATTTGAGGAATCCAAAGGTTTAATGCTTAGATTTGAGTTTTGATCTTATGTTTGAGTATTTGAGTAAAAGATTTGAGTCATATATGAATAGTTTAAGGTTGTGGAAGAGATTTAGAATGGGTTTAGACTTTAAAAGGAACAATTTTTACAAATCTAGACCTAAGAAGTTGACCTTAGTGTGTAGAGGGTCGATCTTGTGAAGTAAAAAATAGGGGATTCATGCATTTTAGTCCAAGATCGACTATAAGCCCTTTATAGTCAATCTTAGGAGGGAAAAATTGGAGAAATGTAAAACCTTTCGATCCAGGATCGACTATAAGCCCTCCATAGTAGATCCCTTTAAGGAAAATTGAGTAAAAGGTGGACATTCTGGTCTAAGATTGACTATAGGCCCTCTATAGTCAATCTTGTGAATTGGAAATGAGTTAAACATAAAACTTTCTAGTCCATAATCGACTATAGACCATCCATAATTGATTCTAGGCTACCCAATTAGCCTAAAAAGTGCTTAAAAGCCCTAAAACCCGAAATTCCTTCATTTCTCTCTTATTCCTTTGTTTTTCCACCCTTTTCTCTCAAATTTCATACCCTTCAAAACCTTCAAACTCCAATAACAAATCTTGGATTCTAAGTGTTAAAGGTAAGGGTTTTCACTCCCAAAACCTTAATTTGCTTGGTTTTCATTTCCTCTTTCTACCCATTTGAAACCCTAAACCACAAATGAATTTTTAGAGCTATTTGGAGTGAATTTGGAGCTAAGAATCGTGCAATCCAACCTCTAAGGTATTTTTTCAACTCATTATTCAAGGATTTGAGCTTATATTTTGGATTGCTAAGGATTTAGTTAATTTTAGAAAAGTTGGCATTTTTTGAAAGTTAGGATTTAATTAGTTTTGTGATGTTTTGATGTGTTTAAAGGAAGATTAAACAATTTGGATGCATTTGTGAGCTGAAAGAAGATTAGGAGGCTAAAGATTGAAGCTTGGCTGTGGAGCACCTCTAAACAATTGGGAGGCTAAAGATCGAAGCTTGGCTATGGAGCACCTCTAATTTGTCACTATGAGGGGATTTAATTAAATGCATGTGATATATCACACATAATAACATGCACTACAATGGTACTAAGTGTTGTGTATGCCTAGATGTTTATACCTAGGTTGAATGATGATATATGTACATATATATATGTGTGTGTGTTTGTACATATGTTTTCCTAGAGGTATGTGCCTAAGGTAGAGAACAAATATGATTGTATGCCTAGATAAGGATGCTTAGGCTAATTAGTTATTTGAGATAGGAAACTTATGTTTGTGTGATTTATGGTGAGCCACATGGTGGCATTGTGTTAGAATCCCATGGTATGCATGCCCTAGAGCAAGAAACCTACCCATGGTGCGATATGAATTATGGATTAAGGATCATGCCAAATTATGGTGAATGGATTGCCCAATGAGGTACATGGGCATGATATGTACTTAGGTTAATGGCATAGTGATTAAGGTAATGTTATACTAGTGAAGCCAAAGGGCCATGTTTGCTTATGGACATGATATATGCATGAATGCAGATGTAATTGTGGTTGATTTGAGGCTATGGATAAGGTTATTAAGCCATGATCGATTGGATTGAATATGATGAATGCCCATATAGGGTTAAAGGCATGAAGGCCTATAAATTAATTATATTCTGTCTGATGATGCCTTAAAGATTTAAAGGCACTTAGGATTATACCAAGCTTAGAGATGACTGAAGCTAGTTCATTTGGAATATGGTTTGATGTGGACAAATGGAATGTCACAAGCAAGATGGCCTGATTTATGGATATGTGTTCTTTCCGAGGGATGAATTTCAGACATTGATTTGATTTGAGGATGAGTTGAGTCCAACCCTTGGGACTAAGTGTGTGCTTGCAAGGATGGTGTAAGTAGGGACAGTAGTGTTAGTTTCGCTTGTGATTTTCGCCTGCAATGCTTTGATGCCACCCTTTGAGATTACTCTAGGTCATGCCATTCATTGGGAGATTACTCTGAATGATGATTATGTGTATGATGTTACTTGTTTGAGAATACTTCGGGTTATGCCATCCGTTGGGGATTACTTTGGACAATGATTTGATTCTCCACTTGTTGCTTTGACATGCACATGATCTAACTCTCCACCCATTGCTTTGGCACATGCATGATCTAACTCTTCGCCCATTGCTTTGGCACGTGAATGATTTGTTTCTCTACCAATGACTTTGCCCTGAATGTGATTTGACTCAGTCGATTGGCCATCATGAATTATTTTACTATGTCCAAGGAAAACCACTCAAAAATTATGATATAATTTGTGAATGATGTGACATAGCCTCAGATAGGCTCAGATGAAATGATTTGAACGATTATGATATCTCAGCAACTAATGTGTGCCTATGTATGTTTATATGGATATAGCTTTGAGGATAAGCCTAATAACATATGTATAAATTTAGAGACTCCCTAAGAATAATTGATGTGCCCCCAAAATGGGAGACGTATGATTGAATTATGGTTGATATTTGATGGAACGCTTTGAGGTAAGCGAATTATAAATATTGAATATTGTGATTATGCTCGACTACTAGAGTAAGCCTATGGAGCCTAATTTAATGACGGTTTTAAAGTTAAGCCTTAATTTAATATGCTTTAATGTGGTGACATAGAGTTTAGAAAATTATAAATGTGATATGCCATTGAATTGTGATCTGGCAAGGTATAATATGATGAGATGTGTATGTGGGATATTAGGATGATCTTCAAAATTTCATCTTTTGGAGATGTTTGCTTATATTTGACAAACGGCTAAATATGCCAATATGTGTGTGTGAGTTATTATGCTATGTTAGCATCCCCCCTCACTGAGTATTAAATAACTCACCCCATTGTTTTACTATGTGCAGATAAGTAAAGCTACGGGATTGTGTGGCTAGTGTCATTTCGTTGGACGAGCACACATTTGGCATCCAATAGGTTTCCATCCCATTGGTCACTCCGTTGAATTCGAACTATGTTAGCTTTCGCTGGTGGTACTAGTTTCCCAACCATGTATATTTAGGTCTGTTTAGGCACGATGATGCCATTTATATGTATATAAGGGTTGTATGATACAAACCCGCTATGATGACCAATGTATGGCCTTGTGAGAAATGTATTAAATATTGTGTATGAACTATGTGCCAAGGAAATATTTATGTATTTAAATTTAAATATTATATGAATGTATGAGATTAAAAATCCTTTGGCAATGTGAATATGTTTGGCAATTTTGAGGTTTGCTTGGGTTTGACTTGCCAGACTTGTGCACCAGTCACAGACCCCCGAGTTTGGGTCATGACACCCAACTATACTATCTTGGATTGTCACCACAAGAAAGTAAAGTTTGAGTACCTCAGCGAGATGTCGTTCTATATTTAGGAAGATCGAAGCATGGCCTCGAGTAGTGTGGTGTCGGCCATGACTGTGAGACCCTGTCAAGCTCGATTAAAAGACGGTATTGTATCGAGTGGTACAACTAAGTTAAATCGAGCCTTGAACTAGTTCAAATAGAAATTCTAAGAGGAATTTGAAAATTTTAAAACCAACAGAATGGCTTAGAATAGTGATTTGGAGTTCAAGGTCTAGTTTGGAGTCCATTAGAAAATTGACCAATTAGGGACAAAACGGTCATTTTACCATTTGATGATAAAATGGAGATTTTTAGCCAAGATTTGATCACATTTGACCAAGAATAATTATATGAAATATAATTATGATTATTGGAGTATAAAATGATGTTTAGTAGTGAAAAATTGTGATTTCCGGTATTTATGGAGCAAAAGGGCAAAATGGTAATTTTGCCACTAGTGGACTAAACGAAAAATTTTTTTTAAACAATTTTTGCCCCATTTGGTTAATATTGATCAATATTAGTGTTATTTTAGGTTGAAAAGTAGAAATAATGAGATTCCGGTACATTTCGGAGTATAAGGGCAAAATCGTAATTTTTTTGTCTCGGGGGCAAATCAGTAAAATTTTCGGCCCAGCACTTGTCAAGACCAAGGGATTTTAATTGTGGTAGGATTGGATAAATACCAGAATATTTGTGGTGGAAAATTAAGAAGAAAAAGTCAAAAAGTTAAAAATTAGGCCAATAAGCATGTGACACATGGCATGCTTGATTATTTTATTATTTTCTATAGAAATCAGCCCATTAAATCCCCAATTCCCTCACCATATTCGGCCTAGACATCCAGCAACAAGAAAAAAGGAAGAACAAAAGGAAAAACAAGAAAACCTAGGTGGAAATTCAAAGAAAAAGTGAAGAAATCAAGGAAACAAGCTAGGTAAGTTAAAATTTCTTTAATTCTCCTTGATACCTAGCTTACCCATGCTTTTGTTCTTGATTTCCATGGTTGAATATTGAGTTATCATGATGAATTCAATTCTGAAAAATGGGTATGGAAGAGGAATTGTTGTTGGAATAATTTGATTTTAGACTATGTTAGTGTTTAGGGATAGTTAAGCATGGTTATGAACAAAAACACAAAAGAAATATTCAATTTCTCTAGGGTTCCTTGTTGGCCGAACCATGAGGGCTGAATATCAATGGGGGATTGTTTTTATTTCAAGGAAAATGGCATGGAAAATGATGAAGTAAGGTGAAACGGTTATGTAGAAAAAAATTCGATGCTAGTACACTAAATGACCAAATTTTTTCTATAAGGAATTGTGAGGGTTCTAATGCTGAATTTGGCTTTATTTAAATGTATGTGGTAAATTAAGGTATTAGAGGAGAAATGAATTAATTTGGAGGTGATTTGGACACAATCGCCGATTAATAGGGTGATCGGTCGAATTTAATCGATACCGTGATTAGGCGGTAATCGGACATATTTTTGCATTTACATATCAAGCATTAGTAGTTTAAATTAATTTATATCAATTTAGGGACAATATAGTAAATTCCTCAACTTTGTTATTTGTCAAGGTGGTGAGACGTCCGGAAAAGGCAAAGGAATTACGCCTGAGGACTATTAGTCAGAGTTCACCCGGAATCTGAATTTTCGACACCTGTGAGTGGACTGCCTATCAAAATTGTTTTGGGAATATGACTGTTTTGAACAAAGTGTTTGAATGATTTTATGAAATTTTTCATGAAAATGAATGCCTTGGGAACAAGCTTTTGAGAAAAGGTTTATGTTATGAAATGTGGTTATTATGGATTTCTGTGGCTGCATTATGTTGATATACATATATGCTTGAATATAATGTTGTGTAATTATGTTGACTCGGCTATGTGCGAGTAGGGAGTGTGCATAAGCCGAGGATGACCCGGTTATGTGCGAGTAGGGAGTGCGCATAATCCGGTGATGACCCAGCCATGTGCGAGTAGGGAGTGCGCATGAGCTGGTGATGATGATGATGATGAGCTGGTGATGATGATGATGGGTTGGTGAGATGATGATGATGGGTATATACGTATATATATATATACATATGTAAATGTGTGTGATATAGCAAATTGATGGACAATGATTTATGGTTGTAATGTACGTAAAATTTGACACATTATACTTTGAGAATTTTCATGAATGTTAGGTTGATTTTATTAGTTTAGCAGGATGGCTTTTGTTGAGTGAGGAAAAATGTTTCTCTTGTTGCTTTGTTTTCACTGCATCGAAATTCATGTTCGCTGTAGCGAAAAACTCTGGGGTTTGGAGGGGTTTTAAATAGGAATGAACTAAATTGCATTGTTTGAAACAAGTGCATCATGATTTTAAATTTTTTCTAATTGTTGCTTGTTCCCTTCCTTGTTCACTCACTGGGTTTATACTCACCATTTTCAAATTCATGTTTTTCAGATCACGAGGTAGCCGATAATTAGGACGAGGTGTCCTTGTAGATCTGTGTACATCTTCTGATAGGTGTCTCGGCATTCGGTAGCTGTATATCCATCCGAGTCACTCCGCTGGAGGTTGAGTATTATTTTGTTATGTATAGATGAACTTAAATGTAAATTTTAAAAGAGTAATGTCAGTACGAGTTGGCAATGTATATCACTATTTTGACTCAAGGTCATGAAATAGGACTTAGTGATAATAAATAGAATCATAAGTAAGATAAATAATAGGCTTGCTTGGGTTTAGTGGATTACGTCCATTGGATCCATGCGCCGGTCATGACCCGGAATTTGGGTCGTGACAATGACCCTCATTAAATTCATGAGACACGGATGCCAAGGATTTTTGGCAACAGTCTTGGATATCTTGGTGGATGTGGGTAATGTGGCAAATATGCCAATTTTGGAAGATTATGTTGATGTGTTTCCGTAGGAGTTACCTGAATTACTTCAAAAAAAAGTTGTTAATTTTGCATACGTAAATATACGTATCGAACAAGTAATACAGTGATGAAGTAGAGTATCGTTCCCATGAAAATTTGTTCCTAATTCTTTACTAAGGGCTAAAATTTAATGTAGTGTTGGCTATGACCCTCATTAAATTCATGAGACACGGATGCCAAGGATTTTTGGCAATAGTATTGGATACCCAGGTGGATGTGGGTAATGTGGCAAATGTGTCAATTTTGGGAGATTATGTTGATGTGTTTCTGTAGGAGTTACCCAAATTACTTTCAAAAAGAGTTGTCGATTTTGCACATGCCAGTATATGTATCGAACAAATAATATAGTGATGAAATAGAGTATCGTTCCCACGGAGATTTGTTCCTAAATTTTTATTGAGAACTAAAATTTATAAAACAAATTATTCTTATTTAAGTAATCCAAAAATTGAAGAAAAACTAATTAAAAACAATTAAAATCAACACTAAATAAACTAACAAACTAAATAAGTTGAGAAAAGTAGTATATTAAAGCCCTAAGATTATAAATTCATTCAACATTTCATCTGATACTAGCTTTTTTTGTTATTTATCTTTCCTGGGTAGTTTTACTAACCTAAAATTCAAAATTATAGACAAGTCTCCATCGAGTTGCTTGTACAAATACGTAACTTAATTAGTTTACTATATGTCTATATGAATCAATTAAATTAAGTTTATTAAGTAAGTGTCCTAATGTGACTATGTATGGCAATTGATGTATGTCTATCCGAATTATGAATCAGATCACCTAAGTGACACGAACATACACTATTCAAACCTTAATTCAATCTAAAATTTCTCTGTTGAGTTTCAATTAGATTTAAAAATCGGTTAATTGTTGATCAGACAATTAAAAGTACTAAGAACGAATTTGAATAAGTAAAATTACATCCATTCATAATAAATAAAAGAGAAAATTTATAATCATGAAGCCCAAAACTTATCTTGACCTTGCCACCAAGCAAAAAAATGGGTAATTTTCAAAAAAAATTTTTAAATATTTAATGTTTTTAATTTATTCAAAATTGAATAAAATTATTATAAGTGTTTCATAATTAAAAAATAAAAACAAAAAAGAAGCCTTCCATATCATTTTACTCAAAAATTATTTTCAATAATTATTTCATAAATTACCTAATTATTTCTTGGATGATTTAAAGAGTGAATTTTATAATTTTATAAATAATTTTATGAACAATTAAACATATAAACCGTATAGGAAATGCTGAGATTATGATTAACTAATTATAGCCACCATCAGATTATTCGGATACCCTCCATCAAACTCCGAATCATTTCTCTGATTCCCCCCCAAATACCAAACCGAATCCATTCCTTTACCCTACAACGGGTAACCTCATTTCCAATTGCGTTTCTCCAAAGCGGAAACCGGCCATGGCCGCCGCCCCTAATCCTCGCTCCTCCTCTTCTAACCCTCCTCCTCCGAACCGTTTCGTCTTCTCCGCCGATTATCCGCCCCGAGTCTCACTCACTCCCAGTCAATTCAACTACTGCTCTCGGGCTCTCAAATTGTTTTCCGAAAAGCTCCTGATGCCCCACGAAATTACCCGAGAGTTCGCTCGCTTGCAGGTGCCTCCATTCCTAATATTAATTATTTTTTGCATTTATATATTGTTTTCCGGAACTGGGTTTTTAATTTTTGTGTTATTATTTGTAGGCAAATAGGATTAGACCTTCGGAGATGGCGAGGAGCTGTACAGTGGGTCTTAACAGTGTAAATTTGGACAAGAATCGATACTCTGATGTTGTACCATGTACTTAAAAAAATGTTTATATTCTTTCTTAAGTAAATTTCCTTGGTTGATTAGTTTGTGTTAATCATTAAGAATTTTTTTTTTGTCAAATTGAATTTTGTTGAGCGGACTTCCTTTTAATGGTTTCAGTTGACAAAAATAGAGTTGTTCTTAACTCATGTAAAGATTACAGACCAGCTGCAAAGGGTTATATCAATGCCAGCTTCGTCACGGTAGATTTCTATGTTCTTTATATTTTAGTTGAAAGGAATTTATATAGGGTATTTGGTACTACTTTCATCCATTTTGACCTTTTTAGGATTGTAATGTTTTTAATGTAGACTTCTTCGTCAGAGAACATTTCTCAGTTTATAGCCACACAGGGTCCAATACCACATACCTATGAAGACTTCTGGGAGATGGTGATCCAACGTCATTGCCCTGTCATTGTGATGCTTACTCGGTTGGTTGACAATTATAAGGTACTTCATTCTGTAGGGGCTTATCAAAAGAACTTCATTCTGTAGGGGTTGATGTGAACCTTTTGGTACCTTGAAAGTTGAAAATGGTTGAGTTTGACTATATGCTGTTTCTAGTCCAAAATATTCATGGTTTGCAGCTATGCATGTCTAGTTAAACCAGATTGTTCATCTTTCCAGGTTTGGTTGGCTTATATAAGTAGTTGGTTTTATGTGCTGTTTGTGCGTGATGCAACTAAATACTGTTTTCTTTTTTCAAAATATGATCTAGATGATTATTTATTGTATCACCATCATTTCACAGGAGATGAAAACTTGCTCTTGCATTCTTTCAAAACCACTGGAACACGTAGGCTCATACTCTTTTTCTTTCTTTTGGTCAAAAGGTAGATTGATATTTATTAATATGTATGTTCATACCATATGAACAAATCCTATTGGTTTTAATATCATATGAACAAATCCAATTGGTTTTCTTTTGGGAGTATACTTGGTGGTTGTAATGTGATTTAAATAAGAGATGCAGTAATTATGAGGCAGCTTTGTTGTTTAGTCTCTTTATCACTCATTATATATGTTTTCATTTCTTAACTCTCTTGCCTGTGGACTGTACAGAAAACCTTAAGAAGCTCCTGAAGTTATTATCTGAATTAGTTGTTTTTGATGTCGATATTTTCAGTGATGATAGAGAGTTTTGTGTCATAACATTTTTCCTTTACACTTTTTGGTTGAGTAAGCACAATTTCATGTTTCTAGTCTTCATTTTGGTTTTCTTTTTTTTTTTGTTTATTCTTATTTAGAATTTATCCTGTGCAGGTGGTAAAGTGTGGAGATTACTTTCAAGTAGAAGGTGGTCCTAGACAATGTGGTAATATCTGTATCGATACAAAATGGATACAAGCAACAGACACCTCATTACTGCTACGCAGCTTGGAAGTAAATTATAGCGAGGTATGATTTTTGTTATTCTTTAAAAAGAACTTGCAGAAGAAATGCTAATAATGGTTTGTACTGCAATGGCCAAAAGGCTGGAGGTTATTCTTAAGAGAAAAGAAAGTTTTTCCATCTAATAATAACCTATTCATATATTTCTTTTGTAGTGTATTTGATAGAAGATTGCAAAATGCATAGTTCCCTTCAAGATTTTGTTGGATTCTTAATACTTTTCCTTTGGAAGTATTAATTCCCAAAATTAGCCTGGAGCCTTAGCCTTTATTAATAACTTCTTTTAGTAATTTTTTCCCTAGTAACCTCAGAACAGATTCTGGAGTGACTTTGTAAGTTGGATATATTATTAATTAATTGTTATGGAAGGTATTGGAATACTGAAGCGAAATTTAAAGTCATTCTTGTTTGTCAAGTTAAAGTATAATGTTGTGAGTAGTTACTCTGAAGAAAGTGGACAATCAGTTCCTGTTATTGCAATATATTATACAGAGACTGAGGCTAATGCCATAAGAGGACTCTTCTCTTACTTTAACCCCCTAAAAAATTCATTCTTCCAAGGTGAACAAATTTTCTATGTCATATAGTATTTGTTTAAGATTTATTACAGATCAGATTCTAGATCACTTGTATCTGAGTTGGCATCAACCATGGATGCTGAGAATTGAATACAGTGCTTTCAAGTTGACTGTTTAAGTTGAAGGCTTTATTTTCAATAATAGAATTGAGATACGATGATGGCTAGAGATTGCTGAGAGCACCATATTTGAAGTTAGAAACACTCTTGATTTATTTATTTTATGATGAGTTGAAAATTGTTTAAAGCTAATTGAGCTATGTTGCTTTTATTTTCTTTTTTGGGATGATTAAGATTTCTGATAGCTGAAATTGAGAATGATTTCTCAACAGCTTTAGAAAGGATGTGGGAGTTCGAGGAAAATTCTTTTATCAAATTGAACAAAGATTTTGGATAAATTTCTGAAAGGATGTTAGTCTCAAAAAAACTTCATTGTGTACAGAATATAGTTTGAATGTAACCCAGGCAAAGTGGTAGAAGACTTGATAATTAAGTGTTAGCTATTGCTGAAGGATTTGGAGATCATGGAAGAGATGTGCAACCCTATAACATGTTTTAGCTGTAAAGGCAGGTTATAATTTTTATTGGTGCCATCAGAAAGGTGGTGGAATTTGGGAGGAAGAACTGGTCAAATAAATATGATGTCAGGTAGTGATTGAGTTTCGTAATTAAGGTTGATAGTGATGTTAAGTCTTAGACAGTGATATAATGTGGTAAGTCTTTGCAAGTTTCATGAATCAGGAAATTTTGTTTTTGGTGTTCATGTATGCCTCTGTATTCCTTTAGATGGGAGGTGTCGAACCTCAAAGATAGTGAACCAGTTTTCTTAATTTGAAATTAAAAAAAGGAAAAGTGAAAGCAAAGGACTAGAGATATAACTAATATGATGAGCTACGTCAACCAATTTATAACCTGACATGTCCTAAAATGTGGAACTAAGTAAAATCAACTGATTATCATGTATGCTATGCTGTAGCTGCCCTTGTTCCAGCTATCCTCTAAGTTCCTGCCCTAAACATGAAACCAGAGTGCTTGTTAAGTATGAGGATCACATGCAAAGGTAACTTACTCTGATAAAGGACTTTGATTGTTAAAGGCATTTGCCTAATTATATATGTATCCCCCCTTGGCCCATTTTCTTTCTCTAAATTTTGGCATACAAGCCACTAGGCAACTTTATTACTGAATCAGTCATCCAGTGCCTCGGAAACAATGCAGCTTGGTTGGAGGGACCAGTTGAAGAAGGCATTGACTGCTTAAGATTACATCCGTTAAACATCCAACTTCTTTATGTTTTAAAGAAATCACTAGGCATGAGATAAACAAAGTTTCCTTTTGTTGTTAGGTGAAGTAAAATTGCTGAGGAGTTTCACTCTAGTGTGATATGGGTTATCTTATAGTATAGTAGCTTATAACAAAAAAAAAAAAAGATCTTACAGCATGGTACTTGTACACATTGTTTTCAACTGTAAATTTTCAGTAATGTGATGGTTGTTTGGCCATCCTTCTTTAAAACAGTTTAGAAAAATTGGTAGGGAAGATTTCACAGCCTTGCCTCCCCTGTGGGGGTAAAAAAGAAAAACAAAAATGCATATCGCATTTCTAAGGTAAAATGTTTTCTCTATTTATCTAGAAATTGAAAAGCAAAATACTTCTTTGTTGTCATCTAAATAACCGGTTGCCTGATCCTTTGTTATCATCTTGCAGTCAGAGGACCCTCCGGTATCGGTTTTGCACATTCAATATCCTGAATGGCCTGACCATGGAGTTCCTGTAGACACACTTGCTGTCCGTGAAATCTTGAAAAGGGTACTAAAAGTACCACCAAATCTTGGCCCTATAGTGGTGCATTGCAGGTTCAGCTCATCTTTATTACTTTAAAATATTGTTCAAGGATGTTAAAGTCAATCATATATATCCCTGAGACAATTTCTCTCTGACTCAGTGCAGGTATTGGGAGAACTGGAACATACTGTGCAATTCATAACACAATCCAGAGAATCCTTGTTGGGGACATGTCTGCGTTGGACCTTGCTAATACCGTGTCTACGTTTAGGTCTCAGCGTATTGGAATGGTTCAAACCATGGTATTACTTCCTTCCATGTTTAGAACTTCACTTTTAAGTTAAGTACATCTGATTTGTGTACACAATTTCAACTTGCTAAGCTATTAGGATATTCTGAGTTCCTGAAAGAGTATGGAGCTGGATGGAACTTATGGTCGGTACTCATTAGTGATGCTGAGTAGGCACTGAAATTTTACTGGAGACCTTGCAGTAATCAGAACAAAAGAGAGTAATAAGCAACACATATCTATATGGATCCTTTTGCACATTGTGAGTACAATGTAGTTGGCACACTGATTAGAAATGCTTTAAGCAACTATTTAAAGATATCGTTGCAATTAAAGTTTCTATCTAAAAACAGTATGCTTCTGAGAGTTTTAGTAGGGTGTGCTCTGTTTCGTATTAATGTTTTTTTCTTGTAGTATTAATGAAAGAATCATCTTTGGTGAGTAAAGATATTAACCGTCAAGAAAATAATTTGATAATTGTTTGATTACGGAATGTATTATACTAAAGTTATATATTGCTCATAATCTTTAGCTCACATGGTCACATAAATAAGATAGCTCTTTGATCCAATTCTTGATAGAAACTATTAGTATATGGAAAGAATAAATCCCTATTCTTCTCCTGTAGTCCAATTTGTTAAGAATCAAAATGAGAAGGTGCTTCACATTCTGTTCTAATGAGAGTTTTTGACCAAGCCTGATTACATTATATTTTTCCCCTGCACATCCTTGTTTTCCAAATTATGAAGTTTTGACTGACTCTTTCTCTGCTTACCGTTTAATAGGATCAATATATTTTCTGCTACAAAGCGATTGTTGATGAATTAAAAGACCTCGTCTCAGAGTTCAGCAGTGAATACAGTTCAAAATGGTTTGTTCTTTGAGTCTCTTGAATTTTCTTGAATTTTTACAGAACTATTTATTACATGACCAACTGTCTTAGACCTGTTTTTTGACACATGCAGTATAAAGTCTAAAATGTATTTACTAATACAATGGCGGCTGCTTCTTTTTTTTTTTTTTTTTTGTCTTTTTTCATTGGCAGCTAGATTTCTCCCAACTAAAGCTGATTCTGATTCAGCAACGAGAAGCACAGCATTTGCTTATTTCTCTTAAGTTGGAGAAATGCATATTTAATGATACTTCCTCTATATCCATCTGTTTCTAAAGCATCTTGGGGTTACATGGCATCCTGGAAATAAAGAATACTTCTAATCAATTACTTCAGTTGACCTTAGTTTCAAGGTTGCAGCAGTTGCCAAATTTAGGAATATGGACAGAAACTGTTTTACCCACCCTTGACTCCATTCCAGAACCAGGTTGCATATGGAAAGGGCCTGTTTGTTCCTATATCTCTCGTCTTTATGATGGATTAATGATAATTTGAACAAGGTTATGTATTTCCAAACCCAGTCTTTTATTTGTGGACTTTATTTGTTGATCAAGTATTTGTATATTAATGATACTTGTATTTGTCAATGTTAATTTCATACACGTTGCAACAGCTGACATGGTAGAGAGACCAAAATAGTCTTGTCTCGTTATTTTGATAAAATGGGAATTACTTGGTAGGTTGGTCAGTTGTGGTACTGAGCTGCGATAATGGAATTCCAAACTTTGGTATCAGAACGGAAGTCTGATAGGCAGTTGATTGGGTTAGAGTCCAGACAGTAAATGCTTACTTGTCTACTCTTCAAGTGCTGGAATGATGATGGTATCTTGATCACGAGATTACCCTGTCAACAGGTGGAATCTGTGTTCCATTACCTGAACCGTACGGCATGCATGCATTGTCCATTTAACATGATCGTAATCTGTCGTCACTGATACTTTTAGAGGATAGTTGTGGGGTGATCTTTAGACCTTAATGACCTCAAAACCTTGAGCATCAAGCATTTGCCGGTATGAAAAGAAGTGTCTAGTCTGGTATGTGATGTTTGGATTCTTCTTGCAGTCCCTACCATATTGATATAGTTGAGAATCCAAATGTGAAAATTTCAATCAAAGGTAGGGTAGGATTATTTATCATCAAAGTAATCAATTTATGATGATAATGATAGGATTTGGTTCAAGCAACGAAACCAGGAGTTCTCCTTCAAGTTACCACAAACATCGAAAGAAAGCAAACAAGATGCAGCGATTCAAGTTACCAGGAAGACCATACTAACAAAATTTGTGCGAGATACAAATGAACCATGTCAAATTCAATCTTTTGTCTAAATTGAAAAATTAGTCATTTTGTAACGAGAGATAAATTATGTCACATCCAATCTCTTCTTCAATCGAAAAATTAAAAACTTTATCAATATCTTGTAAATCCAAATGCATTTAAAATTAAAAATAAAATTTGTGCATCAAACTCCAATCATCTGTCAAAGAGAATACGCATGACACTTCGACATCCCGGTCCCCTCTTATTCCTAAGAACCTCTCTAACATCCTTCTCATCAGGCACAAATCCCTTCTCCTTCATCCGTTCCAAAAAGTCCTTAGCCTCATCCACCTTCTCCACCCTGGCAAACGCCTCGAAAACCGCCGTGTAAGTACCTGCGTTAGGCCTAATCCCTCTCTCTAACATCTCCATCAGATACTTCTTTGCATCCCCAAGATGCTTAGCATCTCCAGCAGCAAGGCCTTTGATGAGAACAGTGTAAGTGTAAGCATTGGGTGCAACCCCAGATGCCAACATCCGCATGAAACCTTTGAGAGCTTCTTTACAATGACCAGCATTGGCATAAGCTTCAATAACAGCTGTATGAGCAACCACGTCTGGCATTTGACCCTTGTCTTTAAACTGGGAAAAGAGCTCCAATGCTTCATGGGTTAGCCCGTCTTTTGACAATGCATCGAACATCTTAACGGCGTTGTTGATAAGGCCATCACTTCGCATATCATGGAACACTTGTTGCAGGTTTTTGGGGTCTTGGGGTTCTTCAATAATGGGCTTTTTGTTAAAGGGATCGTAAGGAGGAGGGAGTTTGGACTTGTCCAATTCCTGCTTTCTGGAAACTTCTTCAGAGTCTGAGTCTGAGTCTGAGAGGGAAAAGTTGACCTTGGTGTTGATTCTTTGGGTATGGTTTGGGGGTTGGGAAGAAGAGGAGAAGGGTGATGAGAGTAATGTAAATCTATGGGTTGTTGTGGGTAGACAAAGTGAAGAGGAAATGTGGATTTTTGGGTTAATGAGTGAGGGAAAGAATGTTGGAAGTGAGAAGAAATTTGTCTTTCGGATGAAGGAACGCAAAGAAGAAGGATGTTTAGATGACAAAAGGAAGCAAGACATTATTGCCTTAGCCATGGCCGTGGATGACATTATTTGCAGGACTAATCAAAGGAGAGGACAGTTCAAGAGCTGGACGAAGGAGAGAGTGTATGGAAGTGTCTAGGACAGGGAGGGGAGTTTTCTTCGGATTGCTGTACTCGAACCTCAAATACCTTAATCATCTTTATAAAAGTAAACAATATTAGTTAGTAAAAGCTACCAAAAATATTGTCACGTCACTTGAACATGTCATTTTATTATTTATTATAATATATTCACATTAAAATTAATGATTTCATTAACATCAATTAGTTAAGTATTAGTTAAATTTATTTGATTCAAACTTAAAACAAAAGTGTGAAAATTTGATGCAGCGAAAGAATAATGATTTTTAAAATTTTTTTTTAAAATATTATGCCTAAATAAGAAGAGTAGCCAATATTTTTAAAAAATAATTAGCTAAATACTATATTTAGTCATAGAACATTACAACTAGGCCTTTTTCTTTTGAATCATGTACACCAATAATTTTATTAGTTATAAAAATTTCTAACCTTGCTTTATTTGTATTTTAATTTTAATGATTAAATTAGGGTATAAATTCAATCAATAAGTAATTAACTACTAAGTTATATATAAATCCTTTTAAATTTGAATTTCAGTTGCTTATATAAGTTCTCTTAATTCTATTTTAAATTTATTTTCTTATTTAAATATTACCATATAAGTTATAAGATTAACAAAATGTTTATTTTCCCTATTTTATACTTGTAAATTTATATTTTAAGAATTCTTTTGCCAAAATTTAAGAACCTATAAGAGGTATGAATAGCATAGATATTACTATTACCTTTTTCCTTTTTTTCCTCTAACAAGCTCGTTTCATTAATAAAAAGTAGCTTCCAAAGCTTTATAGTCCAAGATGTTCAACTGGAAAGACAAAAACATAATTCATTAGAAATAACACTTAAATAATCTCAAAACTAATAAATACAATAAAGCTCGTTACATAACATAAAAGAAAGAAGAATATAAGTTGAAGCACTTTCAACACTCCAAGATTGTTTTCACCATCAAGCACAGAGTCGTATTAGGCCAAAAATAATCCCCATCTTTGCATCATTATAGTAAAACCCATCACCAACACACATTGACATGGTGAGATGATCAACTCCCGTTTTTGCAAGTACATCTGCAAAGTGATTTGCCTCATAAATCTGTTTATATTTGACATCACCAACTATCTTCTGCAGCTTGTCAATATCAACAAAAACTTTCCACAAAGCCCATGGGCTCGTATCCAAGAAAGTGCAACACAAGAATCTGACTAAATAATCAAAGATTTCATACCTTTCCATGGAGAATCAACATAAAAATGTAAAGCATTTCGAGTTGTTAAAATTTTAGCATAATTAGACTCTTGTTCACAAAAGGGACCAAAGAATAAGCTTAACATATTACCAAAACAATCTCTAAGCACTCCCCACAAGCCATCAAACTGGATTTTCATTTAGCGGAATTATCAACATTAAATTTCAATTCATCCTTCATAAGGAGAATCCAAACAATCCCTTATTCTTGGGCTATTCTCTATATAGAGTTTATTAAGCATCTGAGGCATATTTGTCACAATCTAATCTTTGGCTATAATTGACACAAGGGTCTACATAGGTATAACCCATTAAATCCAAGTAAGTCTTAACAATTTATCACTATCATTGTCACAATCACCAAGCATATACTAGGTGTCTTTAAGCACAGGTTCAATCTAGCACATAGTGTTATATGCATATCAACATATTCATTAATCAAACATCAACAAACAAACATTTAACATATATATATATATATATGCAGCTCAGTTCCACATGCCCATTGGTCAACTGTCTAGCACATTTCCTCGTGCTCAACATTGTCATGTATGGTTCCCTGATTGTAAGTATTATTAATTATCTACTCCCTCACGGTGCTCATTGCAACTATCATGTGAAATATATAAACATTTAAAATACAGCCATCCATGGCTACAAACTAATAAGTCTCAACATGACAAACATTAAACGCAAAGACTCGACATGACACCAGGTGGAGTGTGAAGACACTAGAGGCTTGAAAGAAAGCTCCATCACGCCCACTAAGATATTGGGTGTCAGACTCCTCCACAAGGTGGCAAGCCAAGAAAGCAAGCTGCTGATCTGCAACAATCAAGTACATCTTTCGTGTGTGTGAAACCCCAACTTTTTATACAACGTTAAAAAGGTAAATTACTTGATGAGCTTAGGAATTTTCTTTTAAATCAAACTATTCTTGATTTTATCCTTTAAAATACACCATTATATGTTAGTAGACTTATCTGGAAAATGGGAGAGGAAAATAAGTTCAAAATAGCCTATTTTTCCAAAACATGACATAAAGGGTTGGTTTTTCCGAAAGAAAGGTCAATCCTTGGGGGCCAGACAAGATTTTAGGTTTTAAACCCTCTGGTTCCCATTTTCCTCTTCACACCTCTTTTCTCCTCTCTTCTTCACTCTTTCTCTTCTCTTTCTATCTTTTCTCAACTCTCACAAAAAACAAAGCTTCAAACCTTAGATTGAAGTTTATCTAAGGTAGGATTTTATCTCTTTAATTCTTTAAATATCATGGGTTTTCAATTTCAACTTTCTTTAATGTTTTTCTCTCTCTAACTTCTAGGTTTTGTTTAAATCTTGATGCACCAAGCTCACCAAGGTAAGAACTAGTTAGTGTAATAAGCTCAATATGTGGAAGTCCAAGAAAAGGTGAATTGGATTCTTTTAAATTCTTTCCGAAAACAAGATAATGAACTTTTTCTTTTGTAAATTCTTTTCTTTGAAAACTTATTCAGTATGTTAAACACTTTTGAGTAAAGAATTTTGGCACAAATACTTTTGAGTAAGAGCGAAGAACAAGAACACACCAATTTTTATAAAGGTTTGGCTTCTTTGGCTACGTCTTCTCCCTTAACTCACTAAGGAGTTTCAAGTCCACTGTGAAAAATGCCTTTTCATGGTTCAAGTACAACCTTTAAACAAATCTTTTCAAGGATAAGATTTAACCTATCTACCTTTCCAATGTTTAAAGTATAACCAACAACATCCTACCTTTTAATAGTTAAGGTATAACCTTCACAATAGTTGAGGAAATGAAGTGTAGTGAGCTAGAGTGCCTTTTAAAAGCTGATAAGCTAGATGGGTTTAGAGGTTACACAAAGTGGGTACAAAGATATAGAAGAAGTTTTAGCTCAATGAATGCTAAGAGGAAAACTTAAATGCAAGTAAGACAGAAATAAATGAACTTGAGATTTTAAGGATGCTCTCTTGCTTAGAAATGTTTTTTTAGAGTCTTATTAGCTTTTAGAATAAGTGGGAAGCTTCAATTTATAGTACTAAAAGCATTTGGAGCCATTAGGACTCATTCATTGTAAAAACTAGCTATTGGGAGCATTAAATGCAAGTCTGTTCCGTCTTAAGGACCAACCCTTTAAGTTGGCGGGTCAATCATTTTTTGGAAATGTCCTTCAATTATAACTAAGGGTTTGACCTTTAAAATAAGAAGGGTCAATTCTGTGCCACGTAGCTTGGGACAAAATCCTTTCTATTTCGAAAGGATAGACCTTTTAAAAGGGAAAGGTTGATCCTCACACTTTCGTGTGAGAACTTAGCTTTCTGTCTTTTCAGGGATCAACCTTTTAAGCATAGGGGATCGATCCTTTCGTTTTAGAGACCTAGCTTTTTTTTTTTTTACTTTTAAGGATCGATTTTTAGTGATTTGGCTTCTCTTTTCTAACTTCCAAGGATTAACCTTTCAAGCTTGGGGGGTTGATCCTTTTCTTCCAATGACTAAAATTTAGCTCTCTGTTTCACAGGGATTGACTTTTCAAAAATGGAAGGTCGATCCTTACAATTGAACTTTGATATTTTAGGTGCTTTTGAATGTCTTTTAAGTACTATCAGTTTGCCAAAACCTTTCTAAAACTTTAAGGGATATTTTCATAACTCAAAAACATTTCAAATGACTTGTTTACTAATTTTGATCATTTAATTTTGTCAGTTCAAAATATGGATAAATTTTAAAGCTAACAATCTCCCCCCTTTTTTGATACGACAAAATTAGGAGAAAAAATTTTCTTTGAAAAACTAAAAAATAGTGGTTTTAAAGGTGATTTTTCATGAATTACTCCCCACCAATATGTGCACTAAATTTTCAAAAAATTTCTCAGTCGTAAGTTGTGTAAAAGAGTTTACAAATATGCTCATAAATATTCCTCTTTTTATTATATCAAAAGGAGGTTGACAAGAGAGTCTCATCAATTTTAAAGTCACAATATACCAATATAATAGAAGTGAAAATCATTAATGTTACTCATATTATAAAAGAAACATTCATTGATCAAACTAAATATAATACGAGGAAAATGTAAGCATAATCAAATAAAACACCATAAGTTTAAATGTACGAGAAACATAAGAGAACATTAACATAAAAGATAACATAAGCATATCTAGTAATGTGACAATGCAAGTGAGTCATCCAATCACAAGTGTAGTTCTTTCGAAAAGTGTTTCTCAAGTTGTTCTTCCAATGATCATTGATGTTGTAGTATTTGTTCAATGGTGAAATCAAATCATCGAATTGAGAATCAATATCATGACTAGCTTCATCAAACATAGAATCAATGGTGGACTAAAGAAGCTCAAGACAAGAATTAACGGTGTTAAGACGTGAATCCATGTTATCGAGACATCTCAATATTAGAGTTTCCATTGTGTCCATATGGCCCATCATAGTGAAAAGCATCCTCAACATTGAAGACATTGCTAAGAATAATAGCAAGCTCAACGTACATATATATTTATATACGCACCTCATAGAATAATAGAAATCTCAACATGTGTGTGTATTTATATATTTATATATATACATCATATGGAGTAATAGCGAGTTCAACATGTGTATATATTTACAAACACATCACATGGAATAATAGCAACTCAAGGTATGTGTGTGTCTATATATATATATATATAATATGTATATATTTATATATACCATATGGAATAATAGTAAGCTCAACGTATGTATATATTTATACGCACACCACATAGAATAATAGTAAACTCGGAAATGGAAAAGCTTGTTTCCATAAAGTCATTTATAAAACATTTATTCATATGTGCCTATTTCACATTTCATAATATATCAAAAACATTTTCTAGGCACATTTCATCAAAACAGCTTTCATGCATTTCTAAAAAAACATTTTATGAAAACCCACTCACCTGGTATGCCACCAATCACAAATACAAAACCACCTAGCTCAACTCCTTTAACTACTATCTCTCAAAGCTTCAATGGGACCTAAAGCAATAAATCATGAAATAAATTTCCAACACTCTTTTTTAGCTTAACATTTACACTTAGATGTTTATTGACTGTTCACTATCTATCTTCTAGTACTAGGTCTAGATTTACTTAACATTTGCATCACCCATACATAGTTCACATACTTGATTCCCAATCATATCTTACTACTTCTTTTTACAATAAAAATCCACCATCATTTACTCAATCTTTCTCAAACAGCTTAATTTGAAACTAGTCGAGTAAATGTCAATTGCACATTTTAACATCAAATCTCTTAATTCATGGCACAGCTTTGACAACACAATTATATATATATATATATATATTACATTTAACTAGCCTCAACAAGACAATTTAACTGATAATTCTTCAACTTCAATACACAATCTCATTAACACAATTTAATAAATATTTTTCTAGGAATTTAGTGAAAGGAAGCATGGTGTTTGGGATCTCACATCACTTGGTTGTATGTTGTTCAATTTACTATGTAAGTGTACATATCGTTAAGAAGTAAAATAGTGAAGAGTAGAGTATTGTTCCTACAAGGAATTGTTACCAAAATTCGTTAATTACTAAAATTGTAACAATTTAATCTTATTCAAACACTCAATTTAAATTTATGAAAATAATAGTAAAATGAAACTAAAGCTAGCAATAAAAATGACAATTTAAACTTGAGAAATCAATCAAAAAAGCCTAGGATTACAATTTCCCTTAATACTTCATTCGAATCTATTATTCTCCTTCTTAACTTACTAAATGGACTGAGTTGTTAACCTAAAGTTCTAATTTATTTATAAGTATCTTCCGATATTCTTATAAAAATTTCTCTTTCAACCAATCCACTATATTCTTATGAGAATTAAATTAAAGAAAGATTTATTAAGCTTAGACTCTATAATGGCTACATTTGACATGAAAGTATATTCTTATCTCACACATAAATTAAATTAATCAATCAACTAATTGAATTTGAAGACATGCTATTCCATCCATGGCTTACTCTAAATTCCCTTTTCCAAGTTTATTTAGGTTACCCAATCAATTCAATTGGTGATCAGTCAATTAGATGCATTAAACACTAGATTGGAATAAACAACTCAACTATTATTAATCATAAGAAAGAAAGAATATCAAAACTCCGAACTACATGTTAAGTTTAATTGGAATCCTAGAAAAATAAATTTAGCTCATCCTAAATACTGAAAACATAATGCAATGAAGTTTAACCATCAATGACAAAAATATCTAAAAAGAAACAGAGAAGAAAAGAAAACTATAGATTTGTCGGATCTTCAATCTTCAATCTTTCAAAGTCCTTCTTGCCTTCTTGTATGCTTGGTGGCTACTTTTTGTTCAAAGAAACCCTAGTTTAAAAAATGCCTTTAAATTGCTCCAAAGGTGCCTTTTATAATCTACCAAAAAACCTAATATGAATCAACTTCGGATCAAGATATTGTGCTAGTGTAGTGGCTCCCAACTCTCTGATACAAGACTGCCTCATCACGTCTTGGTGTCGTGGGGCCTTGCTTATTATCCCATGTAGCACCAATGCTACAATGTTGGCGTTACAACGCCAGACTTCGAATGGCTGCACCGTCAAACTGTCACATCTCATTTCGGAAGGGATCGTGTCTCTCTTAAGGACTTAAGTGGATATGGCCCACTAGGCCCAAATAAGCCTAAATCCACAAATATATGGGCTAATCATCCATCACATTTACAAACATAAACTCATCCATAATCAAAATATGCAATAATTCATCAAGGCCACTTCTTTATAAAACTTCTCAATATAAAGTGTGGTTTTTATCATATATCATGTAAATATGCACAACGTTAAACATTTGTGGTTCGACACGTATCCCGTACCTTTTTTGCTATGGTTCATCCTTTATACTCTCAACATCAACATGCACCCATATCTAAGGCTTAACGTAATATGCAAAAACGTAAACAAGTTTATCAATATTATTTACATAACAAAGTTCATTATTGATAACTCTATGATATAAAAGTTATTTGGGCTTAGTTTTTATAATAATTTACTTAGAAATTAGTAGATTTTATTTAATTATTTTATATTAGATAATTTAAGTGAGTCAATCTAATCATAGTTAATTTTATGCTTAATTTGGTGTTAATGTGGTTAAGATAGGTTGTTATTGATTTATTTGTGTTTTTGTGGGTGTTTGATGAAAGAAGGATTTTAATGGAAGAAGAAGAGCAATTTTGAGGTGCAAACTTCCACTGCATATGGTTCGGCATTTTGGCTATAACTTTCTCTACAGAGCTCTAAATGAGATAATTTTTAGACCATTGGAAAGATAAGAGAAAAATATAAAACTTTTATGCTTACTATGTTGCCCAGTTCGGCCTTTAAGGTGGTCAAAAATCTTGTCAAATTTAATACACTATAGTAGTCTTAGAGCAATTACGATTTTTGTTAATTAATTGGGCAAAGCTGCGACCCACGTAGTCTAATGAGGAAATCCCAACTGAAATTGACTTCTTTCTTCACCCAACTTGGCCTAACTTTAAAGCCTATAAAAACAACCATTCGAAGGACTTATAAGAAGAAAAAAAAAGAACAAAACACCAAATTGACAACTGAGATCCAAGCCACAAAATCATGGAAAAACAAGTCTCATTGAAGCTGAAAAGAAATAGAGGGATTCAAGAAGATTTGGAGATCAAGATTTTTACTCTTGGAGTTTCATTATTCTTTATTTTTCTTGGTTTAAGTTTCAATGTTTAAACTTATTTTGATGATAATGTGTGACTTGATGGGGAACTAAATTGTTTATCTAAAATTGTGATTAAACTCAATATGTAGTCTGATTTATTTATCTCTCTTTTGATTATATTTGATGGATTTAAGTTGTTTATTTTATTATGTTCTTAATGCTTCTAATTGCCTGATCACCAATTAGATTGAATTAGAAACCTAGGTTAAATCTTGACGAATGAGATTTAGGTAGACCTTGAATAGAATAGCGTATGATCGAATACACTTTGTTGAGTAGGTGGTTTGATTTACATATAGGTAAACATACACCTATAAGCCATACGTAGCCAAAAATTAGAGCACGAACTTAATGAATCTTTCTTCAATTTAATTTGTATAGACATATAACAAATTAATTAGGAGAGGTATTTTTATAAGAAACTCGACAGAGACTTGTAAATAATTTAGGACTCTAGGTTAATAGCTTAATCCATTAAACTAAATTAAAAGAATGACAATAATCAAATGAAGTATTGAGGGATATCATAATTTTAGGTTTGGTAGTTAAGTGAGTTTTGTAAAACAAATTTACTATTTAATATTATTTTCAGTTTATTAATTTTAAATTTTTTTTTAATAATTTTTAAATTTAATTGCTTGGAAAAAGATTAAGGTGTTACAATTTTAGTAGTTAACAGTAAAAATTAATTTAATTCTCTACGGCATCGACACTCAACTCATTGCTATATTATCTTTGCGATACGTATACTTTTGTGGGTAGATAATTGAACAACAATTATCAACAAGACAATTCAAGATTAGACTCGACACACTGCAGAGTGTATGACATTAGAAGGCTGGAAAGAAGGCTCTACCACACCTACCACAAATGAATTAGCTACTATTCCACAAGTCACCTAACCAAGCAAGCTATTGATCTGAAATAAAATAGGAGAAAATAACACATAAGTCACAAAGACTCTGCGAGTGGATACAGGGAAGGGGATAAACCAAAAGGGAAGAGTTTTGCAATAAACCATAATTTTGCAAAACAACTCGATAATCATATAATCCTTTCAACAATCATGATTGCATTTAATAACTCTAAATGCATAAATGTAATATCTATAAGCAAACTTTACTTACAAAACATTTGTAAGGAGATAACGGAAGGTAATCCTCAAACTTTTAAGCTCAACATCAACCATTCAAATCAAGAATCTAACATTCATTTAAGAAACTCATCTCATCATTTCCATATAAACACAATAATAATCAATCGCCAATCATAGACGCCACAATATTCAATATACAAATAAGATATCAATGCATGCCATTAGTTAATTGTGGGGAAGATGGGAACTTTCATCCAACTCATCCCTGTGGTGTTCTTACCATTACACTGAGATTAATAAAGAAGGAAAAAGTGGTATAATGCCCAACTTAACCTTGCAATGTTTTTACCCTCACATCAAGAATCATAAAGAGAGGAAAAATGGTATGATGCCCAATTTGACCTTGTGGTATTCTGACCCCCACACAAGACTAGAACTAACATACGAAAAGGGAAAATGTAGCACGTTGGCCAAGCTTAACCATGTGCTATTGTTACCCTTACACCGAGAATCATAACGAGGGGAAAAATGGTATGAAGCCCAACTTAACTCAGTAGTATTCTTACCCCCACACTAGGACTAGAGCCAATCATAATATAATCATAAATTTTGCACAAAATTATACGACGATCAAGCATCAATAGAAAATCATGTCAAAAACATAAGTCATGGAAAAGTAGAGACCTTCTCAATCCACATTCATTATACTCACATGCAAAAGCATTTCTAATCAATCACAACCACTATCTCAACTAATATCTCGTCCACACACTAGCTCGAAGGGCAGTAATCAAGGGAATTGTTCAAAACATTGAAAGGGCCTATCCCCCTTTGTTGAAAACTACTACATAATGATGTCGAATTAATGCACGCAAGTGCACGTGGCCGTACAAGTAATATAAAGGTAAGTTGAGTATCGTTTTCCACATAAATTTGTATTTATTTTTCACCAAGTATTAAATTTATAACAAAGTAATCTTATCCAAGCACTCGATTTCAAATAATTAATTAACTAAATAATTAATGAAGAATAAAATGTCACTAAGAGAAATATTTACTCAAAACCTAGGATTATGGTGTTTTTCAAAACTTCATTTAAATGAAATCATTCTACTTGACTTAGATTAATGGAATAAATGGCTAACCTAAATCCACATTATGTACACGTCTCTGTCGAGATCATGTATACATACCTTTCCGAATTAATCTCATATGTTTAAGCCAATAAATTAGAAAAGGTTCATTACATTCATGTTCTAATTTGGCTACTTAAGGTATTTAGGTATATGTCTATCCTAAACATGAACTATCACCTAAATTCGAAGTCAATCGAACAAAAGCTATTCAAAACAATGGTCTATTTTAAACTCCTTCTGTCAAGTTCCATTTAAAGACCTAATACATTCAACTTGTGATCAACCAGTGAAAAGCATTAAGTGCAGAATTGAATAAACCATGCAATTTTCGTTAATACCAAGCAAAGGAATATTACATATTCAACTACATAATGAAATAACCCATAATCCTAGAAAACAAAATTAGTTCATCATTGTTTTTACAGTGGACATGATTACATCAAGAGCAAAGATCATTTCTACAACAAAATAACAAGAAGGAAATGAAGAGTAAAGAAATATCAAAGCCTCTTTCAATTCTTGATCCACGATTCCTTCGATTTCTTCTCGTTTCTCTAGTTCAAAAGCCTTTTTTATTTTCTCTCAAAAACTATCGTCTATTGCCTTTCTGAACCTAGTTCTCAACTACTGAAAAGACTTATTTATAGCTTGTAAAAAACCCTAAAAATTCATTTCTTGATTGGCTGAATTTTCATAATCCACGTCAAAGTGTCACGGCCTTGCTTTAGTGGCGTCGCAACGCTCCTGACTTTTATATTTTTTTGTTTGTTTACCATCTGATGCTGTAATGCTCTTTTTTGGGCAATGCGATGCTGGACTCTTGAGAAATTGTACGAAAAATGCTGCTTCTCTTAGGCATTGTGACCTTGAGTTCTACAAGGTTGCAATGTTACTTCTCCTTGTGCTGCCTTGGTGTAGACTACTACACTGCCTCGTCTTACAAGGTAATTTTCTCCTACCTTGAAGCTGATCTAGGTGAAATGGTAAACATAAAAGTTTTAGATCTATCTCTTAAATTTTCAATGGTTGAATAATCATGTAGATTGGATCTACATAGCTCGAGTTATGATTGAATTACCACAACATGTTTAGTGAAAATCGGCACTTAGTCTCCACTGCATAGTTCAACACCATCTTACTTTATGCAATTGAAAACCTACAAACACAAAGGCTAAATCATCATTGGTCTAGAATAGGGCTTCCAACATGAAAATAAGCTAAAATTACATGAATTAAACTAAGTTCACATGCTTTAAACTAATCAACTAAAAACATAGAAATTTTCTCAAAACCATTTAAAACATAAGGACTTAGCCACATTAATATCCCAAAATGTGGCTAAATAACTCTATATAATAGAGTTGTTAGTTACCTATTGGTCTTGAACTCTTAAGTGAAGCTCACTTTTTTCCACATAAATTAAAGCTCTAGCTGTTGCCAAAACAAGTCTTCCAAGGATGATTGGAATTTGCCTATCTTCTCCATGTAAAGAATCACAAAATCAACTAGAAAGATAAATTTATCTACCTTGACAAGAATATTTTCAATGATTCCTCTTGGATAAATATAAGAACAATCAGCAAGTTGTTTTGGTACTTGCATTGCCCCAAACCTAGTTTTTCAAAAATCGATAATGGCCTCAAATTGATACTTGCACCTAAATCACTTAAAGCTTTAGCAAAGAACAAATTACTAATTGTTGAAGGAATTGCAAAACTACTATGATCCTTGAGTTTTGGTGGCAATTTATTTTAGAGAATCGCACTACATTCTTCTGTAAGAGGAACGATTTCAAACTTACCTACTTTTCTCTTCTTGGATAGAATGTATTTCAAGAACTTAACATAGCTTGGTATTTGTTCTAAAGCTTCAGCAAAAGGGATATCTATTTGTAGTTTCTTGAAGATATTGAGAAAATTTTGAAACTACTAATCAACCTTCTACTTTTGAAATCTTTAAGGAAAGAGTGGTGGAGAATGATTGACTTGAGACTTCACATGATTTTCATTTTTCCCATCATACTTTTTTCAACTTCATTTTTTTTTTCAACAATTACCTTTTCATCATCAACGTGCTCTTTGGAAGATTCAATTGCTTTTTTCCTTACCCCTTCAACTTCCTTTCCACATCTTAGAGTGATTGCTTTGCATTGTTCCTTACTTTTGGGATTAGCTTAAGTGTCACTTGGTAAGGTATTTTGGTGCCTATGATTGATGGAACTAGCAAGTTAGCCCAATTAAGTCTCAAGATTTCTTAATGAAGCTACTTAACTCTGAATGATGGCATCATTTTTTGCCATGTATTGCATGAGAACATCTTCCAAGGTAGGCCTTTTTTTAGGGACAAAAGGTCTAGCTTGTTGTGGAAAGCCAAAAGAGATGTTTGGCCTTGGGTTGATGTTCCATGAAAAATTGGGATCATTCCTCCAACCAAGATTATAGGTGTTGGAATATGGATTATTCTGTTGCCTGTTGAAGTTCCCAACAAACTGTACTGATTCAAGATTAAAGGAACAGTGATCACTCGAGAGGGGTTTTACACACAAATCATAAGTTATAACGGATTTTAGACAGCAGTAGCCCCTATCGTGTCGAATTTTTTTACCAATTTAACTACTTGTTCAGTCAAGGCATTAAGTGCATCAATCTCATAAATACCAATAGCTCTTCTAGGACTATATCTTTTTTATGGCCATTGGTAATTATTGGATGCACTGATCACGGCTCCTTGTTTTAGGTCGTGACAGGTATTCTTACCCCCACACCTAGACTAGAGCTAACATACAAAAAAAGAAAACGTGGCATGTTGGCCATGCTTAACCTTGTGCTATTCTTACCCCCACATCAGGGACTAGGGCCAACATACAAAAAGGGAAAAGGTGGAAAATTGGCTAAGCTTAACCTTGTGGTAATTTTACCCCCACACAAGGACTAAAGCCAATCACAGCACAATCAAAATTTCATAGAAGATCATACCAAGATCAAGCATTAATAACAAATCATGTCAAACACATGAATCAAGGAAAAATGGAGATATTCTCAATCCACAGTCATAATACTTACATTCAAAAACATTTTAATCATCCACAACCATTCTTAATCACATATATATAATTTTCATACCCACACTAGCTTGAAGGTCAGAGTAATCAAATGGACTGTAATCATAAAAAGGGTTGTCTCCCCCATATTAAAAACTAATACATAATACGTATACATATAGTTTCGAAAACTAATTTCTAAAACATTTTCACATCCATAAGTACATTTCCTACAATAAATATTTATGGGAAACCATTCTCATCAATAAACCCTTAATCATTTAAATCAAGTTTTCAACTTTACATATTAAAATAGTTTTGAAAGTGGTGCATCCACTCGCCTCGAAAATGTCGATTTCGATCATAAGGTATAATCTACTCTAACAATTCTTCTTGAGTTTTGTTCATTCATAGACATTCAATAATCATAATAATCATTTCTCAATCCATAAATCACATAATAATCTAACTAAGGCTTTTTGAAATTAGTTGGATTCATCTATAACTAAATTTCTAGCTTAAACTCATTGTTCTACAAATACCCATGTATAGAAAATTCATAAATCCATCATCTTTACCTTAGGGGAGCTTTAAACGAGGGAATCCATCAAAATCCTTTAGTTTGTAGAAATCAATAAATATGGAACAATGCACAATATTTTTAGGATTAAAAACCTAAGATTTAAAGGTTTTAAGAGTGAAAAATATCACCTATGTTTTTAAAACTCAAAGCCAAGCTTAAATCCTTCAAAAATAGTGATTTGAGTGAAAAATAGGTTAAAAGAACCTTAGAAAGGAGAGATTACCTTTGAAAATTGACTGAGAATTGATAACCCTAAGTGAAATTGAGGTATTTATAGTTTAGGAAGTTAAAATACGATTTTAACCTTTTTATTTTTGTGAAAATGGCGTCATCTATCGATAGATTGGGACTATCTATCAATCTATCAATGGATGGGCTTCAGAGGCCTTTTTAAAAATTTTTTTATTACTAACTATTGATAGATAAAGGCCATTTATCGATAGATCTGACTATCTATAGATAGCTCTAGTCATCTATCCATATATGTTCTTTGGGGCAGCTTTAATAAACCCTTTTGGATTGTATTTATCGATAGATGAAGAACATCTATCAATAGATAAGCTCCAATAAACAAAAATAAACTATAAAAACATGTCCAATTGGACTCCTTTCAATCTTAAACTTTGTAAATCATCTATGAACATTAAAACATGAATTTTTAAAGCTCAAAAATTTAGTTTCAAACGCACAAAGCATGTCAATTAATTGCTCACCTAAGGATTTCTTGTTAAGCACTGTACATCAAGGTGGGATTTCACAATAAAGAATGGTTAATAAAGTTTAAGATAAATGCTATTTCTCAATGTTTTATAATTCATGAGTGATGCTAATTGTTATGAAATATTGAAAATGAGGTACTTAACTCATGAATATATCAAACGTAAGTCTTCAGGCATCAATGAATACCAATTGTTAAAATTCAAGAAATAAGCATTCAATTAAGTCTCGTTAGATATTCATTGCTAACTCAAGCTATAGGCCATTTTTCATCTTAAACTAATTCATATATGATAGCCTATAAGCTAATGTTGGATGCACACAAGTTTTTAGATCATGTAATCATTTAAGTTCATGAAAAATATAGCTAACATTCAAAGGCACATTCAAAAGATTCTTCAACTATGTCAACACAATATATCATTATCTAACTTGAGAATTTAAATTTCTCATTCAAGAGCACAATCCATGTCAAGTTATAGACTTCAAAAAAACCAAGTAAGATGAGATATCATGTAAGCATGTTACTTGACCAAAATGATAAATGAACTAAAAATATTTTTCATGGAGTTCAATGTGTTCATCATAACCAATTTTATATGGATAATCAAGAAATCAATTTTGCAACAATCAATTAAACATAATCATAAAGCATTATTCCAAAAATTGATTCAAGGCCAAACATTTTAACATTTCAATTCCTCATGAAATTATTTAATTAATATGACCATATGAACATTTCATTCTCAAGAAATAATGTCATCTATGCAAACACATGAGTGATAATAGGATCAATAGATTCAAGCATTTGCTCATGCATTCATTTTCATCAAGAACAAGTTATAATAGCATCTTCAACATGTGATAAACTTGTTCAAGCTATATATCAACATAAGTTCAAGCATGGCAAAAAGTTTTCTCCAATAGACTCATATTGATGAAAGCAATTCAAGTAAACAAGTATTGTTATGCTAAATTCATCAAATCATTTATGTTCAAATGTAAGTGCATCTCATGCTCACATTCCTTACAGTCAACAATTTTGCACAATCAACACTCAATTATATATTTTCAAGCAAATGCAACATGAACAACCTTCAATTCTCAAACAAGTAAATCACAAGCAATCAAATTTCATCAACCAAGCATTCTTCAAAATTTAAAAAGGTAAGAAAATAGATATCACCCATTTTCATTTTAATGTTCAATTTTCAAATTGCTTTTCCTTGTTAGTGATACCTACAAAGATCACTTTCACTAGATATTTGGTATCCAAATTGCTTTGGATTCTTGAAAGTTAGTGTCACATCCCATTCCCTAAAGGCATCATAATCGGTGCATGGACCTGGACAAGCATAACCTGCTAGGCCTAAGCAAATCTTTTATCTTAACCATCATTAAACATTCATCATTACATACAAAAGCATCACATAACATCCATTATCATACATTTTCATCATGCATACATTTTATAAAACTCATTATACAATTAAAGAACATTTCAACTTAATTGTATAAGCTCAAAATTTTTATATATATCAACCAGTGCCATTGTCACAGTGCACAATAACATTAAACATTATTAACATTCTCGAGTGTCCATACAAGCTCTTGAGCCATCATCATAATCTCATACATACCATAACTAATGTAAACTGCCCAAACACTGGCAATATTAATATAAACATGTTCATAGTCTATAAACATAAATGTAAAGAAAAGATCGACTCGTAAGCGAAACATAACTTGACCACTAGGTTGCAAATGGCTGCTAAATCACTTACCTAAGAGAGGAATGGATCACGTCTCCTTGACACTGGCTGCTATCAAGTGCTATCTGCTATCACTGATTTGCAAACAAAAATAATTGAGGAAAATAACCTGTGAGTCACAAAGACTTCGTGAGTGGATACGAGAAAGGGGCAAGTCAGGGGATAAAAGTATTTTGTAAACATACACTCGTAATCTCATACCATTCGTAAACCATTTAATCATAAAGTTCATGAAACAAGTTTTTTAAACACATTTGACTAGCATTCACTTGAAAACATGTTGATATAAACCTTTGGAAATACTTTACCTTTGAAATTCTCATCAAATTCACTTAAACAACTTGTTTTGCACCAAATCTATCGATACATTCTTGAATGTATCGATACTTTCAAGCATCTATTGATATATTAGTAAAATGTATCGATACATTTCACATAGAGTACAAATCATGAACAATACTCAAACAATAATATTTTGCAACATTTCATAACATAATGACTATGATCATTCCATTAACATTAAACTCATACTTTGTGATGTTATGTCCCCCATCAACCTTGGGCTAGCAATATACACTCCCATTGCACTTTGGACGTTTATGATGCATCATAAGAACGAAGCCATCACTTACATCCCATGAGAGTGAAATCAATAACACTCATTGAATTCTAATACTCATAGCATTAATTATGTGGAAAGTCCATCACATGCATGTTTACTCATCTCATAAGACATATGGAAAGTACATCATATACATAATCTCATGGCATTCATTATGCATATTTAATCACCTTATATGGTATGCAAAATTTACATCATATACACAATTTTATGGTATTCATCATACCAAACATCCACATTATAGCATCTATAAATAAATATACAATATCTCGTATCCACACTAGTCCGAAGACCAGAGTAATCGAGTGGACTTCAAACATAAGGTGTTTGTCCCTCCTTGTTGATAACTAATACACAGTAGAATATTTACATACATAGTAGATTTGTAAACATTTTCAAAAACCATTGTGTCAATCATATCACAATCATTAACAATTTATTTTCTTAAAAAATCATTTTCATTCTTGAAACTTAAATACTTTGATAAACCATTTTAGAAGTATGATTTCAACATATCAAAATAATTTAAAAGTGGTGTATCCACTCACCTCGATCAAAAACCCGATCACAACCCTTCTCTTGTGATTTCCTTAGAATTTTTTATCGTTCCTATCATACAACAATCATAAAAATCAGTTTCTAAACTAATAACCTTGGATTTTTTGTTCTAGGAGCTTTCAAAATTTACTCGCTTTCGACTAAGTCTACTTTCTTTTACTAAACCCATTCTAAAATCTCTAAATCTTCTATTTTTACCTTAGATGAGCTTAGATGACTTGAAAATCCATAAAACTTAACTTTCAACTTCAATATTATAACAGAATTTCTAGGCCAAGAAACAAAATTTCCATAATCATAAAGTTAAGCTTTTAAGGTCTCAAAGCAAGAAAATGTCATTTTTATCATTAAATCTCAAAAACAAGCTTAAAAACATTAAAAGGAATGATTTTTGCATAAAAATGAGTTGAAAGGGTTTTAGGAGAGAGTTACCTTTGAAAAATGTGGCTAAAGGTTGCTAAACCTAAAAAAAATGTGAGGTATTTATAGTTTTTAGAGTGAAAATACCATTTTTGCCTTTTTTATTTTTTTTGAAAACATTGCAATGTATAAATACATCAGGCAAATGTATCAATACATTGTGTTCTAGAAAAGGATTCTATCAATACATTTAGCCATGTATTGATAGATGCTCATTAAAATCCAATCTATCGATACATTTTTACATGTATTGATACATGTTCTTCAAATCCCCCTTTTAGAAGATTCTAGGCTAAATCTATCGATTCATGAAGGTAATGTATCAATACTCCAATAAGCAAAAATACACTTGGAAACTTGTCCAATTTGACTTTTTGTCAAATCAAACTTTGTACAACAGCTCAAAACATTAAAACATGAAAATTTATAAGTATAAAACTAAGTTTCAAGTGTTCAACACAAATTTTATCTTGCTCATCTAAGGGTTTCTAACTTAAAATCCTACATTAGGGTGGGATTTCATAAAGAACTCACCATCAAGTTGTGTAAATGATGTTATATCATTCCTCTTCTTTGCAGTCTTAACTGGTGGAAAACATTTAGCCAAAATTTTTTAGCCAAGTCATCCCATGTAATGATAAATCTTGTTAGAAGTGAATTCAACCATCTCTTTGCCTTATCTTTCAATGAAAACGGAAAGAGTCTCAATCTGATAGCATCATCAATTATCCCATTATACTTGAAAGTGTCACAAATTTCTAGGTAATTCACTAGATGAGAGTTAGGATCATTATTAGGTAATCCACCAAATTGAACTAAAGATTAAATTATTTGAATGTAAGTAGGCTTGATTTCGAAATTGTTTGCATTAATGGGAGCTTTTCTGATGCTTTGGTTTAAGCCTTGCAAAAGAGGGACAGTATAATGTCGCGAGAACTTATTCTCTTCAAGAATCTGATTAATAGCATTATTGCCATTATTAACATTGTTGTTATCTTTAGCCTTTGTTCGATTGAGAGTTGTAACTTGCAATTTTTCCTTTGACATCTTCTAAAAGTTCTTTCTATCTCCGAATTAAAAGGAACAAAATTCAAGTTTCTTCTCTTTTGCATACAAAGACCAAAGATACCTAAAAACGCAAAAAGTAAAGTTGGAAGTAAGACTAACTTTTCTTTGTATTAATATTCGCAAAAATTCTAGAATATAATTCCTCGGCAACGCCGCCAAAAACTTATTGTCTAATTTTTTACCTTCTCAAGTATAAAAATCAAATAGATAATAAATGGCAAGCAAAGTTTCAATCCCGTAGAGAATTTGTCTAAAACTTAACTAAGCATTAAAATTAACACAATTCAGTCTTATCCTAGCAATTGAAATTGAATAACTAATTAAACTAAAAATTAAATAAATTTAATTAACAAGAATCTAACTAAAAAAATCAAATCAATAATATAACTGGAGAAAAATCAATTCAAACAAACCTAGATTTACAATATCCCTCACACTTCATCTAAACATTACCTCTCTATCTTAACTTAATTCAATGGATTCAATTGTTAACCTAGAGTCTTCAATTATTTATAAAGCTCTCTCAAAACTTTTATAAAAATATCAATTTTAATCAAAACACTATATTCCTATAAGAATTGAAATTAAAACAGATTCATCAAGTTTAGACTCTAAAAGTGGCTACATATGGTATATAGGTATATTCATATCCTATACCAAAATCAATTTACTCATCCAAGCATATAAATATGATCATATGTTATTCCAATCTTAGCCTATACTAAACTCCCTTTCTCAAGTTATGTTTAGATTTTCATATCAATTTAATTGGTAGCTAAGAAATTAAAGGCATTAAGAACAAATTTGAATAAACAATCTAATATCATTGAAAATAAATTAGAAAGAGATTAAAAATTTAAACTACATGTGAGTTCAATTGCAATCCTAGAAAAAAGAAATTAGCTACTCATAATTGTAATAATAAATAAAAACACCTAAAGTTTAATCATCAAAAGTTACAAGAATAATAAAAAAAAATAAGAAAGAAGAAACCAAAGATTGTCAGTCTTGATCTTCAATCTTCCACTTCGATGTTTGCTTCTCAAACCCTTGCTTAATTGCTGCCTTGAAGTGCTCTGAAAAGGCCTTTAAATAGGCCTTAGAAAGACCTAATTCTAACTAGCTTCAAATATGGAAACAATTGAGATATCGTACTAATGCCTAGGCCCTCACTTCCAGCACCTAGGTGCTGAATCACACTTAGATTTTTTTTCTGATTTCTTCTTCTAGTGCCTAAGCACTCATTCTCTATGTGCTACGGCGCTCATGGTTCCGACTTGACTTTGTTTTTTGACTTCATTCCTTCCAATTGTGATGCACTTTCCTCCATCTTCAAGGTCGAACTAGGTAAAGTTGTAAACACAAAAGTTGTAGCTCTGCCTCCTAACTTTCCATTGGAGTAAGAATCACATCAACCAGACTTTTGGATTGTGAGTTATGCTCAAAATACCATGACATGCACAAGGGAAATCTACACCTTGTATTCACTTTCCTTCACCACAAATGGCCTTTTCAATTGTACACCTACAAAAGCAACAATTTTATTAAGTAATAATTAAGCTAAAGACAAATTATCATAAAATTGAATTGATCCAACCTAATTTAATAACTTACAAAAATTAAATAAAAATAACTAATTTCTAACCTAAACCTTAAAGACTTTGCTCATTTTAATGCTTGAAAAGTGATAAAATAACTCTATGAAGTAGAGTTATCACTTTAGCCTAGTGGATTATACCCATATAGGTTCATGCGCCGTTCATGATTTTTCTAGAAAATGGGATGTGACAACCTCACAAGTTGAAAATAAGAAAATAACTATTGGGAATCGCTAAGATCAACCCTTTGAGGACAAAAGGTTAATCCCAACAACCTTACGAAGAAAAAAAAAGCCTAAGGATCAAGCCGCAAGGTTTAAAGGGTCAATCCTTGAGCTCTACATTAGAAAAAATAAAAATCCTGACCATGATTTTTCTCTCATTTTTCACTTTTCTCAGCCTCCGAACACTCTTTCTTACTCTTCAAACCCTTCTTCAGCCTCTATGTACTCCATATAGCAAGGATTAAGCTTCCAGCTCGATTTTTAGGTAAGATTTAGTCATTTTTGAAGTTAAACACCATGAACAAAACCTAACTTCAATTTTCTATGAATTTTAGTGATTTCCCTCTTTTAAGCTGAGGACTTTTAAGGGATTTTGCCATCTAAATATGTATTTGAGGTAAGGATTTTTAAGGTTTCATTATAAAAGCTTTGGCTACGGAGTTTATTGTTTGTTGGCTTTAAATGAGGAAAATGGGTTTACTTGAATAGTTTCAAATAAATGGGTTTGCTGGAAATATTAGGAACTTATGCTAGAGATTATTGTGATAGGATTTATTGAGCTCGAGTGTCATAAAACGAGCAAGTATTGACAAAGCAAGTCATAGAGGCATATTTTTGTCAAGATGAGTGGATACACAACTTTAAGTATTTTGATACAGTGAAGCTAAGAATGATTTATTGACTTGTTTACCATGCATGATTAATGTTACAATATGTTTGACAAATCTAAAATCTTTAAATGATAAATGTTTTCAAAAAAGGCTTTTGAATCTATTATGTATGTAAATATCTCTACTACATATTAGTTTTCAATAAGGGAGGACAAGCCCTTTCAATGGTTGTTATCAAAATGACCTCAATGATATTATAATAATAATGTGAATGGCATGTGTGCTAAATGAATGTATGGTGGACGTTGGTATTCCCACCCTCAATTTATGAATGGATTGTAAATGTATGTTTATAATAATGATGTGCTTAAGTGGATGTGGGTATTCCCATCTATAGTAATTATTTAAGTAAAATAGATCATTGTATGAGATGCATGGCTATGAAATGTTATGTGATGTAGTTCCCACATACATGATGATTTATGAAAGGAATGATTTAATGGAATTGAATATGAATTCATGAGATGTATGATAGTCACATTGGACCGCAAGTCAAAAGTAATGTGGGTTAGGTTGATATGCCACTCACAAAAGGTAAAAGGGAAATCCAAGGTAGTGGGGATTTTTTAGTATTCATCTGAAGTTGAGGTAAGGACCACTCAAGTGTGGATGAGGTCTAAGTGTCACTCACACGAGCTCAAAAAGGGAATTTGAGGTAATAGGGATTATTCCACTATCCATCTAAGTCGATACAAGCACCACTTGCTATAGGTAAGATGATGTTGATAAGTTAGAAGTTATATTCTTATGATCTATTATTGCAATGGCTAATGTTATGTTATGTAAGGACGTGTAATAACGGTGTATAGAGGCATGGTAAGTATCAAAGAAATTAGGTGGATAATGTTATGTTATCCAAAGTAGTAGGGATTGTTCCATTTTACATCTAGAGTCGGGGCCGAGACCACTCAAACGTGGGTGAAGCCAATGTGCTTTTCACACGTGCTCAAAAAGGGAATTCGAGGTAGTGGGGATTATTTTACTATCCATTTAAGTTAAGACGGGCACCACTCACTATAGGTAAAATGATGTAGATAAGTTAGATAATATATTTTTTTGATCTTTTGTTGAAATAGTTAATGTTATGCTAGGCAAGGACGTGTAATAATAGTATAGAGGCATGGTAGCTATCAAAGAAATTAAGAAGGAATTAAATACTCAAATGTGATGAATGGAACTCACCATATGAGACATAAGCAAAAGGTTAGTACCGCCACCAAAGGTAAGGTGTCAATACCTAAAGGAACAAGATTTTCTTGTTTTCTTGTCATAAATGTTTTTGTATATAGAACTTTAGAATTGTTTATCCCAATGATTGTATAACTTGGATTTAAACTACATTGATGTGAAATGATCTAAAATGATGATTATTGTGCATTAAAAGGAATAATATGAATGTTTATGAAGCTCATGTTGTTTTTGCAAAGTATGTTTTCTTGCAAAAACTATTTCCTTCCCTTGGCTTGTCCCCTTCCCTTATCCACTCATGAAGTCTAAGTGACGCACATGTTAGTTTCCCCTATTTTTGTTGCAGATCAGTGATAGCTATCCAACCATTAGTGTTACGAAAATGTGATATGTTTTTCTTTCAATAGGTGACATAACAATCCTCTTGAAGCCTAGGAAGTTCAATCATGTTTCGCTTGACAACTTGGTCTTTATATTCTTGTCTATAAATGCTTGTTTATATTTGACAATTAAGCAATTAAATGGCATCTTACTTGCATGGATTGTAACATCTCGATCCTCAGCATACTAGAATGATTAAAAAACTGTCCACTAGGTATGGGGAAGAGAATGGATTTTAAGCTAAGTGTAAAGAGGTTTAGCTCAATTGCTAAGAAAGATTGAATGTAAAATGACTAATTTAGTATTCTACATATGGAAAAGTTCTTTGCATTTAAGCTGTGTTTTTGAGCTTTCAAGGATAATACTTAATATCCTTGTTTGTGGTTCAAAGCGTCCAAGGATAATACCCAAAAATCCCCAATCTGTATTTTCCAATGATAATACTTAAATTCCTTATGTTTATGATATAAAGTTTCCAAGGATAATAATTGAAATCCTTGAATCATAGACGCTATGTTTCCAAGGATAATAAGTAGAATCCTTGCCTTGGTGATCATAAGTTTCCAAGGATAATATTCAATATCCTTGAGTTGTAACTTCTAAGATCAAGACTCAATATGCTTGAATTTGTGATTTTGAGTTTCCAAGGATAACGCTTAAAATCATTGAGCTATGATATATATCATGGACCTCTATTTTGGGAGCAACGTGTTAAGTTAAAATGGGCTAAGTCAAAGGGCCAAAGAGCCTTAAGTTAAAAAGGGCTAAGGACTTAAATTAAAAAGTAAAGAAAAAGGGTAAATTTGGCAGGTAAAAGGGTCTAGCATTGGTTTTACCGCCCAATAACATTGGTTATTCCACCCATCCACTTTGTTTGAAACATTTCTTCATTTCTCTCTTGCCCGTACACCTTCAAGGTTTCCTCTGGTCTTTATGTATCTGAATCTTCATTTTTGGAGCTAGGAAAGTGGAAACTAAGGTAAGAATCAGCCAACTTGGTGGATACACATTAATTGAATTAGTCTTGATGTTAAGTTTGAATTATGTTTCAGCTAAGCTACTCTTCCTTGGTTGGAGAATTTTCTAGGAGTTTTCTTGAGTTGATTCTCGTCACCAAGGTAAAGGTTAAGTGCTCAAATAATAAGCATGAAAATTGAGGCATTTAAATGTTAGTTGAAACCTAAGAAGTTTAGTTGATGAAAGCTAGAAATTTGAATGCCTGGAAGCGTAAGAAAATCTATTGAAGCTCAAGTGCATGCTAGAAAACTAAAAAAATAATAATTTTATCTTGGGAAAGCTATTTAAGGTTTAAGAACTAGTAGGTGAATAAGGATAAGTGAATTGCCAATAGAAATTGTTAGCTTTATAATCGATCTTTCTTTTAATATGACGAAAGCTAATGATCAAAATATGAGCTTTTAAGTGCACTTGGACTTTATGAAACCCCTTATGCATTTGATTGAAAAATAGGCTAAAGACTAAAGTTCAAATACTTTTAAAAGAGGCTTAAGCTAACCTGAAGTATCGAGACCTCACATAAGGTTATCGAGACTTTAAGCTTTGAATGCCTCAGGAAATAGCCTAAGGAAAAAGGTGTATCAAGACACCTCTGGGATGTATTGAGACTCCATGCATTCGAAGATCAAATTTTAGAAGACAAGTACTGAAGTATGAAGACTAGAACATCACATATCAAGACATCTTTTTTAAAGAATAGAATTCTAAAGAGCAAGTAGCAAAGTATCAAGACACAAGCTTCAAGTATCGAGACTTTGCTTTCAACCTTCAAATTCTAGAGCATAAGTCCAAAAGTATCAAGACTCGAACTTCCATGGTTTGAGGGTTCAACTTCAAACTTCAGTTTTAGAGAGGAAGTGTCAAAGTATCGAGAAAAGATTGACACAGTGCTGAGACCTTGTCATCAGAGCCCAAGATTCCAAAGAACAAGTGCACAAGTATTGAGACCAAGCCATAGATGTGTCGAGACACAGCTTCATCAAGGATTTGTCATGGGAAAACAAGTATCAAGATAGGCATCTGAAGTGTTAAGACATTAATTGATTTTGGAAATAAAAGTATCGAGACTCAGATCATAGGTATCGACACCTCATATTAAAAAAGCCACAAAAAGATAAACTGAACAGCTAGAATTTTGAATTCAAAAGGTCAAACGAATAGAACAAGGTTCTCACATATAAAAGGAAAGCTGCAATTTATTTTTCATGTGAAAGAACACTTAGAAAAGATATTCCAAGTAAGAGTGAAGCTTCAAAGAGAAAAGTCTTTTTTCCTCACTCTTCAAGTCAAGTGTTCTTCATCCTACCATTGAGCTAAAAGTTTTTATATTCCTTTGTTAAACTTTCATCCTCTCTTTGTATTCATTAATTGTATTCAGCCTATTCAAAAGCATTCTTGAGCTTAAACTTCATATTCCTTGCAATCCTTGTAAAGGTTATACCTTACCTTTGAAAAGGTAGAGTGTTTAGAGTGGTTATACCTTAACCTTGAAAAGGTAATGTTGATAGGTTATAACTTAGCCTGTGAAAAGGTAGAGAGGTTGTGCTTGCTTTTTGAAAAGGTATTGTAAGGGTTGTGCTTACTCTAGTGAAAAGGCATTGTTGTTGTGAATTTACTACACGTAAGTATACGTATCGAAGAAGTTATATAGACAATAAGTTTAGAATTATATCCCACAAAGATTTGCTTCTAATTGTTCACTAAGTACTAAAATTATGACAGATCAATCTTATTCAAGTAACTCGATTTTGTATACAATTAATTAAAATGAAATTTAATCAAAAAATTGAACTAATTAATAAAAACTAAAAATCCACTAGAGAAAAGCATAGATTAAAATATAGGATTATGAATTCATTTAACATTCATCTAACATCTGTTTCTCTCAATATTTACATTCATGGGTCGTTTTTCTAATTTAGAATCCAAACCTATGCACAAGTCTAAGTTGAGATTCTTGCACAAATACCTAACTTAATTGAGTCACTATATGTGTATAATAATCGATTACATAAGGTTCATTAAGTTAGTGTTTTGATTTGGCTATGTATGACATTTTGGTGTATCTCTACCCTAATTGCAAATCAGATCATCTAAGTGATACAAACATACACTATTCAAACCTTTGTCCAATCTAAAACTACTTTGTCAAGTCTCATTTAGATTCACAAATCATTCAATTATTGGCCAGACAATCAAAAGCAATAAGAACATATTTAAATAAGCAAAATCATACTGATTCATAGTAAATAAAAGAGAAACAAATATTCAAATTATATGTTGAAATCCACTACAATCCTAGAAAAATACTTTAGCTCATAATAACTAATAAAAACATCATCCAAATAAAATTAGCTATTAATCCAAGTCAAAAAAATTATCCATTAATCCAAGTCAAAGAAAATAAAAGAAACACAAATGTAGAAAGAGATATTAACAGTTGATGCTTTACGATCTTAATTCTCTCCCAAATTCTCTTGTCTTCTTGCTTCATTCTTGGTTCTTTTTCTCTAGAATAGTTGCTTGTCGTCCTCCCTTGAAAATCTTTAAAAAGGCCTCTGAAATAGTCTCCAAAATCCCTAATTTCCAAAATCTCATAATTTGTTAGTTTAATTTTGCTTTTAATTGCTATTTTAGTTTTGACTACTTGGGTAAAATTATTGTGCCACAATTTTAGTATTTAGCTTAAGTTGGTGCAATTCTCTGTGAGATTCGACACCCTATTAACCTCTATATCAGTTGTTACAATACATGCATTTGTGTGATGAAATCTAACAATAAGTTTTTGACGACGTTGTCGGGGAATTGTTTTTCCTGCTTTTTGCAAGTATGAGTACCAAGCAAACTATTCTTAATTCAAGTTTTGTTTCCTTTATTTTAGATATCTTTAGTAGTTGTATGTGAAGAATAAGAAGTTTGGAGATTTTACGTCTTGATCCAAAACCAATGGGTGAACAAGGGGAGTAGCAAATTCAAGGGCAATTAGTGGAGGATAACAGATCTTTGAGAGATTATACCATTCCGTTAGTGCAAGGACTACATTTGAGCATTCAGAGGTCACTATCCAAGCTAACAACTTTGAAATAAAGCCAACTATCATCCAAATGACCAACTATCATCCAAATGATCCAGACTTTAATATAGTTTAAAGGTCTACCTAATGACAACCCAGATGCTCACATTTCAAATTTTCTAGAAATTTGTGATTCCTTCAAGCACAATGGAGTTACCGATGGTGCTATTAGATTGCGACTTTTCCCTTTCTCATTTCTAGACAAGGTGAAGGAATGGTTAAATTCTCTTCCTACGGGCTCCATTACGACTTGGGATGATCTCGCTCAAAAGTTCTTAGCCAAATTCTTTCCTTAGGCAAAAACAGCAAAAATGAGAAAAGATATTACTTCTTTCATACAACTTGATTATGTAGTAAATTTATACTATATAAAAATTGTATCCATTTGAAATTAAGTGATAAATTTGATTCATCACTATAAATAGAATAATAAGTTTGGATCTTATCTTCTTTTGTTTTTTAATACAAAATTAGATAAGCTTCAACATATGGTGAAAAAATGATCCAATTTTTGTCATGCCTCATTCTCTATTATTCTCCTCTCTTATTCTAAAATCGAAAATGTTAAGAAGTTTAAGTATGTTAGATCCGAAAAAGTAGTTTGAATAGAGATAAAGTTTAAAAATATATGTGGAGTTTATTTGTTTTTAGGAATCATAAGAATAGGTACAAATTACAATTATAATCGGACAAATGATTACACTTAATTTAAGAAATCAATGAACAAATTAACATATAATTAAATAAAATTCAACATAAAAAATGGATTAAATCATTCACGATAAGACTTGAACATATGGTATTTGCAGATTTTAAAATCTCCTCCTTGCGATTAAGACAAGATCTTATTGAGTGTTTTTTTTTTTTTTTTACTTAACTTGGGACTAAATAACTTGTCTGAAATTTACCATTTTATGGTAGTACAAACCATCTTCTTTGTATCATCCAAGTTTTTATGCTTTATTAAACTGGCCGAAACATCAGCATATTTTAAGGGTGGCTCACTACACTACTCATGATCTTCATATCTCAAAATAAAATTAGATTAAAAACAAAAGGAAGAAGAAGAAGAAGAAGATGGAAGTCTCAATCCACAAAGAAGGAAGTGATTCTTGTCTCGAGGAAACTCACATTGAAAAGGTGAACCCTAGGTGCAGGCTTGCCCATCCCCCCCCCCCCCCCTTGAAATTAACACATTCGATGGCTATTTTAATGTGAAAAATTAAAGGTCAAGAACTACAAAAACCCATTATTTATGGAATGCTAAACACAACTTATTAGCAAAAAGTATCAAATTCCCAATGACATCTTGCACTCAATAAAAGATCACTAATTACAACTCATTTCAAGGCACTTTCATCATAGTAAAGTTCTCAGGATTTTGAAGCCCCGAGAAGATTTCCATCCACTACATGAACTACGAGAATTATTGGATGTGCAAATCGATTTCAATCTTTACCAAGATTATTAATTTGCCTTTTACTATCTTCGATTTTCAATTAAAATTGTTTTTTATTGGTTTGTCTTTTTGTTACATACGACGCATTCTTGAAGGGAAGAAGTGATTTAAATCTTAAATTTTAATTGATATTGTACTTGAAAACATTTTTAAATTATTTAAAAAAATTTAAATAAATTCTTAGTTATTTATTGTGTTCAATCAAATGCATTTATTTTTATTTTAAACAAAATAAACTCTTATAACTAATAATTGACTAATTAGCATTAGTAAAAATGTCACTCATCATTTTATACTCATATGGTGCTGAAGTGACAATAGCATGAATGGTGAAAATATTATATGGCCATGTCATTATGCCATATTATCATTTATTATGAAGTGACATTTTTTACTAACAATTCTTAATAATAAAGGCTTATTTGATTCAAAATAAAAATATAAAAACTTAACTGAATGTAATAAAAAAATAATTTTTTTTTTAATTTTTTTTAAATAGATTAAACTTTTTTAAAAGATTATATTATTTTATTTCTTTTAAAATAAAAAAATAATCATAAAATTATTTTTATTTTTGAAAGACAACCATAAAACCATAAAATTAATTGATCTCGATGGTTCTCGAAATATTGATTTGCTAATTGCAGAAGAGAGGAGAAATCAAGTTGGCCCCGATCATAATTGGGAACCTCATTTCTTAAATTCCAAACTAAAAAACGTTAGAGATGTCAAACTAGTGTAGTACCTCACTTCTTAAGTTAACTTATTTAAATTAATTAACTAGTTTGAATAATCATATATATATTGTGTGTGTGAAAGGGGGTGCAATCAATCAGACTTCGAGACAAAGAGAAAAAAGAGGACACTTTGGAAAGTCATATTCACACCTTAGCATTTACACCATTACTCCATATGATTAATGTGCTTTATCCATAAACATTCATTTCATCGATATTTTATAGTATAATTGACGATCACATCAAACCGAACATAATTACAACATGACCAGAAGCTTCCACATCACCTCTTAACTTGATTTTCATCTATTAAAGGGAAAGTGACATTTATCAACGCCAAACCATCGGTATTGAATAAAAAGAAATTAAAAAATAAAATTTTTATATATGATGGTTCTTAGGATACAGTTCATTATTAAGACTATTATTTGATGCTATTAAAATACAAAAAAAAATAATATTAAAGTAATTTAATAGACCATATATAGTAATTCTTGTACTAATCAGACGTTTGCATTAGAAAGGAATGGTGAGGATGGATCTAACTTTGTTTTTAGGCCTTAATAAATTTTAAAAAAGAAAAAGAAAAATTCAGATACTCTTGTAAATGACGAGATTTATTATCAGGATTATAATTTACTTTTATAAAAGAAACCATCTAACACGAAACTCATAGTAAAATATCCCTAAGTAGCCTTCCTAGCTCGACCAAAACATGAAATACTTATTCAATGATGAATTGCACATAAAGGTTCAGACGTCTAGTTGTTCCCAAGTTATGACCAAAAAGGGGTATTCTTTTGACTCTCTTTCGGTGTGAAGACAAAGCCCAAAAAGTCTATTGCTTGATCCCCCAATGCTCATCACTGACTTGGTCTTGTTGAAAACAAGGAGCAAAGTATCATCTTCAACGGGGTAAAGAGACCGAGCTACTATTACAAGTATATTCATTCCATGCATTCATATTAAAGTCTTCCTCCCTTTTGTATTTTTTTGGGTATGTTTTGGGACCACAAAGTTCAATCTCTCAAACAAATAGTCCATTAAATTTCCTTTCTGGCCCTTAGATGGGAACCCAACACTCCAAGGCAAATAACTAATAGGAAGTATGCTTTACTTAAATCAGTATGAACTTTGAATGGAAGATTGACCATGAGTCCATTACCAACTAGGCTATAATATGAGTCACTGAAATTTGTAAGATGGACATGATGTTTGCTATGTGAACTCCAACTTTGAACCTTGAGATATTTATTGTTCTCCTCTTTCATTTAAAATAGTCTTAAAAACAATTATCTATGGTATGACATAATGTCAATGTTTGAGTTGATATCACTAATTAAAGAGACATTCAATCAAAAATATATATAAATATTAAATATGTCATTTTTTTCATTTTCAAAAAATAAAGTGGGAGTTGGGTTTTGCATTTATATTGAATTATATCTTATAAGTTTATTTTTTTTACATAAATATCAACCTGTAAATCTCAGTACCCTTTCATCTCGAAATTCAAATATAAAATTATAAATTTCAACCATTAGATATTGTTTGCTGGGGAAAAAGGAAAGGAAAACCCTTATGCTTGAATCTAAATATATGTTTGTACTGACATGTATACAATCAAGATGTGAACTCATCATTTCTTAAAGGACCCTACTTCTCTTGACTTATAAGTTGACGAATAAGAGTTCATCATAAATGGACAAGAAAACATCCATATACTAATGCCTTAAAAAGAAAGGGTTCTTGTTGTATAATCCTATTTGCCTCAACAAATTGATATTCCTTCCTTAGTCAATAGCTCAAAGAAATTTGTAGTGCTCACATTGTCAAAGCAAAGAAGCTAACATGAAACCAAAATTTCAATATGTAGATGCAAGGATAATCGATGGATCAATTAAGGACTTATCACCTCTCTTGATGAAGTTGCAAGATTGAGTGGAACAGTAGGGCAACCTTTGTCTTATCACTTGGTAACCTTGAAATTAAAAAGTAAAGCAACCTATATATAATGTTTCTTATTTTGTAATATTTTTTCACTTGATGTCACATATAATTATTAATCAATTTTCCATGCTTACGTATAAATATGACAGGAAAATTTATTTTATACATTAACATTAACGATGAGTTTTTAAATTCCACATGTGGAATTAGAGGGTTAACTCATGTCTTATCAAGGAATATTTATGAAAATTAACGCGTGTCGTATTAAATATATATATATATATATATATATGAAAACTAATAAATCACTTTATAATTAAATAGACATTTGACAACCATCTAACCTCACTTATGAAATTTAAAAACTCTACCATCATATATAGAATAGGCACTTAATGTTTAGTCATAAAGACTTATTTGATCTAAAATAAAAATAAAAGAATTTGATTGAATGTAATAGAAGAATAATAGTTCATTTAAATTTTCTTAAATACTTCAAGAGTTTTTTTTAAGTATTATACTTTTATTTTATTTTTCCCATAAAATCTTTTTTTAATTTTTTTCTTATATTTTAGTTCTTAATAATAACGAGATAATTATTATTATAGATAAGAATACAAATACGTACGGAATAAATACAAAATATCATTTTATCTTTAAAAAAAAGACACGACTTAATTTGATAAATCTAGAGTTTATGAATATTATTTTTTGTGTTTTTTTTAATATTATTTTTTGTGTATGAATAAGGAGACTAGATAGGTTTGGAGGGTCATTTAGATAAGAACACAGTGTGTGATATCATTTAAGAATGGTGCATTCAAAATGAATGTCATTATTGAATATTTTAGTCCAAAAAATAAATCACAAATTCTTCAAACCAACGAGCTTATCCACTAAGTTATTTTGTTGATTCAATTTGGTCATAACATAGTAGACCATGCATTGTAGTTAAAAAGAAAATTATTAAGTTTTAAAGATATTTGTTTGAATGGATATCATATTAAGTTTCTTGTAATGAATGCATTGTAATTATTATGTTATTTTTTTAATAATTAAAAAAATTATTAATTAAATAGAATATATGATACACGAAAATTATTTAATTTGGTTTGAAAAACAAGAAAATTATTTAATTGAAATTAAAATTTCTATTTAAAATTGTGAGCTCATTAAAAACAAAAAAAATATTAAAATAAGATCTCTTTTCTCCCTCTAGATACTTTCTTTCTTCTCTTTAATTGTTCTTTCAATTATCTTTATTTGTTCTTTTAAGTTATTTTTTATAACAATTGTTATGAATATTTTTGTGAATATCCATTTATTCTATCTATATCTAGATTTGATGTAAATTAGATTGGATTAGGATTTAATCCATCTAATCTCTAAGTGTTATCTTCATCTTGTAAATTCTATCAAGATAAGGGGGTTATTTGCCTATAAATAGGCCTCCTCAGTTCATTTGTAAACACACACTTCAATAAGATCTCATTTCTCCCCCTAAATACTTCTTTTCTTCTCTTTAATTATTCTTTTAATTATCTTTATTTGTTCTTTTAAATTATTTTTCATAACACGTTATCAACACGATTCTTTAATCTCTCACACTTAAGTTTCACAAAGTCAAAGTTTAATTTTTCTTCAGGTGATTTTTGTCTATTATCACTTCAGTGTTTTGCCCAAATTTTATAAATTTATAATAAGTCAATTTTTAATTTTATATTAATTGTTTTTCATCATTCAATTTATTGGTTTGCTTGCCAATTACGATATATTGTGTTATTCTAACATTTACATTTTTCTTTTAAGCTATCACAATGTCAAATCTTACAAAGCTTGAATTTGTGGCTCTTGATATTATTGGCAAGAACTATCTATCTTGGATTCTAGATGCTAAAATCTATTTAGATGCTATAGGTCTTGGAGACACAATCAAAAAAGAAAATAAAGCATCCAATCAAGATAAGGCAAAAGCAATGATTTTCCTTCGCCACCATCTTCATGAAGGATTAAAAATTGAGTATCTCACAATAAAAGATCCAGTCGATCTTTGGAAAAGTCTAAAGGAGAGATATGACCACCAAAAAATAGTAATTCTGCCAAAAGCTCATTTTGATTGGATGCATCTGCGATTGCAAGATTTTTAAAACTGTAAGTGAGTATAACTCAGCATTATACAAAATTAGTTCTAAACTAAAATTGTGTGGAGAAAAAGTGAGTGATGCTGATTTGTTAGAATAAACATTCTTTACTTTTCACACCTTAAACGTGCTCTGCAGCAACAATATCGTGAAAAAGGCTTTAAGAAATACTCTGAACTGATTTCATGTCTCCTTGTGGCTGAGGAAAATAACGAGTTATTGATGAAAAATCATGAATCTCAACCAACTGGTTCTGCTCCATTCCCTGAAGTGAATATGACATCATTTAGAAATTCTGGCCGTGGTCGTGATCATAATCGTGGTCGTCATCATGGACGTGGAAAAGGTCGTCATAACTATTGCAGTTGTGGTGGTTACACAAATTATTATTTTGATATTAAGAATACCCACAAGAAGTGGATAAATAGTGAAAAGATACATGAAAAAGACAAAGGCGGAACAAAGTAAAAGGAATATAGAAAATGTTTGTTATCGATGTGGCATGAAAGGTCATTGGTCACGTACTTGTCGTACACTAAAACATTTTGTTGAACTTTATCAAGCATCACTAAAAGATAAAGAAAAAATATCGAAATAAATTTTTTTGAAGATGATAGCCAAGTTGATATAACACACTTGGATGTTGTTGATTTTTTTGTCCACCCTAAAGGATGAATTGATCATTTGATTAGTGATGGAAATCCCAATAATGAAATTTCTTAAATTATTTGTTGATGTATTTTAGTACCACTTTATTAGGAATTTGGTATGTTTAGTATAATTTTATTAAGAAGTTAATGTGTTTTAATATGTTTATTAGGAAGATTTTTTTGGTATGTTAATAACAAAGCTTATATTTAATGTTCTCTGATATAAGTTTCTTACTATATATATTTTATTTTCTTAAAGAAAATATGAATATTCATCTGGTTAGATCCAAGATCAATGATGAAGATATTTGTCTGATAGATAGTGCTACAATGCACATTATATTAAAAGACAAGAAATATTTTTTCCACTCGACAATGGAAGAAGCTAATGTCAATACAATATTTGGTAGTACAAAATTAATTGAAAGCTCTAGAAGAGCCAATATTTCACTACCTGGAGGAACAAAGTTTATAATAAAATATGCATTATTTTCTACAAGGTCTCAAAGAAACTTATTAAGTTTTAAAGATATTCGTTTGAATGGATATCATATTGAGACAACAAATGAAAGAGACATCGAATATCTTTATATTACATCTATTATATTAGGTAAAAAATGTATATTAGAAAAATTATCTGCTTTGTCCTCTGAAATTTACTACACAAAAATTAAAATGATTGAAACTTATGTAAACCAGAAGTTTACTGATAATTTTAATATTTGGCATGACCGGTTAGGTCATCCCGGATCAATAATGATGTGAAAAATTATTGAAAATTCATGTGGTCATCCATTGAAAAATCAGAAGATTTTTCAATCTAATGAATTCTCATGTGCTGCATGCTCTCAAGATAAATTAATTATAAGACCATCACTAGCAAAAGTTGGGATTGAATCCCCTATATTTTTGGAACATATTCAGGGTGATATATGTAGACCCATACATCCATCATGTGGACCATTCAGATATTTTATGATTTTAATTGATACATTAACAAGATGGTTACATGTGTACTTGTTATCAACTCGTAATTTGGCATTTGCAAGATTACTTGCACAAATAATTCGTTTGCGAGCACATTTCTCTGATTATGCAATCAAGACAATTCGTCTTGATAATGCTAGTGAATTTACGTCTCAAGCTTTTAATGAATATTGCATGTCTATTAGAATAAATGTTGAACAATCTATTAGTCATGTTCATACACCAAATGGTCTAGTAAAATCATTTATCAAACACCTTAAACTGATTGCAAGGCTATTACTTATGAAATCCAAACTCCCAATTTCTGCTTGGGGACATGCCATTTTGCATGCAGCAGCACTTGTACGCATCAGGCCAATAAGTTATCATAAATTCTCCATTATACAATTGGTTTATGGTCAGGAACCAAATATTTTCCATCTAAGAATTTTTGGATATGCGGTATATGTTCCAATTGCTCCACTACAATGCACAAAGATGGGTCCTCAAAGGAGGTTAAGAATATATGTTGGATATAAATCTCCATCTATAATTAAATATTTAGAACCCTCAACAGGAGATTTATTTATTGCAAGGTTTACTAATTGTCATTTTGATGAAACGATTTTTCTAACATTAGGGGGAGCAAATAAGCAGTTGGAAAAGGAAATATCTTGGAATACATTATCATTATCTAGTTTTGATCCTCGCACAAATCAATGTGAATAAGAAGTTCCAAAGATAATTCATTTGCAAAATATAACAAATCAGTTGCCAGACGCATTTACTAACCTACAAAGAGTAACTAAATCTCATATACTAGCTGCAAATGCTTCAATCAGAATTGATGTAGGACAATCTGTTGTTGCTAATGAGTCTAAGACACGCTAGAAGCGTGGAAGATCAATGGGTTCCAAAGATAAAAATCCTCGAAAAAGAAAAGGAGCAAATATTCAAGATGGTCAATAAAAGGAAACAAAAACTCCATAAGAAACCCCTAACATAATTTCAGAAGAAATTTAGGTACTTGAAATTAGTAAAAATGAAGATATCTCAATAAATTATGTCATGACTGGAAAAAGATTGAACCGAAATGAAATAAACGTCGGCGATATTTTTGCATAAAATGTAACGCTCAATATTATGAAAGAAAATGAGGATCTTGAACCTACATCTGTTGAAGAATGTAGATATAGAAATGATTGGCCAACGTGGAAAGACGCAATCAAAGTGAAATTAAATTCACTTGCAAAACGTAAAGTTTTTGAACTTGTAGTCCGTACGCCAAATGGCGTAAAACCAGTGGGATATAAATGGGTATTTGTGCGAAAACAAAATGAGAAAAATGAGATTGTGAGATATAAAGCACGGCTTGTCGCACAAGGTTTTACCCAAAAGCTTGGTATTGATTATGAAGAGACATATTCTCCTGTGGTGGATGCAATTACATTTCGATATTTAATTAGTCTAGCGATACATGAAAAGCTTGAAATACATTTGATGGATGTAGTTACAGCCTATTTATATGGCTTACTTGATAATGATATCTATATGAAAATCCTTGAAGGATTTAAGTTGCCTGAAGTACAAAATTTGAAATCTCGGGAGATTTATTCAATCAAATTGAATAAATCTTTATACGAATTAAAACAATCCAGACGCATGTGGTATAATCGTCTTAATGAATATTTGTCGAAAGAAGTTATAAAAATGATCCAATATGCCTATGTGTTTTTATAAAAAGATTCAGATCTGAATTTGTGATTATTGTTGTTTATGTTGATGATCTAAACATTATTGGAACTCCTGAAGAGTTATCAAAAGCCGTGGATTATATAAAAAAAGAATTTAAGATGAAAAACCTTGAAAAAACAAAATTTTGTTGGGTCTTCAGATTCAACATTTGACAAATGAAATTTTTATCCATCAATCTAATTATATAGTGAAAGTGCTAAAATGATTTTATATGGACAAAGACATCCATTAAGTTCACCAATGGTTGTAAGATCATTAAATGTGAAAAAAGACTTTTTTTCGACCTCGTGAGGATAATGAAGAACTTCTTGGTCCTGAAGTACCATATCTTAGTGCAATTGGAGCATTAATATATCTTGCTAGCACTACACGACCTGATATTTCATTTGTTGTGAATTTATTATCAAGATATAGTTCTTCTCCAACTCGAAGACATTGGAATGGAATTAAACATATACTTCGATATCTTTAAGGAACAGTAGATATGGGCTTATATTATTTAAATGCATTAAAATCAGATTTAATTGGTTATGTAGATGCAGTATATTTATTAGATCCACATAAAGCTTGATCCCAAACAGGTTACTTATTCACATATAGAGGTGAGACTATTTCATGGCGTTCGATAAAGCAAACTATAATTGCTACTTCTTTTAACCATGCAAAAATTTTAGCAATTCATGAGACAAGTTGTGAATGTGTCTGGTTAAGATCTGTAACTCAACATATATCGAGAAATGTGTGGTTTGTCAACCAAGAAAAAAATTCCAACAACATTATACGAGGATAATATTGCTTACATAGCACAGTTAAAGGAAAGATACATTAAAGGTGATCGAATAAAACATATTTCACCAAAATTCTTCTTCACTCATGAACTTCAAGAAAATGGTGATATTCGTGTTCAACAAATTCGTTCAAGTGACAATATAGCAGATTTGTTTACTAAAGCCCTTCCTACTGCAACATTCGAAAAGTTAGTACAAAAGATTGGGATGCGTTGTTTTAAAGATCTTAAATAATGTAGTTGTCAGGGGGAGTAAAATACGCACTGTACTTTTATCCTTCATCAAGGTTTTTCCCACTGGGTTTTTCTTGATAAGGTTTTTAATGAGGCAATATTTCATAAGCGTATTCTTGAAAAAAATTATGTACTCTTTTTCCTTCACTCAGATTTTTTCCCATGAGGTTTTGTCCTTGTAAGGTTTTAACAAGGCATATTCTTAATACAATGGATATTCAAGAGGGAGTGTTATTAATATTTTTGTGAATATCCATTTATTCTATCTATATCTAGATTTGATATAAATTAGATTGGATTAGGATTTAATCCATCTACTCTTTAACTGTTATCTTCATCTTGTAAATTTTATCAAGATAAGGGGGTTATTTGCCTATAAATAGGCTTCCTTAGTTCATTTGTAAACACACATTTCAATAAGATCTTTTTTCTTCCCCTAAATACTTTCTTTTTTCTCTTTAATTGTTCTTTCAGTTATCTTTATTTGTTCTTTTAAGTTATTTTTCATAACAAAATTGTAATAGTTTTTGACTTTTTTATAATTTTTGTAGGCTACTTCTCAGTAATTCAAGTAGGAGATTTATGAAGAGTAAAGATAGGTTTACTGTTTTTAGACTTACATGCAACACCCCTAGACTATTCCTACAATGCACGTGGCTATCACTTTCTAGTCGTTTGGAAGCAAATTCATCTTGGCTTAAAACTTGGAAAAGCCCTTATATTATAATTGATCATTCACTTAAATTTTTTATTTTTTTATTATATTTGAACGAGATTTCAAAATTTTATTTTAAGATAAATAAATTTTTATTTTAAAAAAATTAACTATATTTAAATTGAATGTTTATGAGTGTTTTCTATCCACATGACGTATATGATGTGTTTGATGATGTGGTTACGAGACACTTAATGTAGCATCTTCTTTTGTTTTTTTCTCTCATCCTTTCTCAAAACAGCATAATTTTGAAGAGGTTATATAAGTATTCCATTTTCTTTTTCATTTTCCTCTATCTATATCCTCACCTTTTCTCTCTCTTTCTTTTTCTTTAAAATTTACTCAAAATCTGATAATCGTCTCTGCAACGCTGTCCATTGTCATTCATTGTTGGCCTAACCTAAAAAAATCTTATTTTTTGGTTTCTCACACAACCCTTTATCTTTTAATTGATTTGATTTTCTCCAAAAATTGTTTTTTCTCTTCATTTTTCTCTTTTTTTCTCAAAAAAACTTAAATATAATTGTTTATAACGAGATTTTGTTGTTGTCTATTTCTTTTTCCTTTCTCCCTCTCTTCTCTTTGCATTAACATCGATTGATTTTTACAAATCTCAAAAACAAAACCTAAATCTACAATTTTTAAATTTGTAAGCTTTATTAGATTTAAAGAAAAAAATAGTGAAATTTTGGAAAACTACTCCAATTAAATGAAAGTTGAGAAAGAAAAGAATAAAAGAAATATATGCTCTAAATACCGCATCATGTTAGTCCATGCATACTACTATAGTGCTTCGACTTAGACATATATTTTGTTTAAGATTCAATCAAAATTGGGCGTGGTGGTAAATATAAAAGTTGTAGCTCTTCCTCTTAGCATTCTAGTGGTCTAAAAATTACTTTATTTGGAGTCTTGTATAGAGAGATATTGTCAAAATACTGAAATATATACAAATGAAGCCAACACCATACTTGCATAGATTTTCATCATATACACCTCTAGGGAGCATCATCTCCAAACTTAATATTTTGATAATCCTTTAGCAAAACAAAGAACTAAATGCAATAACCTAAACATGAAAACATTTAACTAGAGTTCAATTGCACCATTTCATTAAGTACCTTTAATACCCTAAAAAGTTCCATATTCATAACTCTAATCCACATACAAATATTATTCATGTTAATATCTTAATTCAAATGCAAGGTTATCATTAATTGAACTTCTGTGTGTGTGTGTATACAATCTATCACCTACACATTGAACAATCAGGATAAGTTTATAATCATGCAAAATTCAAATTTAGTAATTAAATTCCATAAGTTTGCTTTTCATCTCACTCTCCACTAATGTAGATTAACACTAAATCAAATATCAATAGGACTTTAATTAGCTTGTAATGTATGGATAGAGTTAAGGTGGGATATGGGATAATGAATAGCTCAAATTACCTTAAGCACATAGTCAATCTAGGACATATTCAGAGCTTTGTTTTTTTTCATCTAGTACACCTTTTTTTTCATCAACCTTTTCTTTAGTTCAATACTTCATTCTTTCTTTCTTTTTTTTTTTCTCAATTTCAAACCTCCAAACTTATTTCTTTTATTAGGTAGTGAGATGAATACAATCATATTTTGAACTTTTCTTCACTTTTCATTTGTACTAGCTCTTTCACTATTTAGCTCATAACATTCCTAAATTGACTTATGTCCTTAGGAATAAGGGATGCAAAAATTGAAGAAAATATTAATATAAGGGTCTAGGCTAAAAATTAACTATTCAAACAAAAAAAAAAGTGTCATTCAGCTCAAAAGGGAAACCTAACAAAACTTTATGTAAAGAAAGGCTAAAAAAAGCTCAATCGGTCCAAAAATGACCTAAATCATTTCCTTAACTAAGTGTAGCATAGAATTTCACCTCGAGAGAGAATTAAACAAATTCTAGACTTTAATACATAATTCAAAATTTTCACATTAACATAAAACCTTTTCTAAATTCGTACAATGAATCTAAGCAATAGATATGGTGCTCAAACTGTAGAAATTTTATTTTAACAATAAGCTTAATATAAGAATTTATATAACACTCAAACAATATTAACATGTTTCAAAGAATCAAATTAGGAATAAAACTAAGTTCTCATCATTGGATAGGAATGAACCTAAGTTCTCATCATTGGATAGGTAAATTAAACGAAACTGGCACAATTAAATCTAGTTCAAATGTAAATGCACATGCATAAAAAAAATTTTAATGAAAATAAACTAACCTAAAATATCATAAAAATGAATAACAATAAAAAAATCATAAAAACTAATAACAATAAAACCCTCCCCCAAACTTAAATTGCACATTGTTCTTAATGTGAAAAGCTAAAAAGAATAAGAAAAAGAAATTCCCCTATCAATGGTAGTAGTGCATTAAAAGCTCTAATATTTTTCCTCCTTATCTTCATGCTTTCCAAACCTATAGACTCAATAAACAAGCGATGGAGAGGTTATAAGTACTTATTTAAACAAAAAAACAAAAACTAACAAAAATAACTACTAAACCTAAAAGATATAGCTTGGGTTACCTCCCAAGAAACGCTTCTTTATAGTCATTTGCTTGACTATGATACCCCATTTTTGTTGTCTACTAAAGTACTTGAGGATATTCAACGATCAATTCACTTTTCAAGTAATGCTAAAGATGTTATTCGTTCACTTCAAATGTTCCAGTAGTTTCACTACAAATATCAACTGCAACACACTAATAGACCTTAACCATTTTGATTTTTGTTTCCATGGAAAGAGCCTGACTAATTTGGTCAGTAACACTTGTTATTTCACCTTAAAATCAAGATTAACTGAGGGTGGTGGATCATGCTCATCATAACACTATTTAGTTTTGAGCTGTGGTGACGATGGCTCTGATTTAAGAATTGATGCTTCCTTACTTGTAGGATATGGAGTAGGATTACCTTGACCTTTATCAACTAAGACCACTCTATTGCAATAAGTTGTGGTTGAAAGACTCTTAGTTGCATTAAAAATAGTAAATTCAACTACCTCATCTTTAACTCTAAAAGTTATTATGCCTTCCCTTACATCTATTAGTGCATTTACAGTGGCTAAGAATAGACGTCCTAGTATGATCGAAACCTTTTGATCCTCTTCCATCTCAAGTACTTGAAGTCTACTAGAATGAACAACTTCCCAACTTAAAGCAAGACATCTTCTATCACCCCACAAGGGTGTCTTATCATTTTGTTAGCTAGTTGCAAGGTGACTATAGTGGGTTGAATCTCTTTCAATCTAATTCTTCTAGCAACAAACAAAGGCATAATTGAGATACCAACACCTAAATCCCACAAAGCTTTTAAAAAATTAAAATTACCAATTGAGCAAGGGATAGAAAAACTCCATAGGTCCTTAAGCTTTGGTGGAAGCTTGTTCTAGATTATTGCATTACACTCATCAATGAGTGTAATTGTCTCAAAGTCTTCTAGCTTCATTTTCTTTGTCAATATGTCCTTCAGAAACTTCACATATTATGGCATTTGCTCTAAAGCTTTTGCAAAAGGAATGTTAATGTCAAGCTTTTTGAATACCTTAAGAAATTTTGGAAGTGTTTATCAAGCTTTTTGTTTTTGAAGGCACTAATGAAAGGGTGGTGATGGTGAAATTGGCTTTGTTTCCTTCTCTTGCATTTTCTTGTTAGTGTCTTAATTATTGTTTCATTCTTAACAGGTTTATCTTGAAAAGTAACTTACCTAACACTATTGTCGACCTCTTTTTCGCTCCTCAAGGTGATTGCCATAACTTGTTCCTTTCTTTCTTTCCGTGGATTCACCTCTATATCATTAGGCAATGTTCCTTGAGGTCGGTTGTTTAATAAATTGGTAAGTTGACCAACATGAGTTTTAAGGTTTTGAATTGATATTGCTTGACTCTAAATGAGAGCTGTTTGATTTTGTATAATGCTTTCATTCTGTGTCATCTACTATCTTAGTAGATCTTCCACAATTGGCTTCTTCTCGAAGAGAGGTGGTCGATTTTGCTATTGGAATCCTAGAGGTGCATTTGACCTTGAAGTGGATGATGTCCTTTGATTATTGGCCCAAGAAAAATTGGGATGACTTTTCCACACTGGGTTATAAGTGTTGGAGTAGGAGTTATTTTGCTGTTTATTATTCACGAATTGCATTGTCTTTGTTGAACTTGGACACTAATGACTTGCATGATTATCTCCATAAAACTCACAAGCTACAAAAGGACTTTGCAAACTTCTAGTACTAAAAGATTCAAGAGTTTTAGTTAAGGTTGCTATCTGAGCGGATAATGTTGTCATAGCTAGTGGCTAGTTGAATTCCAACTACCTGAGCGTATAATGTTCTCACAAGCTACATCATGAATTCCAGCTACTTTCCTCAGCAGTGATCACTCAGCTAGCCACTAGTCATTGTTTGCAGACATCTCTTTTAATAAATCATATGCCTCATTTATTGATTTAGCCATTAAAACTCCTCTCGCAGCAACGTCAATAGTAGTCTGAACATGTCCACTCAAACCATTATAAAAAAGGTTGCACTTGAAGCCACTTTGGAAGACCATGATGAGGACAATGCCGAAGCAATTTTTTGTATCTTTCCTAGGCTTCATACAATGATACTGAATCTTGCTGCATGAATGATGTGATGTTATTTTGAATTTTTACTATATTAGTCGAAGGGAAGAATTTAGCAAGGAATTTCTGAGCAAGATCATCCCATGTTATTATTGAGCCAGTAGGGAGCACATTCAACCATAATTTAGCTTTATCCCTCAATGAAAAAGGAAAAAACCTTAAACGAATTGCATCATTTGTGACACCATTCTGTTTGAAAGTGTCACAAATCTCCAAAAAAAATTGATAGATGGCCATTTAGATCATCATTTGGAAAGCTCTCAAACTAAATTGAGGTTTGAATCATGGTGATAATAGCCGGCTTGATCTCGAAATTGTTTGCTTGAATAGCTGACCTACGGATGCTTGATGGAATTTCTTGTACCAAAGGAACAACATAATCCCTTATGCAACAATTGTGAGCTACTACACTCTCATAGATTTGTTGTTCACCCTGTTGATGAGCCATTGTATTTACTAGAGCAACACCTTGTTGATTCTCTCGTCAAAGTCTGTGAAATGTTCTCTCAATTTTTAGATCACACGGAATAGTCTCCAAGTTGTTTGCTCTTCTCATACAACAATTGAACACAACTGCAAAACAAAAATAAACTTAAATCAAGACTAATCTGTAAAAATTTAATATTAGCAAATAACAAAGAAACACAATCTCCGGTAATGGCACCAAAAACTGGTTGTCGATTTTGCACATGCAAGTATACGTATCGAACAAGTAATATAGTGATGAAGTAGAGTATCGTTCTCACGGAGATTTGTTCTTAAATCTTTACTAAGTACTAAAATTTACGACAAATTAATTTTATTTAAGTAACTAAAATTTTCAAAAAATTAATTGAAACAAAATTAAAACAAGTACTAAGTAACTAATGGAAATTAAAATTACTTGGAAAAGGTAATGGACTAAAACCTAAGATTATGGATTCATTCAACATTTCATCTAATGCCAGCTTCTCTTATTATTTACATTCATGGGTAGTTTTACTAACCTAAAATCTAATGCTATGTACAAGTCTCTGTTGATATGCTTGTACAAATACTTAACTTAATTGGATCACTATATGTCTATAGTAATCAATTAAAAAGGTTCATTAAGCTAGTGTTCTAATTTGGCTATGTCTACTCGAATCGCGAATTAGATCACCTAAGTGACATGAACATACACTATTCAAACTTTAGTCCAATCTAAAATCTCTCTGTCGAATCTCAATTAGATTCATAAATCAATTAATTATTGGCCAAGCAATCAGAAATATTAAAAACATGCTTAAATAAGCAAAACTATACCCATTCACAGTAAATAAACGAGAAACAAATATTCAGATCATCTATTGAAATCCACCACAATCCTAGAAAGATAATTTAGCTCATAATAACTAATAAAAACAACATCCAAAGCAATTTAGCCATGAATCCAAGTTAAAAAAAAAAAGAAACACAAAAGTAGAGAAAGAAAATAATTATAGAAGTTTTACAATCTCAATTCTCTTGTTTTCTGGCTTTGTTCATCGCTCTTTTTCTCTAGAATAGTTGCTTCCTACCTCCTCTTTCAATGCTCTCAAAAAGGCTTTTAAATATGTGAAAGGGTGTCCTACTTTCCAATTTTTTGTCAAAATTTTAATTATGAAAATCGGGGCAGTGCCACGACCATTATTTTCTAGCGCCACGGCTTTGTGATAATCCTTGGTAAAACCATAACACCGTGCTCTAGGGTTTTTGTATGATTCTCCCTATAGGCACAGTGCTGCGACCATTATTCACTAATGTTGCGGCAGTATCACTTGCAACATCGTGGCCATGAGTCTCTAGCGCCATGATGCTCTAGTAATGCTGCTTTAGTGTAGAGCTATATTTGTCCACCTAATTTGAACAAGATGTTCACTTTGATCTAGTCCGAATTGGGTCAAGTGGCAAACATAAAAGTTGTAGCCAATTCTCTTATCTTTCCAATATATTAAAAATCACCTCAATTGGAGTTCTACAGCTCAAGTTATCTTCAAATTATTGCAACATGAACTTGTGACACTTTGTTCTCACTTGTGCTATCATATTTTTCTTTCACCTTGCTCATCATATTCTGCACAAAACTATGAGAAAAATCAACAATAACTTTTCTTAAAATAAATTGAGATAAATTAAAGTAAAATTAAACTAACAATAACTAATTTAACTAATCAATATAAAATCTAACTTAGTGCTTGTTTGGCTTGGCTTTTGTTCAGCTTATTTACCTCTTAAAAGCAAAAACCAAGCCAAACATAAATTTTGAAAAATTCTTAAAAAAAGTAGTTTTTTTTTAAGAATAAAATTTTGAAAAAAATAACTTCCGGAAAAGTTCTTTTGAGGAGCTTTTTCTTCCTTTCTTTTAAAAATGAAAGAGAATTTTTTTTTTATTTTAAAAATATCCTCATCTATTAAATATAATTACAATATTACCCTCTCAAAAAAAATACCCTTTATAATAATTTTAACTAAAATTATAACTTATAAAAAAGAACTTATAAAAAGAAATTTACCAAACAATTTTACCTTAATTTTAAAAGCTATTATTTTTCATAAGAGTTTCATAATAACTTTTAAATTAGAAAAAAGCTAGACTCAACAGGTTATTACGCTAGAAAAATAGCTTCAAAAGTTTAAAATCTAATCCTAAACTCAAGGGTTTAGCCACTAAAGTTCCTAGAATGTGCTCAAAATAACTCTATATATTATAAAGTTATCAATAAGCGATTGGCTACTTGTGATTCTAGGTTCTGGGTCTACCTTTACCACGTGGTTTTGTCAACTAATTAGGACATATTTCATGTGGATAAAAAAGGGCAAATGAAACTGAGTCTAAAGACGGTCAGATTTTCTTTAAATTAAAAATTTGTTTGATTTAAAATAAAAATTTAAAAACTTGTTTGTATGCAATAAAAAGTGAGAGATTTAATTAAATAAATGGATATAATACATGAGCTTTTTTAGGGTTTATGTAATTGTTTTTCCTCTTCATTTTTGTCGGGACAGAAAAAAATTAAAATCTTGCTATTTAGATTGATATATTTTGACCCTCTTGAAGTGATTTTCAATTTTTTTCACCTAAAAGAAATAAAACATTGATATATTTTGTCCCAACAATTTGTACTGTTGGACTTGAAAAAGGGGTATGATGGATGAATTAATAATTTTTTTTTCCAAAATCAAGTGGTGTTAACAATCCAAAATTTAGTATTTTTCACGTAAAAAGAAAAAGATGACAATTTTCATTTTGTTTAAAGGATTTTAATTGATTAAAAGTGTTTGCAAGTGAAGGCAAGAACAAACATTACAAGACAGATTTGAAGACAAAGTTTGAAACTTTCCATCCCTATACAGTGGTATAATCATAAAAACAGGTTAACATTAAGTTGCTTAGGTTTGGAACAATTTAACCATGTAAATGGACAAAATTTGGAACTCAACTATCATAAATTTTTTTAACCTTTTTATTATGAAAACTTATCATTGGTGAGGTTGTCTTGTCCCAATACAATATCAATGTTAATACGTTAACTTGTATTCAAATACATGGACAAAGGCATTGTCACGTGGAGAATTTGGTCAGAGCAACATATTTAGATTATTTTTTTATTAAAATATGTTTTGATATTTGATTTATTGGTTAATGTATGATCTGTTTATTTAAAGAGTATGATCTAAATTCTCTCTCTTCAAATCTAAAAAAAATTATATTTGAATATCTTTTCCATCAATTAAAACATATATTTTATATTCAGATTTTGTGATAAAAGATGAGATTTACAAGATATGATAGATATTATAATCAAAGATTTCACTAGAAATTTATATGGAAAATAAAGAAAATAGGATTTAGAGAAAAACAAGAGATGAAGATTAAGAAGGGTGGCTATATATATATATATATATAATATATTTATAAGAATAGTACTGAATCAGAATACAGAAGCGAGAAAGTCTTGAAGAAGTAAAAGAAAAAAAAATCATGGTTCTTAAAGTAATACTGTAAGAGTCCTAGTAAAAGAGTAGAAAGAGAACAAGTACGGTGTTTGACCATTTCCTCTACTCTTTTATTTCTCTTTTTTTCTTTCTATGTAAATATAAAGAGTAAGGAGTGGAGTGTGTTTTCTTTGTGGGTTTTGTTTGTTTGGCAGTGACACAGAAGAGAGAAGCTGTCAAGCTGCCCTGACTGACACCACACCCCCGCCCCGCCCTAGGAAGAGAAGTCTTCTCTCTTCCTCTCTCTCTCTGTAACTTTCTCACAAAAAATTATAAAAAAAAAACTTTCTTTTTTTCTCCTGTTTTTGCTGTTGTTCCTGATCTCTTCTTCTTAACGTCACCATCATTTTTTTTTAAAAAATAAGCCCTTTTCTTTTCTTTCTCTCCTCTCTGTAAAGTTGGTCTTTGTTAGAAAACAACAGAACCCTGCATCTTTTATAATCTTGCTCTCTTCTCAGATCCAACCCTTTTCTCTATCTCTCCAACTGGTAAGCTTATCTTTTCATTTTTTTTAGATTTTAAATTACTTTTTTTTATTATATTGGGCAGTGTTTTGATCTCAAAATTTTTATTTTTTTTTCTTTTGCTAATTGGGTATTTGCCTGCTTTCTGGGTTTTCTTTATTTTAGTCAGCATAGTCAAATTCTTTTGCTTGTTTTGTTCCTGATTTGTCCTTTTGCCTACTTCTGGAGATGCTCTGAGCTGGGTTTTTGTTCAATTCTTGCTGCTTCATTTGGAATTTGGATTCATGGGCTTGCTTGTTTTCTTGCTGTTTTACAGTTTGGTGAAGCTTGGTGTTAATGGATTGGAGCTTCAATATGAATCAAATTTGGTACTGCGAATGCTTTGCTGGGACTTGGGTTTATATCTCTAGGTTTAGACTCGTATGATTCGAAAAATTAGCTAGGGACCCCCTCAGTCTTGTGAGAAGTTAGGAGCTTTTAATTAGCTTTTGAGATTGTTTTGATTAAAGAAGGAAACAGTCTCTGTTCTTGTACATATTAGAGCTTCTTGGCTTTTTTATGGCAAATTTCAATCAACACTGAAGTATAAAATTCGCGGTGATTGACACAAATGGGTGGGCTTTGCTCGAGGAGATCCACTGTAGATAATGCTCCCGGTGGAGGCTTTCCACATGTTAATGGCCATTTTGGTCGAAGGTCTGGATTGGTTTTTCAGACCCGTGAACTACCCGCGAAGATAAACACCAATTCAACTCCCCCTCCCGCTGAGGATAATGCAGATAATGCAGACAAGGAGTCAAGAGAACCCTTTTCCTTTCCAGAGATTAGCACAGTTCCATATGATACGACCCCAGATGATATTAATGATGGAATTCCTCGTTTGACAAGGGCACTGTCAAATAAATGTAGATCAGCCAAGTCTAAGCAGGCTGCTGTTGCAAAGGTAAGTTCAAATTCTACTGTGTTTCTTTTTCAAAATTTTGTCCCAATTTTCTGTTTTGTCCAGGTGCTTATGTTCTATTTGCAGTAGAATTTTCTCTTAAGTTGGTTTTATAATGCATGAGAGGGTTTAGAGATGCTGGATTAGGGTGTGGTTGTTCTTGTCTGCAGTACCATTTACAGTTACAGATTATTTGCTTGGAGGGAAACTGATGCAGAAGGTGTTGGGAGATTGCAAAGGGATGTAAAGATTTATGTTTATGAGTAGCTGACAGTTAAATACTGTGATCGCCAACAAACACAATATTTGCACAGCTTTCATATAGTATATGAAATGGAAACAGTCTTTCTTTTGGCTACAAAACTTAGTCTTCGACGTACTTATAGAAACTTAAATAAAATTACTCAGGGGGAATCATGACTGACACAACTCTTTGTGGTTTTGTCGAAGTGGCACAAGTATCCATCGTTGCCATGTGGAATTATGATGCATATGTGTGGAAAATATAATGGATTAGTTGGAGTCCAAACTTGAGCATCAGAGATTTAAAGTTGAGTCTAGAGTAGAGAAATTCTATTGTAAGATATTGCCTTGATTATTATGTAGTTTGCAAAATCTGATGTGGTGGTTGGATTGGCGTGCAGGTGTGAGTTTTTTTTTCTTCACCATCTTCTTTGTAAATTCATGTTTTAAATGGGAATAATAATACATGACTTAGCTGGAAACATTTGTCTTTTGGTCTGGAATAACAATGTATGAATGGGAATAATAGTATATGATTTGAGCTGGGAAAAAATGTCTTTTGCTGCTGGAATAACAATGTAGGAATTAATGTTGGTTCCAGGAATGATTTTTTACTGCATAAAATGTAGAAGTTTCTCATTACTTTGATTCAACTCCTGATGTAGGGCTTTATGTTCTGACGATAAGAGCATCCAAGAACTTTAAAATTGCTTTAGCCAAACTTAAGGAGGGGGTGGGGGGGGGGGGGGGGGGGGGGGGGGGGGTGGTGGTGGTGGTGGCTGATATTGAAGTAATTTCAGGTGGCTTTATGATGATGTTATTGAAACAATCTAAGCTTAGGTTGCAACTCAGGACATGCTGCAAATTTTAATGCTATTATGTTTTTTCTTCTTATTCATTAGCATCTGTTGTTTTTGTTATGGTTGCCATATTGATGCCTGATGTTTCTCAAAGAAGCTAAATTGTTTATACCTACATACATAGACTCACTCTATAATTAAACCTACCATATCAAGACCATATGATAACTTTTCTTTTTTGGGGTTACATTTGATTTATAATCACTTCATGGTTTCCTTGATGAAATTATCCTTGACTGTTTGATGTGGTGAAACTCATCATGTTTCAGTCATACCGGCTTTAACTTATGCTTCTCTCCTTGACCGTGGATTGTATATTGAGATCTGTTTGCTAAATGTTGCATTTTAATGGAGCTACATTACCTTAAAATACTGAAACAGATGGCCATAGGGTGTAACACCATGAAAATTTTTGTGTTTCATAATAAAAGTCAAGCCTTGTTGACAAATGCCTTGAGGGGCTATTCAGATATCTTTCTTGTATATAGGCTCTCACCATAATTTTTTCCTTTTGAAAAGCAACTCACCATCATTAGGGTTGCCATTTTACAAATCTTAGCTCTATGATTGGTTTTAATGTATTTGGAGAACAAAATTAAAATGAATTTATATATATTCTGAAGTATCCACTAGAACTGTTAAAATGTATAACTAAGAAAATCTTTTTCTATACCATTCAACACCCCAGAGTATGACCATGGTCATGTGATAACTTCCATTATATTTCTTAAATATGTGTAGAATGGATGGATTCTTTTATGCTTAATGATAGATGTGTCTAAGCTGTTTTTATTTGCTAGAATTGAGATTGAGAATTTTATTGTTTGTTGGGAATGGATAGGCAATGTGGAAGAAACTATCAGAAACATAGAAGGTTGTCCCTGAACCATGAGAAATATTTTGTCTTATATGAACAAATTTGCTGCTTTTTCTGGAATTCATTTCCGCAGGGAGAGAAGTGAGGTTGATTATTGTGCTAATTTTGTAATGTTGTGGATTCTAGCATTTTAATTAGTCGTTGAGAGCTCCCTACCGAGATTAGCGCAGAGAAGGATGCTTCTGGTTCTACTATTATTGATTTTTTTTGTTAGGTTGCAACAAACTTCGTCCACTGAACATGCTTTACAATTATTCAATAGATCAATTGGTTGCTTTCTTTTTGCAGGTTTCTGAGGTCAGCTCTCTTTTAGGCAGAGCTGGTACTGCTGGGCTTGGAAAGGCTGTGGAAGTTTTGGACACCCTTGGTAGTAGCATGACGAATTTGAATCTCAGCAGTGGGTTTACCTCAGGGGTAACAACAAAAGGGAATAAAATATCAATTCTAGCTTTTGAGGTTGCAAATACAATTGTTAAAGGTGCCAATCTGATGCAATCGCTATCAATGGAGAACATTAGACATTTAAAAGAGGTGGTCCTTCTGTCAGAAGGAGTGCAAAATTTAATCTCAAGAGATATGGATGAACTCCTGAGAATTGCAGCTGCTGATAAGAGGTGAACAATGAAGAAAATGCCATATTGCTTTGAAAATGATTCTGTTGTTATACAATTTGTTAATATGCTAAAATGGTGGTTACATTCTCAAAGAATATGAGAGAGTGTTAATTTTTACTTTTGTTATCCAACTTCAACAGGGAAGAGTTAAAAGTTTTTTCTGGAGAGGTGGTACGTTTTGGCAATCGTTGTAAAGATCCTCAGTGGCACAATTTAGATCGTTATTTTGAGAAGTAATTTAACCGCCTCTTACACTTTAATTGTTCTTTATGAAATTAGAGTAAGATTCTAATATTCTCTCCTGCACTATCTTTTATAAATTTTAGGTTGGGTTCAGAACTGACACCTGAAAAACAGTTGAAGGAAGAAGCAGAGGCAATAATGCAACAGTTGATGACTTTTGTTCAGTATACAGCTGTAAGTATCAGGCCTAACTGTCATAGCGAGAAAGCTGCTCTCAAAAGTTGCAGTCTAAGATTATTTTGTTTAAACCAATATGAATCCTATTTCTTAGATCTTGTACTAAGTTGTGGAGAAAAGAATTTTTCCACCCCTTGTTTTGGAGACATTGAATGAACTATGTACCATGTGGCAGATTGATTGACCTTGGGTTTAATTTCGTTTTTTTTTCTTCTGAATATGTGCTGGTGGGTTAATATCATAATTGCAAGGCTTGCTATAATTAATAGGGTACAGTTCAGAATTTTTTTCTTCTGAAATTGTCTATTTGAAATTTGTGAAGTTATGTTGGTGCCATTTTGTTCTATTCCATTGGACCATGTGTATGCATCATGTAGAGTAAGATCTTTGTTGATAATGATGTATCAAAACTAAATACCTTGACCTTACTAGACAAATGACTAGAAGTGTAGAAATGAAATGATGTTATCAGATGCTGTGTGTTATACTTTGATGTTTTTAGATATTTAGCCAATTAGTGGCTCCTAGTACTTCTTCCCCCTGCTCCTCTCACTTATCAATGAAGTAATAAACAATTTTATGTTTTTCTTACTATTTCCGACCAATAGATATGTTCAACATCAAGCTGTAAAGTTCCTCATTATTTGGAAAATTATTTACATTTGGCTGATGCCCATCACATTTTGAATAGTGGCTTTATGAAAAGTCTTCCTAAATATGGCTGGCAGCTGATTTATTACTGATGAGGTGCTAGAATAAGTTGTGGGAGAATCCTTATGTGCTTTTAATTTTATTCTTGTCCGAGGCATCCATATTGGAAAACTTGCTACCTATTCTAATTTTTTCTTGATTCATGTCTTTGTTGCATATCTTTATAAGAGAAATTTTCCAATGACACTTACTAATTTCCATTGGCTTAAGAGTGGTCCCCCTACATCTCCTCATAATCATAAATTCTTGATTTTGCTCCCCCATTTTGCGTCCACTTTTGATATTCTGTACTTTACTGTTTTTCTTCTTATTGCCTATATTGGATAATTTATAGTAGTTTTGAGGAATTTTGACCACAAAACCTTGGTGTAGATGACTAACTGTAAAGTGTAATCTATGATGGTTTCAATCTATGTCCAATAAGGCTTGATTTTCATGCTTGTATAGGGGAATGAATTTGCTGCATGTTTGACCTTGGAACTTATAAGGACCAAGTGCTTCTTTATCTTTGCATTTTAAGGCAGTTCTTTCTCTTATAGCAGTTTTGCCTCTTTAAAATTACTTTGACAATGGCATATCACCACTTTCTTTTGATTTCTTTAAAGTCTGAAAGAAATCCGGATTTGTCCTCTTAATTGTCTGTTGCATTTTATCTTCTCTTTTAATGTATCAATCAAGTAGGTATGACATGGAACTCTAGCCTTCCTGTGCCGTTAAGTTGAAAAACTGACTCATTGATGGTCTAGTGAGGAGTGATTTGGCGAACTGTGAAAGTTGAAAACTGTAAGTGCAACTGCATATGGGTGTTTTCTGCGAGAGAAAGTCCCCTGTAGGCTTGTTTGGACATTGATAGTTTAATAGTGATTTTTCTCTAAGGAAGTAAAAAACGGCTACAGATGCTAATGGCTGAGAGTACACCTTTTAGATTAGCTGAGATTGCAGAAAATTTTCTTACTTTTTGACTTTCATGTCCTGATGCATATCTTATAAAAGAAGGCATATGAACAACGGCACAATTTGTCGATTCTGTATTTAAAACCAACATGTCAACTCTAATCATTTAAGGAGAGAACTGTTTTCTTTGCAGGAATTGTATCATGAGTTGCATGCCTTGGACAGATTTGAACAAGATTATCGACGTAAGCTTCAGGAAGAGGATAACTCAAATGCTGCTCAAAGAGGTAACCTGTTGTTTGGATTTCTATTAGAATTGCTATTTTTTGTGGCATAGTTTACTTCTAGATTAGCAAGGTGTTTCTAATTTATATTTCTAGATTAAAACGGTGAAGTGTATGGAACCCTAAAAACTGCACCTTGGTAATGTTATGGAATATAGCTAATTTCACGTAAGTTCCTTTGATATTATTGCTTTAATTTTGGTGTGTAGGAGACAGCCTTGCAATATTGAGAGCAGAGTTAAAGAGTCAAAAGAAGCATGTGAGAAGTCTGAAGAAAAAATCTCTTTGGTCTAAAATTTTGGAAGAGGTATGGGTTAGTAAAGCTATATGCATTTTCTTTTTAGAGTGTTTTAAGACGAACTCCTAGATAAATTTTATTGTTGTTCATCCTTTTTTCTTTTGAAGGTAGACTTTGAGTCTAAACTTATGCAAGCTTTTGCACACAATGTTACCAGTGTCTTTTGCTACTTATTTTTGAAGTTTATATATATATTTGTTTTGAAAGTTAAGTTTGATATCTTGTACTCATAGGTCATGGAGAAGCTTGTAGACATTGTTCATTTCTTGCACTTGGAGATTCATGAAGCCTTTGGCAGTGCTGGTAAAATTATTGAACTCAAATATTTGGAAATGGAATTGGTGAAATATTTAGGTGCACTTGTTTATCCAATTGAGCAAAAAATGTGACTTGTGCAAATTGTTGAAATTTGAATCAAGTATAATTTTTCATGCTTAATTGGAACTCCTAATTTCCTCATATATTGAGAATGGATAAAAAAATGCTCAAACTTAATCACCATTAAAATTTAGATCCTTGCATTAGGTTATTTGCAAAAGCTATCTTCTTTTGTTGATTTCATCTATTAAGATGACATACATAACTTTATGCCTCATGCACATGTTCTGTCGTGCTTAAACCTATAATCCGCTTAGAAACACAGTATTAGCTATTTGTTCAATTTATCGAATGGTGTTGGTTTTTGCCTGTGACCTTGCAGATGGTGATAAACCTGTTAAAAGTTCTGTCAGCGGTCATAAAAAGTTGGGGTCTGCCGGTCTTGCGTTGCATTATGCAAATATCATTACTCAAATTGATACTCTTGTAAGTTTATGATTTTCTGCCAAATTGGATCTTTTAACCTCTTTTCTTTATCTGCTTTTCTTTGTGGTGGTATATTTCTGGAAGACAATTAGAACAGATGACAGAATTCATCTCTTGGTGGTCCATTTGAGTGGATAGATCATCTTAGAGATTAAGGATGGTGGGTATTTTATTGTACAATCTTGATAATACACCACAAGCATTCATACTTTTTCTGTTATCCTTTTAAACTTATCATAATTGAGGGGTGACTGGAAATTTAGAAGAAATTTTCAAAAAAAAAAAAGAAGAAAAATAATAGTATTGTGATTCATGGAATGAATAAAATTAAGGAAATAACCCCAAATGGATATAATGCTTTGGAGGAACTGGAGAAGAGTCACCTGCAGATATAATCAATTCATTCACCGAACTTGATAAAAGCTTTGTAAGTGTTTTAGTAGTCTTATCCTACATTGGTTTAGAGCTTATCGAGGGCCTTACATTCAGATTGTGCATATAGCCAAGTTGCAGGGGCAGAGTGTCCCTTCATTATGGGGCCAAAATTTTTAAAATTTTTTATATATTATATATATCTTTTTGAGTGACTCCTTAAAAATAATATTTTATTGAATAATTAATATAAATAAAAAATAATAAAATAACTTTACAAACTCTATTCAATTTTACTCAAACTCTTAAATTTTTCTCTAACTCTTTAAATTTCTCACCACTTTTTCTCTCTTTTCTATTTCTCTCCCTTTTTGTCCTTTCATTGTGAAATTACAAAAGAGTAAAGTTTTTTTTTTAATTTTTTTATCTATATTATTATTATTTTTATTTTTTTATTTTTAATTCTATTTTATTTGTTCATATGTTTTAAGTTTCTATAAATTTTCTTTTCCAAATTTTCATGAACCATCAACCATATATTTTTTTTAATGTAGATTCTATCTTCTTTTTTTCTGTTATGTGAATTTATTTTCAATGATTTTAGTCTTTAAAAATTAAAAAATTATTATGTAACTCTCAAATATAAGTTCTAGCGTTGCATTATTAGTTGTTGTTTAAAATTTAACCAATATATTATTTTTTATCAATCCTAGTTATATAAGAAGAAATTATTTTGAGTATATCTTTTTAATGTGCTTTACATTTTATATTTAATTGAAAGGAAATTATCTTGACTATGTAATCTTTAAACAATTCTGATTATATAAAAAGAAATTATTAATTTTATATATAATATTTAACTATTTATATTTTATGCATTATAGTTTAATAGTTAGTATTTTAAGTTTAAATAGAATAAAATAAGAATATAGGATGTTGATTGCATTAATTTTTTTGTCATTTATATTGAGAAAGACAAGATTCCGGAACAAACAAGATAATGAGTTTCCTACAGATAATTTAGTTGTTTATATTGAGAAAGACATTGTCATCGTCGAACAAAACTTTTTTAGATAATTATTTTAAATCTTTTTCTGTTTTTTTTATGTACATTTTATATAGAATTGTTGTCCATTATGAATCTTTTGATTGTTAATAATTAAGTTCAACATATTAGTTTTAAAAATTTTTAACCTTTATTCCTCTTTGTGTTTGGCATCTCAATAAAAGTTGGCTAGTTCTACCCTTACCAATTTGTTTTAGGTTCATGCTTTAACACAACCTAACTAACACCAAAGAAAATTATGGACTACATTTCCTGCAACTATTGCAATGAAAATAAGAGATAATTAACAGTTTCCCGTCATCACTGCTGTGCGTATAACAACTAAAACTACTTTCCTCTTATACAATATTTCACATGTAAAAATACAAGACATTTAAGAAGATATGTAATCGGTGGTTTACTTCCAGAAATGACTACCATATATCGTTGATGTCTTTTGATGATTTTAAACCTGTTGAAAGAGGCTTTCGATCTGGAATTTCTGAAGTCTATATTGTAGGCAGCTACTGTGGAAAGTAGTGCTGTTGCTACCATAAGCTTTGCTAATTATACAGGTTTTACCATATTCAGGTTCTGCGTGTATTTGGACATCTTTCCACTTAAGTTATCTTTGAATGGCCTAATTATTTGGCAGCAGTCTAGCTTTCAAGTGAACAGACCTACATTTCTCATCTAGTACCTTATGCTTCATGGTCCCTAAATTAATATTGATGTCTAGCAGGAGTCAACTTGAAACCTAAAGAAGTTGGAGAATTTTGTTTGTTTTGACTATTATATGGAATGGAGAGTTTGTTGTGATTTTAACCTTACTGGCCTATTTATATGTGGAGGTTGGCTGTTTTTGTCTTCCTAGTCTGATAATTTATATGGCATATGATGAATGTGGACCAACTAATATTTTGTGTGACACAATCTGTGCGCAGAACAATAATGTAACATGCTATAGAATCAATGCTCAGTTGTTCTATTTCTGTTTTGTGAAGTTGTTCTCTCTATTGCATTTGAAACTTGCTATTTAATGAGGAAAATTTTAATAATAATGAGTGTGCTAGGGAATAATTAATGTTAAACTTTTGTTAGAATGGCTGGGAAAGATCATGATACCACTATTAAGGGGATAATGTGTAGCTCGGTCTGGGTCTGGGTTTCTATAGCTCCTATTACTTGTTTCTTCTAAAATCAGTTTCATGTGGATTTTCTTGTTGTACCCTGTAAAGTACCTGTTTTGGATATTCAAGAAAATATAGGACTATAAGTATTTGGTAAATGCTCATGAGTATGCTGATAATCATAGGTCCGCTAGGAGTGTTTGTGATAAATGCAGATTCTTCTTCTCCACCTAGATAATGTAGAAGTAGCCATATAAATGGTAATATGAATATTAACCTCATCCCTATCTGTTTCTTCCTCTGAAAGCATAAGAATGTTCAAAATATTGGGGGTATACATGTGCTTCTTTCAGTACCATCTGTGGGATTTTCTAAGTTCATATCTCAATATACTCAGGTGTCTCGATCAAGTTCTGTGCCCCCTAATACAAGGGATTCGTTATACCAAGGGCTGCCACCTACTATAAAGTCTGCTCTGCGATCCAGACTGCAGTCCTTTCAGATAAAAGAAGAGGTGCTATTTTTTATAATCTTGATGCTTGAATTATTACTTACCTACTTGCTCCTTTTTCTAATTCTGTTGAGATTTTGAAGATGCCGTTAGCCCAAGCTTATTATTGGAAATGTTTACTTGTAATATACACTTACTGACATATTCTCAAAATTTCTTGCAGCTAACTGTCCCACAGATCAAAGCTGAAATGGAGAAAACATTGCAGTGGCTTGTTCCCATTGCCACTAACACAACCAAGTAAATGGCTATCTCTTACAGTACCTTATTTTTTGACTGACTTTTTGTTGTTTCCATTCATGAGGCATGGTCTGGATTCCATCCTTGAAGTAATTTTTTATGCAAAATGATTGACATGCCTTATGAACAGTGTTGGATTGTGAATGCTGAATTTTTTACTGCACAATGGGAGCCTTCATTTCCCTTGTTGTCATCTGACTTTCATTGCCCACTAGTTTTTGTTCTTCTTCTAAGTTTATTTTCCAATTACTCATCCTTGTTTTGTTTTACCAATTTGTTCCAACTAGAGCTCATCATGGGTTTGGTTGGGTTGGAGAATGGGCGAACACTGGGTAAGTTCTGAATTTGGGTGCTTTTTCTTTCTATGATGTTAATGCTTTTTGTTACTCAGCTTTTGTGATCGAACTTTTCAGGTCTGAAGTAAATCGTAAACCTGCTGGCCAGACTGACATGCTCAGGATCGAAACACTACACCATGCGGACAAGGAGAAAACTGAAGTTTATATTCTTGATCTGGTAGTGTGGCTTCACCATCTTGTTACCCAAGCGAGGGCTTGCAATGGTGGAATCAGATCTCCTGTTAAGTCTCCAGTTAGGTCCGTTAACCAGAAGACAATTCAACTATCCACGCAGAAGCCCCCATCGCCAATGTTGACAGTTGAAGATCAAGAGATGCTTCGGGATGTGAGTAAGAGGAAAAAAACACCTGGAATAAGTAAGAGCCAGGAGTTTGACACCGCAAAAACTAGATTAAGCAAGCACCATAGGTTGAGTAAAAGCAGTAGCCACTCTCCAACAAGTGAAACTAAGAAAGATCCCTTCCCCATTCGGAGGCCATCTTCAGTTCCTTTCATCGACTTTGATATCGACCGGATTAAGGCATTGGATGTCATTGATCGAGTGGACACCCTTAGAAGTTTGTAATTATATGTTAAATTGAGATTCCTAGGCAAAGAGGCCTTTTGCGTGTGTAAAGAGTCCCATCTGCTGCATTTTTCCGTGTAGGGTGCTGAATTGGTTTGCAGTTGCTTGGCTAAATTTTTAGTGAGTTGGTAAGCAGATGCTGAGTGATACAAGCTGTTATTTTTTTGTATGTGAAAAGTCTAGGGGGTGATAAATGTATTGTTCCAGGGGAATTTTAACTGTTTTTAGGATTAAAACTGAGTTCAAGGCTATAGTTTTCTCTTTAGTTCTATATGTACAGAACATTTTATCATTTCATAATAATTAAAAATTTCTGCTCCTTTTTGTTTCTCCATACCCCACTTCTTTGGCGTACTTGGTATTCTTGTTTTCTGGTCAACTCAGGTATTGATGCCCAATTCTTCAGTGGAAGTAGATTGGGGTGCTTCCATTTTGCATGGGGCAAGAGGGGATCATAAAACACTTATAAGCTTGGGTGTTGCGCATTTTAGTAGATTATGTTTTTGGAGAGAGGGTAATAATCCTCTGACAAGTTGATATCAGAGCAAATTCGTTCTTAATTTGATCCACATTAAGCACTTCTAGAGGGAAGTAGATAGGGTATGTCTAGTTCTTAAGAGGAAGTAAACTGGAGTGTTTCAATCTCACGTCGGATAGATAGGGAGATTTCGAAATATTTATGAGCGTTGTATACCTTATCAGGTTAGCTTTTTTGGGAGAGTATATTGACCCCATTTACCACTTGGTGCTGTGGCAAATTCAACCAGGATGTGGCTGCCGATAGTCCAAAAGTTTTAATCCAAGTTGGCAATGTGGAAAACAAGGAATCTCTCCATGAGAGGGAGAGTCACTATGTTAAAATCAGTTCTCTCTAACCTTCCATTATTTTACATGTCTTTGTATCAAATCCTGGTGACTGTCAAAAATACATTAAAAAGACTTAAAAGAAGATTCCTTTGGAGGGGGGGGGGGGGTGTAAATTTTGGGAGAAAATTACATAATGTGAGATGGATGACTGTTTGCAATTACAAAGAGTAGGGAGGGTTGGATATTGTTGATTTGGGATTGAAAAATAGGACTCTATTGAATAAGTGGATTTGACGATATGCAAATAAACTGGATAACAAGTGAAGAAGACTAATAGCCAAGAAAGTGGGGAAAAATGAGCTAAAAATGATACCAAAACACATAGTAGTAGGGCAACCTCGGCTATTTGGAAGGGTATTACAAAGCCACTTAGATGGAGGGAGATTTCAACCAACAAACTATTGATGGGATAAGGTTTTCTTTAGGAGATGGTAGAAGAATTGAATTTTCGGAGGATGAGTGGATAAAAGGGGCAATACTGAAAGAAGACTTCCCTAAGATTTATGTTTTGACAGTAAAAACGAAAGAAGTTGCCGATTTTGGTGAATGGCAAGGTACGGACAGATGTTGGAGAATGGAGTTAGGAAGAGAGGTTTGAGGATGGGAGAGAGAACAATGGGAGGTATTTTGGGAGATACTAAAAAAATAGTGTGTAGGTAGGGGTTTTGCAGATAAACTTATTTGGAGAGGGGGAACTAGTGGAGAGTATACTTCAAAGTCATTTTGTAAGAATGCTTTAAATCACAATAACTTTCATGCAGACTTTTGGAAGCAGGTTTGGAGTGGTTTAGCACCCCACGAAGTTAAAATATTCTGCTGGTAGTTACTTCAAGGGAAAGTGGCTGTTAAAGATGTGTTGATTCGTAGAGGATTATTGCGAGGTGAGGCTGATATTTGCTTATTTGTCACATCCTGTTTCTTGGAGGGATTATGATCGGCGTATAGACCCAAACAGGTATGGCTCGTTAGGCCCAAGCAAGTCTCTTAACCTTAATCAATCATCATCACATATAAGTATAGATAAATGTAAATATAAGCATCCATGCATTGGCGTAAGTACACGATTATGAGTTTCTAAATATGAAAGGAGTACATATTTCATTCATAAAATATAAACCGAGTACATTTAACATAGAATCTGTAAAGGCACCTTAGGTGCTCATATAGGCTCATAGGCCATCTTTCACAATATTCACATAATCCCATGAAATAATTTGCCATTCCATGGATCAACATTCATAATATTCACATATTATCATAAAAGTAACTTGCCACACAATGGTTTAACATTTCAGTGCAAACAATTATTTATAAACAAAATAAAAGACTGACTCATCAACGGAAAATGACTCAATTCACTAAGCATCAAGAGGCTACTAGACACCTACCAATGAAATATGAACGGATCATGTATTCGTGACACTGGTTGCTACCAAGAGGGTTATCTGTCAAACCCTGTTCTATAAAATAATTACAACGTCATTTACATGCTCAATAGAATGGTTACATATTTAGGAAGTTTGAGAAATCGTTAAAAGACGATATTGCTCCTAATGGTATCATTAAGTCGATTAAGCCTCGAACTAGTTCAAATAAGAATTTTAAGGTGAAATTAAGAGTTTCACAGCTCAGGGATGACTCAAAATGGTAATTCGGAGTTCGAGGATCAATTTGGAGTCAAACCGGAATTTTCACTATCCAAGGGCAAAATGGTCATTGGCCACTTGGAGACAAAATGAGAATTTTTAGAAAAGATTTTTTTTGGCCCCATTTGACTTATTGGAGTATGATTTGAAGTTTAGAAGTGAAAAATTTTAATTTCGGTATAATTTGGAGTATAGGGGTGAAATGGTAATTTTGTCATCCCGGGGGCAAATCGGTAAATTTTCACCTCGACATTTGTCCAGACCAAGGGATTTTATTCATCATGAAAATGGATAAACATGAGAAATGTGTGGTGGAGAATTAAAGAATTAAAAGTCAAATATTTAAAATTTGAACCAATAAGGAAATGCCATGTGTCATGTTTTTATTATTTTATTATTTCTTTATAAAAAGGCAAAAAATCAGCCCATTTCTCCCATAGTGATCAGCCAAACCAGAAGAGAAGAGAAACCAAGGAAGAACAAACCCTAGGTGGGAAAAATCAAAGAGAAAGTGTTGGAATTCAAGGATTTGATCAAGCAAAGGTAAAATTTCTTTGATTTTGCTAGTGATTTACCTTACCCATGCATTTTTCCTTAATTTCCATGGTTAAATTACATGTTTTCATGATGAATTCATAGCTGGTCAAAATGGGTATGGAGAGAGAATGATCTTGGATTGGTTTGATTTTTAGGCATGTTAGTGTTTTTAGGTGATTAATGATGTGTAGCATGAAAACAAGTGAAGAAAACCACCAAAGGTTTGGAACCCATAAATAGCCAAATTCTCTAAGTGAATAAAGAGGAAGAATGGGATGTTATTCTAGGTGATTTGATTAAGAAATAATAGTTTTTGGTGTGGGAATTAATGAATTATGGAGAGAAAATTAAGTAGAAAAAATCATGGAGTCAGTGTACCATTATTGGCCGAATTTCTAGGGGAATATTAACTGATGATCTTGATGTTTATTTGAGGAATTATGATGAATAATGATGAATTATGAGCCTAGAAAAATAATGGAAATTTTCGGAGCAAAAATAAAAATTTTTACCCACTAGGGGTATTTTCGTAATTTGCTATCGGGACTCATAAATTGAATCTCATTCATAGTCACTAAGGTAATTTAAGTATAATTGGAGTGTAGAAAGTGAGAAGAATTGATTTGGAGTTAAATTAGAGATAATAGGCCGAATTAGGTCAGTATCGCATTTAAGCTGTAGTCGGATAAGTTGCATGTCATATCATGTATATACACCGAGCCTGAATTGATTTTATAATGGTCAAGTATTAATGTGGTGAATTATGTATTGTACATTGTGGATAGGTGGTGAGCAAATTACACTGGTAAAAGTACAGAGATTATGCTTGAAGACTGGGATTAAGAGTACATCGACTCCTAGAATTGTGAGTGGACAACTTATCGTCTTAAATATCTAGAGTTATTATACTTGTTTGATGCTTTTATTGAATGGTGAGCTTAAATTATAAAATATTATGTTTTCTAATTAAAATATTTTCTTAATAAAAATGATATTTATATTGGTTTTGAAATCAAATATTGTTTTGGAAAAATTGAGTATATGGAGACTGTGTTGAAATTTATGATTTTATATGTTATTGAAATTGGGGCTTATGACACTATGGTAGCATGATGGCTAAATTTTTTGGGTTGGCATGAAATATATGAACAGTTTTGGATTGGTCTCGGTAGACTGGATTAAATTTTATTCGCCATATTATGCTACTGAAAATTTTATGGGTCTTGTGGTATATTAAACGGTCACTGCAGTGGTGGGGGTTTCCGTGGACTGCTTATGAGAGGGGCACGGTAACCCAATTATATATTTACCTCCGGGGGGAGATGTTGGATGAAGTATCTCCTGAGGTAAGATTTGAATGCACCTCACGGTCACTGCAGTGGTGGGGGTTTCCATGGGCTGCCTATGAGAGGGGCACGGTAACCCAATTATATATTTACCTCAGAGGGGAGATGTTGGGTGAAGTATCTTCTAAGGTATGATTTGAGTGCACCTCACGTTCGGGCCACCACGTGAGAGTGAGACTCAGCCAACGCCAAGGAACGGTTGTGTGTTAGATGTGAAAACATATTTATGGGTATGGGTCATTGAACAGCCTTGGCGGTCTCAGTGGGATACCTTGACGAAGGTACCCATGAGAATGATTCTGGCAGGGGCCAAGTTTAAGAAATTCATAAGCCGGGAAACTTAGATGAAAAAAAATTATTTGGTATAGATTGAAACGAATTTTGTGTTATGAACATTATTGAGATATAACGTTTTTATATTGTCTCCATCTACTCGGCTTTAAATGCTTTTGATGGTAATTGTTTACTCACTGAGATTATGTAATCATAATCTCACTCCTTTTCCTATCCATTTTTCAGGCTCAGGACAGTTTGTTGATTGTTGATTAAGACGAGAATTAATCTCGGAGTTGCATCATAGGAAGTAAAGGTTCGTAGCTTTACACCTTCTTGGTTAGTTGGAGGCCCACGTGTCACTGTAAACGAAATTTCATACTTTAATTATCTTTATTACTATATGAATAAATTTATTTTACTCTTACGCTACAAGAGTTATTTTAGGAAGACTTTGAAAATATTGTGTTTTAAGAAAATAAAATATTTTATTTAATATTTTTATTATATTCAAATAGCTATAATTTTACTTTAAACGAGTGTTTTAGACTTCAAAATTTAATTTAAATCATAAAATATGTGTTTCCACTTACATATTATATTTTTTTTGGATTTCAAAATTTTTTAAAAAAAAAGACGAAAATGCCCTTGTGAGCTAGAAAATAATATTTTATTGTTTTGAGTTGGAAACAACTTATGTTTTCTTGAAATACGAGATTTAATAACTGTCGCTCACCGGGGAGATGCGGAAGTTGATGCTAAGCCTTGCGGGGTTTCGATCGGCATTCGGGGTAATGAGTGCTTATCGGGACGTCGCGACGGTTGTCACGGGCTCGATGGGAGTTCCGGGTCGTGACATTATCACTGACTTGTAACAAAAATATATAGAGAAAAAAACATGTGAGTCATAAAGACTCCATGAGTGGATACGTAAAGAGGACAAGCTAGGGGATAAGAGTATTTCATAAACATGCACTTATAATTTAATGCCATTCCTAAACCATTTAAACATAAAGTTCATGAAACATGGTGTTTAAACACATTTTAAATAGCATTTGTGTGATAAACAAATTTGCATAACCTCTAGAAACCTTTTTACCTTTGAAAAGCCTTCAACTAAGATAATACATACAATTCTAGAACTCATTTATCAATAGATTAAGGTAATCTATTGATAGATTCGAAGCAAAATGCTTCCTGTTGCATTTTGTCTGCTAGCTACATTTATCGATAAATGATCTATGTGTATAAATAAATAGCCTATGAAACTCTGTTTTCTAGCAAAATTTTTCATTTTTGCCATTCTTTAAGTCCCCTTTCCTCTTAGGACTATCTTTTAAGTCTCATTTCTTTTCACTAAGGACACTCTCATGCCATCATAGAGTATGAATCATAAACAATCCACAAATGAACTTAACATGCAACATATCATAAACATAACAATCATAATCATTCCACTAACATTAAACTCACACATTGTGATGGTTTGACCCCCATCAACCTTAGGCCAGCAATGTAAATCCCCATTGCACCTTGGGTGTTTATGATGCATCATAGGAGTGAAGTTGTCACTTGCACCCTGTGAGAGTGGAATCAATCGCACTTATTGAGTTTTTGTACTCATAGCATGTGGTATATGGAATGTCTTTCACATACATGCTTACTCATCTCATAAGATATATGAAATTTACATCACATACACTCCCCATGGCATTCCTCATGCCTACTCTATTTTCTTATGTAGTATGTACAACATACATTACATACATAATGTCATGGCATTCGTCATGCTTTTTCAATCACCTCATGTAGTATATGGAATACACATCATATACATGAACATAACATCTTAGATGAATCCTTTAGGTACTTTTGGTACTTTTTGAAATTATTCGAATTCAACTAAATCTAAATTTCTAGCTTAAACCCATTGCTACTCAACCAAATAAATGCTTAAAAACCCATAAATCCTTCATCCTTACTTAGGTGAGCTTAGATGCTTAAGAAAAACAAAAAGTCTTGAACTTTAGCAATCCACAAAAATATCTAGGCATTAAAGCAATTATTTTAGTTCTGGAAATCCAAGACCAAAAGATTTTAAAGCTAAAAATGTCATCTTTTTCCATAAAAACCCAAAACTAAGCTTTAAAATCATAAAAATGTAGTTTTAAGTTAAAAATGTGTTGGGAGACCCTTGGAGTTGAGAGTTTACCTTGCAAATGTGGCTGATGGCTACTAACCCTAAAAAAATATGAGCTATTTATAGTTTTGAGTGTGAAAATACCATTTTACCCTTTTTATTTTTGTAAAAGCGATGAAATGTGTCGATACATTTGGACCATGTATTGATACATTTGGTTCTAGAAAAATTGTATCAATACATGACCATATGTATCAATACATTATGAACATGTATTGATATATTTGAAACAGAATGCGATTTTTGAGACAGATTACTTACAAAACTGCCTAGTTTATTTATATTTAGATTCAATAAAAATATAAAAAAATCTAAAAGAATCAAAATCTAAATTTTGGTTTCAAGAACAAAATTGAAAAAATTCTATTGAAATTAAATTTGCAGCTCCCATTTACCATAGTAAACGTACTCCAAAAATTAAAAAAAAAATCATTTTTGGTCATCTAAGTTAAGAGAGACATACAATTTTCAGATGAAGTATTAAGGGATATCATAATCTTGAGTTTGGTAGTTGATTGAATTTTTAAAACAAATTTGTTGATTAATTTTAGATTAGTTTCAGTTTTACTTTGTTAGATTTAATTTTTCTTTTTAATAATTTCAATTTGGTTGTTTGAATATGATTAAGGTGTGTTAAATTTAACAATTAACATTAGGAATTAATTCAATTATCTTTGGGATCAACACTCTACTTTTCACTATATTGCTTGTGTAATGATATGTGCACTTGCGTGGATGATTCGACAATGAGGGGGAGCTTTTCAAATCTCTCAAAACATTTAGCCTTTCTCATAGCTTTATCAAAGCTTAACATTTCAAATCAAAATACTTCATGATTAAACTTAAAGGGAGTCTTTTTACAAGCAAATTTTGCTTTAAGTTTTATCATATAAAAAACGAGAAGATTGTTAGCCTTACTAGCTTTAAAGTGATTATAGTTTTGAAATAACAAAAACCATTATAAAAATTACATATTTTGAGCTTATGTTCCTCATGTTGAAAACAAGTTAAAAACCACCCATGCATTTGCCTTTGAAATATCCAAGTGTTGTGCATCAATTTGGTTTCAAAATGAAGCAACCTTGCAAGGATCGATCCCCACTTCACAGAATTCAAATTTGCAACCCAAAGATCAATCCCCACTAGGGAGGGATCGATCTCACTAACCATTAGACATGAAAATGGAAGGAAATAACAACTCTTTTTTGTAGTAATCCAACTCCAACAGCTCTAAATCTTCCCCAAGTGTAAAAAGGACCTCTTGGGCACATTTTTGACAAGAGAAGAATGTTGAAAAGATTCATACACTCAAGCCTCAAGTTCTAGGAAGAAAAAAAAGAAAAAGATAGAGCAATCAAGCTAGAGCTATCAAATACACATCCTTTTTCCAAGCATTCTAGATTTCTTTATGCTACAAATTCCTTGAACTATCACTCCAATTCTTTTGTTATCATCTTTACTATCATTATATCTACCAACCTTGTACTTACTTAGAAAAACCCACCTTCTTTATGTATATTTGCTTCAATCTTGTAAGAAAGAAAAGGGTTATACTTTAGCCTTTAAAAGGTAATGTTTAGAGGTTCTGCTTGATAATTGAAAAGACATAGAGTTTATACATCAGCCTTCAAAAAGTAGTGTTAAGGGATTGTGCTTGATCCTTGAAAAGGCATAGAGTTTCTAACTTAGCCTTAAAAAGTTAGGGAGGTTGTTCTTGATCCTTAAAAAGTATTGTATTGAATTTATTCAATAATGAATTAAACTCCTTAGCTTACTAAAGGATAAGGTGTAGGCACCAAGGAAAGGCCAAAACTTTATAAATCTTTTAAGCATTTTTTGCTTACTCTTTACTCCTTGAATTTGTGTATTTCATTTCACATTAAAGAGTTTAACAAATTTGTTTTAATTGGTCAATCCTTTGATTTACTTCTCAAATTATTGGCACACTTTGATAGAAAAATATGTTTGTAAAAATTGTTTTTAACTAGCCTTCATTGGAAATTTGATTTTGTTAAAAAGAATTTTTGAACATCTAATTGACCACCACCTTTCCACCCCATTCATGGATTTTTCGTCATTATTATTAAGCTAACATTTCTAACAATTTCTAAACCTACAAGAAATGTTAGAATGACTTTTGGCTTTTTAGTTGTTAGGAAAGTAACTAGTAAAAGAGACTAGACAATGAAAAACAAAAGTTGATATTGATAACCAAAAGGAAACAAAGAGAAGCGGTAGTGGAGGATCTTGGTGACGAAAATGAAGAGAAGGACAGTGATAGTGAAAGAGGGGCGAAGAGAAGTGAGAAAAATGGTTTTTGTCAGGATCGATTGACAGAGGGTGATGCGGAAGTGGAACTAATAACTCTATTATAGTTATTTTGACACATTTTGGAGGCTTAAATAGCTAGATTTTTGAGATTTTAAATTTGAATTTTAACCTTTTAGGTGTTTTTCTAGTTTAAATTTGATTACATATTGAGTAGTTAATTTAAGTTATTTTAATTTGATTTTATGTTATTTTGTTTTAAATTATTTTAAGAGTATTTATTGTTGATTTCTCTTATTGCTTTTGTAGGAAAGTTGGAAAATTCTCATTTGATGAAAATCTGTGCAAGTATGGTGATGGCTTCATTTGTATATGTTTCGGTATTTTGATCATATCTCTCTATACGGAACTCCAAATAAGGTGATTCTTGAACTACTAGAATGATAAGACAAAGGGATACAACACTTAGGTTTATTACTTCACTTAGTTTTGATTGGATAGTGATCAAAATATTTGTCTAAGTCGAAGCATTGTAGTGGTATGCATGGACTGAACATGATGTAGTTTTTGGAGTATATCTTTCAGTCCAAAAATCCAATTGGAGTGATTCTTGAGCCATTGGAAAGTTAAGAGATAAGGCAAAAACTTTCATGCCTACCACCTTGTCTAGCTCAGATCATATTAAGGTGAAAATTACATTTGAATTTGATAGACTCCTGCATCATTAAAGAACCATGGCCGTGGCATTGAGCTAGAATAGCGCACCATACATTTTCCCAAGGCTAGAGCACCATAGCGCCAAGAAATCATGGTCGCAGTGCTACTGTAGCAAAAATTCAATGCCGAGTGCCGAGTGATTTTCTAAATATAAAAATTTGACTAGAATTTGGAAATTAAATTATTTGGAGCTTATTTAAAGGACCTTTTTCAGAGGTTTTAAAAGAGAGGCAGCAAGCAACTACTAATGAGAAAATGAGCCAAGAACAAAGCAATAAAACAAGAGAATTTGAGAGAGAATTGAGATCATAAAGCTTCAATAATTAGTTTCTTTCTTTACTTTTGTGTTTCTTTTATTTTCTTTGACCTGGATTCATGGCTAAATTTCTTTGGATATTGTTTTTATTAGATATTATGAGCTAAATTATCTTTCTAGGATTGTGGTGGATTTCAACATGTAATCTGAATATTTGTTGCTCTTTTATATACCATGAATGAATATAGTTTTACTTATTTAAATCTGTTCTTAATGCTTTTGATTGCTTGGCCAACAATTAATTGATTTGTGAATCTAATTGAGACTCGACAAAGAAATTTTAGATTGGACTAAAGTTTAAATAGTGTATGTTCATACCATTTAGGTGATCTGATTTATGATTCGGGTAAACTTACGTCAATTGCCATACATAGCTAAATAAGAACACTAGCTTAATAAACCTTATTTAATTAATTTCTATAGACATATAGTAACCTAATTAAGTTAAGTATTTGTGCAATCATCTCGACTAAGACTTGTACATAGCTTTGAATTTTAGGTTAGTAAAGTCACGCATGAATGTAAATAATAAGAGAAGCTAGTATCAAATGAAGTGTTGAATGAACTAATAATCCTAGGTTTTAATCTATTGGTTTTTCCAAGTAATTTTAATTTCTGTTAATTAACTTAGTGCTTGTTTTAATTTTTTTAATTAATTTTCTAAAAATTTTAGTTACTTAAATAAGATTAATTTGTCATAAATTTTAGTACTTAGTAAAGATTTAGGAATAAATCTCCGTGAGAACAATACTCTACTTTATCACTAAATTACTTGTTCGATATGTATCCTTAAATGTGCAAAATCGACAACAGGAACAGCAATGAAGCGACTGTTTGCATTAAAGAAAGGAGTGAGGAAGAGAGGAAGAGAGAGAATGGAAAAACTTTAAATAAAGGGTTAGTTTTGAATTACATTAAGGCAATAATTTTTAAAATTAATATAGGACAATTTTGTTGAATAAAATTTTTATGTTATTCCCGTAAGGCCAAAATAACCATTGCCCTCGTTTGGTAATAGCTATTTCGACCTCTCATGAAATGGTTGTTAATGGCCATTTCGCGAACCAAACAATGCCTTACAGAGTCATAAGGAATAGTGAAGAATGGCTATTCATTCCCCCCACCAAATACGTTTTTAGAATTTGGCCAATCAAAATATAACTCAATTAAAATAATTTAGTACCCGTTTGGCCTGGTTTATTTTTAGCTTATCTACTGCTTAAAAGTAGAAGCTGGTCCAAACAGGATTTCATAAAAAGCTCTTAAAAAAATAGCATTTTTTTTAAAGAATAAAATCTTTAAGAAAAGAGCTTTAAAAAAAAGCTCTAATTAAGAGCTTTCTCTTCTCTTTTTTTAAAAAAAAAAAAAAAACACGCCAGCTTATTAGGAGAGTTATTTTTTTCCAAAAAAATACTCCCTCCCTCTCTCTCTATTGATCTCTCTCTCCTCTCTCCCTTTCTGCAAATCAAGGTTTTTTTTATTCTTACAAAAATTAAGAGGAACGAAAACCAAAAAATCATAACTGCATTCTCTCTTTATTATTTGATATTCTTCAATTTATTATTTGATATGATAATTATGTGATATTTGTTTGCTCCTAACTTTTTTTTTATGTGTATAATATTTATTGATTATGATTGAAATAAGTCACATAGGTCAACAGTTGTTGAAATACATTAGATGAAAATTGACTTCCAAACCCTGAATGATATTTTTTTTCATTCCTTTTTGTCACAAAGTTGATACTGTTAGACATGATCAGATAGCTTGATCCAAATCTTTAATCTCTTTCAAATTATTTTATGTTTATTCTCTTTTATTTCAGTTTTAAGCCAGGTTTCAGTATTCCACAAAAAAAATTACAATTTGTTAAGGATTCAGTTGGCCAAGTGATTTTTCTTTCTTTTTAAAATTGTATAATTATTATGAATAAATATGGAAGAATTTTTTTGAGAGGTTTCCTCAAAAAAAAAAAAAAAAAGAAAATTATAAGGGTTCTGAAATTCATTAAAAGTTGCAAAATTTATGTCAAAATTTAGTGGAACCGTTGTGGTTTAAGTTTAAGCTCTTCCAACATTGTTGTTTGGATAGAAAATATACTTCTTGGTAGCTAATTATAGTTTCCTAAATATGAGCGTGACTGGCTGAATACTCGATTAAAACGAGAAGTTGGCATGTGAGTTTCATTGGTGGATGTGTTTCAATAGACTATAAGTGAAGTGTATTGAAGGGGGTGGGGGCTCTTCAAATTTTGTTTCCCTTTGTTTTGTTGTTGCTTTTATTTTCCTGTTTTTGGCTCTTTATTAATTTCTGCTACTAATTTCGTTTTGTTTTCAGAGCAAACTCTTTGGAAATTTTATAAAGTCTGTTCAAGAGGACGTTGGATAAAGGTATGTTTGTAAAGTTTCATTTATGCTATGCGAGAAACTATGCCTGCGTGTTATCTACCTTCAATAAAAGATTATTGACACATTTCCTTAACATTTTGTTTGCTAATTCTGGATGATCTAATTTCAAAACTTGTTGACATCTATTATTGGAATTCCATTGGCTCAAATTTCATTTGGATATGTGTTCAAAATAGTATTGCTGTCGCCTGTAAAATTTCACTGTGTAATTCAGATTTTGGGCAAACCTAGAGGCAGGTATCTTTCTTTACTGGGTGGTCATTCCTATTAAACTATCGAGATTTTTTTGAATAGTAAAGGAAGTATATTTCCATTACTTTTTCTGTGCATCTCATAAGAGTTTCCTATTGAACAAAGGTTACAAATCTGTCTAAAATACCAAGTGGTTAAAAGAAAAGAATGCACCTTCTGACTCTAGAGCCAAATCAATATTACAAAATGGAAACAGCTACAACAGAAATTAAAATGCATACCCCCTGCCTGCCTGCCTGCTTGCTTGCTTTCCTTTCTTTCCTATTCTCCCTATCCTTTTTGCTCTTAATCTCTCCTAATCCTAATTTCTATTCTTTTCCTTCAACCTAATGTACATGTTAGCCTACCTGTCATTGTATTTACATTTACCATCGCTGCCAACTGCCTCTGCCGCTGTAACTTTTCCTTCCACTATTACTCAGTCTCCGTACGCCACCTTTCCACTCTTCATCATCATAATCATCATCTTCATCTCCACCAGTCATGTGAATTGCTTTCCCTCCTCTCCTGGGATTTAGGTGCTTCCTTTTGATGTTTGCTGTGAAAATTGAGTAATCAATACTATCTTCCCTCAATGCGTTTTTAAATTCCTGATATCTCTACACCAAATCTTGATAAGTGCAAGGCAAGTTGGTCAATCATCTGGCTTTAAATAATAAACATAAGAATGATGTGTACACAAATTGTGATGCAGAAGACACAAGATAAAACAATTTCCTGTGGCAGACGTGAAATATAATGACACTAGCAAAAATAGGTAAGTATATCTGTTGTGTCAACACCTCATTTTTACCTTGCAAGAATTAACTGCTAGTTAGGATCGTTTGTCCCATGCCCAGTAGGACTCCATCTGATGGCATATATCTCCTGCAGAAAAGTTATTCAATCTTTGTCCTAAAAATTACAAATAAATGCACCCAGAAATATATATCGAAAAATTAAAGGCTCAAAAATACCTTAGAATGCTCCCTCAAGTCATGTACATACTTATCCTGCTTCATACACAATATCGGCCCAAAAAATTTCTATTAGTTTAAACCTAAAAAGAAGTAAACAAATGAACACTAATACATAAAGGACTTAAAACCGATAGAAACAAAGCTATAACATTCCAGAAAGCTGGCATATTGTTTTAAAATTAAAATTTTTCAAAAGGAAGAGAAACCAACCAACATGCTATCAAAACACAAATTTATATTTCATGCAATGAAAGATGTATGTTAACTAATAATAAAAAGGTACTACATAAAACCTTTTCAGTAACATTAACTCTCCTAATAAACTTGAATGTTCTGCCTCTTGAGAACGCCCCCAGGGATTATAGGTTCATTTAGAGAAAATGCCTGGCATCTTTGATCATTGAACTATCGAGATTAACTTTAACTAAACCAAATTAGGTGCAAGTTGAATCAAATTTCATCAGAAAATTTAATATGGATCAGTTGATGACATCCCATGTATGTATATTAGCCTCTTTTCTCAATTTCTTTTACTATGAGTGATTGATGGATGAAAAAAAAAAAGCAACACTACAACTATTTTTTTTTTTTTTGCTTTTCAATTTGATTTTTTGGAATTTATTGCAATATAGGGAATAGCAGCATTCATTTTCTAAATTCTGTTGATTGCATCATAAATTTGGGTGTCTTATTGTTTGAGTGATGACACAATATTTATTGTTTTTATGTCGTGTTGCAGTTTATGGCTAGTCAAGAAATGCCTCAACTTAATTTTGAAATTTCAGATAAACCAAAACATAATGTAAAGTGGGATTTGGTCACTACTAAAATCTTCTTCAAGTTTGTACGGATGAGATTCGTAAGTGTGGAAAACCAAGAATTTCATTTAAAGCTAAAATATGGAAAGTTGTAGTATAAGAATTTAATACTCGTGCTAATAAAAACTATACCCAAAAGCAATTGAAAAATAGACTGAATAGTTTAAGGAATGAATAGACTTTATGGAAACAATTGAAGGGCAAAGAAACAGGTTTTGGGTTGGAACCATGAGTGGGAAGCCAAAATAAAAGTAAGTATTTTAAATTTTATATATTTCATCTACTATAAATTATTTTACATATGTACCTTGTTTAAAAGTTTCTTCTTTTTTTTTTTTGATGTTTGTGTAGGTCAATCCAAAATATGCCAAATTTCGATATCAAGGGTTGGAACATGCTGATGAATTAGAATTTATATTTGGAGATACAATAACCACTAGTCAAAATGCATGGACACCAACGATGGGTATACCAATTGAAGATAATATCAAATCTACAAATCTAACTCTGTTACAAGATAGTGTTGAATTTGATGCTAAAGAATTCAATTGTGATAAAGATGACGACCCTATAGTTAACACTCAAATGAAGAGGAAAAAAATGGTGTCAGAAGAAATGGGAAAAAAAGTGGCAAAGGGTAAGGCAAAAACTGGGACTGCAACAAACTTGCAAAGAACATTGGAACGATTGTGCGAGGCAGCAGAAAGTCATAATATAGCTGAAAGTGCTAGAATTTCAATGTCATCACAAGCCATAGGACAGTATAATATTTCAGAGTGTGTTCGAGCAATGAAATCTCTACAAAATGAGGGAAGATTGAGCGTAGATGAATTTAATTTTGCACTACAATTGACTAAAAAGGAAAAAAATAGACTCATTTTTATTTCTTTGCCAGATTTAAGTGATAAGCTAAATTGGATTCAATATGAGCATAATCTATCAAAAAATTGTGGTGTGACTAGTTGATTAGTTTAAGATTTGATTTGTTTATTTTAGGTTGATGTTGAACTTTAAACTACTTTCTTTTTGTATTTGTGTTACTTGTTATATTTAATTAAATTGGTGTTTGAAAGAATTTGCCATTATCCATGCTATATTTATTTGAACTATTATTTGTACTATTTGATTGTGTTTCAAATAATATTTTTTTTAATTGATATACTTGGATTTCTACTTATGTATCTTAATATTGTTAAACAGATGTCTTCTAATGAAGTCAAAGCATCAATACAAGTTGTAAAGAGAAGAAAATGTGCAAGGTTTTATCAAAACATGTATGGAGGAGTTGTTATTGCAATTATATATCACATGAAATACTTAATGAAACAATGAAATAGATTCAATTATTCTGATGGATGGAATTGGGTACGTGAAACTTTACAAACTCCAAGTGAAAGTTATAGAATGTTTAGGATGGAATCACATACTGTATTGCAACTTACAGATACATTGATAAATAAAGGATGGTTCCATCCATCTAAAAACATGACGGCATTAGAGGCGGTTGCTATGTTTCTTTGGACTTGTGCACACAGCGAAACAAATCATAGTGTCCAAAATAAATTTGGAAAATCGAGAGAGACCGTAAGTAGGAAGTTTGGTAAAGCATTAGATAGTTTATGTTTACTGGCCAATGAAATCATCAAGGTTTCAGATTTTCAACTTACAGAAGCTCCATCCAAAATTAAAAATGATCGTAGATATTAACCTTATTTTCAAGGGTGCATTGGTGCTATAAATGGATCACATGTTCTTGCTATTCCTCCTGCAAATGATCAAATTCGTTTTATTGGTCGGAAGGGATATCCAACACACAATGTCATGTTAATGTGTAATTTTGACATGCTATTCACTTTTGTGGTTGTTGGTTAGCTTGGCACTGCACATGACACCCGTATCTCTTCAATTGTGTTTGAAGAAATGAAAAATGTGTTCCCTCACCCTCCAGAAGGTACAACTTATAATTTTTATTGTATAAAGTTTGACATTCTATATATTTATCTCTTGAATTTTTATAATGAACTAATACTTAAAGCTTTGACTTTTTTCTTAGATAAATATTATGTAGTGGATGCTAGTTATCTTAATATGAAAGTGTATCTTGCACCTTATAAAGGTGAAAGATATCACATTCTTGATTTTAGAGGTTGCAGTCAGTCAGAAGGTGTAGAAGAAATCTTCAACCATGCACATTCTTCGTTAAGAAATGTTATTGAACGAACAATTGGAGTTTGGAAGAATAGGTGGCATATTCTACGTGATATGACACCATTTCCATTGATAAAATAAGAAAAGATTATTGTTGCAATAACAGCACTTCATAACTACATTAGACAGTGTGGTGTTATAGATGAGGAGTTTGACAAATGTCATTGTAATCTCAATTATTTTCCTGAAAGTCAAGAAGAAAGAAATAATTATGAAGAAATGGGTTCATATACTTCTAGAAGAGCATTGGATGATAGTTACATGGGTAGAGTTCGAGACCAAATAGCTACTGCATTGATGGAAAATAGAAATCATTAATTTTTGAGTTATTTATAAATTATTTGTGAAACTCTTTTTTTATGATTTATTATTAATTATAAACTTTATGTTATATAAAAATGCTTTTCATATTTTCAAAATTTTATTTTAAATATATAAAAAATAAAGTTAATTTTTTCTATTTTAAATAAAAAAATTCGTGATTAATAAAAAGTTATTTATTAAATACCCTTTATGGTAATTTAATCAAAATTAAAGTTTATATAAATTATTTTGCTAAACAACTTCTCTATAAAAAAAAACTTATAAAAAGTAAATTTACTAAACAGTTTTAATTTAATTTTAAAAGTTATTATTTTTCATAAGAATTATATAATAACTTTTAAATTAAAAAAAAATCAAGTCAAATATGCTCTTAAAAGATAAAACAAAGAAACTAAACTCTCGTGAGCATCCTTCGTCTTGAACCATGTGCTCCTCCAAGCCATTTGACACACAATGGAGAAAGGGAACAATTAGAAAAAATGAAAAATGAAAATTCTGAAAAACCAAAGCCTTACAAGTCCAAAAGTCGAAGAAGCAAAATCCAAGATGAAGATTATGATAAGAAGGAAGATAGGAAGATTATGAAAACAAGGAAGATTCAGAAGAGCAAAGTCTCCAGTACTCCCACAAGTTCAAGAAGGAAGATCCGAATAACCAAAGACTCTTCAAAATTCCAACCCATAAGTCCAAAAAGGGAGATTTGAAGAAGGTTATGAACAACAATGTCTCCAGAACTCCCACAAGTTCAAAAAGGAATGTCTAAAGAAGCAAAGCCTCTCTAGAATTCCAACCCACAAGTCAAAGAAAGGAGATCTGAAGAAATAAAGCCCCTCTAAAGATGCAGTCCACAAGTCCAAAAGGAAAGCTTGAAGAATCAAAATCTCTCAAAAGTTCCAATCCGCAAGTTCAAAAGGACGATTTGAAGAAGCAAAGCTTCTCTAGAACTTCAACCACAAGTCCAGAAAGAAGATTTAAAGAACCAAAGTCTCTCTAGAATTTCAACCCACAAGTCCAAGACGAAAGATGTGAACAAGTCCAAGAGCAAGATTTGAAGAACCCAAGTCTCTCCAAAATTTCAACCCACGAGTCCAAGAAAAATGATGGAAAGAAGCAAAGTCTCTTTGAAGTTGTAACATCTGAAGAACCAAAGTATCTCCAGAAGATCTGAAGAATAAAATCTTCACAATCCCAAAACATAATTCAGAACAATGTACGAGAAGATTTTTGAAGACTCAAGCTTTGCAGAAGTAGAAATTTTTAAAGAAATCCAATATTAGGCAGGCTCCATCCTATTCGTTCGAAATCTTAAATTTAGAAAGTACCAGAGACTGTAGATTCCATGTCTAATAAATAATTTGTTATTTGTCTCCCAAATTTTCAATATAATTTTCAACATGAAATTTACGTATACAGTGTTGTTTGGTTGTTGGTTTTTTGTGTTGTTGTGGCTGCTTTTATCGGTGTGGGTGTGCCCCTGAAATTTTTGTTTTCCCACAACCCCATCGTATCCCGTTGATTTCGGGTCTCATCGTTTTAAAAGGTCCTTTTGCCGACAATTAGAGGGGAGGGGTGGGGTTGATTTTTGCTTACTCTTTTGTTCTTTTGATTTTATTGCACTCTTTTTTTTTAATCTTAGATTTTCCCGTTTATACGAGATACGTTTGACAGATTAAGTGAAGAAAGCCAGCCTGCCTGCCATGGTAATCCATGTCAAGCGGTTATCCCTTTTTTCTTTTGCCTCTTTTGTTTTTTTGTATTTTGCAACCTGGACTAACCCAATAGCAGTAGAGACATTAAATCCTAATAATAAACTGGGTTTTTCATGTTATTGGACAGATTAAATTTCAGACCAGATAAATTTAGTAGCCTTTAAAATAAACGTCGGACAAAGATCTAATCCGAATTATTTGAAATCCATTATCTAAATCTATATCAGAAAAGATTAGTCTTCTTCTGTCCTTTCCAGTTCCTTGGTGACATGAAAACAAACAATGCCAATTGAAGCAGTTTAGGCAGAGGAGCATGCTTACATAAAGACTTCCGAGCAACTTAAAAATATTTTATCTTCTTCATCCATCTCAACAAAATAAACTTACCGCGTCTCGTTTCAAGACATACAACAAGCTGTTTCTATGGGCTAAGCAGATTCGGCTGTCCTCCGTGCAGAAGAATAATAATGAGATTCAAGCTCCTTGAGGCTCGCTGCTGCCTCCTCTCCAATCCTGGCCAGCATTCGGTCTGTTTTTTTTGCTTGCTGGTCAAACTCAACACTTCTTTGCTCCACATGGTCATTAAGAGATGCAAATCCTGAAAAGATCGCCGTCTGCTTCAGCTCAGACACCAACTTAAGCAAAGAATCAGCTGCCTGGACCTGCAGTTTGTGAATTGATCATGGAGAATGACCCAGAAAATGACTATACATCATTCATAAATCTGTGCCATGGAAAAGATGAAAAGCACTTCTACCATGGACCTATATCTATATCATCCGAAGAGTCAGGTTGTATGCATTATTTATTTATTTTGGCTATGGTAGTAGTGGATAACCCCCAAGTTTAAGCAGGAGCCACAATTTGAACCCTGGTCCCACAGGGTCAAACCCCCCAAAGGGTGGACATGTGCCGCTAGCCATAGCCTGCAGCTCTATGCATTAAGTTTGAAATAAAGATAAAAAAGATGATGAAAATGATGGTAAACAACAAGAAAGTGTTCTCACCATTCTGGCTGCACGCATCTCCATCATGAAAGCTTCTTGTGAATTTCCAACTGGTGGATCATTTACCTACAATGAGGTGCTGCCAAGTGAATATTAAATTGTAGATAAATTCCACAGACGTCCAAATGACTCATCAAACAATCTTATAAGGTTCCAAATCTATAGCAGAATTCCTCAGACTCAGAGAAGCCCATTTCTTTCTCAAACTTTCCTCCCTTGCTGCAATCCCAGTGACATCCAATAAGATTGTAGAATCTGCCTACATGGGTTTGAGAGGCAGTTAGGGCTTAAAGAAGTAGCAATTTAGGTTTGTGTTGCAAAAAAATGTCCAGAAGATCATGTAGATTTAAATTTTAGAACGAAAAACTAAAATGAGCAACAAATAAAAGATTAAGGGTCCATTTATTTGGCAGTAAAATATTTTCTGGAAAATGTTTTCAGGATTTATGCTTGTTTGGAAGATGGAAAATTAATTCCAAATATAAAACATTTTACAAGTTTATAGCGTTAATCACAGAAAATGTCTGATGCCCAAAGAACAACAAAAACACTTTTATATTAAGTTTATAAGTATAAATTTGATGAATATTGATATTTAACTTCAAATATTAAAAAAATAAAAAAATTAATATTTAACTTTAAAAAAATTAATTTAAAATATTAATATTTAAATTATATAGCACAATTAAAATTAAAAAAATATTTTTTTAATGAAATCATTCAATACAATTAAATTTTTTATTTATAAATGGAATAAATCTTACTAATAATTGTAATAAAAACTATTTCAATGATCATCATTTGATGAATACACTTTAAATCTTACTAAAAACTATAATAAAAAATATTTTAATGATCATCAGTTAATGAATACATATTTACAGAGTATAAGTTTTGCATATCTTACACAATTGATGAATACTTATATTTTTACAGTTATCATAAAAAAATGATAAGATAGAAAATTTTTTGAAAATTAGAGTTTATTTTCTTTACAGATATGTGGTTAAATACTGTGAAAAATATCATTATTGATTTTGTCCATTTTCATTTCCATTCTTAACTTTGATCCCAAATTAGTGAAAATCAAATATCAATAATGTTTTGTAATCAACTCCTATTTGTTATTTTACTCCAACATGATGGAAAATATTTTTCATAAAATGATCTAAATAATAGAAAATGTTTTCGATAGTTTATCCAAACAATAGAAAACATTAAATTTTTCTGCAAAACATTTTACACAGAAAAAATTTTCCTCCAGCAAATCATTTTCCGGTTACCAAACGGACCCTAAAAAAAAATTCAATCACAAAACGGCAGTTGAAAGACACTTATCAATAACTTGAATTCTCAAAAAATCAACTCTAATACAAGTTAGAAAGAGTTATACAAAGACAGACTAGAACACTCATAAGCATTATATTTGGCAATGCAGGACCCTATAAATGCCATTCGAAAAAAGAAAGAGACCATATAAAAGAATCAAAAACTTGGAATGGACAACAGACAAAGCTGATTCCAGCAAAATAGAAGTCTACCAAGATAACCCTTGATTTTTAAACTCAATTAACTAACTAAACTCTCAAACACTGATTCAATAGTTGTCATAGACACTTTATGTTAGAAAAAGGAATGTCTTTGTTGTTAAAGAAAACTCTTAGCCACCACAATGGATAACTCAACTGAGCTATCAAAAAGCCACAATGTCGTTCCTAGGTAAATGTAACAACTAAAACAAGGTTAATAAAATGAAAATAACAAGCTGCTTAACAGCCTTTAACGGATTCTATTTTAGTTAAATTTTCACAGGTGGTCACAGCGTTACAGGCCATTTTTCTGTAGAACACATCGGTTCATTAGACTTCACAATAAATTATAGATTTCACAAATGATAAATCAAGACCCCAGCACCTCATCAAAATTATGTGCTTTTAAATGATTAACAACAATGTTTCTATCTCTCTATCCTTCACTCTCCTGGACCAAATTAGCTGCATCAGTGAGTTTAAAACAATATCCTTAACCCTTTTACCTATCTTTCTTATCAATGAACTAAAATAAACAACTCCTGAGCTGGTAGATTTAATCCTAGAATTATATGGAAGAGAAAAGGAAGAATGACAACGGCTGACTAATTATATCCTAACAGCAAGAAGTTAAAAGATTAGCCATGATAATTTAATACCAGAAGCAAAAAAAAGAAAACAGGATTGTAAAAAAATTTAAAACTCAGTAGAAAAGGAACAAGCAGCAACTTCATTTCTAAGGAAAAAAAATTATTCTAAAACCGAAACTAATGACAAAATTCAAGCTCAGTGCTCAAGAGTCACCTATTTTAATTTTTCGATAAAAAAACATAAATTTATTTCAATATATGCAATATCATCTATATTCTGTGACACATTGCACAGCAATATATATTCTTGCTTAGGAGGGTTCCATCTCCTAGAATAGTAAAGTGAATTCTGATCCTAAAAATTGAAGGGTTCCCACTTTCCACCTCTAGGTTCTAAGTTCAAAATTATAAAAGAAATGAAAAACCACCTAGAGAAGGTTAGGAATCTTGCCTTAAGACTCTTTAGACTTGAATAAATTGTAGTAGCTATTGTTTTAAATTTAAAGAGAAATAGAGAGTTACCCGGGCAACATTAACAAGCTGGGTGAAATTTTCGACGATGTTGCCGATGTCGGTTTCCACTCTCTGCATCATAGTTTTCTGCTTCTGTGCCGCTGCCGCTGCGGCCGCTGCCGTTGGCCCAGTTCCCACTCCCGTACCTTTGTTCATCGCTTGAAAAGACTTCTCTCCCTTTTTGTCCTGCAATTTTATTTTAGAATGAAAATAGATAACAACCCAACACACCAGATGGGATAAAAAGATTAGGGATGCCAATGGATTGGGTACTATATAATTTCGAAGTATCTAAATTCTAACTTTATAAAAAATTAATTATCATAATCCTATTAACTATTTAAATAATTTTAAAATTATTATCTTAACCCTAACCTTATTATATTTTTACTACCTTATAACTACCTTAACTCATTTATATAAAAAAATTATTAAAATCTTCTTTATAAAATTTCTCTATATATATCCGAATCTGTATACATATACAATAATATTTCTCTATGTATTTCATAAAATTAACTACTAATTAAATTAATAAAAATAAAAATAATAAAATTTAAATTTAAATAATCAAAAACAAATATCTTAAACATAAACTTAAATAACTAAAACAAATATTCATACAACGATATAAATTTAAATAACTATACATAAAATTTTTCTTATTTAGGTTCTTGACCCTTACAGTGTAAGACATGGGTTGCTCTCACATCACATGTGTAAGGCATAAATGGTGGGAACCAAACAACAGCATTCTTACCAAAAATCAAGTCTGAAAGTACTTATTGCAATCTAGGGTAATGAAAAACTCTCGAGTAAACTAATGACAACATTGACATTGGCATGTTCCATTAATTCCTAGGGTCTACACTTGAATATCTCCATCCATCAATTAACTTCAGCACAGAGTGAGCCTTGAGGATAATATATCATTACAGAAAACTTATGTTGAGAAGATTCTGACTACAAAGAGTTTTGGATCAAAGATTTGAAACAATAGCAACTCATCAACTCCAAAAAACTGTCTGAAGCAGTCAATAAACTAGTATCATTTTTCAGTAACAGACAATACTAATTGAAGCAGAAAATCTTGTTTGCATAACAATTATTAAGAATGAACCTAGTTTAACAAAATCCTATACCAAAATCTCAGCTGGGGAAGAACAAGGGCGTGGGGCTTGGGGCGACACCGAGGCAACCGGCAGGGCGTGGCTGTTGCTGGGCGGCTAGGGAGAAAAGAAAGATGAACTGATGAAGGAATCGAGCATGGCGTGGTAGGCCGGCAGCTAGGGAAGAACAAGGGTGTGGGGCTTGGGGCGACACCAAGGCAGCCGACAAGGCGTGGCTATGGCTGGGTGGTTGGGGAGAAAAGAAAGATGAATTGATGAAGGAGCTGAGTGTGGTGTGGTAGGCCGACAACTGGGGAAGAACAAGGGCGTGGGGCTTGGGGTGACATCGAGGCAGTCGACAAGGAGTGGTTGTAGCTGGGCGGCTGGAGAGAAAAGAAAAATGAACTGATGAAGGAGCCGAGTGTGGCGTGGTAGGCCGGCAACTAGGGTCTTGGGGAAGAACAACAGAAGAAGGATTCGACTGAAAGAGGTAAGGAGCGGCTACCGATTAGAAAAGAAGAAAGAAAGAGAAAAAGAGGGTAGGGTTTTTATTTTTTAATCTTTTTATCTTTTTTTAACATCAATTAGTATTACATAAACATTTCACGTTTGGATTAATGTGCACAAAAAAAACATTTTGTTATATAAATTTTATAAGTTTATAAATTATCATTTTTATAATATTAATACAAAATAAAAAATAAATATATATTAAAAGTATTATTGTGTATATACAAAATAGTAATTATATTTTTTTAAATAAATCTAATTTATATAAAACATAGTTATTAAAAGACCTTATAATTTAATTAATAATCACAATTTTATTAATTATATGAATTTGTCCTTAGTTACATGAAATTTTAAAAAAATAGCTAAGTTTCAAAATTATTCTAATCTCACAACTTCTTTTTAAATAATTAAGTTTATATATTATAAATTTATATAAACAAAAGTATATATATTATTTAGCAATTAATTTATACAATAGTAATTATATTCTTTATAAATAAACATAATATATAATATAAAGTGTATATATTAAAAGACATTACAAGTTTTACATTATAAAGTATATATATTAAAAGTATTATAGTGTATATACAAAATAGTAATTATATTCTTTATAAATTAACCTAATATATATAAAGTATAGATATTAAAAGACATTACAATTTAATTAATAATTATAATTTTATTAATTATATGAATTTGCCCTTAGTTACATGAAATTTAAAAAAAATAGTTAAGTTTCAAAACTATTCTAATCTCACAACTTCTTTTTAGATAATTAACTTTATATATTATTTAGTATTTAATTTATACAATAGTAATTATATTCTTTATAAATGAACATAATATATAATATAAAGTGTATGTGTTAAAAGACATTACAAGTTATATACTATAAAGTGTATATATATATATATATATATTGCAATTAATAATTTTATAAGTTATAATATTTATAATATTAACACAAAATAAATATATTTATATTTAAAGTATATATATTAAAAGTATTATAGTGTATATACAAAATAGTAATTATATTCTTTATAAATGAACCCAATGTATATAAAGTATGGATATTAAAAGACATTATAATTTAATTAATAATCATAATTTTATTAATTAATTTAATTAATTATATGAATTTGCCCTTAGTTACATGAAATTTAAAAAAATAGCTAAATTTTAAAACTATTCTAATCTCACAACTTCTTTTTAGATAATTAACTTCATTTATTGTAAATTTATATAAACAAAGGTATATATATTATTTAGTAATTAATTTATATACTAGTAATTATATTCTTTATAAATGAACATAATATATAATATAAAGTGTATGTGTTAAAAGACATTACAAGTTATAGTAACTATAAAGTGTATATATATATGTATATATGTATATATTACAATTAATAATTTTATAAGTTATAATTTTTATAATGTTAACACAAAATAAAAAATAAATATATTTATATTTAAAGTATATATATACTAAAAGTATTAGTATATATATATAATATAGTAATCATATTTCTTATAATATTACTCAATATATAAATATATATATTTAAAAACATTTCAAGTTAATTAATAATCATAGTTTAATGAATTAATTTAATTAACTATATGAGTTTGTCTTTAATTACATGAAATTAAAAAAATAGTTAGATTCCAAAACTATTTTAAGCTTAAACACTCTCTTTAAGTATATATATTATAAGTTATAATTTTTGTAATCTTAACCTAAAATAAAAAGAAAATACATTTTTATTAAAATGTATATAATAGTAATTATATTCCTTTGTAATATGATATGATATTCATCTTATTTAAACATAATTAATAATCTAATAATTTTTTATTTATATATATTTATATCATTACATTAGTTATTTAACTAGCTATATTTTAAATATATTTGTCAATATATAACAAAGGCAACAGCTTATCAAGATGGTTGAGACGGTAAGTGTTTACCTTTCTTGGCGCAGGTTCGAGTCCAATCACTAACAATTTTATTCAACTATTTAAATAATAAAAAATATATAAATGGATATTTGTAAATGGGTTCGATGCGGGTATCCGCGAAACCCGATTAAAAAATAATCAGGTTCGGGTAGCGGGTATCCAAAGTGTGATACCTGAACTCGCTCCTAACTCGTTTAATGGGTACCCTAACCCGGAATAATCGGGTCGGGTACCCGCAGGTACCTTATAATAAGGTACCCGTTGACATCCCTAAAAAAGATTGAAGAAGAGATGGAATAGGTGCTGTTCAATTAACCAGCCTAAAACCTTATTTTTGCACTTGGGGCAATGACGCAGCTAGTGAGGTTCTAACCGAGGAACATCTATTGCTAGTTGAAAACTATTTCCAAACTCCCTTTTAGGTAGACTTGTTAATATGGGCCGACCTAGCTTAGTCTTGCCCAAGCCCTTGTGGGTTGAAAAAATATGGGCTGGGCCATGCTAGTCCATATTTTATATGGGTTGTCAAATCCCCAACCTAGCCCACCCATTGCTAGCCCATGGGTGGGGCTGGGCCAACCCATATTTTTCAAAATTTTTCACAATTGACTGCATTTCTGTGTATATATTAAAACAAAGAAGATGCTCTTTATTTTTTTGACCAAAAATTTCCCATTAATTGAAACTTGGGTTGAATAATTAAGGCCTAATAGGAGCCCATGGTCAATTCTACTTCAGGCCCTACATTTAGCAGTTGTGTGGTTAACTTCCAAAATAGTACATCAATAGACTATTTTTAACTATCCTTGTTTGTCATTACAATTGAGAGATGATGCCTAGTAGGCCATTACATCAGTTCCCTCCTTTCTTGGAATTTAGTTTCTCTTAAAGCTTGATAATTGCAGAATAAATAAGTTTTACATGGAATAGTTCTTGTAAAGAAGTAAGTGGAGATTATAAATTTGGTACCATATTTGTGTGGAGATCATATAGTCGATTAGTAAGAGAGACTTACTGGGCTGCTAGAGAAGACTCAAAGTAGAGGAGTGGTGACCGTCTGAAAGCTGATGGCCGATAGGGATGGCTGGATGGGGATGGGGATTTGAGAAAGCAAAACTCGACTGCTGCTGCCTAGCTGCTGTAGGCTGAAAGAAAGATTGAAATAACGACAGTAGAGGGAAAGATTTAACTGCCGAAGCCTGAAAGCCGATGGCCTATGGGGATGGCTAGATGGGGATGGAGATTTGAGAGACCAAAACTCGACTGTTGGCTGCTGTTGTAGGCTGAAAGATAGAGTGAAAGAACAGCAAAAGAAGGATTGGGGGAAAGGCCGAATTGGTGAATTGCTAAAGCCTGAAACGGTGTCGAGTTGGTATTTTTTTTTCATAAAAAAAATTATGAAACACTGAAACAGACCATTTTCAAATTTAATGTTTTTGGTCCATTGGGCTGGCTAGCACCAACCCGGGTTTGCCCCCTAATCAAACGGGCCAACCTATCTAGGCTCGGGTTTAATATGGATTGAAATTTTTATGACCCAACTCACCCCATATTTCATAAAAAATGAGCTAGCCCGATGGGCTAGGCTCATATTGACAGGTCTACTCTTAGGCCTAGGTTCAGCCTTGGCCTTGGCCTTAGAGAATTTTTGAAAGGGCTCCCTTTAGGGTAAAGCCCTAAAAAAGAAAAAACCAAACTAAAACCTTGGAGGGCTTCGATTGAAATAGGAATCATATATAGTAGAAATGTTTTCTTGCTGGAGAGGGACCAATACTAGGGGAAGCTCGGACTTGGAGACTGTTCTTTATTTTTCTTTTACAACGGCCCAACACACATCATTAGCCAGCCGGCCCAACCCTCACACCAATTTTTCACTTAAAGTTTTGTATGCCTCTTAACTTATTCAGACCATCTCCATTGTTAATAAGGATGTAACCGGGTTGGGTACCCATCTTTTTTAAGAATTCTCTCTTAAATTTGTTTAATTAAGAATATAGTTGAATCTTATTAAAATTTGAATAAAATCATAAAATATTATGAAAAATCGAACACTAATAATATAACGACATCCATTAATTATCTGAATTCGTTAAATACCTTATTAAATAAGTCAAACAATAAATTTAAAAAAAACACAAATTATAATTTAAATAACTAAAATTCATATAAAAAATTAATTTTATATTTATTAATTTATAAAAAAGAAAGTTGATTAAGCTGGTAAAGGTAACATTGATGGTAAAGAGGATAAAGGTTTGAATTTGACAAATTTACAAAATTTTGAAACACTATATGTAATATTAATATATATATATATATATATATATATATGCATAATCGGGTTCAAATTTAGTGTATCTTAAGGACGATAGCTGAATCCATCTCATAACTGAATATAGGATACCAAACCCTATGTTATCAAATCAGATACCTACGTATACCCGTATAACAACAACCCATTTACATTCCTTAATTATAAGTTAAGTATAGTTAAAATACTTTTGTATATTTTTTTAAAAGAAAATATTGTTGCCTTTAATACATTCTTTTAAAAATTGAACAAAATTACAAAACATTACCCAAAACTGAATGCTAATAATATAGCACTATCCGTTAATTACTCGAATTCATTAAATGCCCTATTAAATAACTTAAAAAATAAATTTTTAAAAAAGAAAAACCCAAACGATAAAATAACTAAAAATCATATAAAAAATTAATTTTAAATTTATTAGTTTACCAAAAATGAAAGTTGATTAAGTTGGTAAAATTAGTGTTGAAGGTCAAGAGGGTAAAGGTTTGAATTTGACAAATTACAAAATTTTGAAACATTACATATAATATTAGTATATATGTATAATCGAGTTCAGATTTACAATATCCTAGACTTTTCCTGAATCCATCTCATAATCGAATATAGGGTATCCGAACCCTATATTATCAAATCGAGTACCCGCGTATACCCGGATAACACCAACCAATTTACATCCCTTTTGTATATTTTTATTTAAGAATACTCCACCAATAACCTAATAATTTCCAATTTTACTTAATTTAATCTATATGCATATTTTTTCCTTATCATTTATTCCATTCATTTATATTCTTATATTTTATTTATCCTTCTAAATCTTTTATTATCAACATATTTCATTAAGCAGCTTATTTTGTGTCTTGTATATATTTCTAATAGCCATTCCCCTAAATTTAATTTTCCTTTTTTTAATTTAACTAATTACCTTAAAAACATTTTTTGTTTGCTATTATTCTCATATTTGCATCTTTGCTCACACTAATTTCCCAAATTCTAAAATGTTATCCGAAAATTTTAAAGCATTGTGCTAAAATTATTTAACTTTGTTGCATCAAATAATACATTAAACCCAATCAATTCAAAGCACAATAAATTATATAAACAAAAGTATGATTTTTACTTAGCCTGGGCTTAGGTGGTGACCCAAGTAGTTTGTTGTAACCTGTCGGACGTTCTCTTGCTAATGGCACGGTTGGAAGATCAAAGGAGTGATTTTACTCCTCTTGAAGCAGCACCGTTTAGAGCTTTTCTGCTCAAAGTATAAAACTTTCTACCTTCCCCCTTCTTTCCTCTTTCTTCCGCCACTTATGCTCCCATTTCTTTCCCTTCACCAAATCTCTTTCTCACCATGGTTGTAGCCTCCATCCTTCCTTCTTCACTATCAACGTCGGCAACACTATCCCTCCTTGGCTCTCTTATAAATCGGTGGCTTTATCCCTCATAAGCTCTCTCACAAACTGGTGGCACAGCCCCTCATTCCTCTCTCACAAACTGGTAGCACCAACCCCTCTTTTCTCTCTCACAAACCAGCAGCTACAGCCCCTCCTTTGCCCCTCATTAACTTGCAACTCTCTCACAAACCGACGGCACTCCCTAAAAAATTTATTTCCTCTCCTTTCACCAAAAAACAAAAATCCCTCCATTCACTAACCTAACTGGCGACATTTTATTTTTTTTGTGGTTGCTTGGCTGCTAGAAAACTAGGGATTTCTCACGATTTCTTTTGGTTGTCGCTACCTTCTGTCAGTCGTCCAACTCTATTTATTTTTAATTCCTTTAGTTTCTAGATATTTCTTAATTTTGTTGGGCTTGACTTTAAACACTCTTTACATGGACACTAGACTTGTCAATATGGGTTGGCCCGGCCCAGCTTGACCCAAGCCCTTGTGGGCTGAAAAAATATGGGCTGGGTCGAGCCAGCCCATATTTTATATAGGTTGCCAAATCCCCAACCCAGCCCACCCCTTGCTAGCCCATGGGCCAGGCTAGGCTAGCCCATATTTTTTAAAATTTTTCACAATTGACTGCATTTCTGTATATACATTAAAACAATGGAGATGTTCTTCATTTTTTTGGCCGAAATTTTCCCATTAATTGAAACCTGGGTTGAATAATTAAGGCCTAATAGGAGCCCCTGGTCAATTATACTTCAAGCCCTACATTTAGCAGCTATGTGGTTAGCTTCCAAAATAGTACATCAATAGACTATTATTAACTGTCCTTGTTTGTCATTACAATTGAGAGATGATGCCCAGTAGGCCACTGCATCAGTTCCCTCCCTTCCTGGAATTCAGTTTCTTTTAAAGCTGGATAATTGCAGAATAAACAAGTTTTACATGGAATAGTTCTTGTAAAGGAGAGAGCGGAGATTATAAATTTGGTACCATATTTGTGTGGAGATCATATAGTCGATTAGTAAGAGAGACTTACTAGGTTGCCAGAGAAGACTCAAAGCAGAGGAGTGGTGACCACTTAAAAGCCGATGGCCGATGGGGATGGGCAGATTTGAGAAAGCAAAACTTGACTGCTGCTGCCTGGCTGCTGTAGGTTGAAAGAAAGATTGAAAGAACGACAGAAGGGGGAAAGGCTAAACTACCGAAGCTTGAAAGTCGATGGCATATGGGGATGGTCGAATGGGGATGGGGATTTGAGAGACCAAAACTCGACTGCTGGCTGCTGTTGTAGGCTGAAAGAAAGAGTGAAAGAACGGTAGAAAGAGGATTAAGGGAAAGGCCGAATTGGAGAATTGTTGAAGCCTGAAACGATGTCGGGTTGGGTAATTTTTTTTTTCATAAAAAAATTATAAAACACTAAAACAGGCTATTTTTAAATTTAATTTTTTTGGCCCACCGGGCTAGCCCGCACCAACCCGGGTTAGCCCCCTAATCAAACGGGCCAACCCATCTAGGCCCGGGTTTAATATGGGCTGAAATTTTTATGACCCTACCCACCCTATATTTCATGAAAAATGGGCCAGCCCGATGGGCTAGGCCCATATTGACAGGTCTAATGGACACTAACATAATGCTTGAGGTGCTAAAAGCCTACTGATCTTTGGACTTGATTTAAATAACACTTAGAATAAACATTTAAAATAGACCTCTAAAAATAAAAATAAAATAAGGTCCTCTACATTACAAAAATAAAGAAAGAAAATAAATAACTAGTGTCTACAGTGCCGTGTATAGTTTATCAACAAATTTTGTATGGGGTCAAAAAGTTTCCTTTTGTGCATGAAAAAAAGTAATTTCAAGAATGAAAAGTTTATTTCTAATCTTTTTGAATCTTAATAAAGTAATTACATTATATATAGTAATTTATTTGACTATAACGAAGATGCATCGAGACTTTTGCTTTAATAATTAACATATATTTTTTGAAAAAAAATTATAATGAAGAGAATGATTGTTCTAATAATAATATATATAAGATTTATATTTAATATATTGACAGCGTATCAGTCAACCATAAAACATCACCTCATTAATAAATAAATATAAAAATATTAAAATTAAATATAAAAAAATGTAATGTAGTAAGGTAAAAAAATATAACTTTTTTACTTTCTTTCTAAACTCTCTTTCACGTTTTTTTATATTGTTTCCTCTCTTTCTCTCCTTCAACTCCCCACAAAAATTGATGATGTACATGATTAACATGAAGCATGGAAGGGAAGGTAGGTTAGGTCGAAAGGTTTTAACAAACTTGAAGCAAAACTCATCATAGGAGAAATGCCCTACCTCCAAAAGAAAGTAGTAACATAATAAATTAATAAAACAACCTTTTACCGAAATGAGGCAAAAAAGGAAAGGTCGGTAGGACCTTAGCCAAAAAATCATTTGGTCTATACTAGTAATGCTAGAGTCCAATGCCACTCACTACAATGGTTGCCTATGAGTGTGATTCGCGAAAGAAGAAAACACAATGGTCTTCATTGTAGACTGCTCTGCTTCTTTGCTTGGTTTCACCGCGCATTACCAAATGCCAGCGCATGCTTCCTCTTCTCTCCCAAACTCCCAAGTAAAAGCTCCACTTTTTGTGCTCAATGAATTTAGCACAATTATCCAAAAATAAATAAGAAAAGGAAAAAACCGTATGAATTCAATACTTATTTTGAATGCATTTGCTTTGGGGAGGAACAACTCCATTCTCCCAACTCACCAAAAAGAAGAAAGGATAGTGTCCGTATCACAAATAGGCACAAGAAAAAAAAAATCAAAACTGTACTTCCTTATTTCTTTTTTTAAATTTATAAATAATTAAAAAATTTTGAATAAATTTTTATTTTTTATGGTATTCAATCAAACATTTATGTCAAATAAACTTAAAAAACTATCGGTTTATTAACAATCATTAATTAAAATGTTACTTATCATTTTATCTTTTATCATTTTATATCATGTGATGTTTACGTAACATGTCATAATAGACAATTACATGTCATGAGATGATATAATCACTTTATATTTTTCACTCTCCATAATGTAATATATAAAATGACAAATAATATTTTAACCCTTGACAATTAGTTAACTATTTCATTTAAAATATAAATATATCCTTAATTAAACATAACTAAAAAATAAAAATTTATTTAAATTTATTATTTAAATAGTTTATGAACTTTTTAATGTATTATATTTTTTTATTTTATGTATTGTTCTTTGATTTTTTTTTAAATGCCTTGATAAATTCATTAATTGGAAGGATAGAAACTCCATCCAAAAACAAAGGAACACCGAGGGAAAGAGATGAGATTTGGATGGGTAGGACATACCTCCCTAATCCCCCTTTGCACTTTGTCAGCCCTATGCACATACAAAAAAAACCACAAAAAAGATAAAAAAACCTACACACAAATAGATTAGTCAACATCCCTAGGCCTCAAGTTTAAGGCCTAGTCTTCTATCCTAGGTTCAACTGGCTTCAAGCCATTCTAGCTAAGTTGGAACACAGATCTGCACCTTCCATTTAGGCAACCCTTGCAAAACAACCCCACCAAGATCCCACAAAAGAGGGATCTAGTCGAACAAGAACTATAAAGAAAGAAGCTAGACATCTTATTCATACACACAAATCATTTCCTCCTATAGTTGAACCCCACATTTAGCTAGCTCATCAACCCTTTGATTAGCTTCCTTAAACACATGCTTTATTTCCTAGGATCCGACTTCTTTTGTTAAGTTTTCAATCTGCAACACCCACTTTCTTAGTCTCCAGGGAGCTCCTTCATGATTTTTAATCCATGGCACCACATTGCAGCTATCACTTTCAATAACCAATGCCTTGACCCTTTTCCATTTCGTGGCTGTGAAAAAAAGGAAAGCTTCCTTGACAGCCAACAATTCTACCAAGGTAGAATCTGGCCTATTCATTGGTTTTGAGAAAATAACTTTCGCCTCTTCTTTGTTGTCCTTTAAGATACCCCAAATTCTTGCCGCCCTCAGCATTTCTTCACAGCTCCATCCACGTTAAATTTCTGAAGGAGCTTCCCATACAATTCTTTTCTGCCTCTTGTCTACTTGTTTCACACCATTGACTCCATTTGGCTAGATGAAAGTTCCCATAATAGAGCTGTACTCGCTTAGGCACTTAGCATGAGCCCACATTGCGATCTTTATTTTAACCGGATCCTAACAAGTTTTAGCCTTCCACTCTCTGCCTCCAAACATGATTTCATTTTTTTCCTTCCAAATTGACCATGTAATGGCAAAAAAAGCCATTTTCCAAACCCTCTTATCTTTCCCTCCAATCTGACTTTCATTCCAAGCACAAAAAAACGTGTTACCATTCTTTAGAGAGGTCCATTAATACCCATACAATTCACACCACCAGCACCAAATTTTCCATGATTGAACACAAGTGAAAAGGAAATGGCCACATGTCTCATGTTCCTTTTTGCATAGAGCACACAAGGTAGAATTTTCTCTCAAGATGCCTTTTCTAGCCAATTCTACTTTAACCCCTATTTTATCATACATAACTTGCTAAACAAAAGCTTCAACCCTATGGGGTGTCACTCCTGCCCACACATCTCCCCAAAGCCTATCTATACTTGCATTAGCATGCATAACATTTTTATAGAAAGATCTTGATGTATACTTGCCGCTTGGTTCCCCTTTCCACATGATTTCGTCCTTGAAGTCTTTACTTTTCTGGATTTCCGTAAGTAGGTTCCCCATTTGCCTCCATTGTTCAAGCTCCCGATCAAAAATATTCCTTCTCAAACAAACGTTCCATACCCACTTGTTCCCTTCCCATTTCCAATGTTCTACAATCCTTCCCCTCTTGTTAGTGGCAAGCGCAAAAATTCTAGGAAACCTTTGTGACAGGGTAGTCCCTTCAATTCATTCGTCTGTCCAAAAGAAAAGATTAGAGCCATCACCCACAGCATAGCCAATATTCAAGCACACTTGCAGGAAAAAATTGTTAGTAGGGAGTAACAAACTAATAATGCCTTTCCACACACTAGAAAAATTCCTATTAACACTCATTTTTGGTAAGAGGATAAAAGGATCGCTTTTAGTCTTTTCAGCAATAACTTCACTCTAGAGACTCTATTTCTCCCTTCCGTATCTCCATATCCATTTATTTAACAACACTTTATTTCTGACTTCCAAATCAATGGTTCCCACTGTCACAGCCCAAATTCTCGGGCCATGATCGGTGCATGGGCCCAATGGGCATAGCCCACCAAGCCCAAGCAAGCCTATTATGTAATCTTGCTTAACATCCCATCAACTATTCTCAAGTCACCTTTCATAATTCCAACTTATAATCACTTTAATAATGGTTATAATAATCAAGAATTTCATTAATATAAACCCAAAATGATGTTAACATTTCAACTCATGGTGGCATTAACAGTTAAAATATACATATTTCGTCTAAGACACGTATCTTAGTATTTTACATCATATGAACGTACTCATAAAACAAAATGACTCTTGACTTCTAGCGAAGTGACCACGGTGAAGATGCGGCTACTGAAATACCATAGTACCTACCAAGAAAGCGAGCATATGTGTGCAACTCAATCTAGGTCCTAACTGCCTCCAAATCTGAAAACATGAATTTTAAAAATGTGAGTATAAAACTCAATGAGTGAACATAAGAAGGGAACAAGCAATTAATAGAAAGAATTTGGAAATCATGATGCACTTGTTTCAAAAACAATGCAATTGATTTAATTTTTTACTAAAAACCCCTCATTTCAAACTTTGATTAATAACCTCATAGTGTTGCAACAACTCATGATCAATCCATGAAGTTAAATGGGTGAAAAATATGTCAAAAATTGAATAGGGTATCATGTAGAACAGAATGTTTCTCACTGCAGCGAAGTTCATTCTCGCTACAGTGAGAAATAGTGTCACGACCCGGAACTCCCCATCGAGCCCGTCACAACCGCCGCGAAGCCTCGACAAACATTCTTCACCCCGAATGTCGATCGAAACCTCGCAAGGCTCTCGTATCAGCTTTCGCACTTCCCCGGTGAGCAATAGTTATCAAATAATCAAAATACGAAGGATTACAAATCATTTTCAAATCATAACATAACATTTTTTTTTTGCTCACAGGGCCATTTTTGTCATTTTTGTCGAAAACCTCGAAACATGCTAAAAATGTAGTAGGTAAGCCGAAAATATATATTTAATGATTTAAAAAAATTAAGTATCTAAAACGTTCATTTGAAGTGAAAATTTGACCATTTGAATATAATAAAAATATTCAATAAAATAAACTATTTTCTTGTAAAATAATTTTTATAAAACTATCGGTACATAATTCTTATAGCGTAAAAGATAATTATATTCATATATACTATAAAGCAAATAACCAAAGCATAAAATTTCTTTTACAGTGACACGTGGGCCCACATCTATCCAAAATGCATCGAAAGTTGGAAACCTACAGCTTTTACCGATTCGAGTCCAAATGAAGGTCCTTGTCAAAGTCAGCTAACTATGGAATTCCTCGAGCTTGAAATGTGAGGAAATGAGGGTGGTGAGATTATAAAATCCCAGTGAGTAAACAGATACCATCTAAAGTATCTAAAGCCGAGTAAATGGAGACAATTAAAATAAGTCATCATACTGTAATTTCATTACCTTCAGTTCATTTCAACCAAATAAAATCAATCCATATAAATCGAGTAATCAACTTGGCTTATGAATTTCTTAAAACTTTGGCTCGTGCCAAAACGCATACTCGGTGATACCTTGCGCAGGGCATCCAACCGAGTCCGCCAAGGTTGTTAAAATTTTGTATACACTTAAAATATATTTTTAGTTTGAGAAAAATACAGTCGTTTCTTGGCGTTGGCTGAGTTCCCCTTCACGTGGTGGTTTGGCGTGAAGTGAACCCTAAGCTTTACCCCAGGAGATACCTTATGCGCCTCTCCATTCGAGGTAATAATATAATGGAGTTTACCGTGCCCCTCTAATAGGCTGGTCCACGGAACCCCCTCTGCAGTAAATAATTAATATATAATCCACCAATCAATAAATTCATTTTAACATGATATGGTAATTTATCGCAACCTAGCCTCTTAAGGCTGAATACACAATATAAATAATTCTAACACCAAAATCAGTTTAGCCATTCATGCTCATTTATTGTCATAAGCCATTCAATTCAAAACCATAAATTTGCAACACAAACTGGCAGTCTCCAATTACTCTATTTTCAAAACCAATATTCGATTTTTCAGAAAATTTATAAAATCATTTTATAAAATCACAATTTCTCTTAAAACATAGCAATTTACCATTTAAACCCATTTTTCATAAAATCACACAGTTGTATAAAACTACTCTAGATAATTAAGATGATAATAAGTTCACTCACAGTATTAAGAGTAGAAATACTCCTATCTTCCGCCCTTGGGTGCAGTCTCTTACCCGAAACAATTGACTCACCACCTATCCATAATCCATGATACAAAATTCAATAAATTGTGTCAATTTATCATAAATTATTTTAGGCTCTTATCCATGTGTATGCACTAGATAGGATTTGAAATGTCTAGACAATCGCTTAATTACGGTGTCCGACCTAACTCGCCTATACACGGTGTAAATTCCTAAAATCCCCAATTCGACTCTAATTCCATCCATTTCAATTTCAATTATCCAATTATATCCACAATACCTCAATGACTGTGAATTTCATCCAATTTATCAGTCCGGACTATAAATTACGCTTTTACCCTTAATGGGTAAAAATTTCAATTTATTGCATCGAAAATTCCCATTTAATTTCCAACCTCATAATTCATCATTTTTTCCACCCAATTCTCTTAAAATAAAGTCAACCTCATCCTCACATACCATTGGCTAGATTCGGCCTAGAGAAATTCATGGAGAAGATAAATATTTTTCTTGTTGTTTTGCTCATAAACATGCTAAACTAACACTAAACACTAACATAACTCAAAATCAAATTAATCTAACAACTTTCTCTCTCCTAACCCATTTTTCAGAATTGAATTCATCCTCAAATCACATGATTCAACCATGGAAAATGATGAGAAATGCATGGGAAAGGTAAAGCACAAGACAAATTTAAGAAATGTTACCTTTTTTTCACTTGATTTTTGAATTTCCACCTATTTTCCCTTTAAATTTCTTGGCTAGGGTTTTATTTTCTCCTTTCTCTCTCTTGTTTCTTCTTGGCCGAATGTTGAAGAAGAAGAATGGGTTATGGGCTGATTTTTTTATGCCTTTTAATTGTTTAATGAATAATATTATTTTATTCATATTTTATTAATTCATTTTTTTTTTCTAGCCATCCACTTGTCTTACTTTTTCCACCATGCATTCCCTTTGACTTATCCAAGTCTTAAGTGAAATTTTCAGATTTTTCCAAAGTTTTGGTGGAGTAAATTTTTCAAAATTACACTTTTACCCTCGAACTTTTCAAAAATTACATTTTTACCCCAAAAATTGAAAATTTTCCATAATGCATAATTTTCACTCCTCATACTCATTTCACACTCCAAATAATTAAATTTGATCAAAATCCTTTCAAAAATTAAATTTCTGATTTTGGATGGCAAAATTACCATTTTACCCTTTTACTCCAAATTATACCGAAATTAAAATTTTTGACTTCTAAACCTCAAATCTTACTCCAATAAGTCAAATGGGGCCAAAAATATTTTCTAAAAATTCCCATTTTGTCCTCAGGTGGCAAATGACCATTTTGCCCCTAGATAGCGAAAATTTCGGTTTGACTCCAAATTGATCCTTGAACTCCGAATTACCATATTAAACCATTCTGGGACATTAAAATTCTTAATTTCATCGTAAATTCTCTATTTGATCTAGTTCGAGGTTTAACTCAACTTTGTTGTACCTCTAGGTACAATACCGACTTTTGTAAATTTTTTTTTTCGGGACTCTCTTAGCATGCAAACATGCTATCCATCACATGTATGTCATGACAAATATTTTTATAGAGTCAGGCTTGTCATCTTCTCCCCCACTTGGATCAACCATATGATCCTTCTTCATAACTGATTTCGACATTCGGCTAAATATTAATATTTTAAAAATTTTATCTTGTCTCCTTGGTACCTGAAATACATTATTATGCCTCACTTGACTTCCGAATCACCTTTTATCTCACAAATTCTCCTTCGATAAAATTATTATTATTTTATTGTTATTTTCTTGCTTGCGAAATATTTTATCCTAAACTACTCCTTTCGTCTCTTATCACTTTTAAACATTTTAATTGACTTCAATTTGCATTCTCTCAACTTTATTTATCACCATATCAAAGTATGGGGTACTTTAATCTCCCCCACTTAAATAGAATTCGTCCTCGAATTCCCGTCGATGTTGTGTTATCAATCTCCTTCTATGATCCTACTCCTTGTTCCTTCTATAAGAACATTCAATTTATTCACCTCGTTCACCTTCAGTTCAATTAAATGCTTTATTTATGGCAATTATCATCCTTTGGAACCAGATCAATAATACTTTTCACAACCATGATCTCTTATATCGAGACACTAAGCATGCCTTGATCACCATTATTAAATTTGAACCATAACTTCACCTCAATTATACTGATTTCGATCACATATCATATTTACTTATGTATACCTAATCATCATTTTATTAATTTGCTCCATACCACATTTCTCAACCTTGATTCATCTATCTTATACTGGTCCATACCCTTCCTTTAATAGAGTTCCATTAAGAACTTAAACAATTCAAGGTTTACCTTCAAAGTCATTCATAACTTTAATCGTTCATTACATGTTCGTTAACACTTTAACTCACTGACCTCTCTGGACACTATTTCAAAATCTCCCAATTACTGATAACCATTCTTCACTTTAGTTAGTAAAATTATCAATTTCATATATACATAGATACATGCATTTTCAAATGTCAACATCTTTCTTTATATATAGGAATCCATGTGTTCACATGCCTTGGACTACATTCCCCCTTTATTCATCCGTATCCCAATCCTAGTTTCAATATAATAATTCTTATAGTGCATGTCAACCTTCTTATTATACTTGTGTATAACTTCATATCATTCATATCATTTCCAACCATATGTTTGAGTTTCCTTATACTATATATCATTCATCACAATGTCATCTCCATTGAATTATAATCTATTATGAGTGTATGCTTTATAATCCTATTGATGCCTCAAAGATTTATCTTAACTTGATCATTGCATCTCATGCAATACCACAATTCCTAAGAGTCATCCTTTTGTCCTTAATCATCTTTCATGCCTCTATATTACCTTGAATCTTTCTTGCATTACGATATTGATTTGTCACTTAAGACTCGAACCCATTTGAATCATGTATGCCTTAAGCATTTTCGAATTCCAATTTTCATAATATATTAGGAAAGTTTCATTATCTGACTTCATTTTCAGGGTCAACTTCTATCATCCTTTGTTCCACTCCTTCATATGAACATAACATCATTCTTCCTTAACCAATTTATAAATTGTACTTGAAATTGTAAAACTTAAAACTAGATTCTCCTTAAGTATTTTTCAATATTAATACTAATATCACTCTCAGCTTACAGCTTCCTTTTTATAATCACATAACTTAGTGCTTGCTTTAACGAGATTCAGAGCAAAACTTCTCTTGAGTATTTCCTTGGGAATATCTATTTTAAACTTATGTCTCACAGCATGTGATCCCTTAACTTGTGATTAGCCGTTAGGCTTCTCAGCAAGTTTTAAAAATTTTACGTTTCATACTTGCTGTGTATGATTATAATCTCTTCTCAAAGATGTTTATGTATTCCTAAAACACTTAATCTTAAAGGTATATAAATACGTACTCATCCATTCAATCCTTAACTCATCTTCATAGGTTTCCAAGGTGCCACACAATTAGCCTCATGTTGTTACTAACCCTTGTCATTTTACTATATCAAAACAGATATTACAAATTCTCGTAATGATATTCTATATAAATTGATTTTCTATACTAGTCTCGTAATTCTTCCTTCACACTTTCATTACTTGGTATCTCATCTCAATATAGTCATCTCAAGAATCTTTCAAATTTTTTTCTTTTAATTATATGCCTATATACAAGGCAATAAAGAAGTTTTTCAATTCATTTGGGTAAACATTCTCCAGAATATTTAAGACTCCCAGATAACAAAACACAATGACCAACAACCAAAATTCAATTTGTAAGCTCATTATCGTGTCACTCCCATCTTACTCATGCATCATAGGCGTGAGGTATTCGGAGCAATATAACGTTGAACAGTCAATGCTGAAGTACTGTAGCTCTTAGAACTTTTCCCATCAAAGCTATTTGTCTGCATTCAAAGTCACCACATCAATCATTCTGAACCAGTGGTTTCCCTTCTAGATATATATCATGAGTTCCATAAGTATAGGTACCTTCTATTTTCTTGTCATACACACTAAGCCAGATTAATACTTTCATCTCATGTCATCTTTTGACTTTTATCAACATTCATAAAATTCCACCTCATAACATCCTTTCCATACAGTGTAATAAATTCATGATACATATACCACTCCACACATAAGTTGCTCACTATCTACAACTTTCCTCAAATTTATTGTCATCCCTATCCAATTATCTTCTTTGTCTTATACTTCAATAATTTTATTAACTTTCGGTATAATTAACTACGAAAATAGCCCAACTTTCTCCTCACTTTATTCTCGCAGTCCTTACTGAATCAAAATTTTCTATTCCCCATATTCCATAATTTAACTTCATTTGGTTATATTTGTGCCCAACTATTACCTCATAATGTCATAATACCCCTAGTGGGTAAAAATTTCAATTTATTGCACTGAAAATTCTCATTTAATTTCCAACCTCATAATTCATCATTTTTTTCCACCCAATTCTCTTAAAATAAAGTCAACCTCATCCTCACATACCATTGGCTAGATTCGACCTAGAGAAATTCATGGAGAAGATAAATATTTTTCTTATTGTTTTGCTCATAAACATGCTAAACTAACACTAAACACTAACATAGCTCAAAATCAAATTAATCTAACAACTTTCTCTCTCCTAACCCATTTTTCAGAATTGAATTCATCCTCAAATCACATGATTCAACCATGGAAAATGATGGGAAATGCATGAAAAAGGTAAAGCACAAGACAAATTTAAGAAATGTTACCTTTTTTTTACTTGATTTTTGAATTTCCACCTATTTTCCCTTTAAATTTCTTGGCTAGGGTTTTATTTTCTCCTTTCTCTCTCTTGTTTCTTGCTTGGCCGAATGTTGAAGAAGAAGAATGGGTTATGGGCTGAATTTTTTATGCCTTTTTATTATTTAATGAATAATATTATTTTATTCATATTTTGAATATTTTATTAATTCGTTTTTTTCTAGCCATCCACTTGTCCTACTTTTTCCACCATGCATTCCTTTTGACTTATCCAAGTCTTAAGTAAAATTTTCAGATTTTTTCAAAGTTTTGGTGGAGTAAATTTTTCAAAATTACACTTTTGCCCTCGAACTTTTCAAAAATTACATTTTTACCCCAAAAATTGAAAATTTTCCATAATGCATAATTTTCACTCCTCATACTCATTTCACACTCCAAATAATTAAATTTGATCAAAATCCTTTCAAAAATTAAATTTTTGATTTCGGATGGCAAAATTACCATTTTACCCTTTTACTCCAAATTATACCGAAATTAAAATTTTTCACTTCTAAACCTCAAATCTTACTCCAATAAGTCAAATGGGGCCAAAAATCTTTTCTAAAAATTCCCATTTTGTCTCCAAGTGTCAAATGACCATTTTGCCCCTAGATAGCGAAAATTTTGGTTTGACTCTAAATTGATCCTCGAACTCCGAATTACCATATTAAACCATTCTGGGACATTAAAATTTTTAATTTCATCGTAAATTCTCTATTTGATCTAGTTCGAGGTTTAACTCAACTTTGTTGTACCTCAGGTACAATACCGACTTTTGTAAATTTTTTTTTTCGGGACTCTCTTAGCATGCAAACATGCTATCCATCACATGTATGTCATGACAAATATTTTTATAGAGTCGGGCTTGTCATCTTCTCCCCCACTTGGATCAACCATATGATCCTTCTTCATGACTGATTTCGACATTCGGTTAAATATTAATATTTTAAAATTTTTATCTTGTCTCCTTAGTACTTGAAATACCTTATTATGCCTCACTTCACTTCCGAATCACCTTTTATCTCACAAATTCTCCTTCGATAAAATTATTGTTATTTTATTATTATTTTCTCACTTAGGAAATATTTTATCCTAAACTACTCATTTCGTCTCTTATCACTTTTAAACATTTTAATTGACTTCAATTTGCATTCGCTCAACTTTATTTATCACCATATCAAAGTATGGGGTATTTCAAATAGTACCAGTTTGCATATGTTTTAGTTCTTTTGGCATGTCTTCCGTTGTAGAAGTCCAATTGACTTGATTTTTAGACCATTAGAAAACTAAGAGGCAGGGCTACAACTTTGATTTACCATTTTTCTCAGCTCGACGGAAAGGTGGTCAAAATCTTCATCAAAGTGAAGGCATTGCATCAGAACCCAAGAGTTTCTCGCTGCAACAAGATTTATTTTCGCTGCAGCCAATTTTCTGTTGTCAAAACAGAATGTTTCTCGCTACAGCGAGAAGCAGGGCACTTAAGTGAAAAAGGACCTCCTTTGCACTGAAAATCCATTTGGTGTTGCAATAAACTCAATTTGCAAGAAAATGGGACATTCTCAAGATTCATCATGCCAATTTCAACATGAAGTACTCAAAAATTTTCAAAGTTCAACATGCAAGATTCACATGTACAAGACCATATACCATACTCATGAACTTTTTATAACACACATATCTATATATGTATATGTATATATATATATATACCCATCATCATGCACACCCTTCCATCATCATCAGCTCATATGCACTCCCTACTAGCACATGATTGGGTCAACACCGCTTATGTGCACTCCTACTCGCACATAGCCGGGTCATCATCGGCGTATGCACACTCCTACTCGCACATAGTCAGGTCATCATAGGCGTATGCACACTCCTACTCTCACATAGTCGGGTCATCATCGTTACACAACAATATATTCATATGTATATATATATCAACATAATGTAGTAGTATATGAATCCATAATAGCCACATATCACAACACAAAGATAATTTATCAAGGGCTTGTTCCCAAGGCACCCATTCTTAAGAAAAGTTTTATAAAATCATTTAATCTCTTGTGCAAACACATTCACATTCCCAAAAATACTTTGAAATGCAAGTTCACTCACGGGTCTTGTTGTTTATTTTGCTTGACTCTAACCTCAACTAATACTCCAAATGGACATGTGAGGCCTTGTTGGAACCTTAAGGTTTCTTTGTAGTTGAATTCTCTTCAATAGCTTTCAAGCTACTATAGCAAGTCTCTCTTTCTCTCTCTAAAACATTCAACTAGTGAGAGAAAGTGTTGAACAAAGACTTTTTTTGAGGGTTTTAAGGTGTAAAAGTAGGAGAGCATGAAAAATCGTATGGAAGAGTGGGCAAAAGCATAAAATTTGGAGCTAGAAAGAGAAAGTTATGAAGTTTTCACACTATGCTTTCAATGGAGAGGGAAACAAACGTGAGATAGAAGGAGGAAGAAGAAGTCACTAAAAATTGAAGAAGCTGCTGGAAATTGAAGAAGCTGCTGGAAGGATAAGATATTTATAGCTTAAACTTATCCAATTCCCTTGAAAATTATGAAAATGCCTTTAGCAAGTTAGCTTGTTCTTCTCCAATCCTCTGTGAAATCTTTTTACTCTTTTGACACTGAGGCCAAGTCCACAATGGTCTAAATATACTTGGATTTACGAAAACTTAAAAATTTTGATCGAGGTGCAAAATGACCATTTTGCCTTTGTTGCGAAAATTATTGCCACATCTAGTTTTCTTCGTGTGTTCATCATTATACATCATTTATTTGGTCTTTATGCTTATTTAGACCTTAAATATCAGAAAACTTCTTTATGGGAACTTATTAGAGGAAATGACGAAATTATCCCTAGCCCGGGTTATTACGCCTATGTCTCGTTATGAGCCTATAGGGGTTGAGGTCTCACACCCACCCTACCACATTCCTTATAGTTACACACCTTATCCCACCTTATATAGTGCACCTTTTTTTTTTCTCTTCAGTAACTCCTCACAGAATCCTTCTTTGTAACTGCTCAAACCTATTTTTCACTCCTTTCGGGATTTGAAAAAGAGAAAGGTAGAAAACTGATAACTCTATGATATAGACTTATTTGGGCTTAATTTAAATAATAATTTAGCTTAGTTCTTGTAGTAATACATAGAAATTAGTATATCTTATTTTATTATTTTAAATTAGTTAATTTAGGTGAGTCATTCTAATTTTAGTTAATTTTATACTTAATGTCACGACTCGGAACTCCCCATTGGGCCCGTGACAACCGCCGCGAGGCCTCGACAAACATTCTTCACCTCGAATGTCGATCGAAATCTCGCAAGGCTCTCGTATCAGCTTTCGCACTTCCCCGGTGAGTAATAGTTATCAAATATAAAAATATGAAGGATTACAAATCATTTCCAAATCAGAACATAACATATTATTTTCTGGCTCACAGGGGCATTTTCGTCATTTTTGTCGAAAATCTTGAAACTTGCTAAAAATGTAGTAGGTAAGCAGAAAATACATATTTAATGATTTAAAAACAAATTAAGTATCTAAAACGTTCATTTGAAGTGAAAATTTGACCATTTGAATATAATAAAAATATTCAATAAAATAAACTATTTTCTTGTAAAATAATTTTCATAAAACTATCGGTACATAATTCTTATAGCGTAAAAGTTAATTATATTCATATATACTATAAAGCAAATAACCAAAGCATAAAATTTCTTTTACAGTGACACGTGAGCCCACATCTAACCAAAATGCATCGGAAGCTGGAAACTTACAGCTTTTACCGATTCGAGTCCAAATGAAGGTCCTTGTCAAAGTCAGCTAACTATGGAATTCCCCGAGCTTGAAATGTGAGGAAATGAGGGTGGTGAGATTATAAAATCCTAGTAAGTAAACAGATACCATCTAAACTATCTAAAGTCGAGTAAATGGAGATAATTGAAATAAGTCACCATACTGTAATTTCATTACCTTTCAACTCATTTCAACCAAATAAAATCAATCCATATAAATCGAGTAATCAACTTGGCTTATGAATTTCTTAAAACTTTGGCTCGTGCCAAAACTCATACTCGGTGATACCTTGCGCAAGGCATCCAACCATGTCCGCCAAGGCTGTTAAAATTTTTGTATACACTTAAAATATATTTTTAGTTTGAGAAAAATACAACCGTTCCTTGGCGTTGGCTGAGTTCCCCTTCACGTGGTGGTATAGCGTGAAGTGAACCCTAAGCTTTACCTCAGGAGATACCTTACGCGTCTCTCTGTTCAAGGTAAGAATATACTAGAGTTTACCGTGCCCCTCTAATAGGCTGGTCCACGGAACCCCCTCTGCAGTGAATAATTAATATAAAATCCACCAATTAATAAAATTCATTCTAACATGACATGACAATTTATCGCAATCTAGCCTCTCAAGGCTGAATACACAGTATAAATAATTCTAACACCAAAATCAGTTTAGCCATTCATGCTCATTTATTGTTATAAGCCATTCAATTCAAAACCATAAATTTGCAACACAAGCAAGTAGTCTCCAATTACTTTATTTTCAAAATCAGTATTCGATTTTCCACAAAATTTATAAAATCATTTTATAAAATCACAATTTTTCCTAAAACATAGCAATTTACCATTTAAACCCATTTTTCATAAAATCACACAATTGTATAAAACTACTCTAGATAATTAAGATGATAATAAGTTCACTCACAATTTTAGGAGTCGATGTACTCCTAATCCCAGTCTCCAAGCACAATCTCTGTACTTTTACCAGTGTACTTTGCTCACCACCTATCCACAATGTACAATACATAATTCACCACATGAATGCTTGACCATTATAAAATCAATTCAGGCTCGGTATATATGCATTATATGATATACAACTTATCCGACTACCGCTTAAATGCGGTGTTGACCTAATTCGGCCTATTATCTTCAATTTAACTCCAAATCAATTCTTCTCACTTTTTACACTCCAATTATACTTAAATTACCTTAGTGACTGTGAATGAGATTCAATTTATCAGTCCTGATAGCAAATTACAAAAATACCCCTAGTGGGTAAAAATTCATATTTTTGCTCCGAAAATTCCCATTATTTTTCTAGGCTCATAATTCATCATTATTCATCATAATTCCTCAAATAAACATCAAGATCATCAGCCAATATTTCCCTAGAAAATTCGGCCAATAATGGTAATGGAGGAAAATAAATTCTTTTCTTGTTGTTTTGTTCCTAAATGTGCTAAACTAACTAAAAACACTAACATAACTTAAAATTAAATTAATCTAACAACTTTCTCTCTCCTAACCCATTTTGATCAGCCATCAATTCATCATGAAAACATGTAATTTAAGCATGGAAAATAACGAGAAATGCTTAAGGAAAATAGATTTCAAGCTTAAGTTGAAAAATCCTACCTTTTTCACTTGTTTTCCTTGATTTTCCACACTTTTTCTCTTAAAATTCCTCACCTAGGGTTTGTTCTGCCTCTCTTTCTCTCTCTTCCTTGCTTGGCCGGCCATATGAAGAAAATGGGCTGATTTTATGCCTTTTTATAAAGAAACAATAAAATAATAAAAGTATGACACATGGCATTTTCTTATTGGTCCATTTTTAAAACTTTTAAAATTTTAATCCTTTTTATCTCCACCACACAATTAGTCAATGGTCAAAATGAGGATAAAGGATGACCATGTGCTGGAAAAATGTCCTGATGATGAAAAATTACTGTTTTGCCCTTGGGGTGGTAAAATTACCATTTTACCCCTATGCTCCAAATTATACCGAAATTAAAATTTTTCACTTCTAAACCTCAAATCATACTCCAATAAGTCAAATGGGGCCAAAAATCTTTTCTAAAAATTCCCATTTTGTCCCTAAGTGGCAAATGACCATTTTACCCCTAGATTGTGAAAATTTCGGTTTGACTCCAAATTGATCCTCGAACTCCGAATGACCATATTAAACCAATCTGGGATTGCAAAATTCTTAATTTTATTGTAAATTCTCTATTTGATCTAGTTCGAGGCTTAAATCAACTTTGTTGTACCTCTAGGTAAAACACCGACTTTTGTAAATTTTTCGACTCTCCTAGCATGCAAACATGCTATCCATCACATGTATGTCATGAAAAATATTTTTATAGAGTCGGGCTTGTCATCTTCTCCCCCACTTGGATCAACCATATGATCCTTCTTCATGACTGATTTCGACATCCGACTAAATATTAATATTTTAATATTATTTTATTAATAAAATATTATTTTATTCTAAAAATTTTATCTTGTCTTCTTGGTACCCAAAATACCTTATTATGCCTCACTTGACTTCTAAATCGCCTTTTATCTCACAAATTCTCCTCCGATAAAATTATTATTATTTTATTATTATTTTTTCACTTGTGGAATATTTTATTCTAAACTACTTCTTTCGTCTTTTATCACTTTTAAACGTTTTAATTGACCTCAATTTGCATTCGATCAACTTTATTTATCACCATATCAAAGTATGAGGTATTTCACTTAATTTGGTGTCAATGTGGTTAAGATAGGTTGTTATTGATTTATTTGTACTTTTGTAGGTATTTGATGAAAAAAGAATTTTAATAAAAGAAGAAGAGCAATTTCATGGTGCAGACTTGCACTTTATATGTTTTGGTATTTCAACCATAATTCTCTCTCTAAAGCTCCAAATCAAGTAATTCTTGAACCATTCGTCTTGGAAGGTGGTCAAAAATCTTGTCGAAGTTGACATATTGTAACAGTCCTAGAGCAATTATGATTTTTGTTAATTAATTGGGTAAAGTTGGGACCCACGTGGTCTGATGAGGAAATTCTGGTTGGAATTGACTTCTTTCTTTACCCAACTTGGCCTAATTTCAAAGCCTATAAAAATAACTTTTTGAAAGACTTTTAAAAAGAAAGAGAAAAAAAATACTAGATTGACAGCTGAGAATCAAGCCACAAAGTTATTGAAGCTAAGAAGAATTTGAAGGATTCAAGGAGATTTAGAGATCAAGAATACAATTCTTGGGTTTTTCTATCTTTTTGTTATTTTCTTATTTTTCTTAGTTTGATTTTAATGTTTAAACTTTATTCGATGATGATGTGTGACTTGATAGAGAATTAATTTATTAATATAAGATTATGATTGAACTCAATATGTACTCTGAATTATTTATCTCTCTCTTACTTATGTTTGATAGATTTAAATTATTTATTTTATTTTGTTCTTAAAGCTTCTAGTTGACTAACCACCAATTAGATTAAATTAGAAACTTAGGTTAAACCTTGATGAAGAAGATTTCAGTAGACCTTGAATAGAATAGCATATGATTGAATACACTTAGTTGATTAGGTGGTTTGATTTGCATATAGGGTAGACATACACTTATAAGCCATACATAGCCAAAATTAGAGCACAAACTTAATGAATATTTCTTCAATATAATTTGTATAGACATATAATAAATTAATTAAAAGGGGTATTTTTATGAGAAACTCGACAGAGACTTGTAAATAATTTAAAACTCTAGATTTGCAACTTAATCCACTAAACTGTTAAGAGATAGAGACAATATTCAGATGAAGTATTAATGAATTTTATAATTTTAGGTCTGGTAATCACTAAAAGTAATTTTGCTGATATATTAGTTTTAATTATTAGTTTATTAGTTTCAATTTTTCTTTTCAATTTTAATTGTTTAGCTAACATAGGGTGTGTTAATTTTAATAGTTAACACTAATGATTAATTTAATTCTCTATGGGATCGACACTCTACTCATCTTTATATTATTTTTGCAATACGTATACTTGCGTGAGTAAAATATTGAACAACAAAAACCAACAAGCTTGCCAACACAAAATTAAGAAGGGTGATACGGCCTCTCATTGAGAAGAGTTTCGACTTCCACCCTACAAGTTTCTTTTCTGCCTTTTCTAAAACAGGATTCCAGAATACAGCAAAATTCTGCCTCATTTTCAAGGGTAGCCCTAAATATGTAGAAGGCAACATACCTATTTGGCAATTGATGGTAGTCGCCCATCTGTCAATCTCCCTAATATTAACTCCAATTCCAAATAGATGGCTCTTGTGAAAATTAACCTTAAGTCCCGACACACTTTGAAAACATCTAAGAACTTTCTTTAATCCCATAATGTTATCTAGAGTTGGTATGCTAAAGAGAATTATATCATTCATGAATTGGAGATGTGAAATCTTTAGCTCGTTTTTCCCAATTTCCTCCCCCTCACTGATGCCGACCTCTTCAGCCTTCTTAAGCATCACACTTAGTGCCTCAACCATTAAGTTAAAGAGAAAGAGGGATAGAGGACACCTCTGCTAAAGTCCCGTTTACATCCAAATTTGTCTCGTTGGCGTTCCATTCACTAGGATGAAAATAATGGCTGTTGTCATGCATTTATTCACCCATCTTCTCCACATTGTCCCAAAATCCTATCTTTCTCATGATAAGATGAAGAAAGTCCTAACAAATTGAGTCATAGGATTTTTCAAAGTCAATTTTAAGTATTGCCCCTTTTTTCTTGTTCTTTTTCATCACATCCACTAACTCATTAGCAATGAACGCACAATCCATCAGTTATTTGCCTTTAAGGAATGTGAATTGGTTTCATGCAACCACCTCCCCCATGACTAGTCTAAGCCTGTTGGCCAATGTCTTCACAATAATCTTATACACACTCTTAACCAAACTTATCGACTTATAATCCCTAAGTTTTAATGGGTTTGAAATTTTTGGGATCAATGTTGTGAATGACACATTGACCCCTTTACCTAGTTTGCCTTCTTTGTAAAATTCACCCACAAACTTCATCACATCCTACTTCACCACCTTTCAATGATTCTTGAAAAAGTTTAAGTTATAACCATCCAGTCTTGAGGCTTTGTTCTTGTCATACCTTTGTATTGTTTCCCATACCTCTTCCTTGAGAAAAGGTTTTTTCAGTCATTTTATTGTTTCTTCTCATAGTTGTAAAAAATCGCATTTTAAATCAGTTAACTCCAACCTCTCATCTCTGGCGTAATCATTCTCAAAGTGTCTAGCAATGTTTTCCTTCACCACTCCTAGTTTTTCAAACTCCCTAGTCTCATCATTAACTATCTCGATTCAATTAACTTTTCTCCTTGTGGATGCAGTCTAGACTTCCCATTTGCATCTAGACTTTTGTAATCACTCTTTTTCCTCAATTCGATGCAGTCTTCATAACTTTGATTTTTTTTCTATCACCTTCTGTTTATATTCCTCATCTTCATCTTTATCTTCCCACTCTTTATAAAGTTGCTTAATCTCGACTTTAGTATTTTTGATCATTTCTTAAGAACTCCTCAATTTCTTCAATTGCCACTCTTTTATAACTTATTTAAGACCCTTAAGTTTAAGCCATAAATCTTCTTTCTCTATACTTTATCCTTTACTAGCCATCCAATAATCCTCAATTGTTCTCTGAAATCCCTTTCTTCCATCCAAACATTGAAAAATCTAAACACCTTCGGTCCTTAATCCGTCGAATCAAATTTAAGCAAAATTGGATAATAATCGAAAAGAGAGCTAGCCACATACGTCTCAATCAACCATTGCTCCCATTGTAATCACTCAGTTCTTAGTAAAAACCTATCGATTTGATTACAAACAATACCTTCCCTATAACCTCTCCATGCTTATCTCTCATCCGAAAGAGGTAAGTCCACCAAGGCCATGGTGTTAATGAACTTAGTGAAAGCAACATCGGCTTGCCCTACTCCTCCTTTACCCTCCCTTTTGTGGGCTTCCGTTATCGAGTTAAAGTCTTCTCCCAAAAGCTAGACCAAATCCTTGTTTCCCTTGATTTCTTTAAGTTCTTCCTATAGTTTAATCTTGTCCCCTTCTTCGTTTGGTGAGTAAATATTTTCAAACCCACACCTCTTATCGTACCTCTTTGCTCTTCCAATCAGAATCAAAAAATGTCTTGACTCGATACTTTTCACCAGTTCAAAGAAATCCTCTTACCATAACGAGAAGAGTCCCCCCGACCTCCGAACTAACACCATCTGAATTCCTTTAATGCTTACCCTTCTTGCTCCCCATAATTTCTCCCACCATCTCTCCTTTATCATTTGAATTTTGGTTTCTTAAATCCAAACCATATCCTGGTTGAATCTTCTAGTCATTTCCTTAATAGCTCTCCGTTTCTTTTTTTTCTCCAACCCCTTATGTTCCATGATAGTAGAATCATACCTCAATCACAACCACACTAAGCACAACCAATCCACAATACTCTATCTTCCCTTATTTTTTGCTCATCCTTCAATGTCTGTAAAGAGCCTTATCACTTCCTCCCTGTCTTTCACAAACTCCATTCTAAATTGATACCTACCTCTCATGTTTTTTCTTCTTCTCTTATGAATTTGTTATTCTCGCAAGTGATTCCTGCATCCGATATCAAGATGTGTTCTGCACTCCCTTTATCCTCTCTCTTTCCCATAAATTTTTTTCTCTTTTCTTTCCCTTTAACTTATTTATTTTTGCTCCCTTTCAATCTTCCTTTTTTTCGCTTGGTCAATTCTTTCCTCTTGTTCTTGTTATTTCTCGTTACTTGTTCCCCATTCTTACTGGTTTCTAACTCTGACGAATAATAGCTCTCTGAGCCCACACTTTTCTTCACTTTAAGTATTGCATCTATTTTTTCCTCTGTGAACCATGTTTTTGGCAATTTATGCAAATTTGTACCCCTATTAATTGTGAACCACCTTTTTGGTATTTTTTTTCCACTACTCTCTACACTGGTTCTTACTATTTCTTTCTCTTTTTCTTCATCTAATCCTTGACCACCTACATTCTTTTTCCCTTTAGTCAAGATCTCTCTTTTATCATTAGAGTTTTCTTGTTTTTTCCCAATTCCATGTTATCTCTATAATCTCCTAGGCTTCTAAGGTTTCCTCTAGGTCCAAAACTATCTTGCTAGAACTCTTTCTCAATATCACTAAGTCCTTGATGCACCTCTCCCTCATCCGACTCTTCACACCTTCTAGTATCCAAACTTTTGGCCTTTTTGCTTTTGGACTCGGCTTATCGTTTGTTTATACCCTCTCTTTTTGTTAGGTCTTAACTATCCTAAATGGCCCTTAATAAGACATGGTTTATGCATGCCCTTTTTCCCCACCTTTGACCACACTTTTTTTATCCTTTTCTTTCTCTACTTTCTCCCTCTTTTTATTTAAATTTGAATTTCCCTCCTTACCCGAATTCATTCTAGCAGTAAGAGAAATTAAATCAGATTTAAATAAACCCTTGTCAGACTCTTCTCAACTATTTGCCTCAAGTCTAAGGCTATTTCCCTATTCCTTCTCACTAAGCTTTTCAAATATATGATAAACCGCCTCGTAACTAGTGCCTTTAGCATGCACTTCCTCCTCTTCCTTTCTCGTGGTGCTTGGCCCACTATGGAACTGCTTATCATTTGATGAGTTACTGTAGAACTTGGCTCTTCTTGCTTTTGCCTCGCACCTAACAATCACTTGTAGGAAGGCCTGAACAATAAAATCCTTCCCATTCACCTTGATCGGAGTAAAGACCTTAATATCTTTAAGTGATTTAACTTCTACGAGTATCATGGCATAATCCAATCTCCATTTATCTTCCATGTCCTAGTCCACCTTGATAAACTTCCCCCACGTATTGCCTAGAACTTCGAAACATTCATCAAGCCAAATGTGGAGTGGGATTTCGTTAACCTTTACTCACACATTAAACGCTTTTTCATCAGCCTCCACTTGGTATGGAGTAATAGAAAGGAACCACGAATTGAAAAGGTCCATGTAAAGTAATAAAAGGGTCCTCATTTCCTCTTTCTCCCCAAAAGTGAGCAAAAGACACGTCTAGCGCATTAGATTATCTTGTGAGATGATCCCTTCTTTGAACAAGGAGCATTCAACTGATCCACAATTGATGACCGATCTTAGTTGTCCATAAGCACTCCTTTCTAGCCATTCTAGGTCCTCGACCAGGATAATCACCTTGTTAACCTTCTTTTCCATCCTTTCAGTCCCTTCTTTCCTTTTTTTTGTTTCATCTCCTTTTGCTGCCCCTATTACCTCTCCCTTTGCTACCCCTCTATCATTCTTTTCCTTATCTGCCTTCCTTTTTTAACATTTTATCTCTCTTAATTAATAAAGGAAGAATTGAGAGCTTCTTTGTAGTTTCTAGTTATGTTGCCCCTTAGGCCTCCCTCGTTCCTACTTTTTCCCTCTTCTGTTACCCTACTTTCAATCCTAATCTTGGGCTTCATTGCCACTGCCACCCTAATCTGCCTCTTATAAATTCTTCTGCCATGCCCTCTTTGGATAGCCCTGATCAGTTCCTTTTCTCCCTTATATCTTACAAAAGCACATTTAGTGTTTATTGTTTTTCTAGGCCAGGGGATATAAAGATCCATAACGACCTCATGCTCATCAAAGGAATCCTTAAGGGTTCTCCACTCAACTTCCTTGCTAAATATTCCCTACAAATGCCATGTGTAGTCTGCTTCTCTACTTTGCCACTCCCCATGGATCCTTCTTGCCCTTACTATCCTCGTCCCCTATTTCTTGCCAAACTCTATTCTGTCTCTCTCTCCCTCTCCCTCCCTCCCTTTGATTTACAATTGATTTACACCAGACTTCTTAATTTCTTCCTCTGCATCGATTATAACCTTATAATTAAGGTTGGAATTGGATTATTAATTGATTTTGAGCACAAAGTAAGAATACAATTGTGGATAGTGAAAGAATTCATGTTAAATTCCTGATATCATGTTATGTTCAACATGTATGTGTAGGGATTAATTTGAACCATGATAAATATTGTGCAATAATTAATTAATCTTCTGTTGCAGTAAAAGACAAAAAGAGTTATTATGGGAATCATTGGTAAATGAGAGTTGACTCTTGGTATTGGAGGGTTGATTTGATTGTCCCTTGAAACATATCAAATAAGTGAGGTCCACTAGTCTTACTTAAATTCAATTTAATTTTAACTCATTATTATGGGCAAAATATACTGTAAGATCAATCTCACTGTAAGATCAAATAATAATTTTTTTAAAAAAATTAATTTTTAAACAAGTTAATAGGTAATCAATCTATTGTTTGTGTCCAATTCAATCATACATAGACACCAGTGATCCGCTTGACTTAGAACTCTTTTTCAATTAAACCAAAGAGTTCTAGTCAGGACAAAGGAAGATATTAGTTAGAGCTATTATGCTATTTCTCTTATATAAAAATTAAAAATAAAAAGTAAAGATTGAAAAATAAAAAGAAAAATTCACTATCATTTCAAATCCATATTGTATGCATAATTCAATATATGTTCAATGTATTCATACGGAAAGAATATTAAATTTGTTCATAAAGAAATGGATATCAATACCCATGCGTTTACTCAAATTCAGCAGACCATAGAAAGTAGAAAGTTGTGTGATTTGGGAATGGATAAAATTTGGAGCTAAAGTATTTGTAGGAGAAAAAAGGGCAGGCGGCATTATCGGAATGGAATTATTGTGTGTCAAAGACAGGAGCAGTACGTTTCCCAAAGTGGGAAAAGAGGCAGCGAGTGGGAGGGTGTTCCGATGGTGTGTCTCATCCCTTTCGTTTTGTGGGCTGTGGCCACCTGCATGCATGCATGCTCTTCCAAAGTCAATAAAAAATCTCTGAATCCCTTCCCTTGGCTCTTCAATTCCTCACCGGTTTTTATTGCCGTTTCAGTCTTTTTGGGGTGCGCGGACGCTCCAACTGGATAACGTCAAACAATTTCACCATGCTGTCCTCCCTCTCCTCTCCATCCCTACGGTATCTCAAATCCCTCACGCATAAATAAATATATATAAATATATGTATATATTAATCTGATTCCATACCTCCACCTACCAATCAAAGTTCAATAAATTCTTTCTTCATCTTGCCATGAAATTGACTTCTTTTTTTTTTTTTTGGATTTTGCTGATCATAAAGCTGACTTTGTTGGTCTTTTTATCATAAAGTATATATATATATTGACTGTGTACAGTATCTTGAATTCACTTCAATATATGTTTCAACTGAAAAATTTTAACCTTTTATTTGTGATTTTACGTATCCATCAAAAACATGGTTAAAATATCTATGCATGAAATTTGTAACGCATGTGTCCACCTAGGTGTCATAAGAAAATTTTATTTATATTATATCTAAATTTTAATAGCATGTTGATACAAAAATTGATGAATTTAAAATAAATTCAAAAAGTTGCGAATAAAATGAATCTTTTAAATTGTAGGTTGAAAATGAAACTAATGGTTAGGAAGATATAGTTCTTCTCTAACTCAAAGTCATTAGAATGGAATTAAATATATACTTCAATATATATCTTCAAGGAACAATGGACATAGGCTCATATTATTCAAATATATCAAAATTAAATTTAATTGGTTATACAGATACAAAATATTTATCTAATCTACACAAGGTTCGATCCTAGAAATATTACTTATTCACATGTGGAGGTACGATATGACTATTTTATAATGTTTTATAAGACAAATTATAAGCTGTGAATGTGTCTAGTTAAGATTTGTAACTCAACATATTTAAGGAACATGTGACTTGTCAATTAAGAAGGGAATTCCAATAATGTTATATGAAAATAATACTGCTTGCATATCCCAGTTAAAGAGAGATACATTGAATGCGTTAGTACAAAAGATATTTCTCCAAAATTCTTCTTCACTCATGATTTTTAAGAAAAAATTGATATTAGTGTTAACCAAATTTATTCAAGTGACAATCTAATAGATTTATTTACCAAAACCCTTCCTACTACAATGTTTAAAAAGTTGCTACAAAATATTAGAATGCGTTATTTTAAAGATTTTAAATAATACAGCCATCAAGTTTCCCACTAGATTTTTCTTAGTAAAGTTTTCAATGGGGTAATAAATCAAAAATGTATTTTCGAAAAGAATTATGTACTATTTTTCTTTTACTCAAATTTTTTTCATGAGATTTTTTTCTTAATAACGTTTTAATAAGGTATATTCTTAATATAATGGATATTTAAGGAGAATGTTATGAATATATGTTAAATGTCCATTATAACCCAAAAAGTTCAAACCCAATCAAACAGCTCAATAGGTCAGATATAAAAAGTATAATCCAATTTTAACTCTTAAATTTAATTATGTATATTTAGATTTGAATATATACATATATATATATTAAATTAAATTAAGATTAGGGTTTAAGTAATTAGCCTGTAAATAGGTTTTTCACTTTATTCGTAATTATACACTTACATAGCATTTTTCTTATTTTATTAATTTATTAATACTTTTCTCTTATAATTGTTCTTTCAATTCATATTTCATAATATTATTTAGATTTTATAATTATTTTTTCAACTTATATTTCATAATATTATTTAAATTTTTGTTAATAGTTGAGGATGTGTTCACTTTTTAGTATTGAATTTTTAAGTTAAAAACTTTTTCATCTTTCTTTCTTCATCCGTTGTCTAAGCGAGTAGGAGAAAGTTAAAGTGGTTTCAATTTCTAGAGAAAAGGAAATCCATTTTGTTACAAGTCATAGTGCATCTTGTCGTATGTAAGTATTTATGCCTTAATAAAGAGCCAAGAGTAAAGAGACAGAGGAATTCAATTTCGTCTCCTAAAGATGGAAAAGAGAGTTTAAGGCTGTTTTACACGTGGAGTAAATAACCCTGTACCGTACAGTGTCACAACCCCAATTACCCAAGACATAATTCCAAAATGGATAAGGCTTCCCTCTTTCGCCTCTCCCCTTTTCCCTTTGCCCCCCTCTCTCTCTCTCTCTCTCTCTCGCTTCATATATATGTCCCACGCATTTCACTTGTTGTCCTCGCCAATATCTCACTTTAGAACCATAGGAGAGAATCAAGTGTCTTCAACTACCAATCTCCAGAGTAACTGTACCCTTTTCAGTAGAGCTATGGAGAGTACTAAAGCCAACAAGAAATCTTCCTTTCAGCTCCAGCAGCCACTACCGTCGTCTTCTCCACGCCCATCTCCTCTAAAAAAGATCATCCTCGTGGCTTCCATCGCCGCCGGAGTCCAATTTGGCTGGGCCTTGCAGCTATCCCTCCTCACCCCATATGTTCAACTCCTCGGCATCCCTCACAAATGGGCCTCTCTCATTTGGCTCTGTGGACCCATCTCGGGAATGCTGGTGCAACCCATCGTTGGTTACCACAGCGACCGTTGCACCTCGCGTTTTGGCCGTCGACGCCCTTTCATCGCCGCGGGAGCAGCCCTGGTCGCCACCGCGGTGGTCCTCATAGGCTTCGCAGCAGACTTAGGCCATCTCTTTGGGGATTCCATGGCCAATGACATCAAGCCACGTGCCATTGTGGTCTTTGTCATAGGGTTTTGGATCCTCGACGTGGCCAACAACATGCTTCAAGGTCCATGCAGAGCTTTACTGGCTGATCTTTCAGGGAACAACCAGAAGAAAACGCGAACAGCAAACACCCTTTTTGCATTCTTCATGGCGGTTGGAAACGTTCTTGGCTTCGCTGCCGGTTCCTACCCTCACCTTCACAACATCTTCCCGTTTACAACCACGAAAGCTTGTGATGTTTACTGTGCAAATCTCAAAAGCTGTTTCTTTTTCTCCATTTTGCTCTTGCTGACCCTAACCTCCATCGCTCTCTCCTATGTGCATGAAAAACCCTGGTCACCGGAACCTGGAAGCGCCGGTAACCAAGGTGACGAGATTGAGGATGAAGAAGAACTAGCAGAGGCGACGCCGGTTCCCTTATTTGGGGAAGTATTCGCTGCGCTTAAAGACTTGAAAAGACCCATGTGGGTTCTGCTGTTGGTGACGTGTCTTAATTGGATTGCATGGTTCCCTTTCTTGTTGTTCGACACTGATTGGATGGGGAGAGAGGTGTACGGTGGGGATTCACAGGGGAATAACCTCGTTTTGAGGCTGTACAATAGGGGGGTACGTGCGGGGGCGTTGGGGCTCATGTTGAACTCTGTGGTGTTGGGGTTCACATCTCTTGGGGTGGAGCTGTTGGCGCGTGGGGTTGGAGGGGTCAAGAGGCTTTGGGGGATTATCAATTTCTTGCATGCTTTTTGTTTGGCCATGACAGTTTTGGTGACCAAATTGGCTAAGTCAAACCGCCGGTTCGCCACCATGGACGGTGTCACAGTCCCTTTGCCGCCAGGAGCAGGGGTCAAGGCAGGGGCATTGTCTCTATTTGCAGCATTAGGGATACCCTTAGCTGTAAGTTTTAATTTTATTTTGTTTTCTTGCATAAATTTTGAGTCTCAACTTTATTATGAATAATGACTTGCATTTATGATTCTGAAGGGAAATCCTATACAAAAAATTGAAAAGGTATGATGCATTTAATTGTATAGAAGATTAGAAATTATGTTCTTGATCAGTCACATAAGTGTTAAGGAGATTGCATTGGATGTCATGCTTTTTTAACAGCTTGCTAGTGCATTTTTGATGAATTTCGAGACTTTTTTTAATCAGAAAAAATACAAAGGCTAAATTTATTTGGGAGTAGAGGCATACTATGTTTTGATACTTCCAATGGCCATTTATTGCATTCTGATAAATTGGGTATCAATTTTTGTTTTCTTCTTTATTTGGCATATTATTGTTCTCATCACATTACACTTTTTTTTTCTTTTCCTTTTTGGAAGTATGCCAGCGGAGGCAGTCATCTCTCAGAAAATGAATCACATTTTCCAGTGAAATGTTCTGAGTTCATTTTCATGCATGTTTTATATGTTTTCTTCTTGATCTGAATTCTAATATGATTAGTAGGTTTCAGTAGGGGAAATCTTGTTTCAATGGGATTAATTCCAAAGGATAACTTCCTTTGTGTATGTTTTTTCCAGGTGACTTACAGCATTCCTTTTGCATTGGCATCCATATTTTCTAGTTCCTCCGGTGCAGGCCAGGGTAAATTTTCCTGTACCTTTCTGGTATTCCCCCAATCATCCTTTCAAACTAATTGATTATCATTTACTCTGAACACAGGGCTTTCTTTGGGAGTGCTGAATCTTGGAATAGTAATGCCCCAGGTAACACTGCATTCTTATTAAAGCTATAACTTCAACTAAATCATTATAGATGGTAGAGTTAAGCTACTTACAAATTTGGTATTGATTGTGCTTTCTTATGAATTTGCAGATACTGGTTTCTTTAGGGAGTGGACCCTTTGATGCAATATTTGGAGGTGGAAACCTTCCAGCTTTTGTACTTGGAGCATTTGCAGCAGCTGCAAGTGGAATATTTGCTCTAACCATGCTCCCATCTCCACCCCCTGATATCTCTGCTGCCAAGGCTGCAACTGCTGGATTTCATTAACAGCCTATGGATCTAGGAGCTTCATCTCTCCTTTTTCTTTTCTTATTATATGATAACAAAAGAAAGAACCTTAACCGGCATTTTTTTATGTAAAAGAAGTGCCAAGGCTAGCTCAAATAGCCGTTTTGGTATTAAAATAGCCAAAATGGCTATTTTACTTTTAATGTCAAAAGCCAGTAATCGTTCGCTTAATTAGCATGATGGTCCAGTATGATAATACAGGTGCTGACATTTGGATTGGATTTGTCGAACTTCAAAACAAGAAAGAAAGAGAAATTAATAACAAGAGAATGGAAGAAACCAAGTCTGAGTGAGTAACTCTAATTAAGCAAATTTCTCCCAAAATGTTCTTTTAAATGGTCTTGTTACTCAAAGCAGGAGGAGGTATACAAATTCGTCGTACCAATAAGGTTCATATAGGGCTAGGCCCCAAAAACAAAACAAAAGGTTTAGGGCAGCTAGCTAATCATCGTTGATTGGCAGTAGACACCCAGCCTAGGACAAAAATGCTTTGATCTTGTAAAAGATCCTGTGTGTTTATTTGATCTTGTAAGAGTCCCCTTGTGATGTATGGTCCCAAACTGCAAAAAGCTTTGGGCAGTGGGTTGGTGAGGCACATGTGTTGCATTGGATAGATTTAATTTGGATGTTGTCCTCTTGTTGATGACCCCTTGGAACAAGTTGTTAATGCCTCCAACTTACTATGATCAAAGAAATTCACATGGCTTTCACCAGACGAGGAGCATGAGGGGAAGGAGATTCCTTTATTAACATTATTTCGTTTTGCCTGTCGTTGTTAAGTGGACTTAGGGCGAGAATTCAATAGCTTGTTACCGGATATTACAACATTTCTTGTCTACAAAACACCGCTGTTCTTTTGGCCTTTTTTGTTGCTTACTATCCTACGGGAAAGAAGGATATAAGGAAAACATCAAAACATTCTCTCTCTCTCTCCCAGCATAGCAGAGATTCTCAATCAAATTAATAGCCGTGAACAACTATTTGCAATTGGAGGAAAGCAGAGAAGGAAGAAAGAAAGGGGACGGGGATTGAACATGGGCTTTCAAAGGGATTCCCCCAAGAATTCTCCAAAAGCATCACCAAAGAAGAAAACTACCCTTCAGCACCTATTTGATCTAGATTCCAAGCCTTACATTGGAAGTAACCTTTCTAGTCCCACCAATGGTAGGCAATCTTCCTTTGGCACCGAATATGAAGAAATCCTCTCTGCAATCTCTGACTGCAACTTCATTTTCACTTTCACTGATCCTCTGGAGTCCCCTTCACAACAAGAGCTCAAGCGCCTCAAGCTTATTCAAGTTCTCTATCTGATCAAATCCTCCAAGAAGCCATTGCATGAACGCCTTCTGTCACCTCTCATGTCCATGGTGTCTGCCAATCTCTTCAGGCCACTCCCTCCACCTTCCAATACTTCCATCATCTCAGACTTACCTGATGATGAAGAACTTCTTTCCACTTTTGCACCGATATGGCCACACTTGCAGATTGTTTATGATATTCTCCTTAGGCTAGTTCTGAGTGTAGATCCCAAGACACTTCGAGATTACATTGATCGCCATTTCATTCTCAATCTTCTCTTCCTCTTTCAGTCTGAAGACCCTAGAGAAAGAGAGAGCTTGAAGAATGTTTTCCATCGGATATATTCGAGATTCACCTTCTATAGATCATTAATGAGAAAAGCAATGAACGATGTCTTTTTGCACTATGTTTTTGAGACAGAAAGGCATTGTGGGATTGGTGAGCTGCTTGAGATATGCGGAAGCATCATCAACGGCTTTGCGGTTCCATTAAAAGAGGAGCACAAGCTCTTCTTGATGAGAGTGCTTCTCCCACTGCACAAGACCAAGGGTTTGCAGGTTTACCATAGGCAGCTGGCTTACTGCGTTTCTCAGTTTGTGCAGAAAGAGCCTGCTCTTGGTGGAGTGGTGGTTAGAGGGATTCTAAGATACTGGCCAGTCACCAATTGTCAGAAAGAAGTTTTACTTATAGGAGAATTGGAGGAACTGGTGGAGAATATAGATCCTGATCAGTACAGGAAGTTGGCTCTGCTTATATGCACCCAAATTACGAGATGTTTGAGCAGTTGCAACTCACAGGTAAGCTTAAGGATGAGGTTTGACACATTAATTTTCTTGATAGTTCCTCTGAAACTTGTTTTCTTTTTATATTCAGCTTGCTCAAAAGGGAGCATTGATGGAAATTTCTCAATTTCCCCTCTCATGCTTCCAATTTGATTGCCAAGAAGTAAGAACTTAGCCAAAAGCAATGATAAATTGAAATCTGATACACTAATGCTACTAAATTTTGCTATTCTGAGCTATTGTAGAAAAGGCGAAAAGTTATACAATCAAGTCTGAAAATTTTGAGCCCTTTGTTCCATAGTGAAACTGTTAACATCATGTTAATGGTGGTGGTAAAATGTCCTGACTGTGACCCCATGACAACATATTTAGAAGCCAATTTGTTTTCTGATATACTTGAATTGGATAATAATTGAAGCTTGATTTTCCAGACAGAACAACATGGGGTTGGAAGGTAAACCATAAACCAAACTCAGGACAGAAGACTTATTGAGGAAACGTCTCGTTTCCGAGTTCGGGTTTAGTTTGTTTTGCAGTTCATTGATTTAGTCTTATATAACTTCGACATCAGGTTGCTGAGCGAGCACTGTATGTATGGAACAATGAGCAGTTTGTGAAGATGGCATCAACAGCAATGGAAGATGTGTTTCCTGTGGTAGTTGAAGGCATGGAGAAGAACCTAAAGCTGCACTGGAGCAAGAGTGTCAAGCAATTGACAGAAAATGTCAAGGCCATGTTGGAAGAAATGGCTCCAACTCTATACCATAGGTGCCTCCAAGAAACCGAGCATCGGGAATCCGAAGCTTGCCAGGAGGAAATGAAGAGGAAACAGAAATGGGACAGAATAGAAATGGCAGCAAAGCAGAACTAGCTCCTCCAACCACCAAAATACATATGTGCTTCTCATTGAAGTACAAGGTGTAATATTTTGTGCTGGCACTAATTTTCAGAACCAATTAACATAAAATCTTAACTATTTCAGTGACGGGAACCACCACTTTTTCTCTGTCTGCCAACCTGACGAGATTCCGTAGATATGCATATAAGTTGCCAGCTATAGAGGTAAATTCAGTTGATTTAGTGGTTGAAAAAGTCTAGAATGTAACTAATATGCTGCAATCAATCAAGAAGGTCAGGCATCCGAGCATTTAGCTCCGTGGATGGTACATAATCTCCCTATCTTGAGAGAATAAGATTCAAATTCTTCTTTCCTAATTATAAAAAAAAAAAAATTCAAGAAGGTCAGGCCGCGAGTCATAAAATTATTACTAGGCTTAAAGAAGTTCACAAGCATTCTCCAAGGTTAAAACCTTATTTTTCTTTTTCCTGCAATTTAAAATTCATTGATAAACGACAAAAACCAGGTTCGAAAAGCCAGAGTATGAAGCCATCCAATAAGCAAAAGCCCAACGCCATGAATACAGTCCATATTTTGAATTTTACTAAAGAGAAAAAGTATTAGAACTAATTTAGCAAGTTGACACATGACAATATTATTCGTATAATATTTTTAAAAACTTATGAACTATTTGAAAAAATTTAAATAAATCTTTTTCCGTTTATTGCATTCGATCAAGTTTCTATAATTTTATTTTGAGTTAAATATACCTTTGTGACTAATTAACTAGATGCAATTAGTGAAAATATCACTTGTTATTTTTTATACCATGTGAGGTTGATGTGAAATGTGAAAATATCACATAATCCTATTACCATAATATATTATGACATATCAATACATCACATGAGTATCATGTGACATAAAATGATAAGTGATATTTGACTAACAATAGTTGGTTATAAAAGTTTATTATTATCCAAAATAAAAGGTATTATAGTTTGATTAAATGTAATAAAATAATAAAAATTTATTTAAAATTTTTAAATAATTTAATAACTTTTTTCAATATTATACCTACATTATTAATATATAACATCTATATAACGAAAATATGATAAAATCATCTATGAATATTGATTGGGTTGAATAGCAACAATGTCTATCAATTATAGTCTCAATAGAAAAAATTTTCTATCAATATCATATTAGATAATTTATAATTCGTTAAAATCAATACTAGTATATCCTTTTAGTCCTTTTTTTGAGTTACTCACAAGATTATAAATCTTATTCTTTTTTCAATTTTCTTTTCTTTAAATATGTAAATAAAAAAATGTAATTATAATATATATTTAGTTTGGGGACCAAAAGACAAAGTCCAGATGCTTCATGGGCCCCTTTCTTAGGCCTAAAGCAACGTGGCCGAAACAGCATGTTTTGGATTTGGGAAACTAACATTGAAACAAACGGGTGAGGGCTTGTTCCTTCCCTGAATCCATATGCAGTCATGTTCACATAAAGATGTTCATGAGCCAAGCCAGCCAGGCTGAACCCCATCGTGTCGACATCTTTAAAAGCTTCAAACTCAACCCAATCATTAATGAAAACCAAACCCAAAAAAAAAAAAAAAGTGGAAAACGCTCTCAACCTAGTGCACTTCCCCCCTTTCCCCAAACCCAAGCTATGGCAACTGGTAGGCCGCCAGACCCCCCAAACCCACGACCACCGGCAGTAACACCCTCCCCATGGCTGCCGACAGCAAGCCCAAGCACTGCAATGGAGAATCCTTCACTGTCGCAAGCCCCCAAGGTGTTCTGCAAGTCATACTTACCCATAAACAAGCTCCGCCGTCCCCAAGATTCCAGAAAAAATCGTTTCTATCTATTGCAACTGGTGAAAAACCCCCAATAATCCCCATAGCTCGAGACCCAGTTGTGTATAAGGATCGGCCAACAGCAATTTTTTTTGAAGATGAGATCTAAACTTTAGCTCAGCCTCTCAAGCTATCACTCATAGGGAAATTCACTTGCATGCCGAAGCTAGAAGGGATTAGATCGGCGTTCAGAGGAATAGGGTTGGCAAGGGCATACGAGATTAGGTGGTTGGATTATAAGCATGTTCTTATCCATCTCTCTAATGAACAAGACTTTAACCGGCTTTGGACTAAGCAAAACTGGTTTATCGCAAGCCAGAAAATGCGAGTCTTCAAATGGTCTCCGGAGTTTGAAGCAGAGAAGGAATCCCCGATTGTTCCAGTGTGGATCTCGTTCCCAAATCTGAAGGCTCATTTGTATGACAAGTCTGCGTTGTTATTAATAGCTAACATTGTTGGGAGACCCCTAATGGTTGATGAGGTAACAACCAAAGGTTCTCGTCCAAGTGTGGCACGAGTTTGCGTAGAGTTTGATTGTCGTAAACAACCAGTTGACCAGGTATGGATTGTGGTGTAGAATCGAAAGACTGGAGTGGTTAGTAATGGTTATTCACAAAGGGTAGAATTTTTGAAACTGCCGGATTATTGTCATTATTGCTGTCACGTAGGGCACTGTGAAGTTGACTATATCGTGTTGGGCAATAGACCAAATCCACTTGGGTCTGGTAAGGTACAAGTTAGGAGCAATACTGGAGCAATCGCCCCACTGACTATAGAGAAGGATGCATGCATTGTGACAGGAGCTGAGAAAGAATCGTTGAAACAACAACAAAGGTGGCAAGCTGTGAACAGAGCAGACCTTAGTAGGGTGAAGGACGCGCAGGGCAAGGAAAAAGATACACAAAATACTTTAAAGGATATCAGGGTTCCAGTAATGAATAGACTTCAGGTGATATCAGAAGATGAAGAAGGTGAACAACAATAGGAAACAGAAGTAGGGATAAAGGACGCGCATCGAGAGGTGATAGAGGACCAACAAATGAACGACGCTCAAGCGATAGACGGAGAGAAGGCGGTGATAGCAGCGTAGCCTCAATCCTCGAAAACTGACACACGTGATAGTCATGTGCATGGCGTACGAAAACATGCAAACATGAGGGATATCAAGGTATCAATGCCTATTGAGGGAAAGAAAACATCATCAGCAGAAGGGCTTTCTACACGTCTTTCCTTTTACGTGCATGGGGATCAAGTTTGCATGGAAAAAAGCATGAGTGAAAAGGAAAAAATATCATCAATAGCAGCAGAGGGTCAAGGAACGTCAATGCAAGGTTCGGTTGATGCGGCAGCAAGTCAAAATGCTGGAAATTTTTTTACCGCCCCAATAGGGCAAATAACAGCTTTTCAGCAGGAGATGGGACAACTGATAGAAGGGATAGTGGGGCCACTCGAGGAGCCTTCAACCAACCAAAAACAACAAGATAGGAATGAAAAAGAAGAGGACGCGAGTACAGCACAGCAAAAAGCCAACAATTCGGGCAATAAAGTTCCAAGCGGGAATTCAAATTTTTGCCTCTTGAAAAACCCAATGCGGGAAGCATATGCAATGCATAACAACGGCCAAAAAATGGCAGAACACGAAGCAGGGGGTCAGAGTGGGGCAGCTGCTACTTTGCACCAAGAAGCAATGACAAAACAAGAGACGGACAATCGAGGGAGGAGTGAAGTTGAGAACCTGCAGCAGCAGTCGATAGTTGAGAAAGATACTGACAAGCAAATAGGGAAGAAAATAGCTTTCGTAAGGAACGGTTAAAAATCAACCCTAGCACAGGAGGACCGACTGACAAGTGGAACGGAGAGAATTGGAAGGAAGGAAGGAAATAATGAGCAGAACCAGGTAAAATAATTTTTTAACAAGCATGGAAAAAATGGGGGTATTAATCCCGTACGTGATGAACACATTTCGGGCACGTTGGCTGACTCGGTGGAGCGGGGCGAGAATGCCTAGGAAGCGGACTGTAGTCGACATGGAGAGAATGGGCTGGTGTCAGCGGGGCCCCCTCACAGTGAGCCTCTGGACGTGACAACTCATGGGGGATCTGAAGGAATTTTGGCGTCTCCATTTGAAAGCTCTGCTGCATGTGTTGACCAGTGGGCCCCAAAATGTGAAGATATGGGAGAAAAAGAAGAGAATTCTATGCATGCTGCAAGTGATGGGAAGTTGGCGTATAATTTTAGGCAACCAGGTGCAAGTGGGAAAATAACAAAGGATTATTTTAAGAAACAAGCAACAAGTGCAACAGATTTTGACCAAGCGGAAGTCCAACAAAGCGGAAACAAAGTGCTGTAACTTAAAAAATCAACAGACTCAAGGGAAGCAGTTGAGGCAGTTAACAAAACATGTGACACGTGTGATGGACCAACGGTAGGAGACGCTGCCCCACATCCATTCCTTCATATGCAGGGAGATCAAACGGGAGAGAGGGATCAAGAATTAATAATGACTGCAGAACATGATGCAACGCCGCATCAAGGAGCAGGGAACACAGTGACTTTATGGTAGAAGGAAGGACACCGACTTACAGAAAGTGGACCAAGGGGTCCAAATACGGTAGTTGACACAATAGAAGGAAGTGGCGAGCACAATCCAACAGAAGGTAAAGGTGCAAGTCAGACATGGAGCCAAGATGGTCACAATCAGACCGCTTCCAAGTTAACCAGATCTAGTGTAAGGAAGGGAGAGAATGATGTTAACCCCCTACTTCAGAATCAGCTTCAGGTAAGTGTTTGTACAACAAAGAAATAAGTGCCATTTCTTCACTTTCAGGAAATCATTCTGTTGAGATGGAAGTCCACCCATTAATGCGACGCAGAAGGAATTCAGACACTGTAATTTCAACTGGAAAAATAACCAGTTTGGCATCGGAGGAAGCCATGGAAATGGGAGAAAATGATGGAATCTCTGATGATGATTCCATCTTGGTAAGTTATGCAGCCAGAACCCGATCATGATTAGTGCACTAGTATGGAATGTAAGAGATATTTCAAGCGCAGTAGTGCAAAGAAGGATCAAGAAATTGCAGCTAGCACATAAGATAAAAATTGTAGTGATTTTGGAACCCATGGTTGATGCCACTAAAGTTGAGTATATTAGAAGAAAGCTGGGTTTTGAAAAAGTCTTTATGAATTGCTCTCAGAAAATATGGTTGTTTCATGCTTCTGATTTGAGCTGTGAAGTGTTGTTAGACCATGTACAATGTCTTCATGTGAAGCTCATAATACCATGGTTGGAGATCCCCTTGTTGGCTTCTTTTATTTATGCCAAATATACCAAGTCGGAAAGGTTAATGCTGTGGGATTGCATGAGAAGCTTGTCAGCTAATATTCATACACCGTGGATAGTAGGGGGTGATTTTAATGCCATAGTTAACAGTGGGGAACGATTAAATGGTGCTATGCCGCATGGTGGTTCTATGGAAGATTTCGCTATAGCCTTACTCGATTGTGGATTAATTGATGGCGGGTATGAAGGAAACCCATTCACTTGGACCAACAATCGTATGTTTCAAAGGTTAGATAGAATGGTATATAACCATCATTGGGTAGAATTTTTTTCATCCACACAAATACAGCACCTAAACAGGGACAGATCAGACCACTGCCCATTACTGATTTTCTGCTCAAAAAACCAAGACAAAGTACCATATTCCTTTCGATTTCTACATGCTTGGGTTCTGCATCATGGGTTCAAAAAATTTGTGGAACAGAATTGGAATCTTCGCATCATAGGCTCAAGCTTACAGGCTTTTTGGGGGAAGCAACGCCGGTTAAAACAGTCACTGAAAAGGTGGAATAAAGAGGTATTTGGAGACATATTCCACAACTTGAAGGTGGCAGAACAAAGAGCTGCAGATTGTGAATTAATTTTCCAACAGGAACAATCAATTGAGAATTGGGCAACAATGAACAAAACATATGCTCAGCTTAACCATTATCTTAGTGCTGAAGAATTATTCTGGAAGCAAAAATCTGGTATTAAATGGCTTGTGGAGCGTGAGCGCAATACCAAATTTTTCCACATGCGAGTCAAGAAGAAACGAATCAAAAGCCATATATTCAAGATTCAAAATTCAGATGGCAGTTGGATTAAAGAACCGAATGCAGTTAAATCATCTGCAGTGGAATTCTTTTCCTCTCTCATGAAGAAGGAACAATGTAATATGTCCAGGTTTGATGCTTCATTGATTCCTGCTATTATTTCTGATAACGATAATCTGAGTTTATGTGCAGAGCCATCCAATGAGGAGCTGAAAGAAGCAGTTTTTAATATTAACAAGGATAGTGTTGCTGGTCCTGATGGATTCTCTTCGTATTTTTACCAACAATGTTGGGACATAGTTGCAAATGACCTCCTAGACGTAGTAGTTGATTTTTTTCATGGAGCTGACCTTCCAAGGGGAATCACGTCCACAACAATTATGCTACTGCTCAAGAATCACAATGCATCGACATGGAGTGATTTCAGACCGATAAGTCTTTGCAATGTCTTGAATAAAATCATTACTAAGATCTTAGCTAATCGTCTTGCAAAGGTGCTTCCTTCCATCATTACAGATAATCAAAGTGGCTTTGTAGGGGGGAGATTGATTAGCGACAACATCCTACTTGCATAGGAACTAATTGGGAAGATTGATCGAAAGTCACGAGGTGGAAATATAGCTCTCAAGTTGGACATGATGAAGGCATATGACCGACTTGAATGGGATTTCCTTTTCAAAATGCTAGAGCAGCTAGGATTTAATTCTCAGTGGATTTGCATGATCTGTCGTTGCATATCTAATTGCTGGTTCTCTTTGCTGATTAATGGTGGTGCTGTGGGATATTTCAAGTCAGAAAGAGGACTCAGACAGGGCGACTCCATTTCTCCTCTTTTGTTCATCTTGGCTGTCGAATATTTATCCCGAGGGTTAAATGCATTATTTGCTCAATATCCATCTCTGCACTATGCTTCAAATTGCTCCATGTTAGTTAGCCATTTGGCATTTGCAAATGATATCCTTATATTCACTGATGATGCCAAATCCTCTTTGCAGAAAATTCTTACGTTATTGCAGGAATATGAGGAGATTTTTGGACAGCGAATAAACCACTCTAAAAGTTGCTTCATCACTCATCGGAATGTGGAAAATTCGTGCAAACAGATCATCTCTCAAGCCACTGACTTCATCCATAAATGCCTGCTTATCACGTATTTGGGGGTGCCACTTTATAAAGGTCCGAAAAAGGTAATGTTGTTTGATGATCTGGTGGAAAAGATTCGGGAGAGCATAGAAGGATGGGACAATAAAATTCCATCTCCGGGTGGGCGAATTACCTTATTACGGAGTGTTCTGTCTTCTTTACCTATCTATTTGCTCCAGGTCCTTAAGCCCCCTATCTATGTGATTGAGAAAATTGACAAAATGTTCAACAACTTCTTATGGGGAGGCTCAGCAGGCACTAGACACATTCATTGGAATGCGTGGCATAAGATCACACTTCCATTTAGTGAGGGAGGATTAGACATCCGAGGCTTAGGTGATGTGTTTGCTTTTAGCATGAAGCTTTGGTGGAGGTTTGTATCTTGTAACAGAATTTGGACGTGATTTATGTGGACTAAATATTGTACGGCCCAAATTTCGAGGTACGTCCAACCGAAAGTCCATGATTCACAAACATGGAAACGAATGCTCGCCAGCTATTCAACCGCAGAAAATTACATTAGGTGGGGGATTGGTAAGGGAGAGCTATTCTTTTGGCATGATTGTTGGATGGGTGATACCCCCTTGGTCAATCGTTATCCAGTATTTGCATCATCGATGACAAGAGTTTCCCATTTTTATGATGATGGTACATGGAACGTGGATAAGCTGAACAATGTGCTGCCTGAGGAAGTGGTGGTGGAAATTCTAAACATTTCGATTGATCCTCTTAATGATGATACGGCATTTTGGGTGCCTACCTCAAATGGGCAATTCACTACTAAGTTCGCTTGGGAGATAGTTTGTCAACGCCAGTCGGTAAACCCCGTGTTTGATTTACTTTGGCATAAAAGCATTCCTCTAACTATCTCTTTCTTCCTTTGGAGGTTATTACAGGACTGGATCCTAGTTGATTTGCGGTTGAAAACCAAGGGTTTCCAATTAGCTTCTAAATGTCAACATTGCAATTCAGAGGAGTCTCTCTTGCATGTCATGTGGGAATGCCCAATTGCCGTACAGGTTTGGATTTATTTCACGAAATTCTTCCAAATCAACATTATTCATCCCCAGACTGTTAATCACATTATGTGGGCATGGTTGTACTCCGGAGATTATACAAAAAGAGGACACATGCGCACGTTAATGCCTTTATTCATTTTTTGGTTCTTATGGGTTGAAAGGAACAATGCAAAACATAGGAACCTTGGTATATATCCTAACAGAGTGGTGTGGAGAGTACTCAAGCTCATCCACCAACTATTTCATGGGAGACAATTCCAACGGTGGCAATGAAGGGGAGATCTTCAGATTGCTCAGACATAGGGTCTAATATTTCAGCAGGCAGTCCCACATCCACCAAGAATATTCTCTTGGCATAAACCATCAACAAGTGAGTTTAAGTTGAATGTTGATGGTAGTTCAAAGCACAATTTTCAGAATGCTGTTGGAGGAGGACTTCTTCGCGATCATACTGGTACTTTGATCTTTGGTTTCTCTAAAAATTTTGGATCGTTTGATTCTTTACAAGCAGAATTGATGGCTCTGCACAGGGGTCTATTGTTGTGTACTGAATATAGTGTTTCTAGACTTTGGATAGAAATGGATGCGAAAGTAGTGGTACACATGATTAATGAGGGTCATCAGGGATCTTCTAGGACTCAGTACTTGCTTGCCTCTATTCGTAGATCCTTAAGTAGTATCTCTTTTCGGATTTCGCACATCCATAGAGAGGGAAACCAGGCAGCAGACCATCTCGCGAATCAGGGGCATACGCACCAAAATCTGAAGGTATTCTCACAAGCAGAAGATCAGCTCAAAGGTATTCTCAGATTAGATAGAGTTAATTTACCTTATGTTCATTTTTAATGAATGTAAAGGAGTAGTACTCCTAGTTTATTTTTCCTGCTTAATTACTCTAATAGAATTTTGTAAAATGGACATGTTTCAATTTTATGATGATAGTTAAAAAATATGGTTATAAAATGAAACACTCCATCCTAGGTGTTTTTCTTTTTTACATTTTCTGTTTTAAATTTCATTCTAAATTGTTGTTTCCATGTAATAGTAAGGAAAATCTGTTTTACTGTAGCATCAAAGATATGCACGTAAAATAGTTTTCCTTACTCTAGGTGTTTCTATGAACTTTACTTATAATCATGTAACTTGGAGGTACGGTTTATGCCCCCCTCCTTTGTACTTTTATTTCGTTATTAATAAAATTTAACAGGGTAGCTGGGCCTTGCGTGAATTTCCAGCATAAAAAAAAAACCCAATCATTAATGAAATATTTCAATAAAAAAGTATTTACAAACTAATATTTTAAAACTAAAATTAATGAAAAACATATTATTTAGTAATATATAATATTTTTGAACTAGATTATGTCCTAAGCATAAAAAGCTAAGCTAGCTTGAGGGGAGAACCAAACCCTTCCTTAATTAGACACCTTTAAACTTACTTGTTAGTTTAGGTATGATTTGTTAGAAATCAATGATTCACAGTACATAAATAAGTGTTTCTAGAAGAAAGAAACACAGGAAGGAAAAGAAGAACAACTGAAGCCCTCAACTAGAAAGAAGAAATTAAAGCAAAGAGCTAATACTCACTGTTGTTCAATTTTTTACCTACACAAATATATGTATTGCAAAGATAATATAGTGATGAATAAAATGTCGAACTCACAAAGAATTGAATTAATTCTTACTATTAACTACTAAAATTAACACATTATAATTTTATCTAAATAATTAAAATTAACATTAAAACTAATAAACTAACAACTAAAACTAATTAAAATATATCAGCAAAATTATTTTATTAACTTCTAGTGATTACCAGATCTAAAATTATGATATCCCTCAATACTTCATCTAAATATTGTCTCTTCTTATCTTAACTTAATTTAATGGATAAAGTTGTTAACTTACAATCTTAAATTATTTACAAGTCTCTGTCGAGTTTCTCATAAAAATACATCTCTTATTTAATTTACTATATGTCTATGCAAATTAAATTGAAAAAAGATTCATTAAGTTCGTGCTCTAATTTAGGCTATGTATGGCTTATAGGTGTATGTATACCCTACATGCAAATTAAACCATCTAATCAACTAAGTGCATTTGATCATACGCTATTCCATTCAAGGTCTACCTAAATCTTATTCGTCAAGGTTTAACTTAGGTTTTCAATTCAATCTAATTGGTAGCTAGTCAATTAGAAGCATTAAGAACAGAATAAAATAAACAGCTTAAATCCATCAAATATAAGTAAAATAGAGATAAATAAATCAGACTATGAATTGAGTTTAATCATAATCTTAGATTAATAATTTAGTTTCCCATCAAGTCACACATTATCATCAAATAAAATTTAAACATTAAAAACAAAGCCAAAAAAAATAAGAGAATAACAAAAAGATAGAAAAACTCAAGAATTGTATTCTTAACATCCAAATCTCCTTGAATTCTTCAAATTCTTCTTAGCTTCAATAACTTTATGGCTTGACTCTCAGTTGTCAATCTGGTGTTTGGTTCCCCTTCGAAAGATTATTTTTTATAAGGTTTTGAAGTTAGGACAAGTTGGGTGAAGAAAGAAGTCAATTTCAGTTAGGATTTCCTCATTAGACTATATGGGTCGTAGCCTTACCCAATTAATTAACAGAAATCGTAATTGCCCTAGAACTACTGTAGTGCTTCAAATTTGATAATATTTTTGACCATTTTTCAAGACAAACCAGGTGAAGTGGTAAACATAAAAATTGTAGCTTTTTCTCTTATCTTTCCAATGGTCAAGAATCATCTGATTTGAACCTCTATAGAGAGTTATGGCCGAAATACCGAAACATGTGCAGTGGATGTCTACACCTTGAAATTGTTCTTCTTTTTCCATTAAAATTCTTCTTTCATCAAACACCTACAAAAACACAAATAAATCAATAACAATCTATCTTAACCATATTAACATCGAATTAAGCATAAAATCAACTAAGATTAGATTGACTCACTTGAATTAACTAATTTAAAATAATTAAATAAAACTTATTAATTTCTATGCATTACTACAAGAACTAAGCTAAATTACTATTAAAATTAAATCCAAATAACTCTATATCATAGAGTTATCACTCATCGCGTCAATGAAAGGAAAAGAACTCAATAGTACACGAATTTTGGTACAGTTTTAAAAGTTAGTTAGGCAATGATTAATTGTTAGTTAGATTACTAACTTTATCTTTTTTATTAAACCCATATACTTGGACATATAAATACTACTCTTGTATTTTCTTACTTGATTCAATAAGAATAAACCCTGATATTCTCTTCCCATCAGCACCATTTACTCTCTCTTTCTTTCATTTCTGATATTTTTGACTTGGTATTAGAGCATGGAGACAACAGTTGAGCAATAAGACTGGTAATGGGTATGGATGTTACTATCAACATTGCTTCCCATGGCTTACCTATTCACCCATTTTTGGTAAAATAAATTTGACAGATTTGTCTTACTTTATAGCACCAAGAAAACATTTACCATTGTTCTTCATTTTCTTGCTTGATCTTTGCATCATTTCTTTGTCACTATTTTTCCTTGTATTGCTTGAATCATGTCTGAATTATTTGAATCAACCTAATCAAGAACCTAGGAACCTCAAACATCATCCCAAATCTCACGAGTGGTAGACACTCAGTCTCTTTACTAACTTAATCACACTAATCATGCAAGTTCAGTTGTCATCAACCCTAAGCTCACCACAAACAACTATATGGCATGGAGCAAGTCCTTTCTCCTAGCCTTTTCAATTAAAAACAAACTGGGTTTTATTAATGGAACCATTCCAAAGCCCCAGCTCACAGACACTTTATACCCTTCCTAGATTAGGTGTAACAATTTCATAATAGCCTGGTTACTAGATTCTATAAGCCCTCCAATAACATTAATAGTATTCTACATGGACATTGCTATAGAGATATGGAACACACTAAAGCAGAGCTTTGCTCAACCTAATGGCACAAGAGTCTACAACTTGCAATACACCCTTGGTAATGTTAGTCAAGGAACTTGATCAGTTGATGCCTACTTCATTGAACTCAAGGGGATATGGGAAGAATTGAAGAATTACATACCCTTGCCACATTGTGAATGTGGAAAGTGTGACCCAAGCTATTTCAAGAAATACATTGACCAATACCATAAGGACATGGTCTTTAGATTCTTTAATGGGTTAAATGATTCATTCTCTGTAGTTAGATCTCAAATCATACTTATGGACCCTGTACCGAGTCTTGATAAAGTTTACAATCTAGTACTAAGGGAAGAGGCACAAAGAAACATGTTATTTCAAACACAACCCATACTTGAGTCATCAGCAATGCTTACTGTAGCACAAACTAAGAAGAAATTCAAGAACGTAATTTGCAGTCATTGTGGGAAAAAAGAACACAACAAAGAGAAAAGCTTTAGAATCATAAGATTCCCAGAAGATTCAAGTTCACAAAAGGGAAAAACAGTGTTAGAAAAGGGAAGGTAGCAATAAACAATGTGGCAGCAACAAATGACTTCTCACTTGAGGAAACTTGCATGGAATAGGAAGAGGGGTGATGGTAAAGGACTCACCACAAATGTTCAACAATAAAAGCATTCCTTGGCCAATTCAGCCTTTGCAAGTATAATTTCAAGCCATCTCTGTTTTAATACAATAAACAATATGCCTCATAAATTCAAAAATGTCAATTCTCTGATTATAAAAGAAAATTATTGGATAATGGACTCCGGTGCAACAGATCATATCTCATGCTCTTTAGAAAACTTTACTTACGCAAGACCAGCTATGAATTGTTTTGTTCAACTGCCAAATAATAGAAGGGTTATAGTCACTCACATAGGCACTGTCAGCGTAACCCCATTGTTGACTTTAAAGAATGTGCTTTGTGTACCAAGCTTCAAATTCAACCTTATATCTACTGGTCAGCACACCAATACCAAATCGACTTGTGTTCTTTTCACTAACATGTACTATATTGTCCAAGACATTCCTTCATGGACAGTGATTGGGGTTACTAAGGCCTCTTTTGGACTATCCTTGATGAAAGATAGGAGAGAACAATAAGACTTGTCTAGCTACTACTTTGATAAAATTGTTAAGTTTCCTTTTGTTTCACAGTATAGAACCTGCAATGTAGGGCATAAGACCTTTGATTTATGGCATTTCAAACTTAGACATGCTTCTTTTAAAAGAATCAATGTAATAAGCCAACAATTTTCAAATATTAAGTGTTCAAATTACTTGTTTTGTGAATTTTGTCCTCTAGGAAAACAAAGAAAGGTACATTTTCCAGCTAATGTTAAATGTACTAAAAATGCTTTTGAATTGATTCACATTGATATTTGGGGTCTTTATGAGGAACCTACTCTATTAAATCAAAAGTGTTTCTCACAATTGTAGATGATTATACCTGTTTTACATGGATTTTTCTCATGAAAAATAAATCAAAGGTTTCAAGCATCATTCCTTTATTCATGCTTTAATTCAAAAACAATTTGAACTCAACATTAAATGTATAAGAATTGACAATGGTCAAGAGTTTAGACTCACAGATTTCTTTGCAAAGACGGGAGTCATCCATCAATTTTCACGTGTGGAGGACCATCAATAAAATGGAACTGTTGAAATAAAGCATCAGAACATACTAATGGTAGCAAGAACCTTGTCGTTTCATTCAAAGGTGCCAATGCATTGTTGAGGGGATGCAGTCCTAACTGTAGTACATGTCATTAATAGAATATCCACTAGGATTTTCAAGAACAAGTCACCATATGAATTACTTTACAAAAAGCCACATTCCAATGCTCATTTCAGAGTCTTTGGTAGCCTTTGTTATGTGTCTACTCTAACTAGAAACAGAAAGATTTTGGACCAAAAAGCTGGCAAGTGTATATTCTTAAGGTATCCAAATAATGTTAAAGGGTATAAAGTATATGATATGCACAAAAGACCCTAATCTCAAGAAATGTTGTTTTTCATGAAGAAATTTTTCCTTTTCATTCCGCATAGCATAGAATACCATATCAGACATTTTTTCAAACACTTAAAGCGCATGATAGTTACTTTCACTTTTTTGACTCATGTCCATCAAATTTTCTCCACCAAGACCTACAACCAGTAGAACCATACTTACCTAAACAATTTTCATCAAGTCACCAACCTTCATCATCAAATACAAATAATTTGGACCAAAATGCCCTTTGCATAGCTAGTGATTCTACAACTAGTAATGCTCATGAACATGAAACACAACCTGTTCATGACACACAAACAGATATTAGAATAAGTTCCAGACTTAAACATCTTTTCAAGTACCTAGAGGCATATCATTTAGACTTACCATCCCAAATTAGTGTTGTGACTTCACATCCAATCACCAAATACTTGTCCACTCACTAATTATCACCTACACACAAATCATTCACAACCTCTTTGTTAGCTATCTTTGAACCAAGCTTTTACCACCAAGCAGTCAAGTATTCTCATTAGAAAGAAGCCATGGCTATTGAATTGAAAGCACTGAAAGATAATGGTACCTAGAGCATTATGCCACTGCCCTCTAACTGTCATGCAGTAGGATATAAATGGGTGTACAAGGTGAATTAAATGCTGATGGCACTGTGGAAAGACACAAAGCTCGATTGGTTGTAAAAGGCTATAATCAAATTGAAGGTTTTGACTACATAGAAACATTCAGTCTTGTAGTAAGTCAAACAACAGTCAGAATATTTTTTACCTTGGCAACAACACATAACTAGCATTTATCTCAAATTGATGTGAATAATGCCTTCTTAAATGGTGAGTTAACAGAGGAAGTATACATGGAATTACCACAAGGGTATTCTATTAAAGGGGAGTGCGTTGTTGGTTAAAAGATGGTGTGTAAACTACATAAGTCACTTTATGGACTTAAGCAAGCCTCAAAAGACTAGAACTTAAAACTTATTGCATCAATTTTGAAGTATGGTTTCAAACAATCAAACTCAGATTACTCACTTTTCACCATGCGAGCATGCAATGAAGATTTTATAGCCCTCATAGTATATGTAGATGATATACTGATTGCCAACTCTTCAATCAAGGCAAAATTTGATGTCAAGAAATTCCTAAGCTTAGAGTTCAAGCTCAAAGACCTTGACAAAGTCAAGTACTTCCTAGGACTTGGAGAGGCTAGATCACCAGAAGGCATATCAATATGCCAAATAAAATACACTTTGGATCTTCTAGAAGAACATGGGTTACTTGGAGCTAAACTTGAAAGCACACCCATTGATTATAATCATAAGTTAACCACGATCAGTGATGAAGATAAATTAACAGATGCTACAAGTTAGAGGCAACTGATTGGGAAATTATTATACTTAACATTTAGTAGACCTGACATCACTTATGCAGTGCAGACACTCTCTCAATTCGTGGCCAAACTTGGAATCCAACACCTTGTAGTAGCTCACAAGATCTTAAAATACCTCAAGAAAGAACTAGGTTAGGGAATTTTAATGAGGTCTAAAAGTAACCTTAAACTGTTTTGATACTCAAACAGTAACTGGGCAGATGTCCTGACACTAGGAAGTCAGTCACAGGGTATTGTATCTTCATTGAAGACTCATTAGTGAGTTGGAAATCAAAGAAACAGTCAATGGTGGCTAGAAGTTCTGTTGAGTCAAAATATAGATTAATGGTTGCAGCTTGTTAGGAAATTATGTGGATAAAGTTGCTGATGGCAGGCCTTAGAATAAATCATTCTGAAGTAGTGAACCTCTATTCAGATAGCCAATCAGCAATACATATCGATAAAAAACTAGTACTACATGAGAGAACAATACACATAGAGATTGATGTTCATTTCATTTGAGAAAAAGTGCTGATTGGATTGATAAATCCCTTACACATCTCAACACAGTTGCAGCTATCTGACATTTTCACCAAAGCACTTCAACCAAGGCAATTCTATAATCTACTAAGTAATATGAGTGTTCATAACATCCACACGTCATCTTAAGGGGGAATGTTAGAAATCAATGATTCACAGTATATAAATAAGTGTTTCCAGAAGAAAGAAACATAGGAAAGAAATGTATAACAACTAAAGCCCTTAATTGGAAAAAAAATTGAAGCAAAGAGCCAATACTCACCATTTCAATAAAAGGAGAGGGACTTAATACTACATCGTTTCTTGTACAGTTATAAAAGTTAGTTAGGCAATGATTAATTGTTAGTTAGATTACTAACTTTACTCTTTTTTATTAAACCCAAATAACTACACATAAAAATACTGCTCTTGTATTTTTTTACTTGATTTAATGAGAATAAATCTTGATATTCTTTTCCCATCAGCGCCATTTACTCTCTCTCTCTCATTTCTAATATTTTTGACAACTAGTTAGTTACGTAGTTCTATTCCAAACAATAAGCTCTAGACTAGTTGGTTTTGTTGTTCTTTTCAAAATAGGGTTATCTACATGTCAAGGATCAAATTTCTAAGGCATAATGTTAAAAAAATCTCTAAATTATTAAAGAAAATTCAAATAAATCTTTTTTTCTATTACTTTCATTTAAGCTCTTGTACTTTTACTTTGATAAAATAAGCTCTTATGATTAATTGTTGACTAATTGCAATTAGTTAAAATGTCACTTGTCATTTTACACTCATATGGTGTTGATGTGGTACTAATTTTGGATGGTGAAAAATGTTAGATGACCATGTTATCATGCCACATCAATATGCCATGTCATCATCCATTATGACATGTCAACATGCCATATCAATGCCATGTGATATAAAATGATAAGTAACATTTTGATTAAGTATGCCATATCAATGCCATGTGATGTAAAATGATAAGTAACATTTTGATTAAGTTAACAAATAGTCATAAGGGCTTATTTGGCTCAAACTAAAAGTGTAAAGGCTTGTTTGATTCAAAATAAAAGTGTAGATGCTTGATTGAACGTAATAAAGGACTAAGAGTTTATTTGAATATTTCTGAATAGTTTAGGGACTTTTTTTATGTGTTATGTCTATCCCTAACTTATAAGGCATCATGATATAAAATGGGTAAACTCCATAAACTCTCCGTGGTATGATATTTTTTCACGTAACACCTTGAGGTGTTTTTTTTTTCTTCCAAACGAAACCTTGTGTTTTACAATTATTCCCATAAGAATAACGGTGAAAAATTTTCAATAAAAAGATAATAAATAAAACCCTTATAATTAAAAATCTTATTTCTTACATTTAATCCTAAATTCCTAAATTTCTTTTAGACTTGCTTCTAGGGAGAGAATCCATCCCAACATTTGTGTCACATTTGGAATATATGTACATCAAAATTTATTGAGTGATTTTTTTTTTTTATATTTGGAGAAAAGAAGATTCGAGCTTTACTCTTTTTGAGAGAAAGATCATGCATCAACAAATGAACGGAATGCTCGGGTGCTAGAACTTATTAAGTGTTGAGTTTCAATAACTTTAAAGATTAAGACGAATAGCCTATTTGACTTTTCATATCTCTTGCTTTTTCAATTCGTTTGTTTGATCTTTTTTTCATGTTTATTTATAACATATTTTCTTTTAATATAATTTAAAAACGTTCCCCTGCATGTTTGGTTTCCTAAGGAACATTTGTTCTTTTGTTTGGTTGTAAAATGCTCTAAGGAATAGCTATTCCTCTGGAATGACTATTACCCAAAATAAGCTAAAACCAAAGAATAGCTAATACCAACCTTACTTATGGTATTAACTATTCCATAGTTAAGGAATAGCCTTAAAAATGATAAAGATCAAAATACCTTTTACAAGTTTGAAAAATTACAACCTTACCCATACAAAAGCATTCTTTTTTTTTCTTTCTCTACCCATTGTGCTTCATTCCTTGCCTTTCTCCTTTTCATTCTAATTTTTAATTATATATTATTAAAAAATTTTAATATTTTAATCATAATAACATTTAAATTATAAATAAAAATATTAATATTTCAAAAAATTAATGATTAAATTATAAAAATATTAATTTATAAATTATCAAATATTAATATTTTAAAAAATAAAATAAAAATAAATTTTAATTATATATTATAAAAATAATGTTTTAAATTTAAAATTAAATTAAATTTATTAATATTTTAATAATAATAACATTTAAATATAAATAAAATATTAATATTTAAAATTTCAAATACTAATATTTTAAATTAATTATAAATTATTAATATTTAAAAAAATAAAAAATTAATTATATATTATAAAATAACATTTAAATTTGTTGTCGATTTTATCATGCAAGTGTCCCTATAGTAACAAGTAATATAATAGTATGTAAAGTGTTGAATCCCATAGAGAATTGTACCAACTTTTGCTAAATACTAAAACTAACACAACTTAACCTTATTCAAACAATTGAATTAAAGTGATTAATTAAAAATAAAACTAAAAGTAAATAATAATTAAATTAAATCTAAAGGCTGATGGGCAAAACTTTACTAGAAAGATTCAATTAATAAAAAGTCTAGGATTACAATATCCCTCAACACTTCAAATGAATCTTGTTTCTCTCTCTAAACTTACTTCAATGGATTGAGTTGCTAACCTAGAGTCTCAATTCATTTATAAGTCGTTATCGAAGTTCTTATAAAAATATCTCTCTCAATTAATTAATTATATGTCTATGTAAATTTAACTAAAGAAATATTCATTAAGTTTTTACTCTAATCTTGGTTGTATGCAACACATAGGTATATGTCTATTTTATATGCAAATCAAATCATCTAATCAACTTAGTGAATTTGAACACATACTATTCTATTCGTGGCCTAATCTAAACTCCCTTTATTAAGTTATATTTAGATATCCAAATCAATCTAATTAGTGATTAAGCAATTAGAAGCATTAAACATAGAATGGAATAAACAACTCATATTCCATTGATAATAAGCAAAAGAGAGATAAAGTATTTAAATTACATGTTGAATTCAATCATAATCCTAGAAAACATAAATTATTGGGTAAAATACCGACACTCCCTTAAGTTTTAATCAAAATTCCACGCGGATCTATTAAAGTGAAAAATAAACAGTCCGTTCTAAAAATTATTTTTCGTTAGATACATAAGTCCAACTATTAGAGTTCAATTGATATTTGCATTAATTGGCTGATGTGATAATATTTTTTGGACAACTTTGCCTTTCATCAATTTCAAAAATTACACTATATAAATTATAATTTTTTATTTAAAATTTTTTTTCTTATTTAAAAAAATCTTTTCCCTTTTTTTTTTCTCTCAAACAGTCAACAGGTGACAGTCGCATTACCGGTCAGCCAGATCTTTGGCCGAGCTCCTTTGGCTTGGGGAGCATGATTTGGTGCTCCCTAGGTCAAGAGAGCACCGATTTGGATTTTTTTAGGAGTTTGGTTGAATCTTTGACTGTGGAATGGTCGGTTGGTGTTCGTTGACCAACTTGAAGAAAAAAGAATGAAAAAAGAGAGAGGGTATTTTGGACATTTCATGTTTAAGCATTAACATCGTTTAAAGATTTGGGGCTAAGTATCCATTTTGAAAACTAATTACCCTGTATGTAATTATGACTAAAAGTTAAAAGTGTCTAAGTATTTTACCATAAATTATTTCATAATATCTATTAAAAACATCATTCAAAGAAAATAAACCATCAATACATGTCACAGAAAGTGAGAGAAGAACAAAAGTAAAGAGAGAAAGTAAGATTTGCAGCTTTCGAATCTCTAATATTCTTTGTTTTCCCTTGCTTTCTTCTTTTGTTGATGGCTCTTTTTTCTTCAGAAAAGCTGCTCTTTATGCTTCCTCTGAATTCGCTGAAAAAGTCCCTTTAAATACCTCTTAAAAACCTTATTTTCTAAAAATCGTAAAAGTAGACTTTTAATGTGGATGGTATAGCGCTGTGGCCTTGCTCTTTGGGTGCAACGAGCGCCATGCCACCGCCCCCCAACAATTTTAAAATTTTTATAACTTAGCTTTATTTTTTTTGAACTTTTATAATTTTGTCCCTACAATAATGTTTTGTGCAGTGATATGTCCCACAACAATTAATTAACAACTAATTTTAATATATTTAGAATTAAAATAAAGCGTATTTCAATAGAATTATTCTCAAATCCCACTCCCACAAAATCTAACAACTAGCACTTCTTGTTTTCTTTTCTTTTTACCAAGCAGAAACAAAAAGTCAATTTTTTTCTTACATCTTTGAACCCTTAGAATGATTTTGAATTGTTTGATATTGAAAGTATTTGCAACCTTGCAAATAAATATTACCCTAATGACTTTACTGTAACATCAGAGCGTGTATTTGATCTAAATTGACTTGACTATTAATTTCCATTGTAACATTAGAACGTGTATTTTCTTCTATGCAAATCATTAAGAACAAGAATTATAATAGAATGTCAAATGATTTTTGTAACGACCCGGTACTCCCCTCGAGCCCGTGACAACCGCCGCAATGTCCCGATAGACACTTATTACCCGAAATGTCAACCGGAATCTGCAAGATTTTAATATCAGTTTCTCATTTTCCCTGTGAGTAACCGTTGCCGAATATCATGTTTTAAAAGATTTTAAGCTATTTTCAACTTAAAATAATAAAAAAATGATTTCTGTCTCACAGGGGCATTTTGGTCATTTTTTCATAAAAATTTCAAAACCAGCTAAAAATGAAGTATGCGAATATAAAACACATAATTCATAATCAAAAATAAGTTTAAACGTCTAAAACCTTCATTTAAAATGAAATTATGACTATTTGAATATAATAAAAATATTCAATAAAGTATTCTATTTTCATATAAAACATTATTTATAGAGTTACTGGTAAATAATTTTTGCAATGTAAAAGCTAAATAAATTCATACATATTGTAATATAGACAATCAAAATATAAAATTTAATTTATAGTGACACGTGGGCCCCAATTGATAAAAGTGAAAGAAGGTTGTGAACCTACGATTTTTGAGGAAGTAAAGCCAACTGTAGCCTTCGATGATATCAACTATCTACAGCCTATTTTGAGCCTGAAATAGGTGAAAAGAAGGGTGGTGAGATTATATAATCCTAGTGAGTAAACAAACACCATCCAAAATATCTAAAGTGGAGTAAATGGAGACGATTAAAATATTCCATCTTAATATGTAATTCATAACATAAATATTCATTTCATTTAAATAATCAACATGGCTTACAAGTATCTTAAAAGCTTGGCTCTTGCCAAAATCATTCTCGGGAATACCTTAGTCGAGTCATCTAACCGAGTCCACCAAGGCTGTTAAAAATTTTGTATACACGTAAACATATTTTTAGTTTGAAAAACACAGCCGTTCCTTGGAGTTAGCAGAGTTCATCATCACGAGGTGGTTCGGCGTGACGTGAACTCTAACCATACCTCAGGAGATACCCTACGCACCTCTCCGATCGAGGTACGAATATAATCAGATTTTGTGCCCCTCTAATAGGCTGGTCCACAGAACCCGCCCATTGCAGCAAGCTAAACCCACCATACAATAAAAATTCAACAACATGACATGACAATTTTATCATTATCCAGCCTATCAAGGCAAACAACAATTTATACATTTTCAACACAAATACCAATTCAACCATTCATGCCAATATTGTCATAAGCCAATCAATTAGAACCATAAATTCACAATACATCAAATGGTCTCCAATTACTCTATTTTCAAAGCCATCATTCAATTTCAAGACAATTTATAAAGTCATTTCATTTAAACACATTTTGTTTATAAAACTTAAAAATTAACCATTTAAACTCATTTTTCATAACATTCACAAAATCGAATAAAAAGACCACTTTAGATAATTAAAATGATGATAAGGTTACTCACCATTTCGGGAGTCGAATTTTTAGAGTAATTCGACTATCGATCATCGGGTACAATTTCTTTGCCCTTATCGGAGGATTCACCACCTAGACATAATGCATAATCAAGCAATTTACCACATTGGTGTTAAACCATTATAAAACTATATGGATGCATGAAATGGAATGCAAATTGTTCGGATTATTGTCTAAACATGATGTTCTACACAAATTCAATTGTGTACCTAAATAAAATGGTATTGGCCTAAATCGATCTATCACTCGATTAATTGGCCAATATGCCCAATTCAAATCCAATTAACTCCATTTTCTTCCAATTCTCCAAACCATCAAACACAAGTCAAATAACATAAAATTTAGCAAAATGATCTTCACATTTTCTCTTGGGAATTTCGGCCATGGTGGGTGCATCAACACTATAATTTTTCCTACTTGATTTTCTCACCGTAATTCATCATTTCCTAACCAATTCACTTGAAATAAAATCAAATCCACCATACACACTCTACATGGAAATTTCGGCCAATGATGGGTAATGGGAGGAAGTGAATTTTTCTTGTTGAGTTTTCATGCTACACATCACTAACTATCTAAAAACACTAAAATACATTGAAATCTAACCAAATCAAGCATCAAAACGCCTCCCCCTATGTCCGGCCAGCAAAGGATTCATCATGATTTCATGTGATTCAACCATGGAAAATAAGAAAAAGATGCTTAAGAAAGAGAGATCTCAAGTTAGAATTGAAAAATCTTACCTTTTGTCACTTGATTCTTTGAAAATTTGTGAATTTCTCTTGAATTTCTTAGCTAGGTTTTTGTTCTTCTTCTTTTCTTCCCTTTTCTTCCTTTGGCCGGCCAAGAGAAATGAGTTGGGACGATTATGGGCTGATTTTTAAAGCCAAATAAAAAATAATCCAAGCTTGACACTTGTCACCATGTTATTGGTCCATTTTTAAATTCTTAACTATTAACCTTTCTTTCTCCACCACATAAAATCCTTCAAGTATCCATAATAATAATGGGTGAAATTCATGTGCTGGACAAGTGTTGGGTGTGTAAAATTACCATTTTACCCTTGGGGTGGCAAAATGACTATTTTACCTTTATCCTCGAAAAAACGTCGAAATTAAAATTTTTCACTTCTCAAACTCAAATTATACCCCAAATGATCAACCTTAGTCAAAAATTTTATCCAACACTAACATCTTAACCTCGGGTAGCAAAATGACCATTTTGGCCCTAGGTCATGAAAATTTCAATTTGACTCCAAATCGGTCCTTGAACTCCGAATCACCATTTTAAGTCATTCTAAGGTTTTAAAATTCTCAATTTCATCTTAAAATCTTTATTTAGTCTAGCTCGAGGCTTAATTTAACTTAGTTGTACCATTCAGTACACTATTGTCTTTTTGACAATTTTTCGGGGTTTTTCAAGTATGCAAGCATATTGTCAATCACATGAATGACTTGGCAAGTATTTTATAAGGTCAGGCTTGACAGCACTACCCCCTTAAACTAAAATTTTGATCTCAAAATTTCACTTACCGGATTCGAAGAAAAGATGTGGATATTGGTTTCTCATCTGGTGCTCGACTTCCCACGTTATCTCCTCCATTCGAGCATTCTTCCACAATACTTTCACCATTGGAATGCTCTTGTTCTTTAGTACTCGATCCTTTCAATCTAGAATACGTACAGGCTGCACCTCGAACTTCAAATCTTCATGCAACTTGATCGGTTGTGTCTCTAGATTGTGGGAGGGATCGGGAACATACTTTTTCAACATCGACACGTGGAAGACATTATGAATCCGATCTAACTCTGGGGGTAATTCAAGTCTATAAGCCATTAGCCCAATCCTTTCAATGATACGAAAGGGTCTAACGTATCTCAGATTAAGCTTTCCCCGCTTCGCGAATCGAATCACACCTTTCATTATCCAATAAATACCACAAATTATCACAATAGTGTAATCAATTGAGATTTAATACTTAGAATTTTCAAATTATTACCTTTCTAAGGAGAAACCTTAAGAAAAACTTTATCGTCGACTTCAAACTCCAAATCTTTCCTTCGTTTATCAAAATAACTCTTCTGCCTATCTTGAGCTATCTTTAATCGCTCTCGAATAACCTTGATCTTGTCATTTGTCAAATCAATCAATTCCACATTAAACAATTTCCTCTCACCCACTTCATCCCAACAGAGCAGAGTTCGGCATTTTCTTCCATACAGAGCATCGTATGGTGCCATCCTAATACTAGACTGAAAACTATTATTATACACGAACTCCACCAATGGCAAGTGTCTGTCCCAGCTCCCAATAAAGTCAATGACACAAGCCCGTAACATATCCTCCAAGGTCTGAATAGTTCTCTAAGATTGACCATCTGTTTGCGGATGAAAGGCAGTGCTAAATCTCAAATTAGTTCTGAGAGCTTTCTGAAATTTTGGCCAAAATTCTAGAAGTAAACGGAGGGTCTCGATCTGACACAATAGAAACTAGAACTCCATGTAATCTCACAAACTCATCTATATAAAGTCTAGCCAGTTTCTCAATAGAATACATGCTATGGATAGCCAAGAAATGGGCGGACTTAGTCAATCTATCCACAATCACCCAAATAGCATCCTTCCCACTCTATGTCCACGGCAAACCCAATACAAAGTCCATAGTCACGTGTTCCCACTTCCATTCAGGAATCGACAAAGGCTGAAGAGTACTTGATGGTGTTTTATGCTCCGCCTTAATCTGTTGGCATGTGGGACATTTTGTTACAAACTCTACTATGTCTCGTTTCATACTCGGCCACCAATAACTTTCTTTAATAGTCCGATATATCTTGGTGCTTCCGGGATGTAAAGCGTAGGCGAAAGAATGAGCTTCCTCTAGAATAGCTCATCTCAACTGATCATCCTTAGGAACATAAATCTAGTCTCTAAGCATCAAAGTACCATTATCACTGAGTCTAAACTCACTAGTTTCTCTATTTTGCAGCTTTTGAACTTTCTGTTTCAACCAATCATCGGATTTTTGTAATTCTCTGATCTGATTCAACAATGAAGGTCTCACAACGAAACTAGCAAGTAGGGTTCCATCTTCACCATTATTCAACTGAATCCCTAGAGACTTCATCTCAAGTAACATCGAAAAATAAGAACTCCGAAGCATTGCTATCGACGATGAGGATTTATGACTTAAGGCATCCGCTACAACATTTGCCTTTTCAAGATGATAATCAATCACTAAGTCATAATCCTTGATCAACTCTAGCCACCGTTTTTGTCTCAAATTAAGTTCTTTTTGGGTGAGCAAATATTTCAAACTTTTATGATCAGTAAAAATCCGACAATGCTCACCATATAAATAATGCCTCCAAATCTTCAATGTAAAGACTACTACTGCTAACTCCAAATCATGAGTAGGGTAATTCGTCTCATGCTTCTTCAACTGTCGGGAAGCATAAGCTATTACTTTTTTCATCCTGCATTAATACACACCCTAATCCCAACTTAGAGGCATAATTGTATATCACAAATTCTTTCCCACCAACAGGAGGTGTTAGAACGATAATAGAGGTTAATCGATTCTTTAGCTCTAGAAATCGACTCTCACAAACATCATCCCACTCAAACTTAACTCCTTTACGAGTCAGACGAGTCAAAGGAGCAACTATCAATGAAAATCTCTGAACAAATCTCCGATAATAATCGGCTAAGCCAAGGAAACTGCGAATCTCAGTTACCGTTCTCGGTTGCTCCCATTGTAAGATTGCCTCAATCTTCTTGAGATCGACATAAATTCCAGCTCCGGACACCACATGTTCCAAGAAAACCACTTCCTTTAACCAGAACTCATATTTAGAGAACTTGGCATAGAGTTGTTTTTCACGCAAAGTTTGTAACACAATACGCAAATGGGCAGCATGTTCATCATCATTCTTCGAATAAACCAGGATGTCATCTATGAATACTATCACGAACTTATCTAAGTATGGATGGAACACCCTGTTCATAAGATCCATAAAAGCTGTCGGGGCATTAGTCAAACCAAACGGCATCACCAGAAACTCATAATGCCCATAACGAGTCCTAAAAGCAGTCTTGGGTACATCCTGCTCGTTAATCTTCAACTGATAATACCCAAACCTCAAATCAATCTTAGAAAACACCATAGCACCTCGTAATTGATAAAAAAGATCATCAATCCGGGGTAGAGGGTATTTATTCTTGATGGTCACTCGGTTCAGTTGACAGTAATCGATACACAATCGAAGAGTGCCATCATTCTTCTTTACAAATAGGACTAGTGCTCCCCAAGGAGAAGTGTTAGGGCAAATAAAATCCTTTTTCACCAAATCTTGTAGCTGGACTTTTAGTTCCTTCAACTCTGCCGGAGCCATTCGATATAGAGGGATAGAAATAGGTGCAGTACCCGAAAGTAAATCAATGGGGAACTCAAGCTCTCGCTCAAGAGGTAGTCCTGGTAATTCGTCAGAAAATACATCAGGAAACTCACTTACTATTGGTACATCCTCTAATTTAGGTTCTCCTTTTGAAGTATCGATCACGTATGCTAAATATGTTAGATACCCTTTCTGCACCAATTTCAAAGCTTTGATGGTCGAGATTACACAAGACTGTAATACTCGACATTTCTCTGCAAAAATAATCTCTGCTCCCTCCGAATTTCGAAGAACAACTTCTTTCCTGAAACAATCCACATTCACCCGATGTGCAGTTAACTAGTCCATACCCAATATCAAATCGAAATCTTGGATCTCTAAAGGAATCAAGTCACCCTTAAATTCTTCCTCACCAACCATTACTCCACAATCTCTATAACAATTATTTCTAACTAGCTTTTCTCCTAAATGGGTGTGAACTACAATTTCTTCCTCTAATAGTGATAGGTTTCTATCAGTAATTGATACAAATGCCATACTCATATAAGACCTATCTGAGCCAGAATCTATCAAAACATAAGCATCTTTATCAAATAAGGACATAGTACCTGTCACAGCTCTAGATTAGACCCGTGCCTCATCTTCCGTCACAGCGAAAACTCTTGTCGAAGTACGAGTCTGTGGTCTCGAAGGTGGATATGCCGGGGTGTTACTCTCTACACCAGACTGTATAGCTACTCTTTGCCTCGGTGGTAACTTAGAAGGATCTTTCCTCTGCATATCCGTACAAGCTGATGGAGATGGAGCATTTGCAGTAGCCCGTCCTAGCTGTGGGCAATCACTCCTAATGTGACCCAGCTGACCATAATGAAAACATTGTATTGGTCCCCTACACGGCCCAAAATGATTCTTCCCACACTTCTTGCATCTATCAGAACCTCCAGAACTCTTTCCAGAAGTAGTCATCGTAGATACGTTAAATCTCGGAGGCCTCTGCAGTGTTTGTGAAAATAGAGGTCAAGGAGATGTCATTGAAATAGAGGTAGTACTCCTTGAAGCAGATGAGTCTTTGCCCTTTTTTGGTGGCTGACTGGAAGATATACTCATATTTCTCTTTTTTACAAACTCAGCTCGCATTCTCCTATTTTCATTTGCAAGCTTCTCGGCCCTTAAAGCCATCTGTACCACCTCTTTATGTGGCTCCTTACCAGTCACCGTCATCCGCTCTTTAATCTCATTACGGAGCTCTTCCTTGAAATAATTGGCTTAATCCTGCTCAAATTTCATCAGATTTGGCACATATAACATTAGCTCGTTAAAACGAGCTTCGTACTCCTCTACAGTTAAATTTCCCTGTTTCAAACTCAAAAATTCTCTCTTCTTTTCTTTCTGATGAAAATAAGTAAAATACTAACCATCAAATTCTCTTAGAAAGTCTGACCAGGTCGGAGGAGTAGTGGAATGGGATTTTATTGAATTCCACCATGTACGAGCTTTCTTCTCTAGTAATCTTGTGGCCACCATCAACTTCAGGTCATCATCCAACCTCATATCAGAGAGTGTCTCTGAAACTTGATTAATCCAATCTTTGGCTACGGTTGCGTCCAACTCACTTGTAAAAGAAATGCAACTCAGTTGTCTAGTCTCCTTCAGCTTCTTAGAAATAGATACATCCTGTACTGGTAGTGGAACTGGAGGTGGGGGTGGTGGTACTGAAGGAGCAACTGGTGGTACTATAGGAGGAGCCTGACCAGTTTGAGCCTGGCCAGCAATAGTGGTAAAGAAGGCTGCCAATGTCTGGATTGCCTCAAGAGACACGGTAGGAATACCAATAGGTGGCAAAGGATGTGAAGAATGTGGAAGATGTGGAGGAGTCTTGGCCTGCTCAGCAGTAGGTGCTGCCCGAATGGTGGACGCAGCCTATTCCTCATCTACTACATCTAGCTGATGACGTCGAGAACGACCTCTCCCCCTCCCAGCCGATCTAGTGAGAGGTGGGTGTTCGCGTTGAGGAGGCATGATAATCTATAAGAGGAAACAAGCAAGTTTAGGAAACCTCAAGCTCTATATGCTGATGCAGACATTCTATTCAACCTAACCCAACTTAACCCGGGGCCACATTGACACTGTAAATTTTTAAAATAACTTTTAAACCAAAAGCTCTGATATCACTTTAATTGTCACAACCCGATACTCCTCTCGAGCCCGTGACAACAGTCGTGGTGTCCCGATAGACACTCATTACTCGAAATGCCAACCGGAACCCCGCAAGGCTTTAATATCAGTTTTTCATTTCCCCCATGAGTAACTGTTGCCAAATATCATGTTTTAAAAGATTTTAAGCTATTTCCAACTTAAAACAATAAACAAATGATTTCTGTCTCACAGGGGCATTTTGGTCATTTTTCCTAAAAAATTTCGAAACTAGCTAAAAATGAAGTATGCGAATATAAAACACATAATTCATAATCAAAAATAAGTTTAAACATCTAAAACCTTCATTTAAAATGAAATTATGATAATTTGAATATAATAAAAATATTCAATAAAATATTTTATTTTCTTATAAAACAATATTTATAAAGTTACCGGGAAATAATTTTTATAGGATAAAAGCTAAATAAATTCATACATACTGTAATACAGATAACCAAAGTATAAAATTTAATTTATAGTGACACGTGTGCCCTCAATTGACAAAAGTGAACGAAGGTTATGAACCTACGATTTTTGAGGAAGTAAAGCCAATTGTAGCCTTTGATGATATCAGCTATCTACAGTCTATTTTGAGCCTGAAATGGGTGGAAAGAAGGGTGGTGAAATTATATAATCCCAGTGAGCAAACAAGCACCATCCAAAATATCTAAAGTCGAATAAATAGAGACGATTAAAATATTCCATCTCAATATGTAATTCATAACATAAATATTCATTTCATTTAAATAATCAACATGGCTTATAAGTATCTTAAAAGCTTGGCTCTTACCAAAATCATTCTCGGGAATACCTTGGTCGAGTCATCTAACCGAGTCCGCCAAGACTGTTAAAAATTTCGTATACACGTAAACATATTTTTAGTTTGAAAAACACAGTCGTTCCTTGCGTTAGTGGAGTTCATCATCATGAGGTGGTTCAGCGTGACATGAACTCTAATCATACCTCAGGAGATACCCTACGCACCTTTCTGACTGAGGTATGAATATAACCGGATTATGTGCCCCTCTAATAGGTAGTCCACATAACCCGCCCACTACAGCAAGCTAAACCCACCATACAATAAAAATTCAACAGCATGACATGGCAATTTTATCATTATCCAGCCTATCAAGGCAAACAAAAGTTTATACATTTTCAACACAAATACCAATTTAGCCATTCATGCCAATATTGCCATAAGCCAATCAATTAGAACCATAAATTCACAATACATCAAATGGTCTCCAATTACTCTATTTTCAAATCCATCATTCAATTTCAAGACAAGTTATAAAATCATTTCATTTAAACACATTTTGTTTGTAAAACCTAAAAATTAACCATTTAAACTCATTTTTCATAATATTCACAAAATTAAATAAAAAGACCACTTTAGATAATTAAAATGATGATAAGGTTACTCACTATTTCGATAGTCGAATTTTTAGAGTACTTTGACTATCGATCCTCGGGTACAATTTCTTTGCCCTTATCGGAGGATTCACCACCTAGACATAATGCACAATCAAGCAATTTACCACATTGGTGCTAAACCATTATAAAACTATATGGATGCATGAAATGGAATGCAAATTGTTCAGATTATCGTCTAAACATGATGTTCTATACAAATTCAATTGTGTACCTAAATAAAACGATATTGGCCTAAATCGATCTATCACTCAATTAATTGGCCAATATGCCCAATTCAACTCCAATTAACTCCATTTTTCTTCCAATTCTCCAAACCATTAAACACAAGTTAAATAGCACAAAAATTTAGGAAAATGATCTTCACATTTTCTCTTGAGAATTTCGGCCATGGTGGGTGCATCAACACTATAATTTTTCCTACTTGATTTTCTCACCGTAATTCATCATTTCCTAACCAATCCACTTGAAATAAAATCAAATCCACCATACACACTCTACATGAAAAATTCGGCCAATGATGGGTAATGGGAGGAAGTGAATTTTTCTTGTTGATTTTTCATGCTACACATCACTAACTATCTAAAAACACTAAAATACATTGAAATCTAACCAAATCAAGCATCAAAACTCCTCCCCCCATGTTCGGCCAGCAAAGGATTCATCATGATTTCATGTGATTCAACCATGAAAAATAAGAAAAAATGCTTAAGAAAGAGAGATCTCAAGCTAGAATTGAAAAATCTTACCTTTCGTCACTTGATTTTTTGAAATTTTGTGAATTTCTCTTGAATTTCTTAGCTAGGTTTTTGTTCTTCTTCTTTTCTTCCCTTTTCTTCCTTTGGCCGGCCAAGAGAAATGAGTTGGGACGGTTATGGGCTGATTTTTAAAGCCAAATAATAAAATAATCCAAGCTTGACACTTGTCACCATGTTATTGGTCCATTTTTAAATTCTTAACTATTAACCTTTCTTTCTCCACCACATAAAATCCTTCAATTATCCATAATAGTAATGGGTGAAATTTATGTGCTGGACAAGTGTTGAGTGTGTAAAATTATCATTTTACCCTTGGGGTGGCAAATGACTATTTTGCCCTTATCCTCGAAAAAATTCCGAAATTAAAATTTTTCACTTCTCAAACTCAAATTATACTCCAAATGATCAATCTTAGTCAAAAATTTCATCCAACACTCACATCTTAACCTCGGGTAGCAAAATGACCATTTTACCTTTAGGTCATGAAAATTCCAATTTGACTCCAAATCGGTCCTCGAACTATGAATCATCATTTTAAGTCATTCTGGGGTTTTTAAATTCTCAATTTCATCTTAAAATCTTTATTTGGTCTAGTTCGAGGCTTAATTCAACTTAGTTGTACCATTCAATACATTACTGTCTTTTTGACGATTTTTAGGGACTTTCCAAGTATGCAAGCATATTGTCAATCACATAAATGACATGACAAGTATTTTATAAGGTCGGGCTTGACAATTTTCTTATAAATTCATTGATCATTCTTATTGAAAAAGAAATCATTCGAAGCTTTGACAGTAATTCAATGATAGATGTCTTTAGCTCTATGAAAGACCGTCAAGCTCAATTTAAAATGCTCAATCTTAGCATGTAATAGTTGTAAAAAAATGTATTTATTTAATAGTTAACACATAGTTGGAATTATATATATATAATTTTTGCATGAACTTTTTTCATGTAAATTACTTTATATTTTTGTCAAACATAAACTTTTAATATAATTATTTTATAAATATTATCTTTATCCTTTCAAATTCGAAATCTGACTCAGCAATTGCACTAAGCGATACTATGGCATAAGCGGATAATTCTGTTTTTCCTTTTATATTGCGGTGCATGTGATATTGCGTTTGCCCTTTTCATCTCAACATCTTACATATGATCCTATGCTTAGGGATCTTAAATGCTTTCGGTCCTTATAAAAAGTAAAAAGAACTTTATCTTTTATATATAAAAATGATGATATACTCTCTCTTTCTCTCTCTTGCCAATTCTTACATCTAACCCCAAGTCCAAGGCAGCAATCTCTCGGAACATAAAGAATAGTTTGGACTTTGGTGAATCTTCTACCAAGCCATAAAATCCATGCATAATCTTTGCCACCGCAAAAGGACATGCTTCAGCAGGCAACAATATGAAATAAAATAAATAAATCAATAAATAAATAAGAGGGTCTACTTTAAAATCATATTCCTTTTGTAGGGGCCTACTATTCCACCAATTATTCATTTTGATTTAACTATAATGTAACTGGCTAGTTGGACACTTTGGGTATCCAAAAATTTGCTTACACAACAAACCTAAAGTGCTTTTCTTATCTGTTATGTCATCTTAATTATAAATGGATTCTTGATTATCTTCTAGGCATCAAAATAATGAGGTTAAGCATGTCCAAGGGAGAGATAATGATATAGTGAGATTAATGATTTTAAAATTTCTTTATTATGATCTTGTATATGGATGTAAAAGGACTTGACTTGAACAATTTTTTTAGGTTAAGTTAATGAAATTTTTTCATTTAATGTGTGATTTACTTACAAATTATGACATTTTTCGCTAGCTAGTGTTCATCAACTTTTTTTGCTTCTTGCTAGTGTTCATCCGCTATGGATGATTTACATATTCATTCCATTTTCAGCTAACTCTTTTTTACATGTTATTGATATTCTTATTGATTTCAATCAATTTATTGGTTTGTTATTAGTTTTAGCTTTAGCTTTTATATGATGCTTTAATACGAATCCCATGAACATTATCTGAAACACTTCCTTTTTTCTTTGATAGAACTAAATATCTTCACGTCATGCCCCCATATATATATATATATATATATAGTAAGTGCATTCAATTTATTATCTAAACTTCGCAATTAGTCTGATTAGACGGCAAATCAATCACCCATTTGCCTTATTTTCACATTCACCTTCTGTGTAATTAAAATCAACAATAATCATGAATTGGAATGGTAATTGATCTTGACTCTTTAAGAAATATATAGTTTGACAAGCAAAGTGTTATGGCTACTTGGGTGTTAGCATTTATTGTTGGGAGTTTGTGTGCTATGAGTCCATGATTATTCAAGACTCATGAGCTGTATGTCTCAGGATGCTTTGTTCAATCTTGGTGAATTTTTGGAGTGGCTCTGTTTTTGATTCGGTGTTGAATATGTTTGATTGTTCTATCACTGCTGGTCCAGTCGTGATCAATTTGATGACTTATTTTGTGTTTGTGTTGGGTTTTCAAATTGTAAATTTTAAAATCAAAGATTTGAACTGATTTGACAAAATAAAATTGCTATAGATGCCAAATTTATAATGTTGAGTACGTAACTTATTAGAGAATCTTAGGAAAATAGTACAAAGAACTTTATCTAAATTATGGAATTTCTCAAATGATCATGATCTTAATTGCGATCATGAACCTTGGTCGTAGATAATAATTCTTTAAGATTCTAATAACAAAAAACAAAACACTCTTTAAGGTTCTATTTAGCTGCAATTGAAGACAATAATAGGTGAAAAAGGTGATTTAAAGGTATAAATTTTAGATTTTAATTACTCTTATTTAATGATTAGATAATATAACTCTTTTTAGTAATATTTGAGTTTGATACATTGTTATATACTGGTTTTGAAGATTGCATATATGTTTATTTTATCTCTTCATCAAGTGTTTTTAAGAATAAATATATGAAATTTCCACATTTGTTAATCACAAAAGGTGATTACTTTCTAGAACAATGCAATTATAGATACTATTTACAATGACAAAAGAAATTTAAAATCAAGAAAATAAAAACCCAACACAAATGAAACCATGCAATACATTTTGGGTTTTGGATGATTTAGAAGCTGATAAAGGAGGATTTGAAAGAATGACCTTCAAATCTAGAAATTCAATCTCAGATGAAGGTGGGAAGCAGCTGAAGGTTGAGGGGTTGAAGAAGGTTTCAATTAAGTGCAAAACGATGTTGCATAGTTTGTTCAAGTATTTTGAGTTTGTAAAACTGCAATTGTTTATATCGTTTCATGTTTTTAGTTTCTGAAGTTGGTTAAACAGCTTTGTAGACTACTGTTTATTCAACATTTTTGAGTTTTCCTCTAAACGTTTTATATGAGCGTCGTTTTGGTTGTTCTTGCACAGGTCAACGGCCTTTTCTTTCTTTCCTTTGTTATAGCTATTAGTGCACAAAAAACCTTGTCTCGTTTTCTGTGCTTTACATTCGTGTACATCAGTTTTATGATTGCTAGGCTACATCTTAGGGAGTGTGCTAAGAAACTAAGTATATATACAACTTTTGTAATCGTTGCAAATTGATTTTTTCAGAGTAATGAAAAATTCCCTTTACTCCCAACTTAACTCTGTTTTCTTCTTCTTCTTCTTTCCCTTTTATTTTTAGTTTCTAGTTTTCCAAAAAATCATTGAGTTCTTGAATTCCTTTCATGCTATCAGAGCAACTATATTAAGAGACTTGTAACACGATTGTATTGTGATAAAAAGCCACTTGATTCATCATGGCTACAGCTGGTTTCAGTGCAACTACACCCCCTATGTTTACTGGTGCTAATTACCCCTTCTAGGTAGTGAAAATGCGATCCTATCTCAAGGCATTTGACCTATAGGAAGTTGTGGAGACTGGTGAAGTGCCTATTCAAAGGCATGCTAACCCGACCCTTATTCAGATTAAACAACATTTAGAAGAGGTTGCAAAGAGATATAAAGCCTTGATCTGCTTGCAATAAGCTATGTCAGAGTCCATGTTTGGGAAGATTATGCATTTGGAGGATCCTAAGCAAGTATGGGACAACTTAAAAAAAAAAGTAACCAGGGAATGATTGGACCAAGGTTATGCAAATCATGAATCTGTCTAGACAATTTGAGATGATGAAGATGAAGGAAGAAGAGAGTATTCAGGAGTATACAGACAAGCTGTTGAAGCTTGTAAATTAGCTCAGAATATTGGGGCAAGAGGTCATTGATCAGAGGATTGTCAACAAAATCCTGGTGAGCATGTCAGATAAGTTTGAGTTAAAGGTAACTTCACTTGAAGACCCAAAAGATTTGTCAAAAATCTCTATGAAAGAGTTGATTTCTACCTTGCTAGCTTTTGAGTAGAGGAAGGCTTTCAAGCATGAGGACTTTGTAGAAAATGCCTTGGTTGCTAAGATTAAGGGCTTGAGGGCTAAATCTACTTGTTCGAAGAAGAACAGTGGAAAGAGTTCTAAACCAAGTGCTGGAAAGCAAGGGAAGAATGATGATAAATTTGCTCCTTGTACTCACTGTAAGAAAACAAGTTATACTCCAAAGTACTGTTGGTTCAAGCCAAATGTGAAGTGTAGAGCTTGCAACCAACTTGGACATGTGGAGAAGGTGTGTAAGGCTAAGAAGTAGGAGAATGAAGGTAAAGTTGCAGTGGGTAAAGAAGCGGATGAGTCAGATAAGGTACTGTTTATGGCTAAAACAGATGATGGCTTAGCAGACAAGTGTACTTGGCTGATTGATAGTGGTTGCTCAAATCACTTGACAAGTAATGCTAATCTTTTCACTGAGCTTGATTAGAGTTTTAAAGCTCGTGTGAAAGTTGGAAATGGCCTTTATATAAAAATATTTGGAGTAGGTACTGTAGAAGCTAAAATTGCTTTTAGTATTAAGTTTATTCATGAAGTGCATTATGTGCCTGAAGCAAATTAGAATCTGCTTAGTGTAGGTTAATTAGATAATAATGGTTATGCCCTACTATTCAAAAATAGGCAGTGTACAATTTTTGATCTTGTTGGTGTTGATTTACTGACAGTGAACATGATAAACAACTGTTACCCTATGAATCTTTTAGAAAACAAACAACAAGTTTTCTATAGTGAGTATGATGCATCAGAATTGTGGCATAAAAAAGTTGGATATGTGAATTATAATTCATTGTCAACAATGCCTTCAAAAGAGCTTGTGTTAGGTCTGCCTGATATTGTTAAACCTGATAAGTTATGCAAAGACTGTCAATTTGGAAAACAGACAAGGAAGCCTTTTCCTAAGGATAGCAAAATGAAACGCCACACAAAAGCTGGAGTTAGTTCACACTGATTTAAGTGGTCTAATGATGACTCCTTCATTGAGTGGGAGCAAGTATTATATTCTATTTATTGATGATTTTTCTCATTATTGCCAGATTTATTTTTTGAAAACAAATCAGAGGCATTAAGAAGATTTTTTAAGTACAAGGTACAAGTTGAGAACTTTATCGGATCAAGCATTAAGATACTAAGGATTGACAATGGATCTGAATACATTACTAATGAATTTGAGAAGTTTCTAGCAACAGTTGGGATTTATCATCAACTGATAGTTACCTATAGTCTACAACAGAATGGCAAGGCTAAGTGGAAAAACAGAACAATTGGAGATATGGCTAGGTGCTTGTTTTTTCAATGCAATTTGCTTAAGAAATTATGGGCTGAGGCAATTAACACTGCAAACTACATTCAAAACAAAAGCATTACAAAGGCACTGACACTCAAAAACCACATTTGATATCTGGTATGAACACGACCTTCTATTTCTAATTTCAAAGTCTTTGGATGTGTGTGTTATGCTTAAATTCCAGATGTGAAAAGGTCCAAATTTGATAAGGCTTTTATTGCTTTGTATGTTGGGTATAGTGAAAAATCAAAATGGTATAGATTGTGTGATTTAGAAGTAAACAAAGTTGTCGTCAGTAGAGATGTGAACTTTGATGAGAGTCAATGTTGAAATTGCGAAAAAAAGTCTATTGAAACTATAACTAGTGTTCATGTCACTAATGATTTTTAACCACTACTGGAGAATGATGATTCTGATATTGAAGATGAGAGTAAAGTAGTAAAGGCACTAAGACCTTAGAAGAGATCTACAACAGATGTAGTGTAGCTATGTTTGATCCTACTAGTTATGTTAAAGCAGTGAATGATGAGAATTGGAAGAAGGCTATGGATACAGAGATGACAATGATCAAGAAAAATGGTACTTGGTTGCTGGTAGATAGACCTACTGATAAAAATGTAATAGGAGTTAAGTGGGTATTCAAGACTAAGTTAAACCTTGACGGTTTCATAAACAAGTATAAGGCCAAATTGGTGGTTAAAGGGTATGCACAAGTCCATGGAGTTGACTACCTAGAGACCTTTGCTCTTGTAGCAAGATGCGATACCATTAGGATGCGGATTGCTTTATCTGCAAGAGAAGGGTGGAAGATTTACCATCTAGATGTGAAGTCAGCTTTTTTAAATGGTTATTTGATCGAAGAAATATTTGTTGAGCAACTTGAAGGGTATGAAATAGATGTTTTCCATTTACATTTTCTGTTTCAAATTTCATCCTAGTATATTGTTTTCATGTAATAGTAAGGAAAATCTCTTTTACTGTAGCATCAAAAGATATGCACGTAAAATAGTTTTCCTTACTCTAGGTGTTGCTATGAACTCTACGTTTAATCATGTAACTTGGAGGTACGGTTTATGCCCCCCTCCTTTGTATTTTTATTTCGTTATTAATAAATTTTAACAGGGTAGCTGGGCCCTGCGTGAATTTTCAGCATAAAAAAAAAAAAAACTTGAAGGGTATGAAGAATTAGGATCAGAATATAGAGTTTGTAAATTAGTTAAAGCCTTGTATGGACTTAAACATGCACCTAGGGCCTGGTGTGAAAACGTTGATACTTATTTTACAGGATAAGGCTTTCTAAAAAGTGTGAATGAATCAACTCTTTATGCAAGGTTGTCAAGTAGTACTATTGTGTTAATTGTGGCTGTGTATGTTGATGACCTACTAGTTACAAGACTAAATGACAGAGCTGTTCATGATTTTAAAAGTCAGATGATGAGCATGTTTGAGATGATGGATCTGGGGACAATGACCTACTTTCTTGGTATGAAAGTTATTCAAACTAGTGAAAGAGTGTACTTGCATCAGGTAAAGTATGTACTTGCATCAGGTAAAGTATGCAAGAGACTTATTAAAGAAATTCAACATGTCTTTGTGCAAGGTAGTGAACACTTCATTGGTTGCGGGAGAGAAGTTTAGCAAGGAGGATGGCACTACATTAGCAAATGGTTCCATCTGCAAAAGCATGATAGGTTCTCTACTGTATTTAACAGCCACAAGACCTAACTTAATGTATGCCACATGCTTACTATCCAAGTTTATGCAAGCACCTACTATTTTGCATTTCATAGCAGTTAAGAGAATTCTCAAGTACGTCAAGGGCACCGCTGATTTTGGCTTAAGGTATATGAAGCAAGATAGTGGAGATTTAGTTGGATATGGTGACAGTGACTGGGCAGGTCACTTTATGATCCCAAAAGTATAGCTGGTTTTTGTTTTTCATTCAGTAGTGTAGTTTTTTCATGGAATACTAGAAAGCAAAGTGTGGTTGCTCAATCTACTATAGAGGTTGAGTATATTGCAACAGCGACAGCAATGAACCAGTTGAAGTGGCTGAGGAAGGTACTAGCTGATCTTGGTTTCAAACAAAAAAATGGTATTGTGATTTTTGTTTGTAACCGGGGTTTTTATGATAGGGAGAGGAAGTGTTGCAAACAAGTAAAAGGATGTGCCAGAGGAGGCAGAGAGGAAGATTGAAGCAGTTCCTGAAGTACTAAGTGCTGTGACAGGTGGAAGACAATAAGAAAAGACTTAAAGAGACTTAGAGAGTACAAGATAATTAGAGAGAGAATTTAGAGAGAGAAGCTCTCAAGTTGAGAATGTGTTAGCTTGGAGAGGGAAAGAAGAGTCCTTTCAAATGAATTGTGAGGCTCTATATATAGTGTTAAAAGTGACGGTTACATAAGAATAGGCTTTAATGCGCCTAATGAATGACATTATTATGAAGAATATTAATGTAAGTAACCGTTACTGTAATTGAATGTAGTAAGACTTGTTCTCAAGTAAAGGTAATAGAAAAGAGGTGTACAAGAATAGGTACGAGAGAAGAAGCTGTATGAGAATAGGTACAAGAGAATAAGCTGTACATGAATAAGTATACGAGAACAAGATAAGAGGGTGAAACACTTGTACTTCAGGAAAGGGTTTAGAGGAAGACCTCTTAACTACCTCCATATCTCAGCCACCAAGCCAAACTCTCTGAAATATCCCAAGATGAAAGTAACCCATGAACCCTGTCACTTATTCTGAGTTACTTTCACTGTCATCCAAGTGAAGCGATTATTCTATTCAAAGTGGTTGTTCTACTTGTATTAGTTATTCCATATGGAGTAATACTTTACTTTTTCTAATTGTTCTGCTTTAAGTAATACTTGAAGTAGCGCTTCACTTGTTCTGCGTGAAGTAGCGCTTCACTTGTTCTGCGTGAAGTAACGCTTCACTTGTTCTAGTTATTCTGCGTGAAGTAACACTTCACTTGTTCTGGTTGTTCTCTATACAATATTATGTTGTAACATAATTCTTTAGAGTAACAGTATTAACCAAAATCTAGTATCTACAGTTGACAACCAATCAGCTATTGCAATAGCCAAAAATCCAATTCATCATGGTAGAACTAAGCATATTAAGGTGAAGTATCATGCACCTAGAGAGGCTGTGAATGAAAAAGAGGTTGAACTCAAACACTATAATTCAGAGGTTTAACTAGCTGATATATTGACAAAGAGTTTATCCAAAGAAAGATTTTAGGCTCTCAGGACTTGTCTTGGTGTTTATTAGATTACAAGTCATGGGGGAATATTGAAAGAGTGACTTTTAAATCTAGAAATTCAATCTCAGATGAAAGTGGGAAGCAACTGAAGGTTGAGAGGTTGAAAATGGTTTCAATCAAGTGCAAAATGATGTCGCATAGCTTGTTCAAGTATTTTGAGTTTGTAAAACTGCAGTTGTTTATGTCGTTTCACGTTTTTATTTTCTTAAGTTGGTTAAAAAGCTTTGTAGATTGTCATTTATGCAATATTTTTAGGTTTTCCTCTAAACGTTCTATATGAGCGTCGTTTTGGTTGTTCTTATACAGGCCAATAGCCTTTCTCTTTCTTTCCTTTGTTATAATCATTAGTTCACAGAAAACCTTGTCTCGTTGTCTGTGCTTTACATTCCTTTGCATCAGTTTCATGATTTCTAGGCTGAGTGTGCTACGAAACTGAGTATATATACAACTTTGTAACCGTTGCAAATTGATTTTTTCAGATCAATGAAAAATTCCCTTTACTCCCAATTTGACTTTGTTTTCTTCTTCTTTTTTCTCTTCATTTTTAGTTTCTAGTTTTCCAAAAAATCATTAAGTTCTGGAATTCCTTTCAGAGGATCCTGCAATATGATTTCAAAGAAAGATTTTGGTATTTAGGATTATAAATAGTTTAGTAATTAAACTATATTTATTAAAGTCATTTGTTGTTTTAGGGCGGGTTGTTTATTTTTAAATCTAATGAACTTAAACTAAATTATAATAAAAAATCAAGAAATTGGATGAAATTTACCTTTAAATATATATCTTATATCTTTAAATTTATTTTTAGTCATTCTTAGTGCTTGTTTGGTTTGGCTTTTTTTTAGTTTATTTATCTCTTAAAAGTAAAAATCAAGTTAAATATAAAATTTTGAAAAACTCTTTAAAAAAGTAATTTTTTTTAAAGAATAAAAATTTGAAAAAAACGAGCTTAAGGAAAAACTCCTGTGAAAAGCTTTCTCTTATCTTTTTTGAAAAATATAAGAGAATTTTTATTTTTACTCCAAAATATCCTCATCTGTTAAAAATAATTACAATATTACTTTTTTAAAAAAATACCCTTTATGATAATTTTAATAAAAATTATATTTTATAAAAAAATAAATTATAAAAAAAATTTACTAAATAATTTTAATTTAATTTTAAAAACTATTATTTTAATAAAAATTTTATAATAACTTTTAAACTAAAAAAAATCAAACCAAACAGACTGTTAATCATATAATTGAAATGGGAACATGGCACTTTCTTAAGAACCGGCCAGCAACGGAGCATACGACTGATCAACAGCAGCTAAGAAGTCCCGAAAGTGAAGCAATATAGTTGAGGGAAGAGAACAAGCAACAAGAAGTAGATGCTCCAATCATATCATATTAAAGAAAAACAAACACTTGGAGAAAAGATAGAAAGGAAGATGCTTCAAGTCACTCAGATAATCATGTCTGACAAGAGAATTTCAATGTTTCACTGGGGAACTAAGCAGATAGCATCCTGCCATTACTTTATCACGAACTTGTGCTTTCTCAAGAGATTATTATCAGCCAAAAAGGAAATGGTTTTAGGTAGAGTGGATGGAAGAATATTTTGAAAGTGAACTGACGGAAGGCAGTGGAAGCAGCAGAGCATGGCAGGCTTGGTTGATTGAACCACGTGAAAGTCTGTTTGTACAAAACGGTTGAGTCAACAGTCCATTTAATGGGCTTGGCGTGGTTGATTGAACCACGTGAAAGTCTGTTTCCTGTGTCCTCCGAAACACCTTTTTTTTTTTTTTAACTCTTTTGGTGTCGCTATAATTTCAACTTTATGCCTCGATGACAAAATGACCAAATGGCAAAAACAGAAATGGGAAGAAGAATGACGATGGGCCCCCAAAAATTTTTGTGCATTACATGATAGAATGTGTCTAAAAAGAAACCAAAATTCCTTCCCTATCACAGTAAGAAACGCATATTAGAAACAATGAATAAGGAGATATATAATTACTCTTTTAACACCCTGCTAATTGATTTTATATTTATTGATCCATGCTGGGTTTGAGTAGATATATAATGACATAATTTATTAATAAATGAAATGCTAAGGGCAATTATTATGTTATCGAAAAATAAATGCCGTCCGCTTTAACATTTCCTTTATTCTTTACCATTGTTATCACATTTGGATAGAATTTTTTTTTTTTTTGAAAGCTAGATAATAATTTATTGCAATAAAAAGAAAAAAGGGAATAAATAAACAGTATAGATGATAGCATAGAACAAAAATAGCAGACGAATAAAGGCAATCAAAGCAATCACAACCAAGCAATAAAGAGATCTTTATCTTTGCCAACACCTTGTCTTGGGACCTCATGGGCCAAGTGATTAGAATTCTTGGAAACATGAGTCATTGTACTTAATTGTGATTTCCTGTTATCATTGCGTTTTTGGCAGACATGTGAATCTCTTTTTGCTATATGAGTTTGTATATATTCTTCATTTTCTCATTTGCATTTTTTTTGTTATTTTATTAAAAAAAATAAGAGAATCTCTTACCAGAAGAATCTTATTGCTCTAATTTGTTATACTCATACTAATATCTCGTAATATCTATGCTAAGCATATTTTCTTTTGGACCCAACATGTATAAATATCAAGTCAGCATGATTGAACTATCCATATCGCAGTATAAAAGCAGAGCATTTTACAGGGTATTGAGCTAGGTTCAAACAAAGCCTACTATTCTTCCTTTCATGCATTCTCAACCCAGCTGGTGTACTTAAACACTTAGCACTTAGGAGCACAAAGTTTCAGTCCCTCTCCATCTCACACCTCAACAAAGCTTTCACAGGAAAAGAGAAGCTAGTGAAGAAAGTAGAGTGGTGGGATTGGAGCATTGCAGTTACCGCAGTTGGAGTTGGAGCTTTCACTGCAAAAGCTGGTAAGTTGAAGCTTCCAAAACAGTTTTGCAAACCAAAGATTTGATACTATTTTTCATGTTTAATCTTAAACCATTTGTTTTGAAAGCTTTGATCATTCTTTCATTCAGAAAAAGGATTTATAAATTAAAACAAAATTGATCTTGAAAGCTTGGTGCAGTCCAAATTGTTGCGCGGTCTATTGGCGGCCTGCGTTCTTGTGCAATAATTGAGGTTTAAATATCAGTGTGAAAGAAAAATTCTTGTGAATTATTAGTATTTTTTAAATCTATAAAAGAGTATATTTTGACTTTGGACCTAAAATCTTTTGTTTCAACTCTCACCTCGCTCTTATCTGCTCCCCTTTACGTTAAATTTTAAAGGATCTATTAAGTTTGATGTACTACTATAGTTGTATTGATTTTAATATTCATGCATTATTTATTGAATCACATGTTATCATTTCATTAATAAATTAATTTAAAATTTTACATATATATTTTTAAAAATTATATATCCTTATCTAATTCAAACTAGAGATGTCCACAAGTCCCTTTAGGTTGAGCCTAGGCCAGCCTATTTTAATATTAATATTTTATGATTAATAAATATATTTTAAAAATTAAATTAAATAAAAATCTACTATTTGCTAATAAAATAATATATTTCATTATTAGCAAGATGACAAGAAGTAATTTACCCATAGTATAAACATATACATGTGAAATTATAAACAAACTCAAATTTGTATACATAGCGGATATATATATATATAGAAAGTACAAAGTAAAATATATTTATTTTTTTTAATTAAGGTTTATGTTTCTTTTGATCACCACTTTTTTTATTCGTTGCCACTTTATTTGGCTATAAAGTAAAAAATAAATTAACAAATGATATTTTTGATCTTAAAAAAATTATATTTATGGTATTTGCTCATTTTATATTACCTAAAATAGAATTCTTACATTTGTTCAGTAAATTTTTTATCATATAAAAGGTTAAAATTTTACTATTATATTCTAAATATATGGAGCTATTTCCTTCATACTTCCCAGTTATCTTTTTAAAAAATAAAGGCTAAATACTCAAATAAGCCCTCGAAGTATATCAAAAAAATCAATTCAGTTCTTATCTTTTTATTATGTTCAAATAAACTCTTAAATTTTTATTTTAAGTCAAAAAAGTCCCTCTCACTAACCGTTGATTAACTTTAATTAGTCAACGGTATATGTGATACTTTTATATCATGCTATCTGTCACGTAGCATATGATGAGGTATTAAATATTGTTAATTAAGATTGAATAAATGGGTAAAAAATAAACACATAAATCCTAATCAATAATATTTAATGTCACGTCATCTGTCACATAGTAGATGACATGATATAAAAGTGTCACGTGTATCATTGACTAACGAAAGTTAATCAATAGTTCAGGAAATGAACTTATTTGATTCAAAATAAAATTTAAAAATTTATTTAAACGTAATAAAAAAATAAAAATTAAATTATTTTTTTTGACATAATTGAAGAATTTATTTAAAAATTTAATAAAAATAAATGATGGGCATGTTTGCTACTTACGGCGTGCCCAACCCTTTGTAGATGTCCTTTTTGTCTCAAGACCCTGCTTTTGGACCACTCATTCCGGAAAAGCTATAAACAATATACGGAAAGAAAAACTTTTTAGCAGTCTTTTATTTAAAAGAAAAAATCGATGGCTTTATCAGTGATACTTTCACTCCACAAAATTAATTATTCATCGAAAATCTTTATCAATGAAATTTTTATCATTTTTTTTACCATTATTGACGATTTTTTCTATCAATAAAAAATCGTTCCAGAACACCCTTAATTTTAATTTTAATAGTAGTACTCTTGATTTTAGCAGTGAGACAACTTCTTAACGCTTAATGATTCACATAGCCTAGGACCATCCTCATATATAGTTTTAAATTGCATCCATATCGACCTTTAGCGTAAACTTGACGTGTTGAAGAATAAAAAAAGGTCCTCACAAGTGGACATTGATAATAATCATAGCACCGAAATGATTACAAACCTAGACTTCAAATATGTAATCTTTAACTCTACCCTTTCTGTCTTTAATTTCATATAACTTTCTTAAATCTGGAAGGAAATTAAGTGTCTTTGGTTCTCTTCCTTTATGAATTATCCTTTCATATTTTAATTATCAAAATTTCACCCTACATTTAAGATAATTTTCTTTGTATTACTTTGCATTTATTTTCAATACTTTTTTATGACCATTTTTAAGAACGTGGTGATTCCAAGAATTAACAAGTTTGAATCTCATATTGAACCAAAAGGACTTAAATTCCCTTGAAATTTTTGTTTATTATTATTTTATTTTATTTTTTTAAAGAAGGCCCCATTGCTTTGGAAAAAGTTGTACATGTGCAGTGATTGCACTGATCAAAGGATAATTATCGCATGATTCCATGTCTCACTTACTTAATCTTCTGATAGAGACAGATTTCATGTTATTCATACTAAGGAGTACAGTTTACAGTTTACAGGCAGAGTGTAATTGCCAACCAAATGGAAAACGGAGATATCATCCAGTCTCCAAGCCCGCTTAGGAAGATCGTCACCATTGCAGCCATCGCCGCCGGCATCCAGTTCGGATGGGCGCTGCAGCTCTCCCTTCTAACCCCATACGTCCAAACCCTCGGTGTCCCCCACACCTGGGCTGCTTTCATTTGGCTTTGTGGCCCTATTTCTGGCCTCCTCGTTCAACCCATTGTAGGCTACAACAGTGACCGTTGCACCTCTCGCTTTGGTCGCCGCCGACCCTTTATTGCCGCCGGAGCTACCTTCGTCTCTATTGCTGTATTCCTCATCGGTTTCGCCAAAGATATGGGGCACCATGCTGGTGATTCCTTGGAGAGTCCCACGAAACCAAGAGCGGTTGCTATCTTTGTTGTAGGATTTTGGATTCTTGATGTGGCTAACAACATGTTACAAGGTCCATGTCGTGCTCTTCTTGCAGACCTCTCAGCCAATGACCATAAAAAAATGAGAACCGCAAATGGGTGGTTCTCGTTTTTCATGGCTGTTGGAAACGTCTTGGGTTATGCTGCTGGTTCCTACTCACACCTTTACAGGATCTTCCCCTTCACAAGAACCAAAGCCTGTGATGTTTACTGTGCAAACCTCAAGTCGTGCTTCACTATCGACATTATGATCCTCCTGTTAGTGACTGTGACCGCGGTTACAACGGTGAAGGAGGATCCCTTAACCAAGCAAGTCCAAGAGGAAGAAACCAAAACACAGGCTGCTTTCGTTGGAGAGATTGTGACAGCTTTCAAGACTTTGAAGAAGCCAATGTGGATCTTGCTCCTTGTTACTTGCCTGAATTGGATAGCCTGGTTTCCGTTCTTGTTGTTTGACACTGATTGGATGGGGACAGAGGTTTATGGAGGCAAGGTCAAGGGAAATGCAAATCAAGTTAAGATGTACAGTGATGGAGTGCGAGCAGGTGCATTGGGGTTGATGATCAACTCGATCGTCTTGGGTCTAACTTCACTTGCGCTGGAGCCTGTGGGCCGCTTGATTGGTGGTGTTAAAAACTTGTGGGCCATAGTGAACTTTATTTTGTGCGCTTGCTTGGCGTCGACGGTGTTGATTACCAAGATAGCTGAGGCTTGGAGGAAACACAATGGGGCCGATCTCGTGCATCCTCCTCTCAATATCAAAGGCTCGGCCTTGGCTGTGTTTGGACTTTTGGGTATTCCACTTGCGGTTAGTTCCTAACCTATGTTTCTTTCACTCTTTGCTTGGGTCCATAGGGAGTGGATAAGAAGACCCTCTTTCTTTCTTTTCCTACATTATTATTTTAAAGTACTAAGAGAGAGAATCTCTTTTTGCAACATCGAAATCAAGGTAATAGGGTGTATAGTTACCAATTAGACTAACTCATAAAGTAACGCAAGAAAGGCTATCTTTTCAGGAAAAATAGTAGGCATGCATGATATCAGTTAGTATAACTTTGAAATTAGTTAAGAGATTCAAAGTAATTCCTAGTATTGATCTTCAACTTAAGTATAACTCTGGCTTTGTGCAGGTAACATTCAGCATTCCATTCGCTTTGGCGTCCATTTATTGTTCTAACGCTGGCGGTGGTCAAGGTAAAGTCTAGTTCTTGTTGCACATCAAAGCTGTCCCATGTACTGATTCAATGGCATTCTCAAAATGGCAGGTCTCTCCCTAGGAGTGCTAAACATGTCAATAGTTATCCCACAGGTGAAAATTCCCCTCTCTTATCTTGATTCCCTTGGAAAAGGGATTGGGGCAGGGGCCGGCGGGGTCAAGGCTAAATATGTGGACAAATGAAAGTTTACCATCTGACGAATTATTAAATTAGATTTTGGCTTTATTTATTTGTGACAGATGTTTGTATCGGTAGTTAGCGGACCACTGGACGCAGCGTTTGGGGGCGGCAACTTGCCAGCCTTTGTATTGGGCTCCATGGCGGCTGCGGTTAGCGCGTTGCTGGCAATCTTGGCGCTGCCGAAACCACCCAAGCAAATATGTCTTTCCCCAGGAATGGGTGGTGGCCACTAATTAATCATAAAGCAGCTCTATTTGTTGTAGCCTGCCTCTGCCATGGTCGTCTTTTGTTTAGTTTGCAGTTTGTTTAGTTTGTGTTGATCAGCATCATGATCAACGTAGTTTGATGCAGTAATGTACGCTTGGATGCAATGCAGTCATGGCCCAGTCCCCATGCTTATGTAGTAGTAGCTGCTTACGTACATGGAAATTTCTACGATATTTTGAATGGTTGAAACTTAGAAGATTAAACACATATACAAATTCAACTGTCCTACATATATAAAATCATAGTAAATATCTGCTGCATATAAATAAAGAACAATATTCTTTTTTTTTTGGATGCACAAGTACTTTAATTAAGATTCTGCTGTATATTTAGGTATGGTTAGGGATTAGTACGAATATATTCGCGTACGTGCCATTACCTTTTCAATTTTTTCTATTTTTGTCCCTAAATTGTAAATTTAAGTCCAAACTTGGCCAAGATCAATACTAACCCAAATGAGAAAAAAATAAAAGAAATGATCCTTATTATTTAAAGAAAATAATCGATCCAAATTTATTTTCCTCATTTTTTTTCTTTATTCTATACATAGTGCTTTCCCAATTTTCTTCACCGACTAATTTTACTGAACTCACTGCCAACCTTGCTCTAGCATAGTCGTACAAGGTCTTCCTTTTCTCTTTTCTTTTTTATGAAATAGCATATTCTCTTTTCGGAGAATTTTTTTTAACCCTTAAAAATAACGTGTTTTTGTAAATAACCTTCGGGATAATTTTAACTGTTTTTAGCTACCAGAATAGATTTTGGGACAAAAATATCCTTAATGAGCCGTCTTCGTTAGTGTGCACTCTCAAACAGGCGGAAAATGAGAAAAAATAAATATGCAAAGAATTTTGCGAACATCTAATTTTGTGCAAAACATCCATTTTTTTTTTTTGCAAAGGTTGTGCAAAACGTTTGAAATCCTTAAGTGCGAGGCAAAAAAAGAGAAGCTTGAAGGAGAAAAGAGCCTCTAGTGGCACGAAGCGGACGCGCACCGCCACTGCTTTAGTTGATGAGCTGTCGGGCCTTGAGTTGATGGACGAAGGGGACGAACATGGTCAAGGTAGTGAACAGCCAGTAAGGACAGTTCTAATGGTTTTGTGTTCTTGATCCGAACAAGGAATCTGTCTTGATGAATGGAAAGCTTGGCTAATGATGTGAAACCAGAAATCTTTGATACGGTGGTGAATTGAAAGGAGAAAGATGTGAATTCAAGGCAAGAAATGGTCCTGCTATAGCAGGCCATATGTGAGACGGCTGTGGCAGGGCAGGGTTTAGAGTTTGTGAAACGTCATGTTGGGAATGTGTGACATATCTATGACACGCCAGCGTTCAAAGTTGGTGAGATGCCATGGAGGGAATTTGTGACACGCTAGAGTTAAGAGTTGGTGACACGCCATGGTGGGAATTTGTGACAAGTCAGCGTTCAGAGTTGGTGAGACGCCATGGAGGGAATCTGTGATACGTCAAAGTTCAGAGTTGGTGACACGACATGGAGGGGATCTATGACACGCCAGCGTTTAGAGTTTGTGAGACGCCATGGAAGGAAGCTGTGAGACGCCAGAGTTCAGAATGGGTGACATGCCATGGAGGGAAGCTGTGAGAAGCTAGAGTTTAGAGTTGGTGACACGCCATGTTTAGAGTGTGTGACACGGCATTGCTTGAACAATTGAGACGCCACAGTTTAGAGTGTGTGACACGGCATTACTTGAAAAGCTGACACGCCATGGTTTAGAGTGTGTGACATGGCATTGCTTGAACAGCTGACACGTCATGGTTTGAAATAGAGAGAGGAAACAAAAAGTGGGCAGTTAACGTGGTAATCGTTTGGACTTCTACTGAATTAATTCCCCTTAGTGAAACGAATAAATTAGAATATTATAAGGCCATTTTTCATTTTAAACAATTATTTTTCAGAATTCCTAACGTCTGTGTGATTCATTTCTCATTCCCACCGGTACCAGAGTGTTTGAGAAGGCTCTTTGCAAGCGTAACGACACCACAACACCAGCAACAATGTCGATTATGAGTGAAGAGGTCAGTGAATCTTAAATTAAAACATTCTTGTGTTCGTTAATTTTTTGCTTTTTTGCTGGGTTTGTTTGATATGTTTGTGTTTTTTGTTTTGTTTTGTAAATGTTTAGACTGTGTTTTCTTGTTGGTTTGATGGTTTTTGGGGTTAAGTCGTAGTGGTTTTAAGGGTTTTTGATGTTTACTATGACACGCCATTGTTATTATAGTTAGTTATTGGCGTGTCAGCATTAGCATGTGATAACAGTTGACTCAATATGCATGGCGTGTCACTACATTTGACTTGATATGCATGGCGTGTCACAATATTTGACTTGATATGCATGGCGTGTCACAACATTTGACTTGATATCCCTGGCGTGTCACAACATTTTGCTTGTTATGCATGGCGTGTCATAACATTTTGCTTGTTATGCATGGCGTTTCACAACATTTATTCCTTATTTATGTCTTCAGTATACCTTGTTGCACATTACGGCTTAACTCACTGGTGCATGTGTGCCATGTTTTGCAGATCCAGTGCAGACAGTATGAGGATCTTGACAGTTTGCTGGTCATGCCGAGGGAGAAATGGGTGTTCAACATCGCAATTAACACCCAAAGTAAATGGTCGTAGCTGCATTACATCACAAAGACTCTCCAACAGAAGGGGGAGTACGATGTAGTGAAGTGTACGTGCTTCGAAATGCTCCTGGACGTCTATCCATAAGGGTACTTTTGCACCGGTCTCCTGCACAGCATCATGATTCACCGGATCACTAAGAGCTAGTCAATGGACCGCGAGCTATGGTTTACCATTGGCAAGAGCAAAGCATGGCTATCAAAGCAAGAGTTCTGCCTCATCACTGGGTTGAAGTTTGGTCCAATGCTCGATGTGCTCAGATGATCGTATGAGGTTGCTGCGGACGAAATTAATGTAGATACTGGAACGGGCAGGAGAACGTTAAGCTGCAGGCTTTGCTTGATACGTTCTGTAGGGGCAACTTCCAACATCCAGGAGACGCGACCAAAATGGCACTCGTCTTGATCAAGAATAACATTTTATTTGGTCAAGACTACCGTAGACGGGTGACGCCTTGGTTGTTGTCATTGGTGGAGGACATCGATGCTTGGAATGTCTTCCCATGGGAGCACTATGTTTGGAAGCTGACCTTGGACTACCTTTTGAAGGGGTTTGAAGTGCCTGACTCAAGCTTGAAAAAGGAAACTTGGTTACGCTACAACATTTACGAATTCGCATGGGTGATACAAGTCCTATCACGTAACATTTTTCAGTTTTCTTTTGAAAAAATGATTCATGGCTGTACTCGTTTTTGATTTACGGTTTGATAATGGTTACATTTGACTTGCAGTTCTAGGCAATGGAGGCAATTTTGGCCCTTCAAAAAATAATTGCCTCTTCTAGTCTGAAGGACAACGTCTACCCATTAATGTGCAAATGGGATTACAATCAGAAGCCAAAAGACTTCTACACGGTATTTAAGAAGTTAGAGTCATCTGAGCATGTGAGTGAATAGCTACTAATTTTTGCTTTATATTTGTATAATAATTTTTCCTATTCAATAATCACAACATTTTATTTGTTTATTTGCAATTGTGGGCATTGGAGATGTTGGAACCCACCACGGATGAGGCCAGCCGGGAGTATTTTGTGGACCTTGATGTCCCGTTATCGGAGGGCCACGAGTACGTCCCAATAGGGCACATGGAGGATCGATCGGATTGGGGCTTAGGTGCGAGGCAAAAAAGGAGAAGCTTGAAGGAGGAAAGAGCCTCTGATGGCACGAAGCGGATGCGTACCGTCGCTGCTTTAGTTGATGAGCTGTTGGGCCCTGAGTTGATGGACGAAGGTGATGACCATGGTCAAGGCAGTGAACAGCCGGTAAGGACAGTTCTAATGGTTTTGTGTTCTCCAATTTCATATGTGATTATCGAATAACATATCTGTGTTTGCAGTTGGACCATGCACCGACAGCTCCAAAACCACCCACCAGTCCTCCTCAAACGCACAGTGGAAACCACCTGTCAGTAAGATCGGTTCTAACGGTTTGTGTTTTACATTTCCACATATGTTTATTGAGTAACATAGTAATTTCTGTTATTGCAGTTTACGAAAGCGACGATAGGTCCTCAAGCATCGATCAGTCCGGCTCCACCGTAGACTGCTAACGAGCCGCCGATAAGGATATTAAAGTTGTAACGGTTAATGTTCAACAATTCCATATATGATTATTGAATAACACAGTAATTTCTATTAATGCAGTTTACAGAAGCGATGACAGGTCCTCAAGCATCGATAGGTCTGGCTCCACCGTAAATTACTAATGAGCCACCGGTAAGCATATTAAAGTTGTAACGGTTAATGTTCAATAATTCCATATATGATTATTGAATAACACAATTATATATGTTATTGCAATTAACTTAGTCGAGAAGAGTCAATAACGGAGCAGTCACTACCCGTCAGCTCCGACAGATCATGCGTAAGCATGAAAAAGAGATGTTGGAGCTGAAAGCTTTACTTCAGTCATTGACTCTAACAATACAGACGCTTGAGGACCATATCATTGCTTAGATTCTTGACGGCCTTAAATCAAAAGTACGTTATTCTATCTTCGCTTGTATTTTGGTGGTTTACGTTTAGCAACTGTTTAGACTATGTTTTCTTACTGGTTTGATGGTTTTTGGGGTTAAGTGGTAGTGGTTTAACTGGTTTTTGCTGATTAGCGGGTCAAGACATTTGTGTTATAGTTAGTTATTGGCGTGTCAGCGTTAGCGTATGACAACATTTTACTTGTTATGCATGGCGTGTCACAACGTTTAACTTGTTATGCATGGCGTGTCAGAACATTTTGCTTGTTATCCACGGTGTGTCACAACATTTTGCTTGTTATGCATGGCGTGTCACAACATTTTACTTGTTATGAATGGCGTGTCACAAGATTTTACTTGATATGCATGGCGTGTCACAAGATTTTACTTATTATGCATGGCGTGTCACAACATTTTACTTGTTATGCATGGCGTGTCACAACATTTTACTAGTTATGGTTTGTGGTATTTTATGAGCTAACTAACGGTTTTTCCCATTTTGTAAGGCGATCCTTCATCTCACGGTGCTGGTTTGGAGCACGTTGATACTGATGATTGGCAGCATCATGAACCTGGTGTTCACATTCACGATGACGTTCTTGGTGCTGACGGAGAGCACGTAACTCATGTCGATGACATCATCGCTGAAGCCGTGGCAGGGGATGTCACCCTTCAATCAGATGTTGCTAAAGGAGAGCATGTTCCTCTACCCAAGTCCATTATCTATGCATCTGCTAGAGGGGAGGGGGACCCTGACTCAGTCGTGGTTGAAAGAGAGCATCTTTCTCCGGCCAATGCATTCGTCGAGGTAGTAATAGGAGCTATGGTGCTTTATCATCAGAGCACTCCTGATGCAGTTGAGACACAGTCGTCGTCACTAGAGTCATCTGCTGTCCATCATGGTGCAGTAGAAATTTCAGACTAAATAGAGCGGGCACTACTAAAAATGACGAGCAAATACATGGCAAGCCCGTACGTCGACCCCTTAGTGAGCTGTTGAGATGTGAAGGATACACAAGTAGAAGCCTACGAAGCTTTCAAGAAAGACGAGTTTGCGAGGTAAGCTCATAAATAACATTATGAAGCTGGACCTCAAATCATGGACCTTAAATTGGCAACTCTTCACTAAATGGCTGTTGATTTTGCAAAGACAGGAGCACCAGCTGAGATGCCTCGATCCCTAAAACTAAGGGAGTTTTTAGACTTCATGTAGAGGGTTGACAAACCCATGTATGCTTCCCTTAGGGTACTAGGAAACCTGTACCGGGCTACAATCAACTCAACCATGCAAGAAAGGTCAAAGTTTGATAGACGAAGCTTGTGTATAGACGTCCACGAGCATCCCAAAGCACGTACGCTTCACTGCATTGTACTCCCCTGTCTCTTGGAAAGTCTTTTTGATGTAATGCAGCCGCAACCACTTATAGTGGGTTTTAATATTGAGTATGGATAAGCATTTGAGAGCTGAAATCCCCCAAATAATAATTAAAATATCAAGTTAGTTTATTTTTCTTAAAACAGGTATTACTTTTTTAAAACTTCCCTTAATTTTAATAATTTTATGTCGTGTCACCAACAAGACTGCAACAATTTGGCGTGTCACTCCAAGTCTGCATGTACTTAGCGTGTCACCACAATTGGCCCCTACCATGTCACCCACCAAGACTGTAAAAAGTCAGCGTGTCACACCATAAGTCGACCAACCGATATTGGAGAAATTTAATTACTGATGAAATAGAAAAGAATTTCATTGTAAGAACATAAACGATTAAATCAAAAAAAATATAAAGGAATTAAATTAAATCATTAATTGTTTAATAAAAATGGTAATAAAATGTGACAAATGAGGTAACAGTATAGGGACTTCGCAAGTCTATTCAATGTTCAAAACTACCAACAAAATGAAATGAATACTCAAATAATATATCTACAAAATTAATAAAAAAATAAAAACTCATCTACAAGAGGAAACTAAAAAACACTGTGTTAATATCAGAGTCTTCATCCACAACTTTCTCTGATATTATCAAAGTCTTCGACCCACTCAAATGGGTTTATCTTTTAATATTGGTAGACATTCCATGCTTGTTGTTCCTTCATAAGATTTGTCTACCAATATTAAGAGATAAACCCATTTGAGTGGGTCGAAGACTCTGATAATACCAGAGGAAATTGTGAATGAATGTATGTGAGAAAGGTATTGCACATGGGTTACAGATTTAGTTAGGTGGACAAGATGTCTTCATCCACAACACACCCTACATTTTCAGACATTGTCCTTCGTATTGGACAGTTGTTGCGTGTGTGACCGGTTTGTCTGCAACTTGAACATGCTTTGGGTCAGCGCATTTGTGGAGGCGTCGATTGACTTGGAGATGGTGCCGGATTTGTGGATGGAACTGCAAATGGGGATGGGCAATTCTATCTGTTATGCCCGTACCTCTTACATTGTGAACATCTCTGTGCTCGACTGCCTTCACCAGCTGATGGAATCCTTCTCCTCCTAGGTCTTCTCGCTTGGCCTCGCCAAGGTGGTGGCAAGATGACAATTTGTTTCACATGAGGGGGGATGTCCCACTCATTGGGATGCCCTATCGGCTTAATGGATCCCGAATAACCCTCCACCAAAACGGTTGTCTTATAGTAGTCAGCGCAGAATTCAATGGTTTCACGTTTGCATTTACTAAAAATTGCAATAAACTCAATCTTCAAGCACAATGTAAATGCTATGTCATTTAGGGTTCAAATAAGAAATAAAGATATTCTGACTTTATTGCTGCAATGGCATGGCTGCATGGTAGTAAATCTGTTTGAAACTCACAACAGAAACACGTCTTCCTAGACAGGTTTACAAGTCTGTCTATCTTCCCATCTTTAACTTCAAACTCCACTCGATTGCTAGGCTTAACTACAAAGCGATGTGCATCATTGAACCGTTTACTTAACTTCCTGGTAACCCAAGGGCTGAGGGGCGTGGTCACCTTGACGGCCTCCTCGTACCGGTCATGGAACCAACGTTGGAACATGTCTCTAATGAACTCAATCAAAACAGTGATTAGCATTTGTCTTGCATGCTTTAAACATGAGTTAACACATTCCGCTATGTTGGATGTCATCATTTGGTATCGCCTTGCTGGTAAACATGCACGTGCCCATCTTTCAGGCTTTATTCTTATCAAGTCAGCTTGGGCTCCCACCTGAATATGCTTGAGCTGGTTCATATGTTTATTGAAATCGGAAACCTTATAGCAATCTTGAGTAAGGGTGAAAATCATACAAACGTTGTCACGTTTTAACTTGTTTTTAAAGTTTTTTTTTCAAGTGGTAACCGCATAAATCATGGTACGCTTCTTGGTATGCATTTTGAATTGCTTTGTTAATGCTGAGATGCTGATCAGAAATGAACATAGTGTTTTCAGGATAACCAACCGCATCACCCAGCTTGCTAAGAAACCATGTCCACAAATCTTCGTCCTCAACATGGGTGATGCCAAAAGCAACTGGATATATGCACTCGTTCGCATCTTTGCATACAGCGACAAACAAAACACCCTTTAACCTACCTTTCGAATGTGTCGCATCAATTGCAACCGTAAGACGCATTACATCCCTAAACCCCCGAATACAAGCCTCGTATGACTAGAAACAATATTTGAATCTTTTTGCCTCATTAGTAGCCACTGCAGTCATTGTGCCAGGATTTTCTTGTTCCAACATATAAAAATATGAGGGTAGTAGTTGAAATGACTCCTCTAGTGGACTGAAAACAAGCCTCTCCGCATACTCATTCGCTTGCCAAGCCTTACCATACAAGCATTCCAATCCCCATTGAACCCTCATCTCACAAATTATGTCCTTAGGTCTCAATGCTACTCCATTAGCCTGAAGCTTGTGTGACATAAGTTCACTAATTATTTTTGCACTCGTAGTTGAAAATAGCCCTTGCAAACCATTAACAGTACAGGTCTGTTTTTTGTGGAATGTTCGAACTTGCCAGTATTCTCCTCTGTCAGGTATCTTTGTTGCATGCACACTGAACTTGTATGCCTTGTCCTTACAACCAACCTCATAACGACCTTTACATGACTTTTTCACTCTTATCGCAAACTTCTATTTTATAACCAACATGTTCAAAGGTTGTTTCAACTCGGCCCTCGACGAAAACATTCTTCCTTTGTATAAGCGATCATCGGCACATTTCGACTCCTCAGTGGTAATTATTTGAAAGGAGAACCTTTCTGTACTTGCAATTACCCACGTACGAGATATCCCTGCATTTCCCTTTTCCTGATCACTGTCATCGAGCAATGTATCAAGGGAATGATTCCCCGTTCTCACCAGCGATGGGGTTATTGTATATGAGGTCATCACACTGAACATCTCCTACATCAACACCTCTAACATGTTCTGTTTCGCCTTCAACATTATTGCAAATTGGAATGTCACTGTCATAAAGGCAGTCATCATCTGAACTGTCATCTTGCCATTGTTCAAGCCCATCATCTGAAGTGTCATTAAATCTATCTTCACCGGCAGCGAACAAATCCTCATTTCCCTCATCAAATGCAGTATTATCCTCCAACGTCATAGTGTCACCCTCCAACCTCAAATTGTTATCCTCAAGTGTCGTATTCTCATTTGACAATGGCAATACACACTCTACAGTTTCACCCGATCATTGCATTTGTTCGATAGAAGCAAGTAATTGGTTTGATGCACATCCTGATCGAAATTATGCAGCCAATTGTTTTGTGAATGTCGTCTGTCTACCGAGTTGTATAAATTCTTGTGCATACCTCAATTGCCATTGTTGTGGGTTACGGACCGAATGTTGTGGTATATGTGAAGCATTGTAAATCTCATTTTGATTGAGATGATTACCATGTTGTCCAACTTCTTCATGTGACATAACATTTGTTTGACGTCCCTTAATGCTGACATACACAGCCAGAATATTCCTCTGTTCTAGCAGAATTAATGCAACATCCTCATCGTCCTTGATAATTGGCCGTGATATCTCTCCGGGTGTTCTGATCAATGCATGTAACTCAATCTCATCAATTTCTGAGTTTACCCTAACAACATCTTCAACCAGCTTTATTAAGCCCGCAAAAGACAAATCACTCCTAATCCCCCGCATTCGTGACTCACTACCCTTGTAAATGCCATCCACCCACTGACCACCATGTCTTATCACAAGTCGCACAATTAAACCCCACTGAAATTTTGAAAAAAAAACAAAATTTGTCAATCATTTTACACAATACATGCCATGATAAAAAATTTGTCAGTCATGTAACATGCCATGCATATAACATAACATAAAATGTTGTAACATGTTATGTATATAGCGTAAAATGTGGTAACACGCCATGCATATAACGTAAAATGTGGTAACATGCCATGCATTTAACGGAAAATGTGGTAACACACCATACATATAACATAAAATGTGGTAACATGTCATGCATATAACGTTAAATGTTGTAACATGCCATGCATATCAAGTCAAATGTCGTGTCACGCCATGCCTCAGTGCCTTCACACGTTAAAAACCCATGTGACCAGTTAACCCATGCATCAGTGTCGTAACGCACCAAAAACCAATATGGTAACACGCCATGCATATAACATTAAATGTTGTAACACGCCATGCATCTAACCAATGTCGTGACACGCTAAAATAACACTAACACATGTTATAGATGCATGACGTGTAACAACTTTGGGTAATGTTTATAATCCATCTTCTAATTTACACCAAATGTTTTAGAAATTTAAGCAGTAATAAACCCAATAACAGGTACCTTGATGTCATCTCTGCTATAGGGTCTACTAATCTACGACAATATGGTCAGATGCCGAGAGATAGACCACAGCTTGATGACGATGGTGCTCAATAGAGAGTTGACAAAGCTCATACAATTCAGAGATCTGAGAGAGCTAAAGACGATGGTGCTCAATAGTGACTTGCCAGAGTTGAGATGATTTAGAGAGTTGAGAGAGAAATATGACCGAGCTGAAACAGCTGAGTATTTATTTTTATTTTTTTCTATTTTCTCTCTTGTGGAAGGGAGATAGCTCAAACAGTTGAGCATTTATTTGAAACGATGTTTTTAAAGGCATTTTGGTCTACTTATGCTTCTTTTTGGCTAGAAACAGATAACTTTATATGAGTGGTTATTTCTAAAATCACCTTATCACGAGGTCCTTTCTCACAATTTCCTTTTCTCTTTTCCATTCATCAACAAGAGAGAAAGCCTACACCAGTTGTGCTGTAATATTTCTCTAGTGGACACTCATATAACAACCAGATCACCTAGAGCCATTCCCCTGTTAAAACCCAAAAACCTCACTATATTTAAGGACATGACTCTGCAGATATCAACAAAACAACCCCAACCCCAAATGGTGACAGTCACCTGAAAACTCTGAGAACATCTCACAACTGGTCCCATGTTCATTAATTACCAGCCACAATTCACCCAAAAAGCAAGAACACATAGCATTCTGTTGTAGCACCAACATAAAATCTTTGACACGTAACTGAGCAATGAGCATTTTGCCACCCCTTGTTGTTTAGCCGACTCATCAGAGATCCACAACTCAGCTAATGCATTTAAAGAGGCAGCCATCCACCAAAAGCACATTAAAAGATTATATTCAAATTGTAATTAAGAATTAGATTGGATTTTGGTAGAATTCTATTAGTTGAGAATTATTTGATAATTAAATTTATTTAAGAGATAAATATATATAATGAGTAATAGTTCTTAATGGGTAGTAATTATTGGTGATAAAGTAATAGGGCTCTACAGATATAAAGTGGGTTTTAGCTATTAGAATTGTGAGAAAGATATGGTCTTTATGAGATAGAGATGTGATCTTTATATAAGGGATGAACTTTCTGTGAAGGCTTCACAAAGTGAAAAGAAAGTGAAAATAAAAAGTGGGGGAAACACCAAGTTGCATGAGATATAGACCATGGGTTTAAACAATAGTGAGTATACACATTAAGTTTATTTTGGGGTTTAGGTTTTGTTGGTGTAAATAGGGTTTATTTGGAATTTAAGAAACTAGTAAAATTGACTTCAATGTGTATCTTTAAATAGATATTTTTTTTTTAAGATTTATTTCGTCCCAACTTCTCGGAGTGTAAAGGAAAATTATGTGAATAGCCTTAGGGATACAATAAAGTTAACGTCTAACTTCGTTTTGCACTTTACGAGAGTATATAGCTAGATACACTCAAAGGTTTGCAAAGTTATTTCACCTTAGAGCTTACTTTCAGTAACAAGTAGATTTTAAGGAATTTGGACTCTTTTGGTAGTTCATGGGTACTTAAGTGTTTATATTTATTTTCAAAACATAACACTTCTCTTGCTCTTGATATTTTTACTCTTATCTTATTTGTTTTTGGTGTATTAAAATGGTTGTGTGAAATCCCACCTTAAGTAAGAGAATAAGTTAGGAAATCCTTAGGTGAGCATATAGATTACATATTTTGAACATCAAACTTAGTTTTAGCCTTCAAAAGAATTCATTGACACTTTTTGTTGTCTGTCACTTTTGAAGCAAAAAAATTTTCTAAGTTTGAAAGGGGTCAAAATATGTAATTTTTATAGATCAATCTTTTGAGAATAAAAAATGACGGTAATGATTCTCTTGATTTTTAGATGACCAAAAATGATTTTTTCATAATTTTTGGAATACGTTTGTGTCATGACCCAAATCCTGGCCCTTGACCGACGTAAGGGTATCGATGGGAGTTACCCTCTTAACTTATGAAAGCCTAAGGTGAATAATTCAAATCAATACTCGGAATTACCTCATGAGACTCATCACAATGGAACCACACATAAAACATACATGAACATATCTCGTATGCTCAAAATACAGAAGCAATACATAACAAAATATCATTTATAGGCCATCCTATGGCATTTACATATTGTGGCCGTTTCTTGCCGAATTCCATATACATGTCATTAATATAAGACATAAACATAGTTATATTTATAGCAATCAAACAAAATGACCAAACGAAATAGGGCCAACAAAGTATAACTCGAAACAAAATGGCTGATGCCTACTAGATGCTATAAGATCACTTACCAAAAACTGACCAGAGTGTTGGCTCTTCCCAAAGGACAATGAGCTAAGCAATTATTGATCTACAAAACAAGTGCATCTTACATGTGTAAGTTATAAATAACTCCGTAAGAAGATATAGGGAAAGGGAACAAGCTAAATAGGAGAGTGTTTATCCAAAATATTTTTAAAATAAATGCAAATAACCTGTTTCAAAAAAATAACAAAGTTGCCTTTCAACCATATCAATTATTTCTAAGGGTTTGAGAATTTAATCCCAAGCAAAATCAAGTATGCCAAGATGCGAGTTATGTGCCAAGTATGATCACGTATCAAACAAATTTCAATGCCATTGCCTTGTCGGATGTAAACTCATTTGGAAGGATTTTACAAAGTTTTGTTGGAAACGATTCTTAAACCTTTGAAATAAAAATCATAGTTTGTAAAACGTTCAAGTATTCCCAAGAAAAAAATTTATAAATATTGGTTTTAAAGCTTTTGTAAAAGATGTCGAGGAAAACAAAGTATGGTGCAAAGAAAATGATGTAATGTTGTTGTCTTTAGAAAATCCTTGAGGAAAACGAATGGATTTCAAATTTATGTAATTTGCATTACATCGAGTAAATCAAATCTAAATACCATATACAAATGTTAAAAATCGAAACAAATAAAAACTTAAGCACCAAGGTAGAAACCAAAGTCAATTCCAAGAACCGGGGTATAAACAAATACCAAATCTAAAGTCCAAAGTTGAGACAATATCAATACCAAAGTCCAAAATCTAGAACAATTAACAAGCTTCAATTCCATGGCGTCACATATAATTTCAAATAGGTCATGGAGCACTAAGTAGCATGGACAACCAAATCAAAGTGTGCCGCAACACTAAAGTGGTTGGATACATGATAGCCATCAACCGCATATCAAAGGTGGTAGGACCGTATCAGCTACCACAAAACCAAATCAAGGGTAGGACCATGTCAACTACCAAACAAAGTTATATCAAAGGGGTAGAATCATGTCAACTACCAACGAGCCAGATTAAGGGGTGAGACCATGTCAACTACCTAGTCAAGCTAAGTTTTGTGCACAATAGCCAGTGTCTACTGTCACTAGCTACAAGTCCATAACCCAAGTAGGCTTCATTGAAACATTTTTATGCTATGATTCCAAATATCAGAATATTCATTTACAAATGACTAAATAAGTCCACTTGCCATCAAAGAACAAAGATTCAAATAAAATAAATGCAAGTGTCCAAGCTTCATCTCAAGCAAGTAAATTTTCAATCATTAATAAAATAAAATTTTGAAGCAAAGGCTAAATCAAATCATCAATCTCAAGGCAAATCAACTCAATGCTAAGGTCTATGCAAGGCAAATCACTTCGTTTTAAATTTCCAAACTTGCAATCATTCAACTAGTTATAGACAAACACAAATTTTTGAGGTATCAAACATTTCAAAAGGCTTGTTCCCCATGCACAAAACTACATACATAGTAACATATTTACATAATATATCTAAATTTCATAAAAACAATCTTGAAACCATTATTCACATCACAAAGTCCATCAAAAGTACATTTTAATGTGAGGTTGTAGAATAGGCATACTTAATTATATTAAAATAATTAAAAATGTTGTATCTATTCACTTCTTAAATAGTGCCTTTTTGCCTTTTGGCACCTTTCTTCGAAAGCTCCGCTTTTCCAACAACTCAATTTATTCCAATATCACCTAAAAATGATATTCAACCATTAATACTCTCAAAGTCCCAATAAAATGATATTCAATCATCAATATCCTTAAATACCCCTAAAAATTTTGGAATACTTTAAATACCCATTTCTAACCCTATTTAATCTTCACTTATTTCTAATTATTTCCACCAAAATTTTATCCAAACTTCATGCCCAATAAGTAGAGAACTTATTTTACCTAATTTTCCTCCTTGGTGAGCTTCTAGTTGAGAGATCCAACAAAATCTTGAAAACCTAAAAAAAATTCTAACTTTTAGAGAGAGAAACAAAAATCATTAAAATCAAGCTTTTGGGAGTGAAAATCCTTATCTTTGGCACTTAGAATCCAAGTTTTGTTGATAGAGCTTGAAGGTTTTGAAAGGTTTGAAATTTGAGAGAAAGTAGGTGGAAGAATAAGGAGATAAGGGAAAAATGAGAAATTTTGGGTTTTAGGCTGATTGGGTAGTCTAGGATCGACTATGGAGAGTCTATAGTCGATCTTGGACTAGTAGGTTTAATATTTTACCCATTTCCCCTTCACAGGATCAACTATAAAAGGTTTATAGTCGATCTTGGATCAGAATGTCCATTTTTGCTTTATTTTCCTTCACAAGATCGACTATAGAGGTTCCTAGTCAATCCTGGTCTAGTAGGTTGGCATTTCCTCCATTTTTCCTTCTTAAGATCGATTTTCCAAACTTGTGAAAGTAGTTTCTTTTAAGGCTTAATCTCATTCTAAATCTCTTCCACAACCTTCATGACTTTTATTTATGAATTTTCAAGGATGAAATTGAGGTTTTAAGTCAACAAAAGTACTTCTTAAGCTCACCAAGTTAATTGTTCAAGTGATGAAATTTACAGATTTCATAATTTTTTATCATAAATGGGAACTACAAATTTAATTTTAGTCGAACTTTTTCAATTTTTTCTTGAAACTAAAATTTAGATTTTATTTTTTTTATATTTTTATTAAATCCAAATGAGGGGTTGTTTGCTTATTTACATTAAATATCTTAAATAAATAGAGAGTAAAAAGCAAAAAAGTAAAAATGAGGACATTTACTTAAATGATATTTAATGTAAATAAGTTGACAGGTTTTATGGGCAATTTGTCTTAGAAACTGCATTCTATTTCAAATGTATCGATACATGTTAATGATGTATTGATACATATGGTCAAGTATTGACACATGTTCATAATGTATCTATACAATTTTTTTCATAACCTAATGTATCGACACATGGCCCAAATGTATCGATATATTTCGTCAATTTTAAAAAAATAAAAAGACAGAACTATATTTTTAAACTCAAAACTATAAATACCTCATATTTTTTGAGGGTTTTCAACCCTCAGTTGTTTTTCTAAGGTATTTCTCTCAACCTAAACCCTTTTAAATTCATTTTTAACTCAAATCTTCATTTTTGATGATTAAATGATGTGGTTTTGAGAAGTTTTGAAAATGTGACATTTTTAAGCTTTGGAAATTTTAAATCTTGACTTCTAGTTTCTGAAAATATGCTTTTGTTGTCCAGATTTTTTGTTGGTGATTAAAGCTTAAAGGTTTTGTGATTTTCTTTAGCATCTAACCTCACCTAAGGTAAGGATGAAAGATTTATGGGTATTTAAGCATGGGTTTTGGTTCGAAAATTAGTTTAGCTAAAAGTGAGTAGTTTTGAAAGTACCTAGAATGATTATTACGAGATTTTTATTTTATAAAATGATTGTGATGATTGTTGTATGATAGGAACACTTGAAAACTCCACGGATATCGTTGAACGAAGTCGTGATTGGAGCTAGGAATTGACTCCCCAATTTGGTGAATGGATACGCCTTTTCAAGTATTTTAATATATAAAGTTAGCATGATTTTTATGGAAAATGGCTATTTAAGCATGTTGAAAAATAATTTCCATAAATGGTATGACAAATGGAATATGATAGGAATGATTATTATGACTTATTACAGTGTTTGGTTAGAAACAATAACTTTGAAATAAAAAAGGAATAGAAAATAAAAAGAGAAAAATACCCTTTTATTATATATATATATATGATTATTTATTTTTATTCAATTTTTTAAATATTAATAATTGATAATTTAATTAAATTATTAACAATTAATAATTTAAATATTAATATTTTATTTATAATTTAATCATTAATATTTTAAAATATTAATAATTTATATAAATTAAATATTAATATGATTCATTTTTCATTTTATTTTATTTTTAAATATTAATAAATGATCATTTATATAAAATATTAATAATTAATAATTTAAATATTAATATTTTATTTATAATTTAATCATTAATATTTTAATATTTTATTCAATTTAAATGTTATTATAATCAATTATTTTATTTTATTTTTAAATATGAATAATTGATAATTTAAATATTAATATTTTATTTATAATTTAATCATTAATATTTTAAAATATTAATAATTTATTTAATTTAAATATTATTATGATTAATTATTTTATCTTATTTTATTTTATTTTTAAATATTAACAATTGATAATTTATTTAAAATATTAATAATTGATAATTTAAATATTAATAGTTTATTTATAATTTAATCATTAATATTTTAAAATATTAAAATTTTATTTAATTTAAATCATATTATGATCAATTATTTTATTTTATTTTATTTTTAAATATTAATAATTGATTGTTATTTTAAAATTTTAATAATAGGTAGTTTACATATTAATATTTTATTTATAATTTAATCATTAATATTTTAAAACATTAATATTTTGTTTAATTTAAATATTATTATTATTATGAATTTTTTATTTTATTTTATTTTTTAAATATTAATAATTGATAATTTATTTAAAATATTAATAATTGATAATTTAGTTATTAATATTTTATATATAATTGAAATGTTATTATAATTATTTATTTTTAATTTATTTTATTTTTAAATAGTAATAATTTATAATTTATTTTAAATATTAATAATTGATAATTTAAATATTAATATTTTATTGATAATTTAATTTTAAAATTTTACAATTTTAATATTTTATTTATTATTTAATATTAATATTTTAAAATTATTAATTTTTTATTAGAAGTTGAAATCAAGGGAGAGAATGAGAAGAGAGAAGAAATAATATTTTATACAAATAGGGTTGTAATTTTTAGAACTTGTAAGGGGTATTTTGGTCTTTATTATTTTTTTATTTTATTTGTCAACCATTGGGAAGCTAATACCATGGGGAATGTAGTATTAGCTATTCCTTAATTTTAGAGGATTTTGAAGAAAACCATTCTTGTGGAATGGCTATTGCTTGAGCTATTTCACAACCAAATAAAGGAACAAAAGTTAAAGTTATTTGATCACTACGGTTTACGATAAGATAATTTTAATCTTATGTTAAAAATTAGGATTTTAAATTAGCACACCAAATAAGATTTAGAACTATATAGTTTAATAATAATCTCTTTTAAAAAAATCCTATTTCATTTAGTATTTCTTTTATTTGAGACAAATACAAAAATTTTAGTGATTGTCATATATATATATATATAGACAGTGAGAGAAAATTTACATTTTGGTGGAGCATTTTTAGTATTGACTAGCAAATATTAGAAAATGCAAAAATAGACATCCTAAAAATGCAGAACGACCGAATCTACACCATGAATTGCAGTTGCCTAAATATAAATGCATAGCTGTCTTTATATGGATTGGCTAATGTACGTAATTGATATCAAAGATCCCATGAGGTGATATTGATCATACATTGCCCCAAACTTTCCTCTGTTCAGCTTATCACCAGTTAATCATCACCTGCAAAATATAACTTTTTCGGAAAGCAATTTTGCCTTACTGGTGTTGGTGGAGTATAGGAAGCAAGAACTATCTTGAACTAATTGCAAACCTTGGTAAGTTACCCTCTGTAAAAACGCACTCTGAATTATATATGCATATATATAGGATTATGTCTTTTTTTCTATAATTTTTAAAGCTTTTGAAAACCAGAATATATATTTTGTGATTCTTTGCACCTGAGATTTATCAAATGTATAATGAAATGCATCCCATAATTTGATTCAACAATAGGTGCATGTATCTCTTTTTCTTAACTAAAAAGGATTGTATAGATACGTGTTTGATTGCACTGATCAGTCAAGCTCTCTTGTTCTCATCTATTGCAGATAGAGTCTGAAATCTCAATAGCATCTGTACGATATGGAGGATGGATTGGAAGCCCCAGGCCCGCTATGGAAGATTATAGTGGTTGCAGCCGTAGCCGCCGGCGTGCAGTTTGGATGGGCACTGCAGCTCTCTCTTCTAACCCCTTACGTTCAAACCCTTGGTGTCCCTCACACCTGGGCGGCTTTTATTTGGCTTTGCGGCCCCATCTCTGGCCTCCTCGTGCAGCCCATTGTAGGCTACAACAGTGACCGTTGCACCTCTCGCTTCGGTCGTCGCAGACCCTTTATTGCTGCTGGAGCCTGCTGTGTTGCTGGAGCTGTTTTCCTCATTGGTTTCGCCAAAGATATAGGCCACAAAGCTGGTGATTCATTGGACAAAAGCACAAAACCTAGAGCCGTTGCTGTCTTTGTTACAGGATTTTGGATTCTCGACGTGGCTAACAACATGTTACAAGGTCCATGTCGTGCTTTGCTTGCTGACCTTTCCGCAAATAATCATAAAAGAATGAGAGTTGCAAATGGATGGTTCTCCTTTTTCATGGCTGTTGGAAACGTTTTGGGTTATGCGGCTGGTTCCTACTCAAATCTTCACAAAATCTTCCCTTTCACAGTAACAACTGCCTGTGATGTTTATTGTGCAAACCTCAAAACGTGCTTCATTATTGATATTCTTTTCCTCTTGTTGGTGACAATAACCGCGATTAGCTGCGTGAAAGAGACGCCATTAAGCAAGGAAGTTATGAAGCAAGAAGAAGAGAAAGCGTCTACGCCTTTGGTTGGGGAGTTATTGACAGCATTCAAGACCTTGAAGAAACCGATGTGGATCTTGCTTCTTGTCACTTGCCTTAACTGGATAGCCTGGTTCCCATTCTTGTTGTACGATACTGACTGGATGGGGAGGGAGATATACGGAGGGCATGTGGACGGAAATGATAATCAACAGAAGCTGTATGATAATGGAGTACGGGCGGGTGCGCTGGGGTTGATGATTAACTCGATTGTTTTGGGTTTTGCTTCCTTGGGATTGGAGAATATTGGGCGCTTGGTTGGTGGGGTTAAAAACTTGTGGGGTGGGGTGAATTTCATCTTGGCTGCATGCTTGGCTTCCACGGTGTGGATCACCAAGGTGGTTGAGGCTTGGAGAGATACACATGGACTCTTGGCCCCTCCAAGCAACATCAAAGGCTCTGCCTTGGCTGTTTTTGGATTGCTGGGTATTCCGCTCTCGGTACGTAACATTCTTCTCTCGTGCCCCTTCTCTGCTCTTACATGTACATGTAAACGCATACTAGATCTATTTAGTTGGAAAAATAATCAATTTTCAAGTAAATTATATCTATATATCAATTTTAAGGACAAAACTTATATGTCTCTCTTTCATTGGGACTGCACGTTTAGCATCTTCCTAAAGTAAACAAGGGTGGGTAAGTAGAATGAAAAACTGACATACAATAATCATTATTGTCTTGTTTTGTGCAGGTCACATTCAGCATTCCATTCGCTTTGGCATCCATCTATTGCTCTGCTTCTGGCGGTGGTCAAGGTAATTAAAATCGTGTGATTAGTGTTGTAATTGCCTATGCTTGTTGTATACTAAGCCTTTCCTATTTTCTAATAATTTTGATGCTGTGAGAATTGTAGGGCTTGCCCTGGGAGTGCTGAACATGGCAATAGTTATCCCACAGGTAAATATTTTCGAATCATTATTCCAACAACGGTTCACATAATTGACACTATTCATTTGTAATTAATAAATTTCTAATTTTCATAAATATATCTTGATACGGTACTTGTCAATTTTTTAACTCTATCTCTCAAGTTTAAAATCGCCCATAAGCTTGTTATTTGCTGTAATCATATTTATACATATACATAGGCTCATTTTGGGCTATGTGACAGATGTTCATATCCGTAGTCAGCGGACCACTTGATGAAGCATTTGGGGGCGGTAACTTACCAGCTTTTGTGTTGGGCTCCATCGTGGCTGCCATTAGCGCTGTATTGGCCATTGTTGCCCTTCCGAATCCACCAAAACAAGTATCTCTCAATCCTGCAATGGCTGGAGGACACTGAGCAAGTGAGCTGGGGTCATGAATAAATCAGGATAGTGGATTTAAATCTTTGCAATAATAAATCCATGCCAAGACAAATTTCATTATGAGTTTATCATAATTTAAATCTATCTCTCATTTTGGACAACTTTTTTTAAGTAATATATTTCGTTTGAAATATAAGGTAGTTCAATCTTTTTTCTGTGTACTTTTTCTTCTTTTAAAATTAATAGATTTTTTAACATTTGGCTCGATGCTTAGTCATTAGTGCATGTATCCCCACTCAGAGTTAGATTTGAGTTCCTTCTTCTCTCAAATCTAAATAAATTAAATTTTCTTGTGAAACATATTTACTTAGACATAATTTAGAAAAAAAAAAAACCTTTTCTCCATTACCTTTTTAATTATCATTTAAAAATGTTGGAGGTTACAATTAGAATTGCTTTCCCTTGATTTGTTTTTAAATATTTTGGAGATTATAATTTTCTCTAAATCATTTTTTATTTATGATGGTTTCTAATTTTGATTTATTTTCTCTTAACTTTCTTTTTGCCATTACAATTTTGTATTATTATGTACAAATAGTTATGTTGCAGCAATAAATGGTTCTAAAATTTTCTTCACTTCAAGGATTTTCATTTTCAAATTTTCTCTCTCAACTCTTTCTACCTCTTTTATAGTTAAGTGAATTAATTATTTGAGAAAAAAATGATATAGAATTTATAATAATTGTGCGCTGGGTTACATTTTTTCTGTATTTCTAAGATGATTTTTTTTTGTTGATTTGAAATTTTTTGTTTTTTTATTTATTTTGAGTTGTGGTTGAATTATGTTTATTTTTTTGTTATCTATTTATAAACGAATTTGTTGAGACATCTCTTGGATGATAGAAATAATGGGAATGAATTGAGGGTATCAGTGGGAGGGTGATGGAATGGTCTATGTGAAGTTTTTTTTTTTTTTTTTGAGTGAAATATGATTTCATTACCTCATCAAATTGAATTACATCTGACATATAAATATATAAAAGGACAATCACTAATACTCACTATAACTTAAGAAATCTTCCCTTTACATGGTTAAAGAACCTCATTAAAAACCTCCTCATAGAAAAACCTTGAGGGATAAAAACCATGAGTAAAGGAAAAGTGTACCCTTTGAACCATATAATCATTGGGATTACAGTATCCATCCTCAACCTAACCACCTTCAAATGAACTGCTAGCCTCTCTAATGATAACAAGTTGAATATCATCAAGCATATGAGATAAATCAAACCAAGCCATTATTTCCTCACTCATGTCTTTTGCCCTTTTAGCCAACAAATGCGTCACTTCATTACCTTCTCTTGGACAATGTAGACTAGCATCACAATTAATGCTCACCATTAGATTAAGGTAGTCTTCTACAATATGGCCCAAGATACCAGACAAGTGTCTTCCTTTAATCCAATCAACCACCACCTTGCAATCCATATCAATCTCTTTTATCATAATATTCTCCCTTTGACAGCAACATAGAGACCAAACTAAGGCAGCTAATTCAACTTCCTCCATTGTTTGACCTATGAGCATTCTTCTTGTGCCAGCTAATTCGACCTCCCCTGATACATTACGAACAACAAATCCAGCTCCCAGCCACCTTTCACCTGTTATCTCAAATATAGTTGCATCCACATTCAGTTTTCTTTCTTTTGGCGCTTCCCATTTACATGTTCTATTTTGTTGAGAGTTCATCCTCCTTGTCCTTACCCCATTAACAAACTTGTATTACTTTATCAAATTGCCAGCTAACTCTGTAAAGCCCGACCTTATAAAATACTATTCATGACATACATGTGATGATAGCATGATTGCATGCTAGGAGAGTCCTGAAAAATTTACAAAAGTCGGTATTGTACCTAGAGGTACAACAAAGTTTATTTAATCCTCGAACTAGATCAAATAGGAATTTTAAGGTGCAATTAAGAGTTTCACAGTTCATGGATGACTTAAAATGGTAATTTGGAGTTTGAAGATCAATTTGGATTCAAATCGAAATTTTTACTAACCAAGGGTAAAATGGTCATTTGTCACTTGGGGACAAAATGAAAATTTTAGAAAAGATTTTTTTGACCCCATTTGACTTATTGGAGTATAATTTGACTTATTGGAGTATGATTTGAGGTTTAGAAGTCAAAAACTTTAATTTCGGTATAATTTGGAGTAAAAGGGTAAAATGGTAATTTTGCCACCTCAGGGGCAAAATTGTAAATTTCCACCACCAGGATATTTTTCCAGCACATGGTCTTCCTTTATCTTCATCTTTGACCCTTGACTAATCATGTGGTGGAGATAAAATGTTTAAATTTTTAAAATTTTAAAAACGGACCAATGACATGATGCCACGTGTCATGCCTTTATTAATTTATTATTTTCCTTTTTAAAAGGCACAAAAATCAGCTCATCTTCCACCCCATGGCTGGCCAAACCAGCAAGAAGAGAGAGAAAATAAAAACAAAACCCTAGAGAGAGAAAATCAAAGAAAAAGTGTGAATTTTCAAGGAAATTAAGTGAAAAATGTGAGATTTTTCTATTAAGCTTGAGTTTTCTTATTCCCAAGCATTTCTCTTTATTTTCCATGATTAAATTACATGTTTTCATGATGAATTCAATTCTGAAAAAATGGGTTAGGAGAGAGAAAGTTGTTGGATTTATTTGATTTTCATTTATGTTAGTGTTTTTAGTTAGTTTAGCATATTTAGAAACAAAACAACAAGAAAAGAATTTATTTTCTCCCCCAACCATTAATGGCTGAATTTACCATGTAGTGAGTGAGGATGAGTTTGATTTTATTCTAGGAGAATTGGTTAAGGAATAATGAATTATGAGCCTAGAAAAATAATGAGAATTTTCGGAGCAAAAATATGAATTTTTACCCACTAGGGGTATTTTCGTAATTTACTATCGAGACTGATAATTTGCACCACACTGAGGGACATTAAGTTAATTTGGGTGCAATTGAGGTATAGAAACTGAAAAGAATTAAATTGGAGTTTAAACAGACTCGTTAGGAATTTAATCGGGTGATAAGACGAATTAGGCCAATATTGAGTTTAGATAGTTACCAGTGCATTTTTGCATTCCATATCATGCATTGGTAGTCTAAATTAGTTTAATTTTGATTTAGTACAAACTTGGTGAAATTCTTGATTTTGTACTGTGTCAAGGTGGTGAGTCCTCCGATAAAGGCAAGGAAATTGCATCCGAGGATCAGTAGACAGAGTGCTTCGAAAGTCTGCATTCTAGACATTGTGAGTAAACTTACTGTCATTTTAATTATCTAGGGTGGTTTTTAGATGCTTTCATGAATTCTATGGAAAAAGGAATTTACAAAGGTAAATTTTCATGTTTTATGAATAAATGAATTTTAATGAAATTAATTTATAAATTGTTTTGGAATTAATAATGATTTTGAAAAATAGAGTACACGGAGATTGTTAATTGTGACAATTTGATTGTTTAAATTGACTGGCTTATGATAAATCGAGCATGATTGGCTAGTTGGCAATTGTATTGAAATGCAAATTGTTTGGTTGCCTTGAAAAACTGCGAATTTCAAAATTGCCATATCATGTTATTGAGTTTTATTATATGGTGGATTATATATTAATTAATCACTACAGTAGGGGGTTTCTATGGACCAGCCTTTTAGAGGGGCACGGTAAATCCCATTATATTCTTACCTTGAACGGAGAGGCGCGTAGGGTATCTCCTGGGGTAAAGCTTAGGGTTCACTTCACGCCAAACCATCACGTGAAGGGGAAATCAGCCAACGCCAAGGAACGGCTATGTTTTCAAAACAAAAATATGATTTATGTGAAATGTGAATTTTAATAGCCTTGATGGTCTCGGTAGGATGCCTCGGCCAAGGTGTCCCCGAGAATAGATTTATGGCACAAGCCTAGATTTTTGTGAGATTCATAAGCCTTTTTACGTATTTTGAACGAGATGTGTTCTAATTGTATAACCCAGTTTATGATGATTTACTTTATTGTCTCCATGTACTCAACTCTAGATGTTTATGATGATGTCTGTTTACTCATTGGGATTTTATAATCTCACCACCCTCCTTTCCACCCATTTCAGGTTCAGTATAGACTGTAGATAGCTGATCTCATCGAGGACTACAATGGGATCTGCATTTTCCAAACCGTAGGTTCACAGTCCTCTTTACTTTTGTTTATTCAGGAGCACTCTTGTTATTGTAAATTAAATTAAATATTTTGACTTACTGTATTTAAGTATGTATAAATTTATTTAGCTTTTACGCTATAAAAATTATTCACGTATAACTCTATAAATATTGTTTTATAAGAAAATAGAATATTTTACTTAATATTTATTTTATTTTCTTATTATATTCAATTAACCATAATTTCGTTTTAAACGAAGATTTTAGACTTTTAAACTCATTTTTAATATGAATTATGTGTTTTGTACTTGTATATTATGTTTTAGCCAGTTTCGAAATTTTTGAAAAAAATGACCAAAATACCCTTGTGAGACGAAAAATAATATTTTATTTATTTAAAGTTGGAAACAGCTGAAAATCTTTTAGAACACGATATTTGACAATGGTTGCTCACAAGTTAACAGAAAAACTGATAGTAAAGCCTTGCAGGGTTTCGGGTTGACATCCCGGGCAATAAGTGTCTACCGGGACACCGTAGCGGTTGTCACGGGCTCGAGGGGAGTACCGGGTCGTGACAATTCGATTGGTATCAGAGCTTTTGGTTTTAAAGATCAAAGTTTTTAGTTTTAAAGTTGTTTTAAAAATTTACAATATTAGTGTGGCCCCAAATTAAGTTAAGTTAGGTTAGGTTGAATAGAATGCATGCATCTGCATATAAAGCCTAAGGTTACCTAAACTTGCTCGTATTTTTTTTATATAGATTACAAGGCCTCCTCGACGCGGACGCCCACCTCTCACTAGATCGGTTGGGAGGGGAAGAGGTCGTTCCCAATGTCATCAGCCAGATACAGTAGAGGAGGAATCAGCTGCATCTACCATTCGGGCAGCACCTGCTGTTGAGCAGACCGATAGTCCTCCACATCCTCCATCTCCTCAGCCACCTACGGGTATTCCCGCCATGCTTACTGAGGCAGCACAAGCATTGGCAGCTTTCTTTGCCGCAATGGCTGGTCAAGCTCACACTGGTCAAGTTCCACCTGTAGTGCCTCCAGCTACTCCTTTAGTTTCACCACCAGTACAGGATGTATCCATTTCCAAGAAGTTGAAGGAGGCTAGGCAATTGGGTTGTGTATCTTTCACGGGTGAGTTGGATGCCACTGTGGCCAAGGACTGGATTAATCAAGTTTCAAAGACTCTCTCTGATATGGGATTAGACGACGACATGAAGTTGATGGTGGCTACGAGATTATTAGAAAAGAGGGCTTGTACTTGGTGGAATTCGGTAAAGTCCCGTTTTGCTACTCCTCAGACATAGTCCAATTTTCTCAGGGAATTCGATGGTCAGTATTTCACTTATTTCCATCAGAAAGAAAAGAAGAGAGAATTTCTGAGTTTGAAACAGGGAAATCTAATTGTAGAGGAGTATGAGACTCGTTTTAAAGAGTTGATGTTATATGTGCCGGATCTGGTGAAATCTGAGTAGGATTAGGCTAGCTATTTCGAGGAAGGGCTCCGTAATGAGATTAGAGAGCGAATGACAGTGACTGGTAGGGAGCCACATAAGGAGGTGGTACAGATGGCTTTACGGGCTGAGAAGTTCGCGAATAAGAATAAGAGGATTCAGACTAAGTTTGCAAAAAGGAAGAATCTTGGTATGTCTTTTAGTTAGCCAGTAAAAAGAGGCAAGGACACAGCTACTTCAGGGAGCACTACTTCTGTTTCCGTGACATCTCCTCGACCTCCATTTCCACCATCACAGCAGAGACCTTCGAGGTTTAGCAGATCTGCTATGACTGGTTCTGGGAAGAGTTTCAGAGGTTTTGACAGATGCAAAAATTGTGGGAATTATCATAGTGGGCTATGTAGAGGGCCAACAAGATGTTTCCAATGTGGACAGATGGGTCATATTAGGAGTAATTGCCCACGGTTAGGACGAGCCACTGTAGCTGCATCATCTCCACCAGCTCGCACTGATATGCAGAGGAGAGATTTTTCTGGGTTACCATCGAGACAAGGAGTAGCCATACGGTCCGGTATGGATAGTAATACCCCGACACATCCACTTTCGAGACCACTGACTCGTACCTCGATAAGAGTTTTTGCTGTGACAGAAGATGAGGCACGGGTCCGACCTGAAGCAGTGACAGGTACTATGTCTTTATTTGATAAAGATGCTTATGTTTTGATAGATTCTGGCTCAGATAGATCTTATGTGAGTACGACATTTGCATCAATTGCTGATAGAAACCTGTCACCATTAGAGGGAGAAATTGTAGTGCATACCCCTCTAGGAGAACAGTTGATTAGAAATACTTGTTATAGAGACTGTAGGGTAAGGGTAGGTGAGGAAGAATTTAGGGGTGACTTAATTCCTCTAGAGATCTTGGATTTTGATTTAATATTGGGTATGGACTGGTTAACTGCACATCGGGCGAACGTGGATTGTTTCTGAAAGGAAGTTGTTCTTCGAAATTTAGAGGGAGCAGAGATTGTGTTTGTAGGGAAACGTCGAGTATTACCATCTTGTGTAATCTCAGCCATCAAAGCTTCAAAATTAATGCAAAAAGGGTATCCGACTTATTTGGCATACGTGATCGATACTTTAAAGGGGGAACCTAAGTTAGAGGATGTCCCAATAGTAAGTGAGTTTCCTGATGTATTTCCTGATGATTTACCGGGACTACCTCCTGATCGAGAGCTTGAGTTCCCTATTGATTTACTTTCGGGTACCGCACCTATTTTTATTCCTCCATATAGAATGGCTCCAGCAGAGTTGAAGGAACTGAAAGTCCAGTTGCAAGATTTGGTGGATAAAGGTTTCATTCGCTCTAGCATTTCTCCTTGGGGAGCACCAGTCTTATTTATAAAGAAGAAAGATGGCACTCTTCGATTGTGTATCGATTACCGTCAGTTGAACCGAGTGACCATCAAGAATAAATACCCTTTACCCCGGATAGATGATCTTTTTGATCAATTACGAGGTGCTATGGTATTCTCTAAGATTGATTTGAGATCTGGGTACTATCAGTTGAGGATTAAGGAGCATGATATACCCAAGATTGCCTTCAGGACGTGTTATGGGCATTATGAGTTTCTGGTGATGCCGTTTGGTTTAACTAATGCCCCGGCAGTTTTTATGGATCTTATGAATAGGGTGTTCCATCCATACTTGGATAAGTTTGTGATAGTATTCATCGATGACATCCTGGTTTATTCGAAGAATGATGATGAACATGCTGCCCATTTGCGCATTGTGTTGCAAACTTTGCGCGAGAGACAACTTTATGCCAAGTTCTCTAAATGTGAATTCTAGTTGAAGGAAGTGGTTTTCTTAGGACATGTGGTATCCGAAGCTGGAATTTATGTCGATCCTAAGAAGATAGAGGCAATCTTACAATGGGAGCAACCAAGAACGGTTACAGAGATTCATAGTTTTCTTGGCTTAGCCGGTTATTATCGGAGATTGGTTCAGGGATTTTCTGTGATAGCAGCTCCTCTGACTCGTTTGACTCGTAAAGGAGTTAAGTTTGAGTGGGATGATGTTTGTGAGAATCGATTTCAGGAGCTAAAGAACCGGTTAACCTCCGCTCCTGTTTTAACACTTCCTGTTAGTGGAAAAGAATTTGTGGTATATAGCGATGCATCTAAGTTGGGATTAGGGTGTGTGTTGATGCAGGACGAGAAGGTAATAGCTTATGCTTCCCGGCAGTTGAAGAAGCACAAGACGAATTACCCTACTCACGACTTGGAGTTAGCAGTAGTAGTCTTTGTATTGAAGATTTGGAGACATTATTTATATGCTGAGCGTTGCCGAATTTTTACTGATCATAAGAGTTTGAAGTATTTGCTCACCCAGAAAGAGCTTAACTTGAGACAGAGACGATGGTTGGAGTTGATTAAGGATTATGACTTAGTGATTGATTATCATCCGAGAAAAGCAAATGTTGTAGCGGATGCCTTAAGTCGTAAACCCTCATCGTCGTTAGCAACACTTCAGAGTTCTTATTTTTTGATGTTACTTGAGATGAAATCTCTAGGGATCCAGTTGAATAATGGTGAGGATGGAACCCTACTTGCTAGTTTCGTCGTGAGACCTTCATTGTTGAATCAGATCAGAGAATTGCAAAAATCTGATGATTGGTTGAAACAGGAAGTTCAAAAGCTGCAAGATGGAGAAGCTAGTGAGTTTAGACTCAGCGATGATGGTACTTGGATGCTTAGAGACCGAATTTGTGTCCCTAAGGATGATCAGTTGAGATGAGCTATTTTGGAGGAAGCTCATTCTTCCGCCTACGCTTTACATCCCGGAAGCACCAAGATGTATCGGACTATTAAAGAAAGTTATTGGTGGTCGGGTATGAAACGAGACATAGCAGAGTTTGTAGCGAAATGTCTCACATGCCAACAGATCAAGGCGGAGCATAAAAAACCGTCAGGTACTCTTCAACCTTTACCGATTCCTGAATGGAAGTGGGAACACGTGACTATGGACTTTGTGTTGGGTTTACCGCGGACACAAAATGGGAAGGATGCTATTTGGGTGATTGTGGATAGATTGACTAAGTCCGCCCATTTCTTGGCTACCCATAGCACGTATTCTATTGAGAGGCTGGCAAGACTTTATATAGATGAGATTGTGAGATTACACGGAGTCCCAGTTTCTATTGTGTCAGATCGAGACCCTCGATTTACTTCTCGATTTTGGCTGAAATTTCAGGAAGCTCTTGGAACTAAATTGAGATTTAGTACTGCCTTTCATCCACAGACAGATGGTTAATCTGAAAGAACTATTCAGACCTTGGAGGATATGTTACGGGCTTGTGTCATTGACTTTATCGAGAGTTGGGACAGACACTTGCCATTGGTGGAGTTTGCTTATAATAATAGTTTTCAGTCTAGTATTGGGATGGCACCATACGAGGCTTTGTATGGAAGGAAATGCCGAACTCCATTCTGTTGGAATGAAGTAGGTGAGAGGAAATTGGTGAATGTGGAATTGATTGATTTGACAAACGATATGGTCAAAGTTATTCGAGAGCGATTAAAGACAACTCAAGATAGGCAGAAGAATTATTCGGATAAACGAAGGAAAGATTTGGAGTTTGAAGTCGACGATAAAGTTTTTCTTAAGGTTTCTCCTTGGAAAGGTAATAATTTGAAATTTCCAAGTATTAAATCTTATTTGATTATACTATTGTGATAATTTGTGATATTTATTGGATGATAAAAGGTGTGATTCGATTCGCGAAGAGGGGAAAGCTCAATCCAATATACATTGGACCCTTTCGTATCATTGAAAGGATTGGGCCAGTGGCTTACAAACTTGAATTACCCTCAGAGTTAGATCGGATTCATAATGTCTTCCACGTCTCGATGTTGAAAAAGTATGTTCCCGATCCCTCTCACATTTTAGAGACACCTCCCATTGAGTTGCATGAGGATTTGAAGTTCGAGGTGCAGCCTGTACGTATTCTAGATCGAAAGGATCGAGTGCTAAGGAACAAGAGCATTCCAATGGTGAAAGTATTGTGGAAGAATGCTCGAATGGAGGAGATGACGTGGGAAGTCAAGAGCCAGATGAGAAACCAATATCCACATCTTTTCTTCGAATCAAGTAAGTGAAATTTTGAGGTCAAAATTTTATTTTAAGGGGGGTAGTGCTGTAAAGCCCGACCTTATAAAATACTATTCATGACATACATGTGATGATAGAATGATTGCATGCTAGGAGAGTCCTGAAAAATTTACAAAAGTCGGTATTGTACCTAGAGGTACAACAAAGTTTATTTAATCCTCGAACTAGATCAAATAGGAATTTTAAGGTGAGATTAAGAGTTTCACAGTTCATGGATGACTTAAAATGGTAATTTGGAGTTTGAAGATCAATTTGGAGTCAAATCGGAATTTTCACTAACCAAGGGTAAAATGGTCATTTGCCACTTGGGGACAAAATGGGAATTTTAGAAAAGATTTTTTTGACCCCATTTGACTTATTGGGGTATAATTTGACTTATTGGAGTATGATTTGAGGTTTAGAAGTGAAAAATTTTAATTTCGGTATAATTTGGAGTAAAAGGGTAAAATGGTAATTTTGCCACCTCAGGGGCAAAATTGTAATTTTCCACCACCAGGATATTTTTCCAGCACATGGTCTTCCTTTATCTTCATCTTTGACCCTTGACTAATCATGTGGTGGAGATAAAATGTTTAAATTTTTAAAATTTTAAAAACGGACCAATGACATGATGCCACGTGTCATGCCTTTATTAATTTATTATTTTCCTTTTTAAAAGGCACAAAAATCAGCTCATCTTCCACCCCATGGCTGGCCAAACCAGCAAGAAGAGAGAGAAAATAAAAACAAAACCCTAGAGAGAGAAAATCAAAGAAAAAGTGTGAATTTTCAAGGAAATTAAGTGAAAAAGGTAAGAATTTTCTATTAAACTTGAGTTTTCTTATTCCCAAGCATTTCTCTTTATTTTCCATGATTAAATTACATGTTTTCATGATGAATTCAATTCTGAAAAAATAGGTTAGGAGAGAGAAAGTTATTGGATTTATTTGATTTTAATTTATGTTAGTGTTTTTAGTTAGTTTAGCATATTTAGAAACAAAACAACAAGAAAAGAATTTATTTTCTCCCCCAACCATTAATGGCTGAATTTACCATGTAGTGAGTGAGGATGAGTTTGATTTTATTCTAGGAGAATTGGTTAAGGAATAATGAATTATGAGCCTGAAAAAATAATGAGAATTTTCGGAGCAAAAATATGAATTTTTACCCACTAGGGGTATTTTCGTAATTTACTATCGAGACTGATAATTTGCACCACACTGAGGGACATTAAGTTAATTTGGGTGCAATTAAGGTATAGAAACTGAAAAGAATTAAATTGGAGTTTAAACGAACGCGTTAGGAATTTAATCAGGTGATAAGACGAATTAGGCCAATACTGAGTTTAGATAGTTACTAGTGCATTTTTGCATTCCATATCATACATTGGTAGTCTAAATTAGTTTAATTTTGATTTAGTATAAACTTGGTGAAATTCTTGATTTTGTACTGTGTCAAGGTGGTGAGTCCTCCGATAAAGGCAAGGAAATTGCATCCGAGCACCAGTAGACAGAGTGCTTCGAAAGTCTGCATTCTAGACATTGTGAGTAAACTTACTGTCATTTTAATTATCTAGGGTGGTTTTTAGATGCTTTCATGAATTTTATGGAAAAAGAAATTTAAAAAGGTAAATTTTCATGTTTTATGAATAAATGAGTTTTAATGAAATTAATTTATAAATTGTTTTGGAATTAATAATGATTTTGAAAAATAGAGTACACGGAGATTGTTAATTGTGACAATTTGATTGTTTAAATTGACTGGCTTATGATAAATCGAGCGTGATTGGCTAGTTGACAATTGTATTGAAATGCGAATTGTTTGGTTGCCTTGAAAAACTGCGAATTTCAAAATTACCATATCATGTTATTGAGTTTTATTATATGGTAGATTATATATTAATTAATCACTACAGTAGGGGGTTTCTGTGGACCAGCCTTTTAGAGGGGCACGGTAAGCCCCATTATATTCTTACCTTGAACGGAGAGGCGCGTAGGGTATCTCCTGGGGTAAAGCTTAGGGTTCACTTCACGCCAAACCACCACGTGAAGGGAAACTCAGTCAACACCAAGGAGCGGCTATGTTTTCAAAACAAAAATATGATTTATGTGAAATTTGAATTTTAATAGCCTTGGCGGTCTCGGTAGGATGCCTCGGCCAAGGTGTCCCCGAGAATAGATTTATGGCACAAGCCTAGATTTTTGTGAGATTCATAAGCCTTTTTACGTATTTTGAACGAGATGTGTTCTAATTGTATAACCCAGTTTATGATGATTTACTTTATTGTCTCCATGTACTCAACTCTAGATGTTTATGATGATGTCTGTTTACTCATTGGGATTTATAATCTCACCACCCTCCTTTCCACCCATTTCAAGTTCAGTATAGACTGTAGATAGCTGATCTCATCGAGGACTACAGTGGGATCTGCATTTTCCAAACCGTAGGCTCACAGTCCTCTTTACTTTTATTTATTCGGGGGCATTCTTGTTATTGTAAATTAAATTAAATATTTTGGCTTACTGTATTTAAGTATGTCTAAATTTATTTAGCTTTTACGCTATAAAAATTATTCACGTATAACTCTATAAATATTGTTTTATAAGAAAATAGAATATTTTACTTAATATTTCTTTTATTTTTTTATTATATTCAATTAACCATAATTTCATTTTAAATGAAGATTTTAGACTTTTAAACTCATTTTGAATATGAATTATGTGTTTTGTACTTGTATATTACGTTTTAGCCAGTTTCGAAATTTTTGAGGAAAATGACCAAAATACCCTTGTGAGACGAAAAATAATATTTTATTTGTTTAAAGTTGGAAACAGCTTAAAATCTTTTAGAACACGATATTTGACAATGGTTGCTCACAAGGGAACAGATAAACTGATAGTAAAGCCTTGAGGGGTTTCGGGTTGACATCCTGGGCAATAAGTGTTTACCGGACACCGCGGCGGTTGTCACGGGCTCGAAGGGAGTACCGGGTCGTGACAAACTCTATTACTTGCAGCGGCTCATAACTCTTGTTCTTGAAAATCTTCATATTGCGTGCTTTCCAAAAATCCCATAGGGGACACTCACAATTTCTTTTATCTTTTTTTTCTCCATCATGTGGAATAAATGAAATATCCAATCTGGCACAAAAGAAAACATCACCTCTAATTGCCTAAAACCCCATTTCAAAATTAACCGTACTGCCCTAGCTAGCGAGCAACAGTAGAGACAATGGAAAGCCGTTTCCATCTCATTGTCACAAGATGGGCAATTACATTCAGTAATAATGCACCTTTGAGTTAATGCTTGACGGGTTAGGAGAATATCGTTAATTGCCTTCCACAAGAACAAAATGACTTTCCTTGGTATGTTTAGATGCCAAATTCGTTTCCAAAAGCCCATCATATTTCTACTTGAATTACTAGCATCATGCATTGACATAGAAGAGTAAGCCATTTTATACCCTGAATTCACAGAGTAGTGGCCATGCCTATCATAAAATCAAACCTGTTTATCAATAGGTCAACTATAGCTCAAAGGAATTGACAAAATCAAACCACGTTCGTAAGGAGGAAGTAAAGTGGTGATTTTCTCTTCGTCCCATATCATAGTTCTATGATTAATCAACTCCGACACCCTCATACCATCATTAATTGAGTGATCAAAAAAAGTGAACAGCCTAGGTGACTCATATGGAATCCAATTATCCTTTAAGACGCTAATACTCTGACCATCACCTATTTTCCAAATTAATCCCTTGCTAACCATTTGTTGACTCTCCCAAGTACTTCTCCATAAATAGCTTGGGTTAACACCAATTGGAGCATTTAAAAAATCTGTAGTAGGGAAGTATCTTTCTTTAAGAACTTTGTAAGCAAGGGTAGGTTCTTTCATCTGGAGTCTCCAACCCTGTTTCGCAAGCATGGCTAAAGTGAAACACTTGATATATCTGAAACCCATTCCTCTTAAAAATTTAGATTCACACAACGATTTCCAATTCTTTCAATGGATTTTTGGATCCTTGCTATTTCCACCCCACCAAAATTGTGCAATCACAGAGTCAATTTCATGACAAATGGAATTCGGTAGCTTGAAACAGCTCATAATGTAAGTTGGAATTGCTTGCGCTACAGATTTAATAAGAATTTCTCTCCCTGCTATAGATAACAATTTATTGTTCCAATTAGAAATGCGTTTAACAACCCTTTCTTTTACATAACTGAAAATCTATTTTTTGGAACCTTTTGCAACTAAAGGCATTCCCAAATGCATACCACCCCACTGTGCTTCGTTAATACCAAGAATTTGACTTACCATTGCTCTATCCTCTGCTGAAGTATTTCTAGTAAATAACAAGCAAGATTTATCCTTGTTGATTTTCTAGCCTGAAGCAGCTTCATATTTTTCAAAAATTTCCTTCAATACTTGTACTTCTTGCTGTTTGACCTTTTCAAAAATCATACTGTCGTCTGCAAACAAAAGATGAGTAATAATTATCCCACAACGGCATATCTTCATTCTCGAAATACTCTTTATCGCCTTAGTCCAATTTATTAAGCTAGAAAGGGCTTTTGACACAATTACGAAAAAGAAAAGAAGAAGGTGGATCACCTTGACGTAAACCTCTCAAGGGTACAAATCTCTATCCTGGTACACCATTGATTAACGCCGAATATGACACCATTGTAATGCATATCCAAATCATATCAATAAATTTTCCTTCAAAGCCCATCTTTCGCATGATTTCCTTGACACAAGTCCACTCCACGCTGTCGTAAGCTATGCTCATATCAAGTTTAAGAGAAAAATTGCTTGTCTTCCCCATTCTTTTGTTATGTAAAGCATGGATCATTTCTTGGGCCACAATGACATTATCTGATATTTACCTACCTTGTACAAAAGCACTTTGATTTTTTGAAACGATGGTTGGCAAGATAAGTTTAAGTCTGTTTGTGAGAACTTTGGATGCAATTTTGTAAAGGGTATTACACAGACTAATTGGCCGAAATTGGCTCACTTTCTTCGGTTGACTGACTTTTGGAATCAAGACTGGATGTGTATGATCAATATCCGGATCCTGGATCCTTCCTTCCAAAAATTCAACAACATATTTATGCACATCATTCTTAAGGTTTTCCCAAAATTTTTGAAAAAATACTGCAGGGAAACCATCAGGGCCTAGGGTTTTTGTGGTATGCATTTGAAACAAAGCTAGCCTTACCTCTTCCTTCTAGATCTCGCCATTCAATTGCCCATTCATCTCAAGCATTACCTTAGCTTGAATTCTTGTCAATATTTCTACAATTGCCGTTGTTGGATTCGATTTAGTAAATAATTGAGAGAAAAAACTACTGACCTCCTGATGAAGTTCTTTTTGTGACTCCATCCATGCATCATCTTCCTTCTTTATAGCCCATATTGTGTTTTTTCTCCTTTTCCCTTTGGTTCTCTGATGAAAGAATTTTGTGTTCTTATCACCATCTCGTAACCACTCAATTCGGGAATGTTGTCTCCACATCACCTATTCATCCCGAGTCAAGCTATTTAGCTCTGCTTGAGTATGTTTCAACTTTTGTAGATTAACTTCTGTCAAATGCATATCCTGAATTTTTTCTTTTTTTTCCTAATCTTCACTTGCAAAAGATTTAAAGGGTTTGGTTTCTAAGCCCGTAACCAGTTTTTAATTCTCTCTAGTTTACCATAATCCCATATGATTCATCTGCCTGAGTAGATAAAGTGTTCAATATAGCTTTGTTACATACCTCATCAAATAACCATGCTTCCTCATAATGGAATCGTCTTTGCCAACGTACCTTTTGAAGATGAAATAAATCCAACCTTTGTGCCAGGTGGTCAGAAGCTCTTAAATATTTATTAAATACTGAAGCTCGTAGGAATTGCTTTCTCCACTTTTTCGTACATAAAGCCCTGTCCAATTGACAACGAATAAAGACTTCTGCATCTCGGTTGTTCCACCAAGTATACTTTGGCCCTTTGTAACCCATATCCTTTAATGCACAGTCAGAGCATGTCTCATAGAATTCACTCATTTGTACCTCTCTTCTTTCTTGCCCACCTTCCTTTTCACTAGCAAAGAATATTTCATTGAAATCCCCCACCCATAACCACGCCAACTGCGATTGCGTCCCAAGCTATCTAAGTGAACTCCAACTTTGATGTCTATCTTTTGTTTCGGGTAGACCATAAAATCCAATAAATCTCCACTTGGAACCTCTCACCCAAATTTTCGTGTCTGTATGGTTTCTAGAATAAGAAGTCATAGTAATATCAACATCTTTCCTCCAAACAATTGCTAGTCTTACCGCTCTTCCATTAGCATCCATTGCCAGACACCCATCCATTCCAAACCTAATTCTCATTTTCTCCATCTCCGAGCTACTCTTTTTTGTCTCCATCAAAAAGACTACATCGAGGATTTTTGCTTCAAATATAATCTAGGAGCATTTGAGTTGTATAAGGATTCTCGAGTCATTGATAATTCCAACAAATTATCCTCATTTATCCAACCAGTACTGGTCATTTTGACCATTCTGCACCGCTGGTTCAATAAAAACTATGTCAACTAATTTTAACTTCTTCTCATTTTCCACCACTTTCTTCTTTGGGGATTCAGCCTTCCTCCTCAACTTATTTGACACTCTTACCATGTTGGTCCTGTTAATGTGTGCTAGAGGGGGGTGAATAGCATAATTTGGCTCTTGACAATGTGTGGAACTAATTTTCAGAACTCAAGAAATTAAAAGCAGAGTATAAGATGCACAACAATTTACAGTGGTTCGGTCCAAGATCTACATCCACTACCTTGATTATCCAACCAAGGATTTTCCAACGATTCACTAAAAACCCGGTGAAATTTATAAGCTTTCACCAAGCTTTTACAATGACTTTTCGTAGGCGTAGCCAAAACCTTTACACTAGTTTTTCACGGGCTCAACTAAAACCTAAAGTGGTTTTCCAAGGCTCAACCACAATCTATAACATTCAAGCTTTCCAAGCTTGAACAACCTTTTAGAGTGACTCTCTCACTATAAGTATACAAGAAGAAATGGTAAAAGAAAGTACCTATGATCACAAGTTGATCTGATTGGTACAAGATGAGTGCTAAATACAATGATAAATAGTAGGCGTTTAAGTGCAAACAAGAGCAGTGAAGCTTTTCTAGTTTTTCTACTTTCTATAGCTCAAATCACATTCAAAGCTTCTACAAACTTGTTTCTCATTGTTGGAAGACCCTTTTATATTTGGAGATGCAACTCTGATGGCAGTTTGACAATTTATATCCATTGGAAACAGTTGAGGATGAGTTCTAACCGTTAATCTGTCTTGTAGTATTCTAGTTCAAATTGCAGATAGATAGATCTTAGTCGACTAACTTGGTTGACTAAGTTGGTTCTATTTCTCAAACTCTTCAGCCTGCCATTTCTCCAATTTGAAGTTTGGTCAACCAATGTTCTTCCTTGTTAAACCAACAAGCTTCCTCCTTGTTATTCAGTTACATCTTGTTGATTTTATCACTCTTTTTCTTTAAAAAATAGTCTTTGAAGATTTAAAAAATTAATTTCATGTACTAATTTCCTGCACAGTCAAGTAAAGAAATTAGACACAAATAAATGGAAATGTTTTATTATCATCAAAAACTAATTAAGCCAACAATCTCCCCTTTTTTGATGATGACAAAACACTCATTGATTAACAACATAATGTCATTTTAAATTCTTTTTAGTTTTCTGTAAGAATTGAGGATTGCTCCCCTTAAGTATAAGCTCCCCCTTAGTGTGTGCATATTTGCTTATTTCATTTCAAACAGTTTTATTCTCATCATATAGAAAATGATATTGTTATATTTAAAGAATATATATGTGCAGCACGATATACTGATTTGCATCCAGAGATTTTCAGTTGCAAGTTTTGACAGATTTTTATCTATGTTCCAGCAGTTGTCAACAGTTAATTGATTTCAGATTATGTCTACATCATCCACATTTCAATTGGTATGATTTATGCTTCATCTATAACTCATTCTCATCAGACATTATATAAACATTATCTTATTAGCATGTAAATCCATATCAGCATACTAGCAGCAAATTTTGTTTGTGAAGGTCAACATATCAAAACATCAACATACTTCAGTTTACAGCAGTTAAATATCATAAACATATCAGCATTCATACTTCACATACATCCACATAAATAACAAAATTAAAGTTAAGTGTTTAAGTGCCACCAAAGCACAAATATCAGTTGAATAAAAAGTATTATGAAAATGCCCTTAAACTAGTTATGCTTCCTATCTCCTACTTTTCTAATTTCATGCTCCCTTGGTTCTGTTTTCTTCCCTTTCCTAGGTTTTTGGTTCCTCTACCCTAGTACCATTCTACTCCCCTTTTTTGTCAGCATCAAAAGAGGGCAATTCTACTTATCGGATGAAGTAGAGGGAGAGGATTCAGTTCCATAAAAAGGGTTAAGAGGAAATGGAGAGGGTTATCAGAGAGAATATGACTTTCTAGGAGAGGATTCTAGAGTAGATTTGTTTGAAATATGAACTGGACTGTGAGGAGAAGAGGCTGAAACTAGTTTGGACTTTTCTGCCAAATTAAAAGACTTTTTTCTTTTGAGAAAAGTTGTCTTGGTTGCCACAGTCTTCCTTCCTTTAGTTGGTTGTTTTGCCTCAACTAGTGGTGCTGTGGTGGCTTCTGGTTTCCCTGTTTTTGCTTTTGGTTTGGGAGTTGAAGCTAGTTTCTTTCCTTTTCTTACATTTGCACCATCTTTCTCAGTTGCTGTCTTGACAGTGTCTTTTTCAGCTTGTTCCTTTCTGACCATTTGATGAAAAATGTCCATAATGGAAACTTCCTCTAAGTTCGGAGAAAAGGCCTGCTGTTTCTCAATTTCTGCATCGGCTACTTTAATTCCTTGTTCTCAGTCATTTTTGTTTTGAGATTTAGGAGAGGATGATTTGGCTGGTTGTTCAACTCTTTATGGGGAGTCCTCAGTTTGTAGAACAAGACTGGCAGACTTGTAGGTAGAGCCTTCTGCTTAAGTGTCAGAACTTGTAGACTTCTCTGCTGGCTCTGCTAAACTTTTAGCACCTTGTTGTGTAGGTGCGATGTTGGATGTGGCAGAATTGTCTGCAGCCACAGGTTCAGACCCCATGTTTTCCTTTTTCTTCAGCTTGTTTTCTAACTCAATGATCTTATCTTCCATTTTTTGTAGCTTCACTCCTTGGTCAGTCAACTTACCATCAATCCTCATAAGTAAATTAAAAATCATCTCATTCGAAAATCTGGAAGGAGCTTCTTTAAGTTGAGTAGACAAACTGTGATCTTTTCTTAGGCCAATTTTGGAGGTTTTGATAAACTTTTCTCCATTGAGCACATACCCCATCTTAATTAAGCTGTCATAATAAATGGCTTGGTCTCTAGTTTTTACCAGGTCCATATTATACCTTTAGCCCATATTCCTATCTTCTGCACAAGGGATGTAATCACATTCCCATATGGCAGATTTACCTTATCAAGTCTGTAGGCACTTCTCATTTTCTCAATCATAAACCTCCCCAGATTTAGAGACACTCCATTAAAAGCATGCTCCATCAGCCAAAGATCTTGGAGACTGATGTAGCTAAGACTTCCACTCCTCTCTTGAATGTTTGTTGCAATGAAGTAATGCAGTATCCTAATCTGTGGATTGATTATTAGACTTGAATTACTTTTAGAGGAGTATTTTTCTTTTCTTCAAGTGATAATCTCCCACAATGAGGACGGATCATATTTCTCTAGAAGTTCAAATTCACCTACTTCACCCTCTGATTTCAGCAAGTTCCCTAAATCTCCAGCAGTCATAATAAACTCTTTTCCATTCAAATAGACATTCAGCCCATCTTCTATATTGAAATGCCCCATACTTTGATATGGTAATAAATAAAGTTGATCGGATGCAAATTGAGGCCAATTATAATGTCTAAACGTGATGGAAGATGAAAAGAATAGTTTAGGATAAAATGATCCGCAAGCGAAAAGATAACAATAAAATAATAATATTTATTCGGAGAAGAATTTGTAAGATAAAAGAGTGATTCGGAGGTCAAGTGAGGCATAATAAGGAACTTTGGGAACCAAAGAGATAAGATAAAATTTTTAGAATAAAATAATATTTTATTAATGAAATAATATTAAAATATTAATATTTAGTCGGATGTCGAAATCAGTCACGAAGAAAAATCATAGGGTTGATCCAAGTGGGGGAGAAGATGACAAGCCTGACTCTATAAAATATTTGTCATGACATACATGTGATGGATAGTATTTTTACATGCTAGGAGAGTCCCGAAGAATTTACAAAAGTTGGTATTATACCTAGAGGTACAACAAAGTTGATTTAAGCTTCGAACTAGATCAAATAGAGATTTTAGGGTGAAATTGAGAATATTAAAGTCCTAGAATGGTTTAATCTGGTGATTTGGAGTTCGAGGATCAATTTGGAGTCAAACTGAAATTTTCACTATCTAGGGGTAAAATGGTCATTTGCCACTTGAGGACAAAATGGGAATTTTTAGAAAAGATTTTTGGCCCCATTTGACTTATTGGAGTAAGATTTGAGGATTAAGAAGTGAAAAAAATGTATTCTTGGTATTTTTCAAAGCATAGGGGTAAAATGGTAACTTTGCCACCCCATGGGCAAAACAGTAATTTTCCACCACCAGGACATTTGTCCAGCACATGGTCTTCCCCTATCCTCAATTTGACCATTGACTAATTTTGTGGTGGAGGTAAAAGGATTAAAATTTTTAAAGTTTAAAAAACGGGCTAATGACATGATGCCATGTGTCATGCCTTTATTAATTTATTATTTTCCTTTTTAAAAGGCACAAAAATCAGCCCATCTTCTACCCCATGGCTGGCCAAACCAGCAAGAAGAGAGAGAAAATCAAAGAAAAAGTGTGAATTTTCAAGGAAATTAAGTGAAAAATGTGAGATTTTTTCTATTAAGCTTGAGTTTTCTTATTGCCAAGCATTTCTCCTTATTTTCCATGATTAAATTGCATGTTTTCATGGTGATTTAATGGCTGGTCATATGGGTCTAGAGAGAGAAAATTGTTGGATTGATTTGATTTTAAGTTATGTTAGTGTTTTTAGTTAGTTTACCATATTTAGAAACAAAACAACATGAAAAGAATTCATTTTTCCCCATCACCATTATTGGCCGAATTTTCTAGAGAGGATATTGTAGTTGAAATTGATGATATTTTATGATATTTGGGTGATATTTGATGTTTGGTGAGGCTAGAAATTAAATGGGAAATTTTGGTGTAAAAATATGAATTTTTACCTAATGTATAGACATGTGTGATTATTGATCCGAGACTGATAAATTGAATCTCATTCATAGTCACTAAGGTAATTTAAGTATAATTGGAGTGTAGAAAGTGAAAGAAATTGATTTGAAGTTAAATTGGAGGTTTTAGCCAATTACATCGAGAATAATGCGAATTAGGTCGAATACCGTATTTAAACGGCTATTCGAACATTTTGTAACACATTTCATGCATTCATATAGATTTAGAGAGCCTGAAATAGTTTATGAGAAATTGACACAATTTATTGAAATTCGTGTCACGTATGATGTATAGGTGGTGAGCCCTCTAACAAGAGTAAAAAAACTGTGCCCGAAGATCGAGAATAGGAGTATATCGAACTTTCAGTACTGTGTGTAACCTTATCATCATTTTAATTATCTAAAGTATGATTTTAATCGATTTTGGTGGAATTTTATGAAAATGAGTTTAAATGGTTAATTTTTGGTTTTACAAATAAAATATGTTTAAATAAAATGATTTTATAAATTGTCTTGAAACGAAATAACGATTTTGAAAAATAGAGTAATTGGAGACCACTGGTTTGTTGTAGATTTATGATTGGAATTGATGGCTTATGTTAATGTGTTGGCATGACTGGCTGGGCTGCGATTTATGAATTGTATGAATTGTTTTATTTTACCCTTGCAGGCTGGGTAGTAATATATTAGCCCTGTCATGCTGTCAAAATTTTATTTATTGGTGGGATGGTTATTAGCTTACTGCAGTGAGCGGATTTTCGTGGACCAACCTATTAGAGGGGCATGGTAAACCCCGTTATATCTTACCTCAGTATGAGAGGCACAGGTGGATAACTCATGAGGCTAACAGTTTTAGAGTTCACTTCACGCCGAACCACCTCGTGATGATGAACTCCGCTAACGCCAAGGAACGGCTATATTTTCAAAACAAAAACATGATTTATGTGTTCAAAATTTTTTAACAGCCTTGGAGAACTCGGTTGGGATAGTCCTCAATCAAGGTATCCCTGATAACTGAGTATGATAATGATTTTGGCACGAGTCAAAGTTTTAAGAAATTCATAAGCCATACTGATTACTTGATTTAAATAAATTAATTTCATTTGATTGAAATAAGTCGAAAAATGATAAATTACAGTTTGATAAAATGTTTTAATAGTCTCCTTTTACTCGCCTTTAGATATTTTAAATGATATTTGTTTACTCATTGGGATTATATAATCTCACCACCCTCCATTCCACCCATTTCAGGCTCAGGATAGTCAGTAGATAGCTCATTTCATCGAGGATTACAATTGGACTAGCATCCTCAAAATTTGTAGGTTTATCTCTCTAGATACTTTTAGTCGTTCGTGGGCCCACGTGTCACTACAAATTTAATTTTATACTTTGATTATCTGTATTACAATATATATGAATTTATTTTACTTTTACGCTGTAAAAATTATTTATGCAGTGTTCTTAAAATATTGTTTTATGAGAAAATTGAATATTTTATTTAATATTTTTATTTTTTACTAATAGTCATAATTTCATTTTAAACGAATGTTTTAGACACCCAAAATTATTTTTGATTATGAAATATGTGTTTTTCACTTACATACTACATTTTTAACTGATTTTGAGATTTTTGGAAAAAATGACTAAAATGCCTTTGTGAGACAAAATTTTCGTTTTATCTGTTTTAAGTTTGAAATAGCTCAAAATTCTTTAGAACATAATATTTGGCAATAGTTACTCACCGGGGAAAACGAGAAACTGATATTAAACCTTGTGGGATTCCGGATGGCATTTCGAGAGATAAGTGCCCATCGGGACACCGTAGCGGTTATCACGGGCTCGAAGGGAGTTCCAGGTTGTGACATATATAGTCATCAGATTCTACTAATTCCTTTTCTTTCAAAGCAATGCTAGAGTAAAATTCTTTAACCAGACTTGGACTATATGACCTATTCTTAAAGATGCTATAACCTTTAAGTTTAAGCTCATCAAAATACTCAGATAGACTGGTTTGGATTTCTACATTTTCCTTAAAGCTCTTCCAATCAATAAACTTTCCGTAGGAGATTGGTGCATTTTCTATATTCTTGAATCTATACTCATGCAGTTTATTTCTAAATTTTGAAGAAGAAGAGAAACTGATACCTTTTTAGAGTGAGGGTTCTGTATCTTTTTTCTTGTGCATTCTCTGCTTGTTTTCTCTTAGTTTCTCGACTATTTCCTTCACTGAGGCTGGCACAATTTTTTGCTTCTTTTTTTTACTTTCTTTTCCAGTTTCTTCCTCCATTGACCTTTTTCCTTTCTTCTTCTCTGATACTTCTTTACTCTGAGATGTTCTAGCCATTTTAGTTCTAGAAATTTTTGAAGGTCTGAGTCAATTTTAGAGGCAACTAGGAAGATTTATGTTTTTGTTTTCAGGACAGCGGTTTGCAAAGGAGAGGGAAGAAGAGGTTGGCAGCAGTTATTACTCAGAAAACTTCTCATATTCTTTTAAGAATCGCCTTGCTTGTATTTCTTTATATTTTCAAATCTCCCTCTAAAATTTTGATTATTTACCTTTGGCAACTCTACTCTTTTCCTCTTTACACCCGATAAATCAAATTTTTTACCACAATTTACTCCTTTTTCATTAAACTCACTAAGTCTTATTATTTAAGGATGTCAGGCCACTCTTAGTTGACTAAGAATTCCTTAGTCGACTGAATGCATTTTGTTTTCAATGTGAGAGTCACAGATTTTCTTATAATTCCTTCACATTAACCATCCCCAAATTTCTTCTAATCTCACAAAATCTATCTTCACTCAGTGGTTTGGTAAAAATGTCTGCTAATTGGTGTAGAGTATTCACAAAGTCTATTTTAATGTCATTTTTCACTACATGGTCTCTAATGAAATGGTGTCTAATTTCAATGTGCTTAGTCTTAGAATGTTGCACAGGATTTTTTGATATATTGATTACACTTGTGTTATCACAGTATATTGGTACATTATGCTAATTATTGCATAATCTTTTAATTGTTGCTTGATCCAAAGGATTTGTGCATAGCAACTACCTAATGAAACATATTCAGCCTCTACTGTAGATAGTGCTATTGAGTTTTGCTTCTTGTTGGACCAAGACACAAGCATCCTTCTTAAAAATTGGCATGTTCCACTAGTGTTTTTCCTATCAGTTCTGCTGCCAGCAAAGTCAGCATCTGAATATCCAACTAAGTTAAGAGTTGAGTTTCTAGAGTACTATATTCCTAGTTCTTGAGTGTCTATGAGGTATCTAAAAATTCTCTTAACAGCTGTTAGATGTGATTTCTTAGGCTGTGACTGAAATCCAGCACATAAACACACACAAAACTGAATGTCTGCTCTACTTACTGTTAAATAAAGAAGAGAGCCAATCATACCTCTATTGAGCTTTTGATCTACATATTTTCCTTTTTCATCTATGTCAAGTTTGGTAGATGTACTCATTGGTGTGGAAATTGATTTCAGCTTCAGCATATCAAATTTCTTGAGCATATCATGAGTATATCTTTCTTTATTGATGAGTATTCCTTCCTTACTTTGCTTAATTTGAAGACCAAGGAAATACTTCAACTCTCCCATCATGCTCATCTCAAATTCACCTTACATTTCCTCTGCAAAGTTCTTGCATAAAGCTTCATTAGTTGCACCAAATACAATACGATCTACATATATTTGCACCATAATTAAATCATTTAGATATCTCTTAATGAACAATGTAGTATCAATGCTGCTTCTATCATATCCTTTTTCAACTAGAAATTTTGAAAGCCTTTCATACCAAGCTCTAGGAGCTTGTTTCAATCCATACAATGCTTTGTGAAGCTTAAAGACATGATCAGAGTTTTCATAATCTTCAAAACCAGGTGGTTGTTCTACAAAAACTTCCTCTTGAATTAGTCCATTCAAGAATGTACTTTTCACATCCATTTGGTACAACTTAAAATTCATGAAGCATGCAAAAGCTAGCAACAACCTTATGGCTTCAATTCTAGCTACGGGAGCAAAGGTTTCATCATAATCTATTCCTTCTTCTTGATTGTATCCTTTTGCTACCAACCTAGCTTTGTTTCTAACTACATTTCCTTGCTCATCTACTTTATTTCTAAATACCCATTTAGTACCAACAATATGATGATTTGAAGGTCTAGGTACCAATGACCATACATGATTTTTAGTGAATTGATCAAGTTCTTCTTGCATGGCCATTATCCAACTTTCCTCCTTTTCAGCTTTTTCAAAGTTTTTAGGTTCAATTTGAGATATAAAAGTTGGAAACTCACAAGTTTCTCTAGCTGTTTTCCTAGTTCTAGCTCCTTGTTAAATGTCACCTATTATTTGGTCTTGTGGGTGATCTCTTACAAATCTCCAACTCCTTGACAGATCATCATGCTGATTTTCTGCTCTTTATAGATTTCCTAGAAATGGAGTTTCATTTTCTCTTCTAGATGAGCTTTCTTCATTATTTTTATTGTTCTCTAAGCTCATTTTCTCTATTTGTTTTTCTAGAATTTCTATATCATCATCATCATGAATTTCTTTTTGTAATGCATTTGACTCATCAAAAACTACATGTACTAATTCTTTAACGATTAGGGTTCTTTTGTTAAAAACTCGATAGGCCTTTGAGTTTAATGCATATCCTAAAAATATTGCTTCATTACTCTTTGCATCAAACTTCCTTAGGGGCTATTATCAATTGTTCAATACAAAACATTTATAGCCGAAACTCCTAAGGTGAGAAATGTTTGGTTTCTTACCTTTGTAAAGTTCATATGGAGTCTTTGAAATCAAAGGTCTTATTGAGACTCTATTAAGAATATAAGCTGCTATATTTACTGCCTCAGCCCAAAGATATTTAGGTAGGTTGTTCTCACATAACATGGTCCTAGCCATTTCTTTTAATGTTCTGTTTTTCCTCTCTACAACTCCATTTTGCTAGGGTATTCTAGGTGTAGAAAAATTATGATCCAACCCCTTCTTATTGCAAAATTTTTCAAACTCATCATTCTCAAATTCTCCTCCATGATCACTCTTTATGCTAACTATGGCTAGTCCTTTTTCATTTTCTACTTTCTTACAATAACTTAAGAATGATTGTAGAGCATCATTCTTATGAGCAAGAAAGTATACCCAAGTATATCTAGAATAGTCATCAACTATTACAAAGCCATATGACTTACCTCCTAAGCTTGTTGTGCTTATTGGACAAAATAGATCAATGTGCAACAATGCAAGAGGTCTAGATGTTGACACTATTTTCTTAGTCTTAAAGGATGTTCTAACTTGCTTTCCTAGTTGGCAAGCATCACATATCCTATCTTTTTCAAATTTCAATTTCGGTAGTCTAGTAATAAGATTTTTCTTTATTAATTTAGACATTGTATGCATGCTTACATGTTCTAACCTTCTATGTCATAACCAGCTATCATTCTCAGCATTTGCAACAAAACATACTTCACTATTCACATCAAGGTCTTCAAGAAAAATTACATACATGTTCTTCAACCTTTTTCCTATAAATGAGATTTCATTTGTACTCATATCAATCACTTCACACTTAGTTGAATCAAAGCATACTTTAAATCCTTTGTCACATAACTGACTAATACTTAGTAGATTATGTTTTAAGCCTTTAACTAGCAACACATGACTAATTTGAGTTTGGGAACTCTTACCAACCGTACCTATACCATGAATTCTGCCTTTTGAATCATCTCTAAAGGATACGTTTCCTCCCTTTCTCTTTTCCAACTGAGCAAACAGCTCTTCATGTCCTGTCATGTGTCGTGAACAGCCACTATCCAAGTACCAAGGCTGTTTCTTCCTTAGCTGAGCTTTTGAACATGTCTTTTTTAAGTCTAGCTCAACTTATAAAACAGAATTTCAATTTTTCTTTATAGGTACCCATACTTTGATGGGTCTTAGAGTGTTAGTTGCAGCAAAAGATCCCTTAGGAACCCAAATTTTCTTAACTTTCTGCACTTTTCTTTTCTTAAAACAATCATATGACAAATGACCATGTTTACCATAATTATAACATCTAGGTAATACTTTAGTTGAATATTTATTGCAGTATGCATATCTTTTTGAAGATTCATTTTTCAAGCATTTAAGAGTTATGTTTTCGTCAAAAGTTATTTGCAAGACTTCAGACTTATTTTTCAGCTCTTGTTTTAAAGACTCAAAGTCTATTTTTGAGTGTTCTAACTCAGCTTGCAAAATATTTCTTTGCTCAAAAATAGAGGTGAACTCTTGTTTGATTTGTTCCAAATCATTTTCAAATAATGCAGCCTTTTTCTTCAATGATTTGTATTTTGAAAAAAAAATTTCAAATTCATCATAAAGGCATTCATATTCATCCTATAAATCATTAAAGAATTAATGCAGGGGGATGAGGGTGCCTCTGTTTCATCCTCTTCTGCCATTAAACAGATGTTTACTCTTTCCTCAGATTTTTCATCATTAGTTTCAGAGCTTGATGTGTCATTGTCCGACCATGTAGCAGCCACCATTGCTTTCTTGGATCTCTTGTTTTTCTTGGGGGTTTCATCTTTCCGCCATGGATACTCGGACTTGAAATGATCAGGTTTCTTGCATTCGTAGTAGATCATCTCTTCCTTTTTGTTGGAGTCATTTTTGTTCTTTATTTTTCATGAGGCGCCTTGGTCTTTCCTAAAACCTCTTCTAGTTAGCCTTTGATTTCTTCTGCTCATTATTTTTCTGAATTTTCTTACAACTAGAACTAAATCTTCATCATCATCACAAGAAAGCTCTTCCACCTCTTCTTCAAGAATGTTGGCTTTAAGTGCAATGCTCTTTTTCTTTTCCTTTGCTTCCCTTCGGTCTTCTTCTTCTTCTTCCTTAAGCTCCAACTCATGAGTGAGAAGAGAACCACATATCTCATTGAGAGTGATGATGTTCAGATCTTTAGCCTCTCTAATGGCAGTCACTTTTGGTTTCCAAGATTTTGGTAGGCATCTAAGCAGTTTCTTAACTAATTCATGTTCAGGGATAGGCTTGCCTAGTTGACTTAATTTTTTTGTAATGTTTGTAAACCTATCAAACATGCTGGTGATGTCTTCACCAGGCTTCATTTTGAACATTTCATAACTATGTGTTAAGAAAGCCATTTTGGACTCCTTTACTTGAGAAGTTCCTTCATGGATTATCTTGAGTTTTTCCCACACTTGTTTAGCTGTTATACAGCTTGAGACTTTGTTAAATTCAGTGGGAGTCAAGGCACAATGTAATGTGTTAATGGCCTTAAATTTTACTTGAACTTTCTTAGTTTCAGCCTCAGTCCATTCGGATCTTGGCTTGAAAATCAACTCAGTTATTACTACATTCACAGTTGAGGGCATAAAAGGTCCATCAGTTATGGCGTCCCACATTTCATTTGCCCTAATATAAATTGACATTCTAGTGCTCCAATAAAGATAATTAAAGCCATCAAACAGAGGTGGTCTGTTTGTTGATTGTCCCTAAGCAACTATGGTTTTTTGTTGAGCCATTTGAATCCTTCCAAAGGATGTTAAGCCTTAAAAACAGGGAACTAGCTTTGATACCAATTCTTGGTCCCATTAATGTGTGCTAGAGGGAGAGTGAATAGCACAATTTGGCTTTTGACAATGTGTGGAACTAATTTTCAGAACTCAAGAAATTAAAAGTAGAGTATAAGATGCACAACAATTTAAAGTGGTTTGGTCCAAGATCTACATCCACTACCTTGATTATCCAACCAAGGATTTTCCAATGATTCACTAAGAATTCGGTGAAATTCACAAGCTTTCACTAAGCTTTTACAATGGCTTTTCTCAAGCTCAGCCAAAACCTTTACACTAGTTTTTCACGAGCTCAACTAAAACCCAAAGTGGTTTTCCAATGCTCAACCACAACCTATAACATTCAAGGCTTTCCTAAGCTTGAACAACCTCTTAGAGTGACTCTCTCACTCTAAGTATACAAGAAGAATTGGTAAAAGAAAGTACCTATGATCACAAGTTGATCTGATTGGTACAAGATGAGTGCTAAATACAATGACAAATAGTAGGCATTTAAGTGCAAACAAGTGTAGTGAAGCTTTTCTGGTTTTTCTACTTTCTATAGCTCAAATCTCATTCAAAGCTTCTAAAAACTTGTTTCTCATTGTTGGAAGACCCTTTTATATTTGGAGATGCAACTTTGATGGCAATTTGGCAGTTTATATCCATTGAAAACAGTTGAGGATGAGTTCTAGCCGTTAATCTATCTTGTAGTGTTCTGGTTCAAATTGCAGACAAAGAGCTCTTAGTCGACTAACTTGGTTGACTAAGTTGATTCTGTTTCTGGTTTGCAGTTTCTGGCAAAGAACACTTAGTCGACTGACTTGGTTGACTAAGTTGGTTCTGTTTCGCAAACTCTTCAGCCCGTCATTTCTCTAATTTGAAGTTTGGTCAATCAATGTTCTTCCTTGTTAAACCAACAAGCTTCCTCCTTGTTATTCAGTTACATTTTATTGATTTATCACTCTTTTTCTTTAAAAAAATACTCTTTGAAGATTTAAGAAATTAATTTCATATATTAATTTCCTGCACACTCAAGTAAAGGAATTAAACACAAATAAATAGGAATGTTTTATTATCATCAAAAACTAATAGAGCCAACATACCAAACTTTCCTGCCTGTGCTCTTTACCTCTTTTTTCAGATGTAGCACAATGGTCTATGTGAAGTTGATAATGAAAAAAAAATTATAATTATGAGTATGAATTGAGGGTATAAGTGGGAGAGTGATGGAATGGTCTATGTGAAGTTGGTAATGAAAAAAAACGTTATAATTATGAGTATCAAAGTCGGAGGGAGGGAGGTAGTATGGGCTCCACCTTTTAAAAGTTTTCAAATTTTTTAATTTTTTAATTTTTTATTTTATAATTTTATCTTTATTTTTTAAAAAATTATAATTTTAATCCTACACATATTGAAAATATTATTTTCACCGCTACAAACTTAAAATATTGACTCCATCATTAATAAGCATGGTATTAATGATATAATAAATAAGCAAAATGAACATAATTTTTTATTAATATTCCTTGCTTAAGTGATAATGATCATGAGTATCAAACTATAAGGCAGACAACAAGAGATAGTAAATAGAGACAAGGGAAAGTTAGAGCTAAGACCGAGATAATAATTTTAGTAAATGTAATGAATGGTGAGAGGGTCAATAGAAATATGAAATTGTAAATAATGTCATTAAAGTTTTTTTTTTTTAAAAAAAGAAGTTGGATAAATCAGTTAACATGTAAAATAAGACAAATAATGGACAAAAACAAACAAATGGAGAGGAAGAGAAGGCAAAACAAGAGACTAGGGAAAAAGAAGTAATTGAGGCAACAGAATAAATCATGGATTAGGGAGTACTTGGAACAAGGGTAGAACAAGTTATGAAACAAGGAAAAGGTAGAAATTGTGTAATATATAGGGTATTCAATACGTGATTACTGGAAAAGAAGAGGAGAAAATAAGGGCTGTTGCAAGTTTCTTGTCGTTTTTATTATTATAACAAATTAAAATATTTGAATAGTAAATTTATAATGATAGCTCGCTATCTTCTTAAGAGAAAAAGATAGAAAGTGCTATTATTGTAAAAGGTAAAAATATGTTATCTTCAAAAAGGGTTATTATTGTAGAAGGTTAAATGTGTTATCTTCAATTTAGGTTACTAAGAGAAAGCAAGATTTTTTGTAATAAGCAGAGACTGGAGCTATCTAATTTGAAAAATAAGATGTGGAAATTTACAAAATTAATTTTGAGAACACATTTAATTATAATTAGAATTCTTTTAATATAGTTTTGTATTTTTAATCTTGGTTCTTTTTAATCAGTAATATTTTATATTTTTTATCATCATATTATTTATCTTTTTTATTTTTAAACTAGTAATGATAGATTTCTAAATTTTTACCATTGAAATGCTAAATTTGTAAATTTTTATTTATAATTTAATAGCTTATCATTTTTTACGAGTGCTATATTTAGATGATGTCTTGAAAAAGGATAATAATATATTAAACGGTTTGAGAAAAGTTATGAAGCAAACAATTTATTATGATTACGGAAACAATTTGTATGATCTCAATACCTATCTCGCACAATCTAAGCACATTGCTCGCATGCCTTCTGTAACTACCTTACACAGCCTCGTTTTATTCTATTTGAATAAGTTACTTGAATAAAATCTAAATGAGTAATTAACTAATTAAGAACTATTTATTCAATTCTTATTGTCTCTCAATCTTTTAAACTGAGTTCATTAAGATAAGTATAGTTTATTAAGATAACTTTTTTGATAATTATGGTTTACATTAAGATAATTTTAATCTTATGATAAGAATTAAAATTTTAAATTAGCAAACCCAATAAGATTTGTACTTATATAGTTTAATAATAATCTTCTTTTTTTTTGAAAAAATCTTATTTCATTTACTATTTTTTTTTCTTTTTAATTTCAAACAATTAAGAAAAACCTTAGTCATTGCCATATATATTTATATTAGTGGATAGACAGTGAGAGATGGGAGAGAATTTACATTTTGGTGGAGCATTTTCAATATTGACTAGCAAATATTAGAAAATGTAAAAATAAACATCCTAAAAATGTAGAAGGGGCTGAATTTACAGGAATTGTAATTGCCTAAATATAAACGAATAGCTTTCTTTATATGGGTTGGCTGACGTCTGTAGATGATACCAAAGATCCCATGAAGTGACATTGATCATGCATTGCCCCAAACTTTCCTATGTTCAGCTTATCACCAATTAATCATCACCTGTAAAAGATAATTTTCTCGAAAAGCAATTTTGCCTTACTGGTATTAATGAAGTTTATGGGAACAAGAACTATCTTGAATTAATTGTAAACCTTGGTGCGTTATACTCTGTAAACACGCTTTTTGAATTATATATATAGGATTATGTCTTTTTTTCTCTAATTTTTAAAGCTTTTGAAAGCCAAAACAGATCTTTTCTCTTTACACTTTAAAAGTGTATATTAAATTAAAAGCAGCATATTCACATTGTATATATAAGTTTTCACTTTCCTCCAGGAAGAAAAAGAAAATTCCAACAGCTACTTGTAGAAATATAGTTCGGTTTCTTAAAGAATTTATAAACATTAGTATGCCTTTCCTTTCTTTATGAAAAGCAAATTTTTAATACATTAAAATTAGAAGAGTTTCATAAAATATCGAATAAATCTATTGTTATTTAGAGCCCAATTACAGACACGGTATGACATTGCAACATTTCCTCGAGTCTGGAAACCCCATCCTAAAAAACAACCCAGAAATACAGAACACCCATTGTAAAACCCCTCATAACACATCAGCTTGAGCACATCCCACCTCAAAATACATCTCATTCCTCTAGATCATTTTAGTATCTGTCAATGACACAACTTTCCTTTTATGTCAAGAGCATATGCCAAGAATCTATGTATTATAAAGAGATTCATTCGCAATAGACATGTATTATCTTTATATCCCATTTTCTGTATCTAATTCTTTTATAACTCAATACGTTGTTTATCTATTTTTGGAATGCATACTTCCTATAATATAGTCCAAGATCACATATACAGAAAACAATTAGACATAAATGAATAAGATATTCTAATTTATTTTCTGGTTCGGTAATTTAATTTTTCAAACTTTTAACACTTGGTAATTAAATTATTTAGCCGGTAAATGAACTATCAAGTGGTTAATTATTTATTTCAACCGATATCAATATTCACCTTTACATCATGACACATAAAACACTAAAAATTAATAGTAAACAAAAAATTACTATCTAGAGTCTTACACTTGATAAGAATATGATCTGTTAGTACCATTAAAAAACCAAAACGTTCATTTGCATTAATTTGGTAAAAACTAATAATGAGCAAAATTTTGGCAAACACTAAATGCTATCCTAAATTTACCATTCTATTCAAGAAAGGATATTAAGTGCAAAAATTTGGCAACTGATAATGAGCAAACACTAAATGCTATTTAAACCTTCCCTACATAAATCAATCGAATTTCTATCCTGTCCACAGAAAAGGAAAAATTGATTATGGTAAAAAGACAACCATTTAATGAGAATTAAAATTTCTTTCTCCATTAATTGGGAAGCCAACCGTGTTGGTCAATTATCTTTGTTTAGGAACATCTTCTTCCTAATTATCAAGAAATTAAAATTTTCCATTTATGAAGATAACGGTTTGTGATTCTTTGCACCTGAGATTTATCAAATGTATAATGAAATGCATCCCATAATTTGATTCAACAATAGATGCATGTATCTCTTTTTCTTAACTAAAAAGGATTGTATAGATACGTGTTTGATTGCACTGATCAGTCAAGCTCTCTTGTTCTCATCTATTGCAGATAGAGTCTGAAATCTCAATAGCATCTGTACGATATGGAGGATGGATTGGAAGCCCCAGGCCCGCTATGGAAGATTATAGTGGTTGCAGCCATAGCCGCCGGCGTGCAGTTTGGATGGGCACTGCAGCTCTCTCTTCTAACCCCTTACGTTCAAACCCTTGGTGTCCCTCACACCTGGGCGGCTTTTATTTGGCTTTGCGGCCCCATCTCTGGCCTCCTCGTGCAGCCCATTGTAGGCTACAACAGTGACCGTTGCACCTCTCGCTTCGGTCGTCGCAGACCCTTTATTGCTGCTGGAGCCTGCTGTGTTGCTGGAGCTGTTTTCCTCATTGGTTTCGCCAAAGATATAGGCCACAAAGCTGGTGATTCATTGGACAAAAGCACAAAACCTAGAGCCGTTGCTGTCTTTGTTACAGGATTTTGGATTCTCGACGTGGCTAACAACATGTTACAAGGTCCATGTCGTGCTTTGCTTGCTGACCTTTCCGCAAATAATCATAAAAGAATGAGAGTTGCAAATGGATGGTTCTCCTTTTTCATGGCTGTTGGAAACGTTTTGGGTTATGCGGCTGGTTCCTACTCAAATCTTCACAAAATCTTCCCTTTCACAGTAACAACTGCCTGTGATGTTTATTGTGCAAACCTCAAAACGTGCTTCATTATTGATATTCTTTTCCTCTTGTTGGTGACAATAACCGCGATTAGCTGCGTGAAAGAGACGCCATTAAGCAAGAAAGTTATGAAGCAAGAAGAAGAGAAAGCGTCTACGCCTTTGGTTGGGGAGTTATTGACAGCATTCAAGACCTTGAAGAAACCGATGTGGATCTTGCTTCTTGTCACTTGCCTTAACTGGATAGCCTGGTTCCCATTCTTGTTGTACGATACTGACTGGATGGGGAGGGAGATATACGGAGGGCATGTGGACGGAAATGATAATCAACAGAAGCTGTATGATAATGGAGTACGGGCGGGTGCGCTGGGGTTGATGATTAACTCGATTGTTTTGGGTTTTGCTTCCTTGGGATTGGAGAATATTGGGCGCTTGGTTGGTGGGGTTAAAAACTTGTGGGGTGGGGTGAATTTCATCTTGGCTGCATGCTTGGCTTCCACGGTGTGGATCACCAAGGTGGTTGAGGCTTGGAGAGATACACATGGACTCCTGGCCCCTCCAAGCAACATCAAAGGCTCTGCCTTGGCTGTTTTTGGATTGCTGGGTATTCCGCTCTCGGTACGTAACATTCTTCTCTCGTGCCCCTTCTCTGCTCTTACATGTACATGTAAACGCATACTAGATCTATTTGTTGGAAAAATAATCAATTTTCAAGTAAATTATATCTATATATCAATTTTAAGGACAAAACTTATATGTCTCTCTTTCATTGGGACTGCACGTTTAGCATCTTCCTAGAGTAAACAAGGGTGGGTAAGTAGAATGAAAAACTGACATACAATAATCATTATTGTCTTGTTTTGTGCAGGTCACATTCAGCATTCCATTCGCTTTGGCATCCATCTATTGCTCTGCTTCTGGCGGTGGTCAAGGTAATTAAAATCGTGTGATTAGTGTTGTAATTGCCTATGCTTGTTGTATACTAAGCCTTTCCTATTTTCTAATAATTTTGATGCTGTGAGAATTGTAGGGCTTGCCCTGGGAGTGCTGAACATGGCAATAGTTATCCCACAGGTAAATATTTTCGAATCATTATTCCAACAACGGTTCACATAATTGACACTATTCATTTGTAATTAATAAATTTCTAATTTTTATAAATATATCTTGATACGGTACTTGTCAATTTTTTAACTCTATCTCTCAAGTTTAAAATCGCCCATAAGCTTGTTATTTGCTGTAATCATATTTATACATATACATAGGCTAAATTTGGGCTATGTGACAGATGTTCATATCCGTAGTCAGCGGACCACTTGATGAAGCATTTGGGGGCGGTAACTTACCAGCTTTTGTGTTGGGCTCCATCGTGGCTGCCATTAGCGCTGTATTGGCCATTGTTGCCCTTCCGAATCCACCAAAACAGGTATCTCTCAATCCTGCAATGGCTGGAGGACACTGAGCAAGTGAGCTGGGGTCATGAATAAATCAGGATAGTGGATTTAAATCTTTGCAATAATAAATCCATGCCAAGACAAATTTCATTATGAGTTTATCATAATTTAAATCTATCTCTCATTTTGGACAACTTTTTTTAAGTAATATATTTCGTTTGAAATATAAGGTAGTTCAATCTTTTTTCTGTGTACTTTTTCTTCTTTTAAAATTAATAGATTTTTTAACATTTGGCTCGATGCTTAGTCATTAGTGCATGTATCCCCACTCAAAGAGTTAGATTTGAGTTCCCTCTTCTCTCAAATCTAAATAAATAAATTAAATTAAATTCTCTTGTAAAACATATTTACTTAGGCATATGACCATAATATTATTACGTATCAACTAATAGAAGTAGGATAAGATTTAATTCAGAGTTTTTTAAGTGAAGTTTATATTGACTTTATGTGCTTTTAATGATAAAAAAACATTCTTCATTGTTAGTATTTAATTACATTATTTAAGTGTGCAGGAGAAAATTTAAATACCTTAACATATTTGTTGTTTGAAAGCGTGTCAAGAAGCTCGTTTAATTGCAAGATCAACTAATTAGTTAAACAAGCAAAGAAAAAAGAACTCAATGAAGACAGATTGGTTTTAATTGATTAACAAGGATCTTTAATTGGTTAAGACAGAATTGGGCGCTACACTAAGGGTTCGTTTGTTTTGAAGTAAAATATTTTTCAGAAAACATTTTCAGGACTTATGCTTGTTTGGCAGACGAAAAATTAATTTCAAATATAAAACATTTTATGCGTCAATAAGGTTAACCACGAAAAATATCTTATACTCTTAAAAGGAGTAAGACATTTTTCAGAAGACAACAAAAATACTTTTATACTAAGTTTATTAGTATAAGTTTGATGAATATTAATATTTAACTTAAAATATTTAAAAAATAAATAATATTAATATTTAACTTTAAAATAATTAATTTAAAATATTAATATTTAAATTATACAACACTATTAAAATTAAAAAAATATTATTTTAATGAAACTATTCAATACAATTAAATTTTTTATTTATAAATGGAATAAATCTTACTAATATTATAATAAAAAATATTTCAATGATTATCATTTGATGAATACACATTTATAATAGGTTTAAATCTTACTAATAATTATAATAAAAAATATTTCAATAATTGTTATTTAATGAATGCATATTTATAACTATAGGTTTTGGATAGCTTACATAATTGATGGATATTTATATTTTTATAGTTATGATAAAAAAGTGATAAGATGGAAAATTTTTTGGAAATTAGAGTTTATTTTCATTACAAATGTGTGGTTAAATGCTTTGGAAAATATCATTACTGATTTTATCCATTTTCATTTTCATTCTTAATTTTGATCCCAAATTAGTGAAAATTAAATATCAATATTGTTTTGTACTCAACTCCTATTTATTATTTTAACACCTAAATAACTCCACCATGATGGAAAATATTTTTCATAAAATTATCCAAACAACAAAAAATGTTTTGGACAGTTTATCCAAATAACAGAAAACATTAAATTTTTCTATAAAACATTTTACATAGAAAAATTTTCCTCTAGCAAGTCATTTTTTGGTTACCAAATCGACCCTAAAATAAGGTAGAAAAGTCTTAATCAATTAACACAAGGCTTAACTGATTAAAAGAGTACTAGATTTAAAATAGAAGTATGTTAATTGGTTAACCAAATGGTTTAATCGATTAAAGCTTAAACTTGGAGTACCTAAAATTTTCCTTAAATATTTGGAGGATAGTTTTTAGCCTTTAGAAACAGTTTTGGAGCAAAAATAGCCGTTATTTTATCTTCTAGTGACTCTTTTTAAATTTGTAGGCAATAATTATAAAAAAAAAACTTGGAGTACCTAAAAGTGCCAAAATTCAAATTCAAAACAAAGTTGACCATTGAAGGATGCCAAATGAAAGAATTCAAATTCGAAGACATTTTAATCTATTAAAGTTTATTATAATGGGTTAAAGGTGAAGAAAGAGAAGCTTCAATTAGTTAAAGGGAGGATTAATCAATTAGAAGAAAGTTCAATGAAAAACAATGTTTAAATGAGTCTAAAGACAGAAAGTTTTTAATCGATTAAAGTCCACTTTAATCCATTAATGCTATAAAACAGACTGCCAAACAGAGATGCTTTAACCAGTTAATGCTCACCTTTAATCCATTAAAAAGCTACTGCCTACAAATCTAAAAAGAGCCGCTAGAAGATAAAATAACGGCTATTTTTGCTCCAAAACTGTTTCTAACGGCTAGAAACTATCCTCCAAATATTTAAAGAGCTTTAAAAGGTCATAATGAAAAAGAACTATCAAAAAGCAAGATTAAAGCCAAAAAGTGTTAGAAAGTTCTCTTTCCGAGTGTGCTTCACTCCTATCTTTGGCAAGAGTGTTTGAGCTTAACTTTATACATCTTAGATCAACTAGGTGATCAATTGTACTTCATCTTTTCTCTATCTTTTATTTACTTAGAGTGTGAGAGATACTCTAAAGGGTAAATTAAGCTTAAGAAAGCTTAAGGAATCTTGTAAGGGTTTTGAGCTTATATTAAAGCTCACATTGTAAAAGCTAGGTGGAAGCTGTAAATTCCACTAGTTTAATAAAACTGGGTTGAAAATCTTTGATTGATCAAAGTAGTGGATCAAAGGAACCGAACCACTATAAATACTTGTATTTTTTCTTCTTTTTACCATCTTTTTACATGGTGTTTTTTAGCCTTAACAAGTTTTAAACTATCTATTTCAAAATCATTTAAAAGGTTTTTAAACTTAAAATTAAGTTTCCTTCAAAATTTTTCTAGTGTTATTCACGTTTTTTTAGGATTTTATTGAGACTAACAAGTGGTATCAGAGCTTAACCATTGACTGAAAGCCTTAACATCTTAAGAGGAAGATCCAATGGTTGCTCAAAATTCTAATGTTATTGAAGGTTAATCAACAAATAAGCCTCCTTCATTTGATGAAACTAATTATCAATATTAGAGTATTAGGATATACATTTATATAAGAACTTGTAACTATGAGATGTGGGTGTCATTACTAAAGGCCATTTCATTCCTATGAACATAAATTTGATTATTGGTGAGAAAACTCCCTAAAATAAAAATGAATGGACAGAAGCTGAAATTAGGAAAGCTCAAATAAACTTCAAAGCCATCAACACTCTCTATTGTGCATTAAGTCTTATAGAGTTTAACAAAATTTCTACATGCAGCATCACAACTGAAATTTCAGAAAAACTAAGAATCATACATAAAGGGACTTCAAGTCAACGAGTCCAAGATCACCTTTCTCACTCACAATTACCAAATGTTCAAAATGAAACTAGGATAAAATATCACCACTATGTATGATCAATTTACAAAAATTTCAAGAAACTTAGGAAAGTCATTCCAGAACAGGAATTAATAAAAAAATTGCTTAGAAGCTTGCAAAAAAGTTAGATGCCCAAGGTGATTACAATTCGAGAAGCCAAAAATCTAAAAGTCACCACCCTAAATGAGATATGTGGCTTACTCCTCATATATTAACAAGAGTTGAAGGAAGAAAAAGAAGAAGAAAGGAATAAAGCTACGGAAAAAATAGAAATAAAAGCTAACCTTTGCTTCATGGCCAAAGATGAAGAACTTGAGGTAATTTTTTAATTATCTAACATTTCTTATGATGAAATACAAGATGAGTATAATTGTCTATATGCTAAATTTGAAAAGTTAGCTTTAAAGTATAAGGTTCTGAAAAAGAAAGCTTTATCTTTAGTTGATGAATTAAAAAAGATTAAATGTGATTTCAAATATGTTTTTGACCAAAGAAACATTTTTCAAATTGAGTTGGAGCATTCCAAAGCAAATTTTGAATCTTTGAAGTTGGGACTAGAAAGCAAAATGAGGCATTGCAAAAGGCATTGGATGAGAATGTTGCTCTCCAAGCCCTAGTGGAAAGGAGTTCAAAACTAAAATTGAACAAAGAAGAGAAATCTATTTTTAGAAAGAAAAATGATACATCTTCATTCCATTGTTATGTTTGAACAAACAAAAGAAATCTATTTCTAGAAAGAAAAATGATACATATTCATTTCATTATTATGCTTGTGGCAAAAGAGGTCATTTCTCTTATGATTGTTATCACGAGGGTAATAACCTCCCCAAAACCAAGATGGTTTTGGTGCCTAAAAATTCTTATTTGCTTACTAACCCCTAAAGACCCATCAAAGAGTGGGTACATTTGAAAAATAAATGAAAAATTATTTTGTAGGTTGATCAACTAAAGGAGAGGCAACTTTGGTACTTAGATAGTGGTTGCTTATGGCACATGATCGGAAATAAAAACTTGTTTGTCAAGCTTGATAGAAAGGAAAACGGTATTGTCTCTTTTGGTGATAATTCCAAAGGTATCATCCAAGGAATTGTAATCATTGGCAACACTTCTACAACTCAAATCAAGCATAACTTATTAAACACTAGTTAACTTTATGATAAAGGATTTAGAGTTTGCTTTGATTCTCATGTATACCATGTGATTGACATTGACACTAATAAAGCCATATTCATTTGGAAAAAGTTTAAAAATATTTATGTGATTTTTTTTATGAAATTAATATTCGAAATGAATCTTGCCTTATGACCAATGAGAATTGTGATAGTTGGTTGTAGCATGGAAGATTAGGATATGCTAGCATGTACACCATTTCAAAAGCTTTTAAGAAAAGCTTTACTTAGCGGACTTCCAAAGATTTTATTTTATTTTTTTTAAATGATAAAGTTTGTGATGCATGTCAATTTGGAAAAGAAGTAAAAAGTTCTTTTCAAAAAAAAAAGTCATTTCAACTTCTAGACCAATTGAACTATTGCAAATTGACTTTTTTGGACCTATTAATGTTATTAGTATGAAGGCAAGTTATAACACCTCCGATTTTCGATATGAACTATGTGGTGTGAACCAAGTAAATTATGGAGCTAGATTAAATCTTTGATGTATATGTCTAAAGATTTGATAATATGCCTATGTGTATGTAGAGAATGATTGTTGAAATATATTGTGTTTGAGGACTTTTGGTTATGTGTAGAATGCGTTAAATGTATGAAGCCTATATGATGACATTTAAGCAAATTTTATGAAATATGTGATGAATCTTAGAGTTTGAGATTTTGATTTAAGTTGATGTTATATTTGAGGATATATGTATATAGATTTAAGTTATATTAATGACTTGAGGTGTGAATTAAGTAGCGTAATGATTTGAGCTGTTAAATAGGGATTTTTGGAAGTTTAAAAGGTTGAAAATGTGCCTACATGGGAAATGTATCGATATATTCCTTAATGTATTGATACATTCTTGACAGAAAGAATAATATAAGGTGTATAGGGGATTTTTTTATCAATACATTCAAGAATGTATCAATAGATTTGACACAAAGAGCATTCAGGGGAAAAAATATTGATAGATTTTCCCATGTATCGAAACATTTGAGACAATGAGCATTCTGCCTGATTTTTATCAATACATTGTCTGATGCATGAATAGATTTGAACGAAACCCATGTAAATGTATCAATACATTCCCAAATGTATCAATACATCATTAGGAATTGGAAAAAAATAAAAAGGGTTTTCGACTGTCCGCCCATGAGAAAAAAAATCCAAACTCTCCCTTTCTTTCTAACCTTTAAAAACCTTAACCCCCAAATGAATTTTTAGAACAATTTGGAGTAGATTGGAGCTTGGGAAACTCCTTTAGAGGTAAGATTATGCCTTTTAACCAATTAATTTTTAATTAAATCAGTTAATAACCTAAAAATTTGATTTTTCCAACTTTGTTTAATCTTCCTTTGATTTGCTGAAATTTAGGGCTTATAATTGGGCAATCTAGCTTCTAAGGTAAGGATTTAGCTCATTGTTGAAGAATTTGAGCCTATATAATGGATTGCTAAGAATTGGGTTATTTTTGAAAAGTTAGAGAATTTTCGAAAGCTGGGATATAATTAATAAATTGATGTTTTGATGTGTTCTAAAGGGGAAATTGAGGCTATGGATGGAATTGTCAATTGAAGGATGGTTGGAAGCTAGAAGTTGAGCTTGGTTGTGGAAGCGCCTCTAATTGTCACTATGAATGGGTTTTATTTAAAAAGCATGTTATGTTTATCACATTGTTAATGCGTTCCCACGATACTAGAATAATTTGTATGATATATAATCTCTTAGATGAATGTGCCTAGGTTAGATAATAAAATATATATGTGATTATACATGCTGTGCATTGTGAGCCTTAATGGCAATTGTTCAAGCTTAAACTAGAAGGTCTAGTAAATATGATGGACGTCTAGGAGTAGCTACTCTAAACATTGAATCTCATGGAGAATTATGATCATTTGATGCATTATAGATTTAAAGGCACTTAGATCTATATTGGGCTTGTAAATGATTGAAGGTCATTAAATGTTGTTTATGATATGAATATGGATAAATCTGATATTGAGGGCATGTTGGCCTCACTTATGGATATGTATTCTGTTCGATGATGGGAATTCCATACATTGATTTGATTGAGGTTGAGTACAGTCCTATGCCCTGTGACTATATGTATGCTTGTAAGGATGGTGGTAAGCAAGGGTTGTGGTATAAATCCCGCTTGTGATTCTCACTTGTAAAGCTATGATGCTATCTGTTGAGACTGCTCAGGGTGATGATTATGTTTATGATGCCATCTATTGAGACTACTTAGGGTGATGATTATGTTTATGATGCCATCCGTTGAGATTACTCTAGATGATGATTATGACTATGATGCCATCTGTAGGGAGATTACTTTGGATGATGATTTTGATTCTTTGTCTATTACTCTGGCATGTGTATGATTTGACACTCAGTCAGTGGCTTAGCCTTGAGTGTGATTTGATTCCACCAATTGGCCACCATGCGTGATTTGGTGATGTTTAGGGAAAGACCACTCTACGATTGTGATATGAATTATTGTTGATATGACACAGCCTTGGATAGGCTTTGATAAATTTGATTTGAATTTGATATGATATTTCGACGACTAAGGTGTGCTCATGCAGAATAACTTCAAATGACTTTGAGGATAAACCTAATGATATACACTACTTGTAGAGACTTTTTAAGGATGATTGATATACCTCTACTATTGGAGATGTTTGCTAGAATATTTGGTTGCACTGATAATGCATTAAATATATATATTTGTCTAATATATGTGTTTGATCCATCTGAACCTCTCACTGAGTATTAGATGACTTACCCATTTATTGTACCATGTGCAGATGAATAGGCAATAGGATTGCATAGCAAGGGTCATCCATTGACAGACTAATTTTGGCATCCGATACGTCCTCATCTTGACATGTCCACTCTACTAAGACTATCATGAGCTTTTGCCTTTGGAGTTCTGTTTAGCTATTGTGTATGTAGGCATGACGTGCCATTTGAACTTGTGTTAAGGGTTGTAAAGTACGAACCCCCTTGATGATCAATGTATAGCTTTATGGATAATATATTAAATATTGTGTATAACTTATGTGCCATGGGGCAACGTTTATGTATTTGAATTTAAATATTATATGAATATATGGATTTAAAAACCTTTAGCTATGTGCGTGTGATTTGAAATTTTAAGGCTTACTCACATTTCATGAGCCTCACTTACCGAACTCGTGTGTTGATCACGAACTCCTAGGTTTGGGTCGTAACACAAGTCATATGGTTTTGTTGTTGATGATGATTATAATCACGACCCAAACTGAGGAGCCGTGACCAGTGCACAAGCTTAATAAGCAAGGCTCGTAAGACCTAAGCAAGCCTCAAAACAGCGAACCAATCAAATAACATAACTGATAGTTAAAGGTTTTCATATTGACATATTCATAATATAACTTAAATTTAAATACATATAAGTTATCCCTCAGCACATTGTTCATACATGACACTTAAATATTTCATTCACAAGCCAAACATTGGCTAACAAAATGGGTTCATACCATACAACCATTAAACAAAGTCATGGCAACACTATGCCTACACAAATCCCACGTTAAACATGGTTGGGAAAACAAAATTGGAAATGGAAGCTATTTTGACACAAACTTAACGGAGTGAACCTTTAGAATAAGAAACCTACCGCATGCCAAAATTTGTTGATCTAAAGACGACGTAAGCCATGCAAGTCAGTAGCCTATTTATCTGCAAATGGTACAAATAAAAGGATGAGTCATCTAATACTCAGTGAGAGAGAACAACTAATTCAAATATAACTAAGTAGATAAATATATAATGCATGCCCAATGTAGTTAAAATTATTTTAACAAACATCTCTAACAATTAAGGTACACCGAAATCATTCCTATAAGGTATTCTTCAAAACTTATTAATCATCACAATGCCACTATATCTCCATAAATAGTGCATATCAAATCAGGTTTACCTCAAAAGTTGATACAATCATGAATTAGTCATATTTCATTTACTCATCAATAACCACATAATCAAATATTATAGCATGTTATTCACGAATCAATTCATAATCAATGATTGGTTCTCCCTGAACATAATCAAATCACGTGCGGTGGCCAACTACAGAGTCAAATCATGCATGGTGCTGGGGTAATCGACAGAGGATCAAATCACACATTACACCGAAATGATCGATGAAGGGTTCCAATCACACTTAGTGCCGAAGCCACTAGCAAAACATAAAATCACGCATTGTGTTTTGAGGCAACCAGTAGAGGATTAAATCACGCATGGCACTGAAGTGACCAATGAAGGGTTCAAATCACACTCAATGCTGAAGCCATTGACAAAGAAATCAAATCACGATCATAGCTGAAGCATCTAACGGAGAACATAGTCACAAGGGTAAGATTCTACTCAACCACCAATAGATCAACGCCAATAGTTTATCATCATCAGACGAAACATATATCCACAATCAAGTCCATCATGCCATTAACATCACATGTAAACCATTTTGCATCAAAGATCATACTTAATAAGTCTCAAATATTGCTTCTATATGCCTTTGGTTATCAAAGGTATAAAACACTTATAATCCTCCAAAAAGGCTACTCTTCTTGAGTAAACTACTCCCAGACACATATCATAACCTCGTATCATCCACATAGCTATGCCTTCTAGTCTAGGTTTCAAAAATATGCCACCATATAGCTTGCATTAAGGCACACACACACATTTACATATAATTAATTTACTAGCTTAGGTATAACTATTTAGGCATTTATATATCATTCAAGTACCATGGCAATGCATTAACAATATGTTATGCATCACATTCATTAGTTCAACCAATAACTCTCACTCACAGTGACAATCGAAGGCTCATCGACTCTCCAACTCACTAACACGCCAATAGCTTTATTTTCCCCTTGAACAAGTTAAGATGCTAATTATCTCGTAGCTTTCAAAAATTTCTAGCATTTCAAACTAGGTTTAATTTCAACCACTCATAGTTGTAAAAGCTTAAGTTTCAGATTCTTAGTTCAAGATAAGTAAATCCTTACTTTGGGTGCTAAATTACTCAATCTCAACCCTAAATTCCCAGTAAAGTCCAAGGGAGTGACACCAAAGCAGGAGCAAATGGATTCAAGATTATAAACCGTTTAAATCGTAAATTAATTAAAAAAAAAAGCTTGATTTTACCTTAACAACGATTTTCCAAGCTTCGATCTACCTTCCTCAAACTTCAAAATCTAGTTGTGGCGTAGGGTTTCAAAAGGCCAAAGAGTGGGGAGGGTTTTTTTTTTTTTTTTCAAATAGATAGATTGTCCTAATCCTTTTTTATTTTTGCAAATACCCAACTATGTATCGATACATTTGTAAATGTATTGATAACATTTTCATGGAGTTCCTTCAAATCTATTAACACATGAGGCAATGTATTGATAGAAATTGAACAAAATTATCTCCACCTTAAATGTATCAATAGATTGGGAAATATATCCATACAAACTTCACAAAACATCCCTTTTTCACAAATCTATCGATACATTTGGACAATATATCAATAGAAATTATACAAAATGTTCCCTTTGTTCAAATCTATCAATATATTCTTGAGTGTATCGATAGAAAATTCACAAAATATCTCTTCTTGTTCTTTCTGCTAAAACTGTATTGATATATTTTCTCCAGAATAAACATTTTTAACACCTTAACTTTCAAAAATCCAAATTTCAAACTCCTAAATCACTTTCTGTTTAAGGCACACTTCAAAATAACTATTATAACTCATAATTTCAATTCATGAGTTCAAGCCATAACCCAACATTCATTAAAACTCCAAAACATACTAGTCCAAATCATCAATCAAGCTCTAAATTATATGGTTCATTAATCATTTCTTCAAGAATTTGTCCAAGTATCATAGTCCTTGCTTTCAATGACTTAGCATATACACCACATTCATTAAATATCCTTAAACATATTAAAATTCAAAGCCATTCTCTATAGACAATAACAAAATCATATGTATACACATGACATTTCAAATTAGCTTATCAAATAGCTTAGTCAACACTACATATAGCTCATATCAAAGTCTAGGGTGTTACATTTTTCTCTCATTATAAAAATTCTTCCTTGAATTTGATTCAAATATCATAAGCTTAGTCATATAGTCGGATGCATCTGTATCAATAATTCAAGTATTTTTCTTGGAAGTTGCAAAAAACACCAATGCCTTACCACCAATATTTGAGTGGGCAATGTTTACTGTAGGCTGCAATTGGTCTGTAAAGTTTGCCATAGGCTTCGATTGGTTTTCTTTTGTGGATGGCACCACGACTTTCCCTACAATCTTCTTTTTAGGTTTCTTTATGAAGTCCCACCACTTAGGATAGCCAATGATTTCATAACGTCACTATTTCAAATGACCTATTTCACCATAAAGAGTACATACTAGATTGTTAAATTTTCTAGTTGATTGATTTCTTTGATTCTTTGAGGAGTTAGATAATGGTCCTTGTCAAGTTCGATTGGCCTGTATAGTCATGCTTTCAGGATTCGGACAAAAACCTCTAGTTCAATTCAAAAATAAAAGTCTTGTTCGATCCATCATAAAAGGTTTTCGATATAGCTTCCTGTATCTTTTCAATTGTAAGAAGACGAATAAATCGTTGCATCAATGATGAACTCATTAAGTTAATAAGCTAGTTTTTCACTTTGTGATCTTTAGTAATCCATGTTCCAAGATTTGCATCTCTGGCTGCAGGTTTTTTTACTTTTCCAATAAGATATCCAACTTTGTTGCGAGTGCCAATATGCATCTCCATGAGTTAAGACTAAGGGCTGCTCAATAACCTCAAAAGCTTAAAGCGAAATATTCAAATGAGGGTTTTTTTATTGAAATTAAGAATTTTTTTTTTAAAAAAAAATTATTCTTCTAACTTTATGAGATGTAAAATTTCAAAGTAAATTTTTATAATCAAGCTCTTCTAATATGTTTCTTTCAATTGATAAGATAGCTAATCCATTTAATTTTTCTTGAGACATTGTTGATCTTAAATAAGATTTTATTAATTTTCATTTTGAAAAACTTCTTTCTTAAGGAACAACACTTACTAGAATTGTTAACATTATTCTACAAGCAATATATGCATTTGGAAAAGAATCAAGTTTTCTTATATAATTAAGTATGTCGATTGAACTGTTATCTTCCATTTGTATAATTACCTTTAAAAATTTTAACTTTGAAAATAAATCTAAACCATTAATATTTAAATAGTTGTTATTTTTAATGAACATTCAAGATTAAGGTAATATTGTTTCAAACTATTATCGTTTGACAACTTTAACTCTTTACTGCTAAATAGAAAAGCAAAAATACTTTCATAAAACTTAAATTGTTCAAATCTAGAGTGAAAAAATTGTTTAATCTAATATATATAAAAAGTAATCGATTCAAATGATTCTTCAAGAGATCTTGTTATATCATTGTCAATATTCTCGTAAATTTTTTTTTTTCTACGAATGATACATGTATCACAAAATTTAGATCCTATATTCATTTTAGATATAATTCTTTAAAAGAAATCATAGCAAATGTAAATCCATCTCCTCTATATTTTTTTAAAAAAGAAAGAAAACCTTTTAATTGTTGAAAATTAATAGCAATGTAGGAATGAAATTGAGAAGTGATAAAAAAAATTGAGATTTATTAGGAATATAATTAGGGAATTAAGAGAATATGTCATTTTATTAATTATCTTTGACTTTTACATATTTTTAATAGGAAATGAAATAAATAGTTGAGAATTAATAAGGTTGTGGAAGTGAGAGAATATGTATTTATTAGGCATAAGAGAATAGGTAAATATTTTATTAATTATCTTATTTTTATATATTTTGAATATAATTAATTATATTATAATTATTATGAAATAATGGGGCTTCCTCAAATATGGGCCTAAAACCTTTGCTTGGATGGCTTAACCTAAAGTCCGTACCCTATTTGAGACCATAATGAGTAATTTGTCTCATCCAGTGTGATACTGGTAAGAAACATAGAGTTGTCTTAGTGAACAATAATGGGTGGAGGAAAGTTGCTTGCTACAATTGGAACAATGGAATTGCTTGGTATGATTAGAATAATGGAATTAGTTTCTGCCATGTAATTTCAAATGAACAGAAGAAAAATTGTGATGGTGATTTTTCAAGTACAGGCTTCATAGTATGAGATTCGTGTTAGAGAGTGCTTTTCGAATTAGAATTGCTTTAATGCCATGCAGAAAATATTCTAGATCTAAGTAAAGAACTAAAGTACTTGATAAAAAATAAAAAACTACATAAAGTGCTATTTATAATAGCCAACTAAACCTAAACCTACTTGGTGTTTAAGTAAAGTAAATAATAAATAAGAAAGTATTTTAATCATAGACTTTCTTGTAGTACAAGTAAAATAAAAAGAAAATATTCTCCCCAAGATATTCCTAAAATTAATAATTACAGCTTATGCTGAGATAATGAAAACTATAATAACTTTTTCATATATATTTTTACTAATCCACGCTTCCATCAATGTTTTTTATTTGGCTCGTGCCAATTCTAGTAATTAAAACATGAGTGCTAATCTATAACTATAACTTAAAGGAAGCTTTGTATGGTTTCTATGGGTTTTTCATGTGGTTGACATGTAGTCTAATTAATAGGCTGACACTTGGCATTTCCAAAAAGGGTTTGAGAGGGTTTTGGGCTCAAACTGCTTTTGGCAAGCTTTATGCCCATGTTTTTTTGGTTTTCTCTCGGGCTACTTTAGGTGGGCTTAATGGTCACGTTGTTTTGGTATTCTCTAAGGGATGGATTTGGTTCGGCCTTACTCTTTTCCTTTTAGTTTCTTTCTCTCTTCCATTTGGTCTTTGAGTCTTTCGTTGGGGTTTATTAGCTTGGTTTTCTCTACAAACTCTTTTTTAAAGTCACGTGAAGGTTGTTTGGTTATGGGGAATTGGAAGCAATCAATGGAGGCTGTACGGTTAATCAACATGGATGGCTTCAGAACATTTACGTGTTTGGGTTATTGAGGAAGTCATCTCAATGTCTATTATTGGTTTTTTTTCATAATGATTATTGGGTTTGGGTGACTTCTTTAAAGGCTTTTCCAAAGTTTCCTTTCGTTTTGAGAATGGTTCTCCTTTTCATTCTCTTTGACTTATTCTCATTTCTCTCGTGCTCTTTCTCTACCGTTTGTGCATGTAAAACCCGACCCTATAAATACATATCATAACATGCATGCACTGAGTAGCATGTTATTATGTTAGGAAAGTCCCTAAGAATAGACGAAACTTGGTATTGTACCTAACGGTACACTTGAATTGATTTAACCTCGAACTAGTTCAAATAGGAATCGTAGGATGAAATTTAACATTTTATAGTCAAGGAATGACTAAAAATGATTGTTCAGAGTTCGATGGTTCATTTGGGAAAAAATTGAAAATTTTGATATTTAGAGGCAAAATAGTAATTTTTCCACCCGTGGATAAAATTTGAGATTTTGAGAGAATTTAGATCACATTTGACAAATTGGAGAATGTTATGAGTATAAGGGATGAAAAATATGTCTATGGGCAATTTTTTCAGTTTTTGGGGCAAAAATGTAATTTTTGACTTTTACGGGGGTAAAAGTGTAAATTTCAAAAATTACTCCACCAAGACTTTGGATAAGTCTGAGAATTTTATCTAAGCTATGGATATATGGGACAAGTGTATGGTGAAAATTTGGAAACAAATGGATGAAAATTTAAAAACGGACCAATGGGAAAGTGACACATGGCATTTTTTTAATGGTTTAATATTATTTTAATGAAAAGTCAGCCCATTTAAACCCCATTTTAAGTGATGGCTGGCCATAAGGGAGAACAAGAGAGGAAAATAGAAAGGAAAGGAAGAAAAGAGAGAAAACAAAGGGAAACTACAAAATGCAAAGGGGAAATCGCGAATTTCGTCCGTTTACGCGTCTAACAGTAAGATTTTTCGATTTTAGCTTGATTTCTACCTTTCCTATGCCTTTATTTCCATTTAGCATGCTTGAGGAGAGAGATCTAAAAGTGACATCAAAGGCTGGATGAAATTCTAGGGGAGAGATTTTGGAATTTTTAGGTTTTGATTTTTAGTTGAATTGGTAGTTTTAGTTAGTTAAATGTGTTTAGAAATTAAATTGGGCAAGAAAGCATTAAATTTTCACAATACCCACCCTTGGCCGAATCTGCAATGAGGTACAATGATGATGATCTGATTTTTATTCTAAGAGAAATGAAGAGAAAATGATGAAAAATGGTTAAATGTGATAGAAAAACAAAGTAGAAAATTTATCGAGTTAATGTCCCATTTTTGGCTGAATTTTCCAAGGAGGAAAGTGAACTGATTTTGGTGATTTTAGAAGGTTATTGGCTGATATTTAATGGTTAGAAATGTTGGAGAGAGAATGGGACAATTTAGAGCTAAAATGGAGCACGTTAGCAATTTATCGGGTAAAGTGCCAAAAATAGGTTAATACCGCATTTAAGCCGTTTTTGGCTATCGTATTTCATACCATGCATTAGTATAGGATTTAAGTCAAATATATAGTGATTTAGCATTAATGTGATGAATTGAGTAAATTTTTGCAATGTGTCTAGGAGGAGAGCCTTCCGGTAAAGGCAAAGAAATCGTACCCGACGAGTAGTTATTGGGACACCTAGAAAGCTTTTAGTTTGTACAAACGATGAGTAAACTTATTATTATTGTAAATTATCTAGAGTTTATTTTTAAATTCTCTTTATGTATTTTATGAAATGAAAACGAGATTAAAACGGGATTTTTGATGTTTTACAAATAAATGTGACAAATAAAGATATATTGGGTTGATTATGAAATTGAGTAATTTGAGGCTGTTAACTGTCTTGAAAATTATATATTTTACTATGAATGGCTTATGAGATATGAGTATATGGGGCTATATTTTGTAAGTGTATTGAGAAATTTATGTAAGCTGTTTTTACTATGCAGGCTGGATAAATAAATAAAACCAACGTTATACTATCGAAATTTTATTAAAATTGGTGGGTTGGTCACTGCAATGACGAGTTTCCGTGGACTGCCTATTAGAGGGGCATGGTAAACCCGATTATATAGTTACTCCAGTTGTAGAGGCGAGGAGGGTAACTCTTGGGGTAGTATTAGAGCTTACTTCACGTCGAACCCCCACGTGAATGTGTAACTCGGCCAACGCCAAGGAACGACTTGTTTTAAAAATAAAAATATGTTTCACATGTAAATGTTATAACAACCTTGGCGAACTCAATTAGATGCCTCGGCCAAGGTATTCCCGAGGATTAGTTTTGGCTTGAGCCTTGTTTTTAATAAAAGACATAAGCCTTAACAACTGTTTTGGTAAATTACAAATATTTTATGGTTTAAGAAATAAATTGAAAACATTATGAAATGGTTCGTAATTTGTTGTTTAAACTTGCCTCCATTTTACTCGCCTTTAGATATTTATGATAATGTCTGTTTACTCATTGGGATTGCAAAATCTCACCCACCTCCTTTCCAAATATTTCAGGTCTGTGGTAGCTTGTAGATACCCTATTTTATCAAGGATTCCAGTTGATATCTCTACCACACAGACAGTAGGTTTCTAGCACCAACACTGGGTGTATTTTGGGCCACTTGTCATTGTAACCATTATTGTACATTATAACTTAGTAAATTTTTGTATGTATGAATTTATTTTACTTACACATTACAAAAGATTTCTTACACGTGTTTCTATAAATATTGTTTTATATAAAAATACTATATTTTAATCAATATTTTGAATAGTGATATTTGTCTATAAATCCTTTTAAAAAAACTTTCTTTGGATTTATTTGAGCCGGAAACGACCAGTAATTATTTTAAATGGAATGTTTAACAACGATTGCTCACAAGAAAAGAAAGAAATTGATATGTAAGCCTTGCGGGATTCCGGTTGGCATTCCGGGTAATGAGTGTCAATCGAGACGTCGAGGCGGTTGTCATGGGCTCAAGGGAGGTTCCGGGTCGTGACAGTGCATTTATCAAATTTGGTTTGTCTTTTTTGGGTTGACTTCATTTCTTCTTCCTTAGGTGTTTTTTTTTCGTAACGTTTCTTGGATTTTTCTTTTCTTTTTTCGATTTTGATTAATTTTGTCCTTTGTGTTTTTAGGGTTTGTATCGATTTAGGGTTTTCTTGTTCATTGTTTATCTAAGGGATTTTTGGGAGATAGAAAAAATATGTTGTTTGTTTTCAATCGAGAATCCTTTTTCATCAATTTTGCTCTTTGTGTTTATAGGTTTTGTATGGTTTTATGGTTCTTTTCTTATCTGTTGTGTTTCTTTCTTTGTTTTTTTCATTCTCTGTGCTTTATGTGGTTTTGAAACAAGTTTTTGTTCTTTGTTTTTTTAGGGTTTCTGTTGATTTCAGATATATGGTTTAGTATTTGTTTGGCGGCTTCTTTATGAGGAAAAAAATATATGTGGTTCTTTTCGTTTTAGGAATAAATTTCAATTAGTTTTTTTTACTCAATACTTGTTTGTAATTAGTTGTGTGTTCTTATTTGAAGTGTTTGTTTCAGGGTTTTTTCTTGCATTTTTGTTTCCATTTTTTTATTTTTTATAATCTGTTGTGTGTTTACGTATGCAAATTGATTGATGGAATTTACTGATCATGTGTTAGAATTTTTTGAACAAATTATATATGTTGAGCAAATCAAGCATGCTTGGAAATTATTTTTTTTTAGTTTCATAAATGTTTTTCATGGAAATCATTTATGTTTTTTCTTCTTTGGGTTAACCAATTGATTTAAATTTTTTTATTCTTTATTTATATATTATTTTTTATGTGTTTTCTTGTTAATTTTTATTTTGTTTAGAGTTCTACAGCAAAGTTTGCAAAATCAATTGCTTACTTAAGTATGCTTAACTTTTAAATTACATATTCGTTTTTATTATTTGTTTATATTTAATATGATTTTTCACTCACTAAATTATATGTGTTGATAAACATACATGGAAATGTGATATGCTTTATTCTTTGGGTTAACGAACTGGTTTAAATTTTTTATTCATTATTCATATCTTATATGCCTTCTTTTTCATGTGTACTGTTTTTAATTTCTATTTGGTTTTTATTATGCAACTAAGTTTGCTAAAACAATTACTTACTCCTATATGGTCAACTTCTAAATTACAATTTTTTTATTAGTTATTCATAGTTAATATATTCTTTTGTCATGTGTTTTGTTATTGATTGTTATTTTGTTTTTGTTTTACAGTAAAATTTTCTAAATCAATTGCTTACTCAAATATGCTTAACATTCTAATTACATTTACTTCAGAGTGAATTATTTTCTATAATTAGTTTTTTTGCTTTTCGTAAACATGTATATTATATTTTGATAACTTCTGTTAAGCCATGTGGTTTGGTGTTAATGTTTGGGTTATGGGTTATTATCATGCATTTGTACTATTATTTAGTATTAGTTATGATTTAGTCTATGCTCATTGTTTTGCTTTGTAGATCAAGTTTTTTCTTTGTCATATTAATTGTTTCATGGTTTTTAATGTGAAGAGTAGCAATGCTTTGTATTATCATTGATGGTCTAATTTCAAAGTGAAAAAAATCTTTCTCATTGCTAAGGGAAAGATTAGTTGTCAAAAAAGATCAACAAGCTATGATACAACCTATCATTTCTTTAACGATCAGAAAGATAATTTTTTGCTCTGAAATTTGGCCCATCTCGTGACAGTACAACCATTATTAACTCAATACATATAGCAACATATATAAACATATAATTATACTTTACTACTGTTTGGACAAAAACCATATTTCACAACAATTACCAAGTCAATATCCTATTATATCCATTAATTATAATTGCTTTGTTTGTAAAATATGATGATACATTTGTTCTGCAAAATGAAATTCTAGTTTTTGAAATAAATATTTTTATGTTTGTTTCACCATAATTTAGTCTTTGTTTGTTATTTTGTAGTCTCTACATCGAGGTGTTATTTGGGATTGACAAAACCTATAGCAAGAATTTTGTAAAGATTCTTTAATGACTTTTTTTTTTCGATTGCAATTTATTATTTGCTTATATTGTTTTGATGCTTTATTGATTTCGTTTTCTGAAATTATTGTTGATACATATTTTTTATGCAAATTACAATGATATTGACGCCATATTTTTCTTTACTGAACATACATGTTTGCCATATATTTACATTTCATGTGTACCATGCCAGATTATATTTAACTATATTCTATCTAATTTACTATACTTAATAGCTATATGACTGTATAGACATACATGTTTAGCTCATGTTTACATTTTATCTATGTCATACTTGATTGATTATATTCAATTTATGTCTAAATAATTTACTATCCTGAACTGTGGTTATTCTTCATAACATAACAAATGTAGAAACAGCTATACATCAATTGCTTGATATTGAGTTCTTTCAAAAAAAAATTATTTTATAGTATGATCAAGTCCTCACAAGTTTTTATGTGAATCAATCAAAGTTGTGCTCTTATCGTCTTTCTATGTTTATCAACTTAGGTTCCAACTTTACGAAAAAAAAATATTAAATTCTAATTTTAGTTAGTAACAATAGAAGTATATAAACAACTATATATTCATTCTAAATGCTATTCCTCCCCTGTTTGTATAATTGTCAAATATACTTTATACTTTCTTTGCTCTTTTTGCCCATCTCATTAGCCAATTTTTTATATGCAATGCATTTTTCTATTGATTCTAAAAATATCAAATTTTTGTCAATATTTGGCCTCTGAGAATGAATAGATTGGTTTTATTTTTCTTTATTGTTTTCTCAACAAGAAGTTCCCTTCAAAACACTTGACTAACCTATACATTGCTTTGGTTTGACATTTTTATTCCATCCTTTATAACAATTCGAATGTTAATAGAATATTTCTTTTTTTGTTAAAATAATAGTCAGTTGATGTTATCCATTTTATTCATTGCAGGAATCTTCCAAAACAACCCACCAACCGAAGAACACCTCATTGAAGAACCTTTCCCCATTGCTTGATGTTGATGAATGTTGGAATTTGAGTGTCAAATTTGACAAACACTACTTTATATTTTTTGTTTGCAAGTAGTAACAAATATTGAACATCGACATCTTAACTTTCGTACAGTGCTACCTTTCCTCCCATCTTAGAAATGTGGAAAAGCACATCAACATAACATGATCTTAATTTTGTGCATGCTCATTAATGTTTTGTAAAATGGGAGAAGATAAATGTATGAGAATATAAACAACTATTAATTATTCTTGCAATTTCTGCTCAGATTACAAAGTACTATATAAAAGTCAATGTTTAGCAATAAAAACAACTCTAAGTTTCCTGTATTTTTTTATTCAAACAATTAATATATGATTTATTATATAAAAAAATTCTTCAACAATTTCTTTTTGACCTGAGCGCAATGCGTGGGTCCAACTCTAGTAACTATATTTAAAAGAAGCCCTAAAGGGCTCCTGGCTTGACACTTAGTAGGGTTATTAGTTGTGCGTCTATAAATTTCGTAAGCACCTTCTCTGATAAAGGAAATCAACTATAAAGCCCAAATCTAAGTGCCAATTACTTTGTGATAGGTTCACTTATCGGTGAAATGACATTTATATTGATTCAACTATTTGATAAGGTCAATTGCTCTACCAATCCTATTTCATAAATTTATTAATAGTATAAAAAGAAAATTCCTGGCAACCAAATAAATGAAAATCAACTAAATCTAAAATATGAGCATGCCCACTTACATATCAGTATTCCGATGATAGCCATAAAAAGGCACACGAAATTCATACAATTTTCAAAGTGTGTTTTTAAAGTAATTTTCTTCACTCAATAGCTAAACAAAACATCTCCTCTTACACACACATAAAATTTGACATTACTGGAATACCCCATTTTAACTCTATGCTATCATCTAAAAGTTATAGGCATAAACAAGACAAAAAAGTTAAGGGAAAAATTAAAAGTAAAAAGAAGTACTATAATTTGTACAGTTACACTCCTTTGCTTCATCATCAACAACAAGCAGGGAACTGATTATGCAACTTCAAATCACTAAATCTGTTGGTCCCGTTAATATGTGCTAAAAGGGGGTGAATACAACATATTTGGCTCTTGTTTGGATGAGGAACTAATTTCCAAAATAAAGAAAGTAAAAACAGAGTAGACAATGGACAACAATTTATAGTGGTTCGGTCCAAGACTTACATCCACTATCTTGATTATCCAACCAAGGATTTTTCCAGCAATTCACTAAGAATCCGTGAAATTCACAAGCTTCCACCAAGCTTTTACAATGCCTTTTCGCAGGCTCAGCCACAACCTTTACACTAGTTTTTCCCAAGCTAAACTAAAACCCAAATTAATTTTTCAAGGCTCAACCACAACTTATAACATTCAAGCTTTCCCAAGCTTGAATAACCCTTTAGAGTAACACCCTCACTCTAAGTATATAAGAAAAAGTGGTAAAAGAAAGTACCTATGATCACTGAATGATCTGATTGGTACAGGATTGAGTGTTAATCACAAATGCAAAGAGTAGGCGTGGAGGTGCAGACAAGTGCAGTGAAGCTTTTTTGGTTTTTCAACTTTCTATAGCTCAAATCTCATTCAAAGCTTCAAAAAACTTTTTTCTCATTATTAGAAGACACTTTTATACTTGGAAATGCAACTCTGATGGCAGTTAGGCAGTTTATGCTTGTTGAAAACAGTTGAAGATGAGTTCTAGCCGTTAATCTGCCTTGTAGTGCTCTAGTTCAAGTTGCAAACAAAAAGCTCTTAGTCGACTAACTTGGTTGACTAAGTTGATTCTGTTTCTGGTTTGCAAATTCTGGCAGAGGATGCTTAGTCGACTGACTTGATTGACTCAGTTGGTTCTGTTTCTCAAACTCTTCGGCCCGTCATTTCTCTGATTTGAAATTTGGTTAACCAATATTCTTCTTTGTTTCACCAATAATCTTCCTCCTTGTTATTCAGTTATATCTTATTGATTTTATCTTTTTCTTTCAAAAATACTTTTTGAAAGGTCAAGAGATTAATTTCATATAATAATTTTTTGCACACTTAAATAAAGGAATTAGACACAAATGAGTGGGATTGTTTTATTATCATAAATAACTAATGGAGCCAACAATCTCTCCCTTTTTGATGATGACAAAATAATCATTGGTTAATATCATGGTGTCCTTTTGACTTAGTTTATTTTCAGTAGAAAATGGGGATTGCTCCCCCTTAGTGTGTGCATAATTTGCTTACTTTATTCCAGCAAGTTTTGTTCATTGTTACGTGGAGGGAATGACAATATACATTTAGATTCTATATATGTGTATATACATGTTCATCAATGTAGAGTGATTTGCAGTCAAAAATTTTCAGCTGAAGTTTTGACAAATTTTCATTAATATTCCAACTGTTGTTAACATTCAGATTTTGTCCACATTATTCATGTTTTAACTTGTAGATAGTACACACCATCTATATCTATTTATAACCAAAAATTATCCATAATTGTATAACAAAAATCATCTATCAGCATGTGAATCCATATCAGCATAACAGTAGTAAATTTTGTTCATGGTAGTCAAAATGCTCAAATAATAAGATATCAGTAGATTTCAATTTTCAGCAGTTAAGCAACATAAACATGTCAGCATTCATGTTTCACATACATCCACATAAATAACAGAGTTAAAGCTAAGTGTTTAAGTGCCACCAAGGCACAAATAACAGTTAAATAAAAAGTATTTCGAAAATGCCCCTGGACTAGTTATGCTTCCTGTCTCCTATTTTTCTAATTTCATGCTCCCTTGGTTATGCTTTCTTTCCTTTTCTAGGTTATTGGTTCCTCTACCCTAACATTTTTTGTTTTTAAACATTATTTTCTAGTTCCTGGTTTCTACTCCCCTAGTCCCTGGTACCATACTTCTCTCTTTTTTTGTCAGCATCAAAGGAGAGGAATTCTACTCATCGGATGAGGCAGAGGGCGAGGATTCAGTCCCATAGAAGGGATTAAGAGGGAATGGAGAGGGTCCTAGGAAAGGAGATGACTTTCTATAAGAGGGTTTTGGAGTGGTCTTATTTGAAATGTGAACCGGACTGTGAAGAGAAGAGGTTGAGGCTGGTTTGGACTTTTTTGCCAATCTGGATGTAAAACCCGACCCTATAAATACATGTCATGACATACATGCATTGAGTAGCATGTTATTACGCTAGAAAAGCACCTAAGAATAGACGAAACCTGATATTGTACCTAACGGTACACTTAAATTGATTTAACCTCGAACTAGTTCAAATAGGAATTGTAGGATGAAATTTAATATTTTATAGTCCAGGAATGACTAAAAATGATTGTTCGGAGTTCAAGGGTTCATTTGGGGTAAAATTAGAAATTTTGATATTCAAGGGCAAAATCGTCATTTTGCCACCTAAGATAATAATTTGATCATGGAGTGAAATTTTTGACCAAGATTAACTATTTGGAGTATAATTTAATGATAGGAAGTGAAAAAGTTTAATTCTGGTGATTTTTGGAGTGTAGGGGCAAAATTATAATTTTACCACCCACTGACAAAATTTGAGATTTTGAGAGAATTTAGATCAAATTTGACAAATTGGAGAATGGTATGAGTATAAGGGATGAAAAATATGTCTATGGGCAATTTTTCAATTTTTGGGGTAAAAATGTAATTTTTGACTTTTACGGGAGCAAAAGTGTAAATTGCAAAAATTACTCCACCGAGACTTTGGATGAGTCTGAGAATTTTATCTAAGCTATGAATATATGAGACAAGTGTATGGTGAAAATTTGGAAACAAATGGTTGAAATTTTAAAAATGGGCCAATGGGAAAGTGACACGTGGCATTTTTTTAATGAAATAATATTATTTTAATGAAAGGTCAGCCATTTAAACCCAAATTTTGAGTGCTGGCCGGCCATAAGGAAGAACAAGAGAGGAAATAGGGAGGAAAGGAAGAAAAAAAGAAAAACCAAAGAGTAACAAGAAAATTCAAAGGGAAATTCGCGATTTTCGACCGTTTACGCGTCTAACGGTAAGATTTTTCGATTTTAGCTTGATTTCTACCTTTCCTATGCCTTTATTTCCATTTAGCATGCTTGAGGAGAGAGATCAAAAAGTGATATCAAGGGCTGGACGAAATTCTAGGGGAGAGAAATTGAAATTTTTAGGTTTTGATTTTTAGTTAAATTGATAGTTTTAGTTAGTTAAATGTGTTTAGAAATTAAATTGGGCAAGAAATTATTAAATTTTCACAATACCCACTCTTGGCTGAATGCTCAATGCTGTACAATGATGATGAATTGATTTTATTCTAAGGGAAATGAAGAGAAAATGATGAAAAACGATTAAACGTGATAGAAAAACAAAGTAGAAAATTAACCGAGTTAATGTCCCATTTTTGGCCGAATTTTCCAAGGAAGGGAGTGAGCTGATTTTGTTGTTTTTAGAAGGTTATTGGCTGATATTTAATGGTTAGAAATGTTGGAGAGAGAATGGGATGATTTAGAGCTAAAATGTAGCGCGTTAGCAATTTATCGGGCAAAGAGCCAAAAATAGGTTAATACCGCGTTTAAGCCGTTTTAGGCTATTGCATTTCATACCATGCATTAGTATATGATTTAAGTTAATTATATAGTGATTTAGCATCAATTTGATGAATTGTGTAAATTTTTGTAACATGTCTAGGAGGATAGCCTTCCGAAAAAGGCAAAGAAGTCGTACCCGACGAGTAGTGATCGGGACGCTTAGAAAGCTTTTAGTTTGTACAAACGGTGAGTAAACTTATTATTATTGTAAATTATCTAGAGTTTATTTTAAATTCCCTTTATGTATTTTATGAAATGAGAACGAGATTAAAACGGGATTTTTGATGTTTTAGGAATAAATGTGACAAATAAAAATATATTGTATTGATTATGAAATTGAGTAATTGGAGGCTACAAATTGACTTGAGAAATATATATTTTCCTAGGAATGGCTTATGAGAAATGAGTATATGTGGCTATATTTTGTGAATGCATTGGGAAATTTATGTAAGTTGTTTTACTATGCAGGCTGGATAAATAAATAAAAGCCACGTTATACTGTCGAAATTTTATTAAAATTGGTGGGTTAGTCACTGCAGTGACGGGTTTTCGTGGACTGCCTATTAGAGGGGCACGGTAAACCCAGTTATATAGTTACTCCGGTTGTAGAGGCGAGGAGGGTAACTCCTGGGGTAGTATTAGAGCTCACTTCACGTCGAACTCCCACGTGAATGTGTAACTCGGCCAACGCCAAGGAACGGTTGGTTTTTAAAAATAAAAATGTGTTTCACGTGTGAATATTTTAACACCCTTGGCGGACTCGGTTAGATGCCTCGGCCAAGGTATCCCCGAGGATTAGTTTTGGCTTGAGCCTTGTTTTAATAAAAGACATAAGCCTTAACAATTGTTTTGGTAAATTATAAATATTTTATAGTTTAAGAAATAAATTGAAAACATTATGAAATGGGTTGAAATTTATTGTTTAAACTTGCCTCCATTTTACTCGCCTTTAGATATTTATGATAATGTCTGTTTACTCATTGGGATTGCAAAATCTCACCCAACTCCTTTCCACCCATTTCAGGTTCAGCATAGACTGTAGATAGCTGATCTCATCGAGGACTACCATTGGATCTGCATTTTCCAAATCGTAGGTTCACAGTCCTCTTTACTTTTGTTTAGTCGGGGGCCCTATTGTTATTGTAAATTAAATTAAATATTTTGGCTTACTGTATTTCAGTATGTATAAATTTATTTAGCTTTTACGCTATAAAAATTATTCACGTATAACTCTATAAATATTGTTTTATAAGAAAATGGAATATTTTCCTTAATATTTCTTTTATTTTCTTATTATATTCAAATAACCGTAATTTCATTTTAAATGAAGATTTTAGACTTTTAAACTCATTTTGAATATGAATTATGTGTTTTGTACTTGTATATTACGTTTTAGCCAGTTTCAAAATTTTTGAGAAAAAAATGACCAAAATACCCCTGTGTGGCGAAAATTTTGTTTTGATTGTTTTTGATCTAAAATAGTATATATTCTCTAAAAACTCAATATTTAACAATGATTGCTCACAAGAAAGGAAAGAAATTGATATGTAAGCCTTGCGGGGTTCCGGTTGGCATTCCGGATAATGATGTCAATCGGGACGTCGCGGCGATTGTCATGGGCCTGAGGGAGGTTCCGGGTCGTGACACTGGAAGTCTTTCTTCTTTTGAGAAAAGTTGTCTTGGTTGCCATAGTCTTCTTTCCTTTGGTTGGTTGTTTTACCTCAGCTGGTGGTGCTATGATGGCCTCTAGTTTCCCTTTTTTGGTCTTTGGTTTGGGAGTTGAAGCAAATTTTTTTCTTTTTCTTACATTTACACCATCCTTCTGAGTTACTGTCTTGACAGTGTCTTTTTCAGCTTGTTCCTCTCTAACAATTTGGGGAAAAAGGTCCATAATTGAAACTTCCTCTGAATTTGGAGAAGATGCTTGTTGTTTCTCAGTTTCTGCACCAGCTACCTTAGTCCCTTGTTTTGAGTCATTTTTGCTTTGAGTTTCAGGGGAGGGTGATTTGGTTGGCTGATCAACTCCTTGTGGGGAGTCCTCAATTTGCAAAACAGGACTGGCAGACTTGTAGGTAGAGCCTTCAGCTTGAGTACCAGAACTTGCAGACTTTTCTACTGGTTCTGTTGAACCTTTAGCACCTTGCTGTGCATGTGCAGTGCAAGATGTGGCTGAATTGTTTGTAGCCACAAGTTCATATGCTGATTTTTCCTTCTCCTTTAGCTTGTTTTCCAACTCAATGATTTTGTCTTCTATAGCTTCACTCCTTGGTCAGTCAGCTTACCATCGATCTTCATAAGCAAATTAAAAATCATCTTATTTGAAAATCTGAAATGAGCTTTTTCAGGTTAAACAGGTAAACTGTGATCTTTTCTTGGGCCAGTTTTGGAGGTTTTTTATAAACTTCTCTCCATCGAGCACATACCCCATCTTAATTAAGCTACCATAATAAATGGCTTGGTCTCTGGTTTTCACCAGGTCCATATCATACCTTTTAACCCATATTTCTTTCTTCTACACCAGGGATGTAATTACATTCCCATATGGCAGATTGACCTTGTCAGGTCTACAGGCACTTCTCATTTTCTCAATCATGAATCTCCCCAAATTTAGAGACACTCCATTAAAAGCATTCTCCATTAGCCAAAGATCCTACAGGCTGATGTAGCTAAAACTTCCACTCCTCCCTTGAATATTTGTAGCAATAAAGTAATGCAATATCCTAATCTGTAGATTGATTATCAGTCCTGAATTACTTTTAGAGGATTATTTTTCTTTTCTTCTAATGATGATCTCCCACAGTGAGGAAGGATCATATTTTTCTAGAAGTTCAAATTCACCTATTTCACCCTTTATTTCCAGCAAATTCTCTAAGTCTTCAACAGTTATAATAAACTATTTTCCATTCAAATAGATATTCAGCCCATCTTCTACATAGTCATCAGATTCTACTAATTCCTTTTCTTTCAGAGCAATGCCAGAGTAAAATTCCTTAACCAAACTTGGACTATATGACCTATTCTTAAAGGTGCTATAACTTTTAAGTTTAAGTTCATCAAAGTACTCAGATGGACTGGTCTAGATTTTTACATTTTCCTTAAAACTCTTCCAATCAATGAATTTTCCACAAGAGATTGGTGCATTTTCTATATTCTTGAATCGTTACTCATGCAGCTTATTTCTAAATTTCGAAGAAGAAGACGAACTGGTACCTTTCTAGAGTGAGGATTTTGTATCTTTCTTCTTGTGCATTTTTTGCTTGTTTTCACTCAGCTTTTCGGTTATTTCCTTCACTGAGGCAGGCATAATTTTTTGTTTCTTCTTCTGACTTTCTGTTCCAGTTTCTTCTTCCATTGGCCTTTTTCCTTTCTTCTTCTCTGATACTTCTTTACTTTGAGAAGTTCTAGCCATTTTGGTTTTGAAAATTTTTGAAGGTCTGAGTCAGTTTTAGAGGCAACTAGGAAGATTTAGGTTTTTGTTTTTAGAGCAACGCGTTAAAGAGAATAGGGAAGAAGAGGTTGGCAGCAGTTATTGCTCAGAAAACTTCTCATCTTCCAAAAAAAACTGCCATACTCTTATTTCTTCATATTTTCAAATCTCCCTCTAAAATTTTGATTATTTACCTTTGGTAGCTCTGTTTTATTTTTCTTTACACCCAATAAATTAAATTTTTACCATAATTTACTCCTATTTATTTAAACTCACTGAGTTTCATTATTTAAGAATGTCAGACCAATCTCAGTTGACTAAGAATTCCTTAGTCGACTAAATGCATTTTGTTTTCACTATGAGAGCCAAAGATTTTCTCATAATTCCTTCACATTAACCAGCCCCAAATTTCTTCTAATCTCACAAAATCTATCTTCACTCAGTGGTTTGGTAAAAATGTCTGCTAATTGATGTAGAGTATTCACAAAATCTATTTTAATATCATTTTTTACTACATGGTCTCTAATAAAATGGTGTCTAACTTCAATATGCTTTGTCCTAGAATGTTGCACAGGATTTTTTGATATATTGATTGCACTTGTGTTATCACAGTATATTGGTACACTGTGCATAATTATTCCATAGTCTTTTAATTGTTGCTTGATCCAAAGGATTTGTGCACAGCAACTACCTAATGAAACATATTCAGCCTCTGCTGTTGATAGTGTTACTGAGTTTTGCTTCTTGCTAGACCAAGACATAAGCATCCTTCCTAAAAATTGGCATGTTCCACTAGTGCTTTTCCTATCAGTTCTGCTGCCAGCAAAGTCAGCATTTGTATATCTAACTAAGTTAAAAATTAAGTTTCTACAGCACCATATTCCTAGTTCTTGAGTGTCTATGAGGTATCTAAAAATTCTCTTAACAGTAGTTAGGTGTGATTCCTTAGGCTGTGACTGAAATCTAACATATAAGCACACACAAAACTGCATATCTGGTCTTCTTGCTGTTAAGTAAAGAAGAGAGTCGATCATACCTTTATAGAGCTTTTGATCTACATCTTTACCTTTTTCATCTAAATCGAGTTGGGTGGATGGACTCATTGGTGTGGAAATTGATTACAGTTTCAGCAAATCAAATTTCTTGAGCATATCATGAGTATATCTTTCTTGATTGATGAAGATTCCTTCCTCACTTTGCTTATTTTGAAGACCAAGGAAGTACTTCAACTCTCCCATCATGCTCATCTCAAATTCACCCTGCATTTCTTTTGCAAAGTTCTTGCATAAAGCTTCATTAGTTGCACCAAATATAATATCATTTACATATATTTGTACAATAATTAAATCATTTAAATATCTCTTAATGAGCAATGTAGGATCAATGCTGCCTCTATCATATCCATTTTCAACTAGAAATTTTGAAAGCCTTTCATACCAAGCTCTAGGGGCTTGTTTAAATCCATACAATGCTTTGTGAAGCTTAAAAACATGATCAGACTTTTCAAAATCTTCAAAACCAGGTGATTGTTCTACAAAAACTTCTTCTTGAATTAGTCCATTTAAGAATGCACTTTTTACATCCATTTGGTACAACTTAAAATTCATGAAGCATGCAAAAGCTAGCAGCAACCTTATGGTTTTAATCCTAGCTATAGGAGCAAAGGTTTCGTCATAATCTATTTCTTTTTCTTGGTTGTATCCTTTTGCTACCAGCCTAGCTTTGTTACTAGCTACATTTCCTTGCTTATCTATTTTATTTCTAAATACCCATTTAGTACCAACAATAAGATGATTTGAAGGTCAAGGTACCAATGACCATAGTTGATTCCAGTGAATTGATCAAGTTCTTCTTGCATGGCCATTATTCAACTTTCCTCCTTTTTAGCTTTTTCAAAGTTTTTAGGTTCAATTTGAGATATAAAGGCTGAAAACTCACAAGTTTCTCTAGTTGCTTTCCTAGTTCTAACTCCTTGTGAAATGTCACCTACTATTTGGTCTTGTGGGTGATCTCTTACAAATCTCCAACTCCTTGGTAGGTCATCATGCTGATTTTCTGCTCTTTGCAAATTTTCTAGAATTAAAGTTTCATTTTCTCTTCTAGATGAGCTTTCCTTATTATTTTTATTGTTTTCTAAGCTCATTTCCTCCATTTGTTTTTCTAGAATTTCTATATCATCATCATCATCATGAACTTCTTTTTGCTAAATGTTTAACTCATCAAAAACTACATGGACTGACTCTTCAATGGTTAGAGTCCTTTTATTAAAAACTCTATAGGCCTTTGAGTTTAATGCATATCCTAAAAATATTGCTTCATCACTCTTTGCATCAAACTTCCCTAGAGGTTGTTTTCCATTGCTTAATACAAAGCATTTACAGCCAAAACTCCTAAGGTGAGAAACATTTGGTTTCCTACCTTTGTAAAGTTCATATGGAGTCTTTGAAATCAAAGGTCTTATTGAGACTCTATTAAGAATATAGGCGGCAGTATTTACTGCCTTAGCCCAAAGATATTTAGGTAGGTCGTTTTCACATAACATGGTTCTAGCCATTTCTTTTAATGTTATGTTTTTCCTCTCTACAACTCCATTTTGTTGGGGTGTTCTAGGTGCAGAAAAATTGTGATCCAACCCCTTTTCATTGCAAAGTTTTTCAAACTCATCGTTCTCAAATTCTCCTTCATGGTCACTCCTTATGCTGACTATGGCTAGTCTTTTTTCATTTTCTACTTTCTTACAATAACTTAAGAATGCTTGTAGAGTATCATTCTTATGAGCAAGGAAGTATACCAAAGTATATCTAGAATAGTCATCAAATATTACAAAGCCATAAGATTTACCTCCTAAGCTAGTTGTGCTTATTGGACCAAATAGATCAATGTGCAACAATTCAAGAAGTCTTGATGTTGACACTATTTTCTTAGTTTTAAAGAATGTTCTAACTTGTTTTTCTTGTTGGCAAGCATCACATATCCTATCTTTTTCAAATTTCAATTTCGACAGTCCAGCAACAAGATTTTTCTTTATTAATTTAGACATTGTATGCATGCTCACATGTCCTAATCTTCTATGCCATAATCAGCTATCATTTTCAACATTTACAACAAAACAAACTTCACTATTCACATCAAGGTCTTCAAGAAAAATTACATACATATTTTTCAACCTTTTTCCTACAAATGAGATTTTATTTGTACTCATATCAATCACTTCACATTTAGTTGAATCAAAGCATACTTTAAATCCTTTATCACATAATTGACTAATACTTAGAAGATTATGCTTTAAGCCTTTAACTAGCAACATATGACTAATTTGAGTTTAAAGACTCTTACCAACTGTACCTCTACCATGGATTTTGCCTTTTGAATCATCTCTAAAGGATACGGTTCCTCCCTTTCTCTTTTTCAACTGAGCAAACAGCTCTTCATGTCCTGTCATGTGCGGTGAACAGCCACTATCCAAGTACCAAGGCCATTTCTTCCCAAGTTGAGCTCTTGAACATGTCTCTTTTAAGTTCAGCTCAACTTACAAAGTAGAATTTTAGTTTTTCTTTATAGGTATCCATACTTTGATGGGTTCTTGAGTGTTAGTTGCAGTAAAAGATCCCTTAGGAACCCAAATTTTCTTAACTTTCTGCACTTTCCTTTTCTTAAAACAGTCAGATGACAAATGACCATGTTTACCACAATTATAACATGTAAATAATGCTTTAGTTGAATATTTATTGTGGTATACATCTCTTTTTGAAGATTCATTTTTTAAACATTTAAGAGCTATGTTTTCATCAAAAGTTATTTGTAAGGTTTCAAACGTATTTTCCAGCTCTTGTTTTAAAGACTCAAAGTCTGTTTTTGAATGTTCTAACTCAGCTTGCAAAATATTTCTTTGCTCAAAAACAGAGGTGAATTCTTGTTTGATTTGTTCCAAATCATTTTCAAGTAATGCAGCCTTTTTCTTCAATGATTTGTATTTTGAAAAAAGTTTTTCAAATTCATCATAAAGGCATTCATATTCATCCTGTAAATCATCATAAGAATTAGTGTAGGGGGATGAGGGTACCTCTGCTTCATCTTCTTGTGCCATTAAACAGATGTTTGCTCTTTCCTCAGATTTTTCATCATCAGTTTCAGAGCTTGATGTGTCACTGTCCGACCATGCAGCAGCCACCATTGCTTTCTTAGATCTCTTATATTTCTTGGGGGTTTCATCTTTCAGCAATGGACACTCAGACTTGAAGTGACCAGGTTTCTTACATTCGTAGCAGATCATCTCGTCTTTTTTGTTAGAGTCATTTTTGTTCTTAATTTTTCATGAAGCACCCTGGTCTTTCCTGAAACCTCTTCTAGTTAGCCTTTGATTTCTTCTACTCATTAGTTTTCTGAATTTTCTTGCAACTAGAGCTAAATCTTCATCATCATCACAGGAAAGCTATTCCAGCTCTTCTTTAAGAATGTTGGCTTTAAGTGCAATGCTCTTTTTCTTTTACTTTGCTTCCCTTCGGTCTTTTTCTTCTTCTTCTTTGAGCTCTAGCTCATGAGTGAGAAGAGAACCACATATCTCATCGAGAGTGATGATGTTCAGGTCTTTAGCCTCTTTAATGCAGTGACTTTTGGTTTCCAGAATTTTGGTAGGCATCTAAGCAGTCTCTTAACTAAGTCATGTTCAGGGATAGGCTTGCCTAGCTAACTTAACTTATTGGTAATATTTGTAAACCTATCAAACATGCTGGTGATGTCTTCACCAGGCTCCATTTTGAATATTTCATAGCTATGTGTTAATAGAGTAATTTTAGACTCCTTTACTTGAAAAGTCCCTTCATGGATTATTCTAAGTTTTTTTCACACTTGTTTAGCTGTTATATAGCTTGAGACTTTGTTAAATTCAATGGGGGTCAAGGCATAATGTAATGTATTGATGGCCTTAAAGTTTACTTGAACCTTTTTAGTTTCAGCCTCAGTCCATTCTGACCTTGGCTTAGACATCAACTCATTTGTAACTACATTTATGGTTGAAGGCATAAAAGGGTCCATCAGTTGTGACGTCTCACATTTCATAATCTATAGCCCTAATATAGATTGACATTATAGTGCTCCAATAGGGATAATTAAAACCATCAAATAGAGGTGGTCTATTTATTGATTGTCCCTCAGCAACTATGATTTTTTGTTAAGCCATTTGGATCCTCCCAAAGGATGTTAAGCCTTAAAAATAGAGAACTAGCTCTGATACCAATTATTGGTCACGTTAATATGTGCTAAAGGGGGGGTGAATAGCACATATTTGGCTCTTGATTGGATGAGGAACTAATTTCCAAAACAAATAAAGTAAAAACAAAGTAGACAATGGATAGTAATTTATAGTGGTTCGGTCCAAGATCTACATCCACTACCTTAATTATCCAACCAAGGATTTTCCCAATAATTTACTAAGAATCCGGTGAAATTCACAAGCTTCCACCAAGCTTTCACAATGACTTTTCGTAGGCTCAACCACAACCTTTACACTAGTTTTTTTTTTGCCTAAACTAAAACCCAAATTGGTTTTCCAAGGCTCAACCACAACCTATAACATTCAAGCTTTCCCAAGCTTGAACAACTCCTTAGAGTGACTCCCTCACTCTAAGTATACAAGAAGAAGTGGTAAAAGAAAGTACCTATGATCACTGGATGATCTGATTGGTACAGGATTGAGTGCTAATCACAAATGCAAAGAGTAGGCATTGAGGGTTAGACAAGTGTAGTGAAGCTTTTCTGGTTTTTTAACTTTCTATAGCTCAAATATCATTCAAAGCTTCAAAAAACTTCTTTCTCATTGTTAAAAGACCTTTTTATACTTGGAGATGCAACTCTAGTGGTAGTTGGGCAGTTTATGCCCATTGGAAATAGTTGAAGATGAGTTCTAGCCGTTAATCTGTCTTGTAGTGCTCTGGTTCAAGTTGTAGACAGAAAGCTCTTAGTCAACGAACTTGGTTGACTAAGTTGATTTTGTTTCTAGTTTACAGATTCTGGTAGAGGACACTTAGTCGACTGACTTGGTTGACTAAGTTGGTTCTGTTTCTCAAGCTCTTCAGCCCATCATTTCTCCAATTTGAAATTTGGTCAACCAATGTTCTTTTTTGTTTCACCAATAAGCTTCTTCCTTGTTATTCAGTTATATCTTGTTGAATTTATGCTTCTTTTTCTTTCAAAAATACTTTTTGAAAGGTCAAGAGATTAATTTCATATAATAATTTCCTGCACACTTAAATAAAGGAATTAGACACAAATGAGTGGGATTGTTTTATTATCATTAAAAATTAATGGATCCAACAAAATCAACTCAATTACAAAAAAGAAAAGAAAACACTTACATATATGTGGGCGGCTTTATTTAAGCTAATAAATAATCTCATTTAGGCTTTTTACAGCAAATTGGGCATTGAAAATTATGAATAACCAAAAACGTTTTTCTACATTTAAAGGAAGCCTCAAAAGGTTCTTGGCTTAACACTTGACAAGATTCTTAGTTTAACACGTGGGTGGGTTTTTAGGGCGTGGGCTTAAGGTATGATGTGTTTGGGTTTGTCGTTGGGTTTTTGGGGTGTGGGCTTGAGGTCTGATGAGGTTGGGTTTGGGCTTCACACTTGGTACGGTTCTTGGCTTGACACGTGGTTGGGTTTTTGAGGTGTTGGCTCTAGGTTGATGGGGTTGAGTTCATGGTTGGGTTTTTGGGGCATGGGTTGAGGTTTGATTGTTTAGGTTTGGACTAGAGTTTTTTTCTCTCACGATTGATGTTTTAGATTTTTCATTGACTTTTTATATGTGGGTATTTATAAAAAAATAATTTTTCTTGATTCCACTATTTATTACTCCCATATCATTTTTTAGTGTTAAATGTAACAAATACAAAGTAGTACAAATCAGCTAGCTAAAGATAAGGTTTTAAGGGAGATTGACTTACTATATATTTTATTATAAGGTTGGAGATTTTATTTAAGTTTTTATTTTGTTGTAAGACAATTTATAAGTGTGTTTTTGTATGGAAGCACCATCATAAATACCACTATGATGGCTACAGTAACAATAGTTAAATATTTTGTAAAATAATATTCTGTACATGTCAATATACAATAACAATTAGATATGATAATATAATTATTGTTGCATATCTATTTTACAAAGTATTCTCAACTCAATTGGAAAAAAAATTTACCATCTCGAAAGTAGGGCACAAGCAGCAAACTAGTAATTATAACTTAAAGGAAGCTTTGTACGGTCTCCATGGGGCTTGCATGTGGTTAACATGTGGTCTAGTTAATACGTTGACACTTGGCATTTTCAAAAGGGGTTTTGGGTTTGGGTTGCTTTCAGCAAGCTTCATGCTCATATTCTTTTGGTTTTCTCTCAAGTTGCTTTGGACGAACTTAATGCCCCATGTTGTTTAGTATTCTTTGGGGGTGAATTTGGTTCGGCTTTTCTCTTTTCCTTTTAGTTTTTTCTCTTTTCCATTTAGTCTTTCAGTTTTCTCTTAGGATTTATTAGCTTGATTCTTTTTGCAGACTCTTTTTTAGAGTTACATGAAGGGAGTTTGGTTTACGGGAAATTGGAAGCAACCGATGAAGGTTGTACGATCGGTTGACGTGGATAGCTTCAAAACGTTTGCATGTCTAGGTTCTTAGGGTAGTCATCTCAATGTCTATCATTACTTTTCTATAATGATGATTGTTGGGTTTGGGTGGCTTCTTTGGAGGCTTTTCTAGAGTTATCTTTCATTTTGAGGACGATTCTCGTTTTCATTCTCTTTGGATTGTTCTCCTTTCTTTCATACTCTTTCCCTGCCATTTGTGTGTTTCTAAAGAGAGTTTGAGATGGGTTTGGGGTTTAGGCTATTTTCGATGGATTTCATGCAGGCGTTATTTTGGTTTTCTTTTAGGTTGCTTTGGGCAAGCTTAATGCTCACATTGTTTTGGTATTCTTTGGGGGGCTAAAATGTGGTCTAGTTAATAGACTGACACTTGGCATTTCTATAAGGGGTTTGAGGTCAATTTTGGGTTCGAGCTACTTTCGGTGGCTTTTATGCCCTCGTTCTTTTGGTTTTCTCTTGGGCTACTTTGGAGAGGGGCTTAATGTGTGCGTTGTTTTGATATTCGCTAGCGAATTGATTTGGTTTGAATTTTCACTATTCTTTTTAATTTTTGTCTCTCTTCCATTTGATCTTTCAGTCTTCATTTGGGATTTATAAAATTGGCTTTCTTTGCAGACTCTTTTTTAGAGTCACGTAAAGGTTGTTTGGTTTATGTGGAATTGGAAGTAGTCGATGGAGGCTGTACGGTCGATCGAGATGGATGGCTTCATAACGTTTACGTGTCTAGGTTTTTGGGGAAGTCATCTCAATGTCCATCATTACTTTTCATTCATGATGATTGTTGGGTTTGGGTGGCTTCTTTGGAGGCTTTTCCAGAATTGCTTTTCGTTTTAAAGAAGGTTCTCCTATTCATTCTTTTTGGATTATTCTCCTTTCTCTCTTGCTCTTTCCCTACCGTTTGTGTGTTTAATAGATTTGGTTGGTCTTTTTGAGGTTGACGTCGCTTCTCCTTCCTTGTGTGTTTTTATTTGTAACATTTCTTGGATTTTTCTGTTCCCTTTTCGATTTTGATCAGTTTTATCCATTGTGCTTTTATGGTTTGTATTGATTTAGGGTTTTCCTGTTAATTATTTTTTTTTTGGGTTATTTTGGAAGATAAAAAAACATATGTTGTTTGCTTTCAATTGGGAACCCTTTTTCATCAATTTTGCTCTTTGTGTTCATAGGTTTTGTATGGATTTATGGCACTTTTCTTATATGTTGTGTTTTTTCCTTTGCTTTTTTCATTCTCTGTTCATTATTTGGTTTTGAAATAGGTTTTTATTCTCTATTTTTTTAGGTTTTTTGTTGATTTGAGGTATATAGTTTAGTATTTGTTTTAGGGGCTTTTTATGAGAAAAAAAACATATGTGGTTCTTTTCTTTTTGGGAATAATTTTCAACCAGTTTTTTCTACTTAGTAGTTGTTTATAATTAGTTGTGTGTTCTTATTCAAAATGTTTGTTTCAAGGTTTTTTTTTTGTATTTTTGTTTTTATTTTTTTATTTGTTATAATCTGTTGCATATTTACTTATGCGAATTAATTGATGAAATTTACTAATTTTGTGTTTGTATTTTTTGAGCAAATTGTATTCGTTAAGCTAACTAAGTATGCTTGGAAATTGAATATTTTTTTATGAGTTTCTTAAATTTTTTCATGAAAATCATATATGTTTTTCATGGAAATCATTTATGTTTTTTCTTATTTGGGTTAACTAATTGATTTAAATTTTTTTATTCTTTATTCATATCTTATATGTTTTTTTTCATATGTTTTGTTGTTAATTTTTTTTTGGTTTTTGTTCTACAGCAAAGTTTGCTAAATCAATTGCTTACTCAAGTATACTTAACTTTTAAATTACATATTATTTTTTATTATTTATTCATATTTAATATAATTTTTCATTCAATAAATTGTATGTGTTGAGCAAACTAAGTATACATGAAAATGTGATAGTCTTTATTCTTTGGGTCTACTAACTAATTTAAATTTTTTATTCTTTATTCATTTCTTATATGTCTTTTTTCATGTGTTTTGTTGTTAATTTCTATTTGGTTTTTATTATGCAACGAAGTTTGCTAAATCAATTGCTTACTCATGTATGGTTAACTTTTGAATTATATTTTTACTTTATTATTTATTCATATTTAATATATTCTTTGTCATGTGTTTTGTTGTTAATTGCTATTTTGTTTTTGTTCTACAGCAAAATTTGCTAAATCAATTGCTTACTTAGGTATACTTAACTTTCCAATTACATTAAATTCAGAGTGAATTATTTTATTTAATTAGTTTTTTTGCCTTTTGTAAACATGTTTATTATAGTTTGATAGCTTATATTAAGCCATATGGTTTGGTGTTAATGTTTAGGTTATTATCTTTCATTTTTTCTCTATTATTTAATATCAATTATGATTTAATCTATGCTTTTTCTTGTTAATCCTATTGGTGTGCTAGAGGGGAGTGCATAGTATTAAAAATTTTAAAGTTAGCTTTTTTTAGCTTGTAGACCTCTTAATCAATTAGAGGAAGGAAAATTTAAAACTTATTAAAGTTAAAAGATACCAAGTAAGGAAGGGTAGAGAGAAGTGAACAATGCACAAGTATTTATAGTGGTTCGGTCTTCTTAACCTGCATCCACTACCTTGATCTTCTAATCAAAGATTTTTAACATAACTTCACTATACTAGTGGAATTAACAGCTTCCATCAAGCTTCTACAATGTTAGCTTCTAACTTAACTTCTAATCCCTTTCAATTAACCTTCAAGTGCTTCCCACACTCTAATTTATCAAGAAAAAAGAAGAAAAAGAAGTACAAATGATCATCTTTATAGATCTAAGATAAATACAATCAAGCTCAAACACTTTTTCAAGAATAAGAATGAAGAACAAGTATTTTTAGTGAAGGATCTTTGGCTTTTTGCTTAAAATGGCTCTTAGTACTTCAATCTTCCTTTCTTTGACTGTTGGAGCTTCTTTTTATACTTGGAGAGTTATATTTTGCTACTTAAGACAGATTCTAGCTATTAAGAATAACTTTGATGTCATTCTAGTCGTTATTTTGTCCTCTAGTGTATAAATTCAAATAGGGAGATAGAGTTCCACTAACTAGTTATAGGCAGGCTCTAATTGATTACAGCTTCTCTGCCTTACACTGTTTGGCTACTCTATTCATTGCATTAACCAATTAGAGGGAGTTTTAACCAATTAGAAACTTTCTGTTTTCATTTTTCTCTACACAATAGTCTTTTTTTAATTGATTAGCTCTTCCCTTAACTGGTTGAGGCTTCACTTCTTTCAACCTTAACCAATTAAAATTAGCTTTAATCAATTAGAAAATCTTCGTATTTTGAATTTCTCCATTTTGGCTCCTTTCAACGATAAACCTTTTTTCAAATTTGATTTTGGCATTTTAAGGTACTAAAGCCTTGTGCTCTAATTAATTAACCAAACTCTTTAACCAATTAGCATGACTCTATTTTCAATCTCCACCACCTCTTTAATCAGTTAACCTTAGTGCTAATCAATTGCCATTTTTCTGTCTTACTTTTACCAATCGCCTAGTTATATCTTAACTGGTTAAGGCGCCTTGTTAATCAGTTACTAATGTTCTTTCTGTACTAATCACTTTCTTCTTTCTTTCTTTCTTTCTTTCTTTCTTTAATTGACTAACTCATCTTCACATTTAGCAAACATCTTGACTTGCCCTTAATTGCCAAATTTGTTAAGGGAATTAAATGATATCTTGCACACTTAAATATTGAAGTTAGATATTAATGAATAAAAAATGTTTTGTTATCATAGAAGACATATGGAGTCAACCTTTTCTCCCTTTTTTAATGATAACTAAACACTCCTAGATTAAGAGTGTAACGTTTATAAAACAATAAACTTTATGTGCAAATTTAAGGATTGCTCCCCCTAGATATTTGTTCACCCTAAATATGTGCATTAAGAACAATAAGACTATATCTATGTACAAATATAAGCACTCAACATAAAAGCATAAATATAATCATCCAACATAAGCAATATCCTTAACACATTGTTCAATCAATATTTCAGCATCAAAACACAGCATAAAACATAAACATTGTTAAAAAATATAGCATAAAACATAAACATTGTTCAACCTAGTCTATCTTTCTATTTTCTCCCTTTTTTTGTCATCAATCAAAAGGGGGGCCTAAGGTTATAATTTATCTAATCAAAGTTTGATGAAGAGTCATTTACTGATGATTCATCAATTCTTAGGTGAACATTTAAAGGATCAACATGGAGGGAATGAAGGGATTCAAGTTCATATGACGAAGAGAATCCAAAAGATATAATTTGAGGGGATGCAGGTTTGAGGGTTGGCTTGGCTGTGGACTCAGCTACCTTGGCAGATTTTCTTTTTCTAAAAATCTTGGTCTTTGTGGCCATTGTTTTTCTTTCTTTTCCAGAAGTTTTCTTAGACACTGACCCAATTACTACTGCTTTCCCTTTATCTTGACCTTGTTGTGTTGCATTTTCATCTTTATTATTTTATGCTGATTGAGTCTTTTATTCCATCATATCTCTTGCTTTTTGCAAGTCAACTTCAGTTTCTTTGAGTAATTCAACAATAAATTTTGATACCTCTATCTCTTCATACTCTATAGGTGATTTTTCATTAGGTTTGTCTACCTCTATTGCTTCTTTGTTCTGATTTTCTTATTCAACTTACATCTTTTTTTCTTTTTCTTTTCCCTATCATCTTTCTCTATCATCTCTTCACCCTTTTTTTCATCCTCAATTCTTTTAGTTGCTTTTGTTTCAGGACTCATTTCTATATTTTGCTTTTGGTTTTCATCCTCAGCTTTTTCTTTCACAATCTCATCTTCATTATTAGATGCATGAAAGTCAAATTGCTCCGTGGCAGTTTTTTCACTTGACACTTTTACAACTGTGGCTTGATTGTCAAAAGTAGGGGGTTTGGTTCCCTTTTTTTTTTTTTTTGAGAAAAAGATCTTCAAGGTGTTATAATCTTCCCTCTATTTTGACCATTTTCTCAGCCTATTCAGTCAACTTCCCATCAATTCACATTTAAAGATTGAATATTATTTCACTTTGGTAAAGGGGTTGACTTACTATTGAGTAAGGTGTAGAGGGAGTTTCTATGTCAAGAAGGATTGTAGTCCCTCTAATGAACTTAATACATTCTTTTCTTTCTGGCTTGTATCCCATTTTCAACAAACTACCCAAGAAGATTCCTTGATCTTTGCTTTTCATTAAATTTGCTTGAAACTTGATACTCTAAATCCCTTTTTTCTTGACAAAGGATGAGATGATGTTGCCATATGGCAAATTTGCTTTGTCTCCCAAATATGTTCCCTTGATTCTATCAATCATAAACCTGACTACATTTAATGGGATCTCATTGAAAGCTGACTCCATTAGCCAGAGATCTTAAGCACTCACATAACTAAAACTGCTACTTTTTCCATGAAGTGTGGAAGCAATGAAATAATGAAAAATTCTTAGTTGAGCATTTTCAATGTCACTAGCATAACTCCTAGATGGGAATTTCTCCTTTCTGCCAGTCACAGTCTCCCAAATAAGATTAAGATCATATTTCTCTAGAATCTTATACTCATCTATCTCAAATTTTATTTTTAACAACTCTCCTAAATCCTTGGCAGTGATTTGAAATTCTTTTCCACTTACAAAAACATTGAAACCATCTTCTATAAACTCTTTTTAATTGACCAATTCATTCTTCTTCAAGGCAATACTAGAATAAAATTCCTTAACTAGTGTAGGACTATATGCCATGTCTCCAAAGGTACTCAAATCTTTCAATATTAATTCATCAAAACATTTCCTTAAATCACTTTTGACAATAGGCACTTCATCAAAGCTCGACCAATCGAAAAATTTTTCACAAGAGATAGTTGCATTGTCTATCTTTTTAAACCTATTAGCATGAAGCTTGCTTTTAAATTGAGAGATTAAGGTGTTACCTTTTCCGGTGGAAGCTTCTGCTATAATAGTCCCTTTTATTTTCCCTAATGTTTTCATTTGACTCTCCTCCTTTTTCTCGACTAAAGAACCTTTAGTGATTTTTCTCTTTTCCTTTAGTGGTAAGAGAGGGGAATCCTTTGAAAATCTCTTCTCTTTCCCTTTGTTTGTAACCTTGCAGGTGAGAGATATTCTTGCCATGGGTTTTGTCGATGGTGAGGACTTAGGTTTCTGCGGTTGATTGAGTGTTGAGGAAAAACTGATTAGCTTTCAGAAAGTCAAGTTTTTTGAAGGTTTTGATTTTCTGGTGAGTGGATCTTCTAAGTAATTGAAAAGTATTTGGATAGGGGTTTAATAACTAGTTAACCCACGTTTTGAGTGGGAGGTTTCCCATACCTACGACACTTTATTTTTTTTTTGTTGAAATGTTCCTACCCCGTTAGTTTTCCATTGACTAGGGTGCTCTAATTGACTAGAGTAGGTCTTAACCGATTATTGTGTTTCTAACTTGGAACCTTTCTAATAACCATACTTTCATTAATTGGTTAAGGGAGCTTTTAACTGATTAATATCTTACTAACTTAGGTTAGTTACTTTAACTCAGAATTGTTTTAATTAATTAGGGAGGTCTTTAACTAATTAATATGAATCTTATCTTCTTTCTAAGGTCCTTTTAACTAATCAAAATATTTTCTAATCAATTACACCAAGAAATAAACACAATCATCATGCTATGTATCATCAAAAACATGTTCAATTTAACTTAGCCAAACTTCATTAACATCTAGCATCCCTAATTCTCTCCTAATTCTATAGAATTGAACTTCATTCGATGGTTTTGTGAAAATATCAGTCAATGGATGCAAGGTATCTATAAATTCTATTTTAACATCTCCCTGAGGCACATGATCTCTAATGAAATGATGTCTAATGAAATGTGCTTAGTCTTAGAGTATTGAAGAAGATTTTTGGAGATATTTATGACACTCATGCTGTTTACTACCTAGTGAATTATATTCTGGTTTAACAACATGATTGAAATCTTGCATGTAGGCACACATTAAACAATATTTAGGTCTACTGTCTTTTAAAAAAAGTAATGAGCCAATCATATCTTTATAGAGCTCTTGATCCACATCGTTGTTCCTTTTTCATCTCTATGAAGCTTTGCAAAAATATGCATAGGTGTTTCAATTGCCTTTAGATTCATCACACCAAACTTTTTCAGCATTTCCTAAGTGTATTTTGCTTGGTTGATGAAAATCCGATCCTCACATTGCTTGAGTTGTAAACCAAGGAAGAAATTTGATTCTCCCATCATAATCATTTCAAACTCACCTTGCATTTTCTTAGAAAAATTCTCATAAATTTTTTCATTAGTAGTACTAAAGACTATATCATCCACATATATTTGAATAAAGAGTAAATCATTTTTGCTTTTCTTAATAAAGAGTGTAATATCTACACTCCACTTGGAATACCCTTTTTCAATCATAAATTTTGAAAGCTTTTCATACCAAGCTCTAAGAGCTTGCTTCAATCCATGTAATACTTTGTACAATTTATAAATATGATCAATCTTTTCAAAATCTTCAAAATTAGGGGTTGTTTCACATATATTTATTCTTGAATAAAACCATTTAGAAATGCATTTTTAACAACCATTTGGAACAATTTGAGATTCATATAACATGCATATGCAAGCAAGAATCTAATTGCTTCTAATCTAGCTACGGAAGCTAATCAATACTTTCCTCTTGATTATAGAATTAAGCAACTAACCTTACTTTGTTCCATACCACATTACCTAATTCATCCAATTTGTTCCTCAATACCCACTTGGTATCAATGGTAAGATGTTTGGTTCAACTTGGAACTAAGGTCTAAACCTTGTTCCTTTCAAAATGGACTAGTTCTTCTTGTAATGCAATCATTCAACTTTCTTCCTTTTCAGCTTCTTCAAAGTTCTTGGGTTCTATTTGTAAAATGAATGCAACATATTCACAAGCTTCCCTTAGTCCTCTTCTAGTTTTTACACCTTCTGATGGATCTCCAATGATTTGCTATTGAGGATGATTTTTTTTTATAAATTTCTAGTTTCTAAAAAGATCATTGTGCTAATTTTTTGTTCTTTGTAAGTCTTTTAATGGTGGTGCTTCTTCATTTCTTTGCTTGTAACTGTCTTCATTATCTTCTTTGTTCTTCAAGCTCATTCTTTTCATTTTCTTTTTAATTTTTTCTGCATTATCATCATCATCATCATCATCAAGCACTGCCATTTTTGGTGTGACATTAGTCTCATAAAAAAAACATGAATAGACTCTTCTATAACTAAAGATCTTTTGTTAAACACTCTATAAACTTAGAATTTAGTCCATAATCTAAGATAATAGCTTCATCACTCTTAGCATCAATTTTTCCCAAGGTGTGTTTTTCATTATTTAAAACAAAGCATTTGCATCCAAAACTTCTTAAGTGTGAGATGTTTGATTTTCTTCCTTTGTAAAGCTCATAAGGAGTTTTTTAAAATCATAAGCCTAGTGGAAACTTTTAAAAAATTAAGAACTTGTATTTACAACTTCAACCCAAAAGTATTTTGACAAATTGTTTTCACAAGGCATTGTTCTTTTCATTTCCTTCAAAGTCCTATTGTTTTTCTTTACAACTTTATTATGTTATGGAGTTCTGGAGGCTGAAAAATTGTGATCAAAACCATTTTCATAGCAAAATATTTCCAAGTTACAATTTTCAAATTCATCACCCTAGTCACTTTTAATGCTAACAATGGAAACTCTTTTCTCATTTTGCACTTTTTTACAATGTTTAACAAAAGCATGCAATGCATCATCTTTGTGAGCAAGAAAATACAACCAAGTATACCTAAAGTAATCATCAACAATAATAAAACCATATGACTTGCCCTTATGCTAATAACATCAATAGGTCTAAACAAGTCAATGTGCAATAATTCAAGTAGTATAGAAGTTGAAATCACTTTATCTGATTTATAAGAACTTTTTACTTGTTTTCCAAATCGACATGCATCAGAACTTTATCATTTTAAAAACAAATCTTTAAAAGTTCAATAACTAAATCTTTTCTTAAATCTTTGAAAAGGTGTCCATGCTAACATGTCCTAGTCTTCTATGCCACAAGCAACTATCACACACATCATTGGCCACAAGACAAGACTTATTTTGAATCTTAATTTCATCAAGAAAAATCACTTAAGCATTTTCAAATCTTATGCCAATGATTACAACTTTGTTAGTGTCAATGTCCATCACATGGCATACATGACAATCAAAACAAATTCTAAATCCTCTATCACAAAGTTGATTAATGCTTAACAAGTTATGCTATAGACTTTCAACAAATAAAACATGCTTGATTATAGTTTGAAAAGTATTACTAAGGGTTCCAATTCCTTGGATGATATATTTAGAGTTGTAACCAAAAGAGATACTATGGTTTTTCTTTCATTAAGCTTGACAAACAAATTTTCATTTCTGGTCATGTGCCTTGAGTAGCCACTATCCAAGTACCAAGGCTACTTCTCATTTGGTTAAGCTTTCAAACATTATTCCTTTCACTCTTACTTAGCCTACAAATAAGTTTTTATTTTTTTTTAAAGGTACCCATACTTTGATAGATCCTTGGAGGTTAATAAGCACATAAGAACCTTTAAGCACCCAAACCATCTTGGTTTTAAGGAGGTTATTACCCTTATGATAACAACCATAGGAGATATGACCTCTCTTGCCATAAGCATAACAATGGATTGAAGATGCATCATTTTTTTTTAGTTTCTTTTCCTTTTTAAATTTTAGTATTGAATTCTCTTCCATTGAAGATTTGGAACCAACATTCTCATTCAGTGCTTTTTGCGAGGCCTCATTTTTACTCTTTAGTTCCAACTTCAAATATTCAAAATTTGTTTTGAAATGCTTTAACTCAATTTGAAAAATATTTCTTTGATCAACAGTAGATTTGAAATCACATTTAGTTTTTTTTTTAAATCATCATCTAAAACCAAAGCTTTCTTTTTCAAAACCTTATACTTTAGAGCTAATTTCTCAAATTCAACATATAAACAATCATACTCATCTTTAAATCCATCATATGAAATTTGAGATAAATCAAAAATTACCTCAAGTTCTTCATCTTTGGCTATCAAACAAAGGTTGGCTCTTACTTTGATTTCTTATTTAGTTTCCTTCTTTTCCTCTTCATCTTCTTTGTTCATTTTTTGCTCATTTGTGAGGAGTGAGCCATTTATCTCATCTAGGGTGTTGACAATAAGATCTTTAACTTCTCAAATTACTATCACGTTTGGCTTCTAACTCTTTAGTAGACTTCTAAAGAGTCTTTTTAATAGCTCATGTTCATGTATGACTTTTCCTATCTGATGGAGCTTATTGATTATGTTGGTGAATTGGTCATATATTAAAGTTATGTACTCACCAGGTTCCATTTTGAACATTTCATAATTATGAGTGAGAAGGGTGATTTTGGACTCCTTAACTTGAGAGGTCCTCTCATGGATGATCCTAAGCTTTTCTCAAATTTCCTTAGCTGTGTTACAAATAGAAATTTTATTGCATTCAATAGGGGTTGAGGCACAATGAAGAGTGTTGTTAGCTTTGAAATTTATTTAGACTTTCTCATTTCAGCCTTAGTCCGCTCTTCCCTAGATTTAGCCATTTTCTCATTTGTGATCAGATTTGTGCTAGTGGTAGTGTAAGGACCATTTGTGATAACATCCCAGATCTCGTAGTCTACAATCTAATGTAAATTGATATTTTGAGGTTCCAATATTGGTAGTTTGATCCATTAAATATAAAGGCCTTTTTGTGGATTGTCCCTCGCCATATTTGTGCTTTGTATAGCCATTGGATCTCTCCTAAAGATTTTAAACCTTAAATCAAAGGGTTAGACTTTGATATCACTTGTTGGTCTTATTGAAGTGCTAGAGGGGGTGAATATCATTAAAAATTTTAAAGTTAGCCCTTTTTAGCTTGTAGAATTTCTAATCAAATAGAGGAAAAAAGATTTAAAACTTGCTATGGTTAGAAAACACCAAGTAAGGAAGGGTACAGAGAAGTGAATAATACACAAGTATTTATAATGGTTCGATCCCCTTGACCTGCATCCCCTACTTTGATCTTCCAATTAAGAATTTTCAACCTAACTTCACTATATTAGTAGAATTAACAGCTTCCACCAAACTTTTACAAGGTGAGCATCTAACCTAAACTCTAATCCCTTACAATTAACCTTAAACTACTTCCCACACTTTAATTTACCAAAAAAAGAGAAAAAAAAGTACAAATGATCACATTTATAGATCTAAGATGAATACAATCAAACTCAAACACTTTTTCAAGAATAGAAATGAATAACAAGTGTTTTTAGTCAAGGTTCTTTGGCTTTTTGCTTAAAATTACTCTTAAAACCTCAATCTTCTTTTTCTTTGACCATTGAAGCTTCTTTTTATACTTGGGGAGTCAGATTTTTTTGTTTAGGACAAATTCTAACCGTTAGGAATAACTCTGATACCATTCTAGCCTTTATTTTGTCCTCTAATATTTAAATTCAAATAGGTAAACAAAGTTTCGCTAACTAGTTATTAGCGAGCTCTAATTGATTACACTTTATTTGCCTTGCACTGTCTGACAACTTTGTTCACTGTGTTAATCAGTTAGAGAGAGCTTTAACCAATTAGGAACCTTTTGTCTTTATTTTTCTCTATACAGTAGTCTTCATTTAATTGATTAGCTTTTCCCTTAACCAGTTGAGACTTCACTTTCTTCAACCTTAATCGATTAAAATCAACTCTAATGATTTAGAAAATATTTGAATTTTGAATTTCTCCATTTTTGCTCCTTTCAACGGTCAACCTTTTTTCAAATTTGATTTTGGCGCTTGAGGGTATTAAGGCATTATGCTCTAACCGATTAACCAAACTCCTTAACTGATTTGCATGACTCTGTTTTTAGTCTCTAGCACTTCCTTAATCAATTAACCCTGGTGCTAACTGATTATAGCTTTTCTGTCTTACTTTTACCTAGCATCCAATTGTGTCTTAACTAGTTAAGGCTCTTTGTTAACCAGTTAATGTTCTGTCTTTACTAATCATTTTCTTCTTTTTTTCTTTAATTGATTAACTCATCTTCATATTTAGCAAGTATCTTGACTTGCCCTTAATTAACAAATTTGTTAGGGGAATTAAGAGTAGCAATGATTTGTGTTATCATTAATGGTCTAATTTTAGAGTGAAAAAAATCCTTCTCATTGTTAAGGGAAAGATTGGTCATCAAAGGAGATCAGTAGGCTATGGTATGACCTCTCATTTCTTTAGCAATCAAAAGGATAATTTCTCTCTCCAAAATTTGGCCTATGTTATAACAGTACAATTACTATTAACTCAATACATATAGTAGTGTATACAAACATATAATTATACTTTGCTACTGTTTGGATAAAAAACACATTTCACAACAATTACAAAGCCAATATCATGTTATATTCATTAATTATATTTTCTTTATTTGTAAAATATGATGATGCATTTATTATGCAAAATGAACTTCCAATTTTTGAAAATAGATATTTCTATGTTTGTTTCACTATAATTTACTCTTTGTTTGTTATTTTACAATCTCAACATTGGGTTGTGATTTGGGATTGACAGAACCTATTGCAAGATTATGTAAAGATTTTTCAATGACTTTCTTTTTCAATTGTAGTTTATCATTTGCTTTTATTGTTTTGATGCTACATTATTTTGTTTTTTGAAATTATTGTTTATACATATTTTTTATGCAAATTACAATGATATTGACATTACGTTTTTCTTTACTGAACATACATGTTTGTCTTGTATTTACATTTCTTGTGTACCATGCTAGATTATATTTAACTATATTTTGTCTAATTTACTATACTGAATAGCTACGACTGTATAGACATACATGTTCAGCTCATGCTTACATTTTATCTATACCATGCTTGATTGATTGTTTTGAATTTATGTCCAAATAATTATTGCTCTGAACTTTGGTTATTCTTCATAACACAACAAATGTAGAAACAACTATATATCAATTGCTTGATATTGAGTTCTTTCGAAAAAATTTATTTTATAGTACGATCAAGTCCTTAAAAGTTTTTATGCGAATCATTCTAAGTTGTGCTCCTATCATCTTTCTACGTTTATCAAATTAGGTTCCAACTTTATGACATAAAATAGTATGAAATTTTGATTGTAGTTTGTTTCAGCACAAGTATAGAAGCAACTATATTTTCATTCTACACATTATTCCTCCCATGTTTGTATATTTGTCAAATATGCTTTGTACTTTTTTTGCTCCTTTTGCCTGTCACATTAGTCAATTTTTTATATGCAATGTATTTTTTGTTGATTCTAAAAGTATTAAACTTTTGTTAATGGCTTGCCTTTGAGAATGAATAGATTGGTATTATTTCTCTTTACTGTTTTTTCAATAAGAAGCCCCCTTCAAAACACATGACTAACTTATACATTGCTTTGGTTTATCATATTTATTCCATCATTTCTAACAATTCGAATGTTAACAAAATATTTCTCTTCCTATTAAAATAATAGTTGATGTTATCCATTTTATACGTTACAAGAAATTCTCCAAAACAACCCACCAGCCAAAAAACACTTCCTCTGAAGAACCCTTCCCCACTGCTTGATACTGATGAATGTTGGAATTTGAGTGTTAAATTTAACAAACACCCTCATAATTTTTTGTCTACAAGTAGTAACAAATACTGAAGGTAGACATCTTAACTTTTGTATAATACTACCATTCTTTTTATCTTATAAATGTGAAAAAACACATCAACATAACATGATCTTAATTTTGTACGTACTCATTAACGTTTTGTAAAATGGGAGAAGACAAATATAAACAACTATTAATCACCCTTGCAATTTCTGCTCAAATCACAAAATTACTATGTAAAAGTCAATGTTTAGCGATAAAAACAACTCTATAAATTTCATGCATTTTTAATTCAAACAACTAATATATGATTTATTATATATAAACAAATTCTTCAAAAATTTCCTTTTACCCGAGCAACGTACGGTCCAACTCTACTTCTAGAAATTGAAACATGATTGGGAAAAATAATCGCATGTAGCATGACATATTGACATCTATTGTGTTTGGTCCCACACTGACACAGTTTGTTATAACTGCAGACAATTCTCACCTACCGTCCCCCAAACGGACAAACAAACCTCTGAAAAACCCACCATATTTCTCTTCTAGTTTTGCTCATTCAATTCAAAAGTCGTGGTTGTTGCACGCATTGCTTATTCCCAATCCAAATTCTTGGATCACCTCTCTTTTTTTTTCCCCTCAAATGGATTGGTTGATTTCATTGGATGAATCTTCTCTCAATGCATATAAACAACATTTCAATGTTCTCTCTTTGATCCCAACTTCACACTATTTACTGGCATTTACCGTGATATGGGCAGCTTATCTCTACAATTTCCTGGACATTCATTTCTTCCGAGACTTGTTCTCTGGATTTCGCGGTGCTCCCGTTTCCTATACCTCTCACCCTTCCTCCCCTATTTACAACCACGTCGTTTCCAAGTGCCGGATCCTTCACGACAGGTACACTTTTCCTTTCTTTCTATTTCACCGGGAAATTTGATTCTGTCGCTTTCTATTAGGGTCAGATATACATTTTGTTCCACTATTGCAGGTTTTTAGCGACGCCATGGTTATCAAGTCCTCATTTTCAGACTGTTTTCCTTAATTTCTTCGGGAATCTTCCAGTTTTCAGCTACAACAAGTCATATAATGAATAGAGTTTCTACTGTTAACAATTTTTTATTTTTTTTTTTGTGCTTTTGAATGTTGCAAAAAGGCTGTTTTCTTCTGTCCTACTTTTGTTCTTCCCTTTTTTTTATTTAAGACTTTGATTGGTTGTTACTTTTGTTTATTTTGATTTAAGAAGTTAATATTTTTATTACTATTTTATAAGGGGATTTGCTAAGGAATGCCCCAATGTCACTTGTTAAGATTATTAATATCTTCATTTATTGTTAGCGAGAATTATTAGATTAAACTATTGCCATAATACAATATAAATAGAACCTCTCCAAAGTGTCTTTTGCAGTTATTTTAGATGTTTATCTATATTCGTTTTTATCTAACAGTAACATGCCTATGCTTTCTCAAACAACTTTTTCATGCTTCCGATGGTGGAACAATAGCTTTAGATTGGCTAACAAGTTTTGATGGTAAATCCTAACCTTTGATGATATTATGAACTATCCTCACAGATGTATGCATGTGGAGCAACTTTTGGAATATGTTGTTGTTGTTGTTGTTGTTGTGTGTACTGTTTTGTGCAAGATTATGTTTTGAAGATTTGACCTTTCATAGCCTTTGCATCCATCATCCATTATTTTAGTCTTTTTAGTGATAGGAGTATTAACTACCAAAACGTGTGAAAATGGTGCAAGGTGAAGACATATGAACTGTCAAAGCATATATAAAGCTACCTTAGAGTGAACTTCTTCAAAAGTCATGCTTTGGGTTTTTAAAAGCTCTTAGTTTTAGATTCTATTTATCATCTAAGTATATGGAATGATACATTAAGTGTTTGAACATTATAATGCGAGAAAGGTCACAATATGCAGCTGCTAAATCTATAGTGCAGCATCACACCAATTTGCAGTGTTGTTTCATGTTTTCCTTTTTTAGTAGAATCCTTGTTCGTAATTAGCTTCCTCATATGCATCTAAGATGATGGTGTGAGCTGATAGCCTGTTGGCAGTCACAGATTAGCCCTAGAAGACAGGCTAAGTTCAGCCATCACCCCATCATATATTGCAGCTCGATCTGTATTGACTAAATGACACCATTAGTTATTAGTTAATTGTCGACATGGACATAATACCTTCATTTCATATTAAGTTTGTATAGTAAATATTCTATTCTGCAATTGATGTGTTTGATAATTATACAATTCCACGAGGCACCTCTGAGATGAATAATGCCATCTCGAATGATGACACAACTCCAGTGGTGGTTGTCATTCTTGGCTTAACAAGTGATTCTGCTTCTGCAGTAAGTTAAATGTTAACTTATGACTAGTCTTCTTGTCTTCTTTTTTCTTTCTTCTCCTTAGCATAACTTTTGGGCTTATGGGAAAATGTTGCTCAACTTGTATCAACTTTTCGTGAATTTGGAAAAGTAATCAAAGTCTAATTAGGATAGCTAGATAATTGTGTCTAGAATCTTGTAGAGTGTCTCAATGAGTAGTTAGACGTGAAAGATGGCTAGTAGATAACCATACAGGCTTTTGAGGGATCTCCTAGGACTTAGAAAATTATATCCTAATCTTAAAACTCTGTTGCCCAATGAATTAATAGGCCTATAAATAGGCAGGTACTTAATCAGGGTGCAAGTTTTTCATGGATGCTCTACATACAGTTTTAGGCTTTTTTGGTTCCTCGGTGTTCTTTATAGCTATCGATTTTTCTCATACTCTTCATCCTTTTAGGGATATTTAGTGCTTTTTTCTTGTGCAAGATTACAGACCCCTATAAAGTGGTTGGTTGAGAATAAATTTATTGCTATTGATGTCAATTTAATCCTTATCAAGTAATTCTTTTCCAGTTCCACTTGCTAATCATCTTAGAGAGTTGCAGATACTAACTGATGCTAAGCATTGAAAATTAGTAGGAAACTAAAATGTCATATAAAAAATCTACTGGTCTGGTTTTGAAATCTCGTTGACTATTCTCTGAGATAATTTTATTTCAGACCTCAGAGAAGGCTATATGTCCTTTTGTCTTTATAAAAACTTAAAGAAAATTCAATGACCTATAGATTGAATAGGTCAAAGAGATTGTTCTGGAATATATGTTTCAATACTAAAATTGTCTTGCTATAATATCTTATGGCAGTATATTAAGCACCTTGCATTTGGAATGGCAAAACATGGATGGAACGTTGTTGTTAGCAACCACCGAGGACTGGGTGGTGTTTCAATTACCGTGAGTTGTCCTTTTTCTTTTATTTTCCTCTTGAGTTTAGCTTAGAACATTTGTGTTTTATGCATTTTTTTTTTGTCTGTTTTGATCTGTTTTGAGTTTGGAATATTACATTGGTTTTCTACCTTGCTCAAGGGAGGATGAACTTCCATGTAACTGTACTGTATCAGTCAATGAAATCAATCAACAAATATATCTTATTTCACAACTTGCAGAAGACAGACCACTCATTTGCTGTAATTGTTGTAATTGTCGTGATCTTATATCTTATATCTTATTTCACATTTGTTGTAATTGTCGTGATCTTCAAGCTGATGTTATACCAAATCTCATGGTATAGCTTTTACAAGATTACTGCTTAAAGTTAAAAGATTTATATGTATGATGACAATAAAGTATGCAACATAGGCCACTATTGAGCAAGTTTCAAGCAAACATCACTCTCAGAATTGAAAGTGTAAAAAGAAAAATGAAAATGAAATCTGGAATGAAGAATTCTATAAAGAGATTAAGGAGAGAATATGTGGTGCTGATTTTAACAAAATAAAATATCAAGTATGTTAGTGTTTAGCTAATATAGCAGTGATTTTCACTTGCTTTTACTATATACATTTTGGTTATAAGATTTTATTGGGTAATGTTTGAGAAATACTTTGATTTTATGTTTAATTAATGAGCTTTCTAGACAATGAACTCGTTAGATGTTTGATCTAAAGGTGATAGTGATTCATATAGCTATGACATAGCATTAGGTAATCAAATCTTAAATATGGTAGATCAATCAGGCAGTTGCAGGTTTAATTTCTAGCACATTTAGTTGTGATGCTTTATTTCTAGATATATTGTTGCATTTTTAAATATTATCTAGTTCTTCTGTTGAGAACTAATAAATGGACCTAAACCTTTGACTAGTAATTGATTGGTGAGATGTATTGTAGCAATGTCTTGTTCCAAGGAATTTGTATGTGTGAATGAAAACCTAATAGTTAATTGGTTAAAAGTTGATGGTTTCTTGTACTTTCTCTGGCAATGTGCAGAGATGCTATTATCAATATCTTGCAGTTAAAAGTAAAGATTAGTCCTCTTTTACGAAAACTTGATAGTTAATTGTTGAGATGTATTTTCTTAATGTTGTATTTGTAATGACACTTTTGCAGTCTGATTGCTTTTATAATGTTGGCTGGACAGAGGATGTATGAGTAGTCATTGATTATCTCCATCATCAGTACCCAAAGGCTTCTTTATATACTATTGGAACTAGCATTGGTGCCAACATTCTGGTATGTTATGTGCTCTGCATTCTATATTCTTAAGACTCCTTTGGTGCATAAATGTGATAGAAACTGTGTCGCTTGATTCACTTCCCTTGTACTTTTACCAGCTATTCTCCTCTATGTTTGATGATGGTGCTTCCCTTCAGTCTCTGGATTGCCTGGTAGGAATAGGTGTCCTGGGTTTTAATTTGTTTTTTATTTTTAAAATTTTCTATAAATTGGAAGGCGAGTTGGTCTCCACAGCTTAACCCAGTGATTTAATTTAGCTTTAATATTGTTAAGTTACAGAGGAACCTCGTAGCTCTCTTTCTTATTGTGTGGGTAGAATTATACAAGGATATGAAAGTCGTTTAATGCTTCCTCTCTATTCTCATAATTCTATGTCATTGGCAAAGCTCCTCTATTTTTCTCTGTGTGGTTGTAAGTGTCAAACTTTCATAATTTCCATGAGAAGTGGTAGGAGTATAGCATGACAAGTTACTCTTGTGAAATTTCTATAAAAAACCTTGTCACTGGTTGTACCAAGTTAGGCATTTGATTTGATGAGAATTTCACTATTTATGTTGGTTCTTGTCAGTGCCATTTTGTTACCATTAGAGCAATTTCTTTAGGTAGGTTAGAATAGATATTGGCACCTATTTGTGCTTCTTTTTTTCTTTTTTTATATAGATCATGTGAATCTACATCTGAAAGATGTTGCTCATTTCACCTTCCTGTTAGTCAAATTGGCTTCCACTTCCTACAATTTTTTGTTAAACAACAAATTCTAGTAGTTTTCTTGACATTGCTAACTCTTTAAGTTTATCATCTTGGGATTCTTGTAAATTGGAAGTTTCCACTTTTTAGCTTATTTAGATTGGACAAGTTCATTTATAGACCATACTTTATTGGTCCTATAATGGCCCTACAGTTTTGACATAAAGAGTAGTTTTTTTTTTTAGGCAATTTGGATATATTTATGTATGGCAATCTACCTGATAATGTTACCATTTTATAGCAGATCACGAACTTTTTGGCTTGTATATCAGTTTGTAATTATGTTTCTTTACCTCTAATTATAAATTATATCAACTTAATATTTATTTGTGACACCTTAGTATGTATTATTTCTTACAGGTGAAATATCTTGGAGAGGATAGAGAAAAGGTTCCTTTAGCTGGTGCAGTAGCTATTTGCTCTCCATGGGACCTTTTGGTTAGTGCTTTATTTCTAGCAAAAATGCAGCTATTAAGTAGCACGAGTTTTATGGAAGAAATTTATCATAGTTCCATTATTTGTTAACCACAATTTTGAAATAATTTGCTCATTAAATATATTCTGAGTATGCCATTGTATTATTCTTCTGGTTCCTTTTTTTTTTTTTTTGATCCAACAAGTTTCATGAAAGAAATTTCTCATATTTCCATTATTTGTTAACTGTAGGATTTTTTATTTGAAGAATGTTAACTACTAGTTTTGATCACTTTACTCTTTAATTTATTCAGATTATGCTATTGTATTCTTTTTTTTGTCTTTTGGTGGTGGTGAACACCATGGGGATGGGGGGTTGGTATAAAAAAAAAGATGAATTAATTGATATGAAATAAAAAAAACAGAGTATTTACAATCGCAAGATCAAATCATTAACACCTTAAGTATCAAATACAATTAAGGTCTTTAGTCCATAAAACATCTTAAGATTGACCCTTCAACCTTTCAAGACAGAGCATACAATCCATTCCATCTCAATATGAAGACAGGAAGATGCAAATCCAATGACCAAATGCTGTTTTGAGTACAGTGTAGATCTGTCAATTTGAGTACTCTTTCCCATGCTTGATCTCTTTGTAAACCACCTCAGAATCAGTTTCAATGATTATTCTCTTACAACCTTTAGCTTTAGACAACTATATCCCTTCTCTCATAGCTAGAGTGTCTGTTACTTGTATGGAATCAGCATTTACCTTCTTCCTAGCCCTCCATGTAGACCACCTTTATTACCCTCATAGCAACTTGTATACCATTATCTTTAACTTCCAGATTATAAGGGCCATTGTAGTTGATGTTTATTTAACCTATGGAGGTCCTTGTTTCTGCATTGTCTCTACTGGCAGGTTCCCTTGCTCCTTTATCTTCATAGTTTTATCTTCCAAGGATTCCCATGCAGCTGAATATGCCTGGTATATGGTAGTTGCACCACTTGGACTGTTCTTTTTGAAATATGCTTCTCATCTAGCTTTCCAATGATCTAACAAGTGAAAGTTATGTGCAAACATGAAGCCACTTTGACTTGTTTTCCTTTTTCCACTGTAAGCACTCGCATCATCAATCGATTTATTATAGTTAGTTATACCTTCTTGATCAACCATATAACCCACACTGCTAGCAAACCATTCTTTCTTAGTTTAATCATAAAGTAGTGATACATGTTCTACATTCTTTATTTTCTTATTGTAAAATGGAAGAGGAGAGTTCATATGGTTCTTTCGCCACTAGTTATATTTATTAGCTAATTAACTATTACAGGCCTTCACAAAAAACCTGTGAGTCAGATTGGAAAAAATAGTGCAAGATTAATTTACACTCTTTGATCTACAATGTGAAAAAGGAGTAGATGAATTTTAGGTATTTGGCCTTTTTTTGATAGAAACCAGATTTTTCTCTATACTCATAAAGATTGAGGTCTCAAGTGGCCTAATCAAAATGTCCTCTCTCCCAATTTGACTCATAGGGACAGTAGAAATTGCCTTCAGAGCTGCTAGAGATAACAAATGCTTATATTCCTTCCAAGATCATTCAGGCCCAAGACAATTTTGCACCTTTTACAGCCTCTATTAATATTATGAGGAAAGTGAATTCCTTTCAGGCCCTATAGGCCTCTCCAACATTACTTTGCTAGGAGGGCATTATCAAAAGCATTCATGTCCTTAAATCCTATTCCTCCTTCTCCTTGCTGCGAGTAAGTTTTTGCTACTTTGCTGATGCATCTTACTTTAATCTTGTCCTTACCTTCCCCAAAATTTTGCCATAGCTGTATTGACTTCATCACATATCTTCTTAGGTAGCTTAAAACTAGGTTGTGTAAGTTGGGATTGCACGTTCAAACTTTTTTGAGAAGTATTTATCTTGCTTCTTGAGGTAAAATTTTCAGCATCCTTTCTTCGCATATCTTATGAGTTTATTAAACTCCCCCTGTACTGTATTCCTGATACTAACAACAGTCATACTGCATGGTTAACAAGTGACCTTTGATTTACCATCTAAAGCAGCTGATATGGCACCATTTAGCAATAGGTGGATAGGCACAACCTGAATATAAAACCACGACAAACCCTGGGCTTAACCAATATGGTATAACACCACATAACACTCTTGCTCATGTATAGGCCTAATAATAATAACAATTGAGACAAATGGTGCTTCTGCATGCATCAGTACAAGGCAACAAACAACTTAGTCTATCATACCATGTAAAGGCATCCAACTTAAAAGGAGGCTGCAATAATACATTGAATTTAACTAATCTGTGATAAAAGTAGTTAACTATGGGGACAAAGAAGAAGGTTAGAAAAGAGACAATGATACAAATGTTGTTATTGGTATTGGGACCTGAATCTATTTAGACATGGTTGTTAGTGATCATGATTTTATGTATATTGCATTGTATTTCTGCATAGACTTTTCTGTAAGATTGGATGGATTGTAATTAGCTTCTTTTAACGTGGAAGTTTTCTTGCAACAATAGTGTGGGCTCACATGCACTTGGCAGGACTAATTTAAACTTGATTCTACAAATTTTAATATCATCTATGGGAGGTTTTTGCATCTTTCTTTGAATCTTTTTGCAAATTGACTATATTAATGAAGTTATATATTGGATAAAAGGGAAAGACCATGTAAGGAATGTTGTCAATTCACTTACTTATAGAAATCTTCAGAATATGTTTAGAAAATGATGTGAAATTGAGGTATAAGATTGATGCTACTCCTTTGATGGTGTCTAGCTGGTGTTCTGCATTCTTGAATGGGAAAATAGAGGAAAAGGATTTTTGCCAAGCATTACCATACTGGATTGTTGAGTCTACAATCAAGGGATATTTATCATGTGAGTTTACTTGTATTTTCACTGTTGAGAGTATTGAGGGCGACTTCTCTTTAATTGCATCAAGTCAAGTGTATGTTTTCTACATGCACACTATGGTTCTTTAGCCCATTGATTAAGATTTATTTCTTCTCATGAGTGATAATGCAAAAGAGATTTATGAATATCATTATATAGAATTGTTAAAGAGATACATAACTAACTTCTTTATTGATCTTATATCATAGAAAGATATTCTAGTATCTCAAGAAATAAACATTTTAGTCTTTAGTAATAGAAACTACTGGAATAGCTTATGGATTCTGAGATTGTTACAACCCAATTTCCCGGGCCATGACCGACGCATGAGCTCAATGAGCATAGCTCACTAAGCCCAAGCAAGCCTATCCATTTACCTTTGCTTAACAAATTTATCATATCATGCATACACACACACCTTTTTCTGGGTGTGAACATAGCCAAAACATAATGACATTATCGATAATAATATACATGCACTATACCAATCATGTATTTAGCAATTTACATTGCATACACATATTCACATTGTTAGATTGTATTCACAATACAAAAAGACCCATGACTTTCAGCAAAGACATTTACAATAAAAGGGATTACTATCGAATGCCAGACACATACCCAGGAGATGCACTATGGGGACTCCTCAATCTAGGGTCCAACAGTCACCTGATCTGAAAACATAAATTTTTATAAAACGTGAGTACAATACTCAGTGAGTGAACAAGATGGGAACAAGCATACCATAAGGAATGTTTATCGAAATCATGATGCATTCATTTTCTTAAAATCATGCAATTGTTTTAGCTCCTTTAAACCCCTCATGTAAACCCCACATGAGTAAATCACTTTACAAAAATCCATGCTCAACTATGGTACCAAAGAAATGGGAAATATGGCAAAACCCACAAGTTAGCAAAATGGACAGAAAGTTTCTCGCTGTAGCGAACTTCATTCTCGCTGCAGCGAGAACCAGAACCTCAAGGAAAAAGTCTCCTTTTTCCCTTAAAACAAGTCATCCTGCTAAAATAACAATAGCAACATGTAACACATGTAAACTTCCAAATTTCAACAAAACAAATGCTTACATATTTGCATTTACAACCATATACCCATCATCAACATGCACACCATCCCATCATCATCATCATGCACATCATCCCATCATCATCATCTCATATGCAACGGCTTATGCTATTGTCACTAGGGGGTGGGAGATCACGAAGCATCCCCCCCCTTCACTCGGCAAGAGGTGCACTTCACTCCGGGTCACGAAGCAACGGAGCAGTCCCTTCCCTCCTCTTCCAAGCTCCTGGGCAGAAAGTCATACTTCGCCACAAATCATACCTATCAAAGCACTCATAGGGTGGAAGATCATGAAGCATCCAACCCTATAAGTTACGGAGGCAACAACGGCTTATGTGCACTCCCACTCACACATAGCCGGGTCAGCAACGGCTTATGTGCACTCCTACTCGCACATAGTCGGGTCAGATCAACATGTAAAGAAGCATCCAATGCATATCATGCATTTTATCATATTGTGATAACACATAAACCATTGTATAGCACATTTTCACAATATAAAATCATTTTATTAAAAGCTTGTTCCCAAGGTACATTTTCTAAGACAAGTTAGATAGAATCGTTCATATTCCCCAAAACAAGTTTGAAATGCAAGTCCACTCACCGGTATTAGGAGTAGAAATACTCCTATTTTTAGTCCGCGGGTACAGTCCTTTATCCGTATACAATGGCTCACCACCTAGCCATAATCTATGACACATATTCCAATTAAATTGTGTTTGACAATCAGAGGCTATTTCAGGCTCGATATATATATGATATGAAATGAAAAATGCATGGGTAACCATCTAGACTCGGTACTGGCCTAAGTCGATTTTTCATCCGATAAATTAGCCAATGCGTTCAATTTCACTCCAAATTAATCCATTTCTCCTCTAATACCTTAATTTACCACATACCATTTAAATAAAGCCAAATTCAGCATTAGAACCCTCACAGTTCCTTATAGAAAAATTTGGTCATTTAGTGCACTAGCACCAAAATTTTTCTGCATAACTGTTTCACCTTAATCCATCATATTTTCAAGCCATTTTCCCTGAAATAAAAACAATCCCCCATTGATATTCAGCCCTCATGGTTCGACCAACAAGGAACCCTAGAGAAATTGAATATCTCTTTTGTGTTTTTGTTCATAACCATGCTTAACTATCCCTAAACACTAACATAGTCTAAAATCAAATTATTCCAACAACAATTCCTCTTCCATACCCATTTTTCATAATTGAATTCATCATGATAACTCAATATTCAACCATGAAAATCAAGAACAAAAGCATGGGTAAGCTAGGTATCAAGGAGAATTAAAGAAATTTGAACTTACCTAACTTGTTTCCTTGAATTCCAACACTTTCTCTTTGATTTTTCCCACCTAGGGCTTGTTCTTCCTTGGTTTCTCTTCTCTTCTGGTTTGGCTGATCACTATGGGAGAAATGGGCTGATTTTTATGCCTTTTATAAAGAAAATAATGAATGGATGAGATTTTGACACATGTCACCATTCCATTGGTCCATGTGTCATACTTAGCCATTAAGCAATCTCTCTCCACCACACATTTCTCATGTTTATCCATTTACAGGATGAATAAAATTCCTTGACCTTGACAAGTGCTGGTGCGAAAAATTTACCGATTTGCCCTCGAGATAAAAAAATTACGATTTTACCCCTATACTCCAAAATGTACCGGAATCAAATTATTTCTACTTTTCAACCTCAAATAACACTAGCATTGATCAATATTAACCAAATGGGGCAAAAAAAACTCGTTTTATAAAAATTCTCGTTTAGTCCTCTAGTGGTAAAATTACCATTTTGCCCTTGTGCTCCAAAAATACCGAGAATCACAATTTTTCACTGCTAAACATCATTTTATACTCCAATAATCATAATTATATCTCATATAATTATTCTTGGTCAAATGTGAGCAAATCTTGGCTAAAAATCTCCATTTTATCATCAAATGGTAAAATGACCGTTTTGTCCCTAATTGATCAATTTTTCTGATGGACTCCAAACTGGACCTTGAACTCCAAATCACTATTCTAAACCATTCTGTGGGTTTTAAAATTTTCAAATTCCTCTTAAAATTTCTATTTGAACTAGTTCAAGGCTCGATTTAACTTAGTTGTACCACTTAGTACAATACCGTCTTTTAATCGAGCTTGACAAGGTCTCACAGAGATGGTGAACACAAGTGTTGTGCCTTTCATGGTGGTCAAAAATTACGCAACTATTTGTGACACCAGCATAATAAAGGTTTGTGAGCATGTGTATGCATAATATGTGTCTTCATGCATTTCTTTGTTTTGGTTTGTATTGATAATAGTGGAATTGCCTTTATAAATACTAAGATGGTGCTCGTAGCTACGCTACAGAAAAGATCACAGGTAATATAGATTATTTGAGAGTGGACTTCAATTTGGTACTTTCAAAAGAGTTTGTAGGGGAAGCTATATTGTATTAGTCAACTGCATAAATATATGATTTTTCCTAGTAAACGAAAAGATAAACTGGTATTAATTGAAGATAGTTATTTGCTATGGTTTCAATCACTAAAAGTTGCTCCTAAATATATGATTTTAAAAACGTAGTTAACCAAAGAAGATAATAATCCTGTTAAACATCCAGTAATTTTTTTCTATTAAAAATATATTACTTAAACAAAATGAATAACATTTGTGTTTTAAAGGTTTTTCATTTTTGTTAGATGATGTATATCATCTTTCTAGATGCAAGACTTGTACTTATCAAAATGTTAAAGGAATATCAACTGTTACACAATTGTCATATATGTCTAACTATAATGACAGTTTGCTTTTCCTTTTGCCTTATACATTGGTTCCATTTCCTTGGTTTCTGTTGTTGTACTATATTGTATTATTAAACTGCATGAATGTATGGTTCTTACTGGTAGAGGAAAAGATAAATTGGTATTAATTGAAGATAGTTATGTGCTTTGGTTTCAATCACTAAAAGTTGCTTCTAAATATATGGTTTTAAAACAGTACTTAACCAAAGAAGATAATAATCTTGTTAAACATCCAATAATTTTTTTCCATTAAAAATATATTACTCAAACAAAATGAATAACATTTGTGATTTGAAGGTTTCCATATTTGTTAGATGATGTATATCAACTTTCTAGATGCAAGACTTATACTTAGCAAAATGTTAAGGGAATATAAACTACTACACAACTGTCTGATTTGTCTAACTATGGTGACAGTTTGCTTTTCCTTTTGCCATATACATTTGTTTTCATTTTTTTGGTTTTTGTTGTTGTGCTATATTGTATTATTGAACTACATCAATGTATGGTTCTTATTGGTAGAGAAAAAGATAAACTAGTATTAATTAAAGATAGTTATTTGTTTTGGTTTCCATTACTAGAAATCTGCACCTACATATATGGGTATAAAACAGTACTTATCCGAAGAAGACAATAATCCTATCAAAGATTGTTAGATGTATAATAAAATATTAAGAAATCAAAAAGTATATAACCTGGACTTTGGCAAATTAAGATAAACAGCTGTAGAATGTAAAGTAACAGTATAATGTAAAGATCCTATCAATATAAAATAATACTAATTTCTAGTAGTATCTATTTTTTATGTACAAAATGATTGGCTAAAGGTTGTCAAATTCAATTGATTTGTTTATTCAATGATGACTGTGTGCTATGTATATTAAGAAATAAGTAGACCTTCTTGACTTTTTTATTTTGTTCAATGAATTGGATGGATATTTATTAAAATTTAAACATTTATTTATAAAAGAGATATCTAAATACTATGGATTTAAGTTCTTATAGAATAAGAGGGTACAGATAAAAAATAATATTAAATTACAATTGATAAATATTAAATAAATCTATTCTCTAAGCATTAAAAGTTAGAAATTATTGTTTTTAAGTATTTTTTGTTAAATTTTGGTGTTTTAAGGAAATAATAATTTTATCTCAAGAAGGAAACCAATAGAGATAGATAGAAAAAATCGAGTCTGAGAGAAAGATGAGAAACACACTGATATAATCTCTCATTCATTTTTAACTTCTATAAGAAGTCAATTCAGTTACCAAGAGCAGTAACATAAAACTGTAAAGAACATGGACCAATAATAAAAGAGTGATATGAATCCACTTTCCACTACTTGGCTAATACCAAGCAACTACCAACCTATGCATAACACTGAACATGGTCTGTTTTTCAGAGCCACTAATTACTAATAAAATTCAAAAAACAAAACATAAAATAAAACTAATTAGACACCACTTTTAGCAGATGATGTTCTTCTTTGCTTTAAAACACATAGGCACAAACAGCCATGTCATGTGCAGACAGAGCTCAATTTCTAACATTGTTTATGTAATAAATAAAAGTAAAAAAAAAAAGCAAAAAACGTACTTTTGACATAAGGTGTACAAAAAAAAATTAATTCAACTGATAATGACAGGTATCAACCAAGTGATCCAATCAGTTATCCTACTTTTATATATATTATAGATATATATGCAATCGATTAAGTATATTAATCCTCGGCCCTAAAGTATAATCAAATTATCTGGAGATTCAAAGCTACAATAATAATTAACTAGAAATCCACAAAAACAGAAAACAATCATTTTGGTCAGGTTGAACTGATGTACACTAAGCTGGAAGTGAAAACTAATTTTTCTAGCCTTGGCAATCAAAATCGACAGAATCTGACTATTTATGTTAATCATTTCTGTGGGTGAATTCTAGCCCTGGCACCTGCCAAATAACAACATTAGCTCTTGAATTAACTCTCACGCATCTCCCGTGACATTCTGCACTTTCCACTCATTTGCATTACCTAATTATTACAAGTATATATTATGATGTGTAAAAATAGATTTATGTTGATAAATACTTCTTATGCAGGGCCTGGTGTTCAAAGTTACCTGAGTTATCACATTTTATTTGCCTTAGCCACATCAAGTTACAACTTTTTTGACATTGTAGCAGGACATGCCATCATACATTTGAATCTGCAATTGTTCTTCATTTTAATGTCTACTCTTTCTTTTTTTTTGTGTTTTTAATTTTATATCTTTTGCAGATTGGTGACAGGTTTATATGCCGCAGGCTGGTGCAGAAGTTATATGATAGAGCCCTTACAATTGGCCTTCAAGGTTATGCAAAACTGTAAGTCCTACATTTTTCAAATAAATTGTTAGATGTGAAGCCTATATGTACAGGTTCTTGGTATCTGAAACTCAACAATATCGAAACCTTTTTGTTTATTTTCAGAGGCATAAAGAGAGATGCCTCAGTAATGATGTACCTAGTAACTGATTTTTGTAACAATTCATTTGGCCTTTGAAACTTAAGAGCACCTAAAATACCTGTTTTGGGGGGACCAGGGAGGTGTTGCTGATGATTTCCCAGTAATAAAGTAATTAATAAATTTTCATTATCAATTTTCTGGAGTTGATAATGTTTATTGCAGGCATGAGCCTCGTTATTCTCGGCTAGCTAATTGGGAAGGCATAAAAAAGGTTAGTTTCTTCTTCAATGCAAGGACCATCTCTTCTTGGGGATATTGCATTAGTGTAGAAAGAATAATAGATCTGAAAGAAAATCATGCTGTTCTGTAGTTTCTCATACTGCAATAATCAACCATCATTTATCTAGTAATTGACCACCTTATGTTTTTGAAAAAACTTTCCTCATTTTGCTTTCATCTTGGGAAAATTAACTATAAAAGAGATTGATTTATAGTAAGTGTTCTTATCCCTTGCTTCTTCCAGGCCTGTCCTGGATAATTTTCACATGAAAACATTGAGCATGATTACATGTAGTAATTTGTAGACATGGATGCTTACCATCTTTTGTTCCCTAAATGGAAGACATAGGTCATAACTACAAATAAAAAAATTTTCCGCAAGCTTCATGAACTTTCTGAAGCGTTTTCTCCCTCGCTACCTTTTCTGCTTCTATGATCATAGATGAGAAATTTCTGCAGCAGGAAAGAAGTATATATGCAATGAGCTACGGAAAATTTCTGTATTAACAGTTTTCATCAGTTATCTTTTCTTTGCCCCCTCTTCCTCAAGATATAAAGATTGTAAATAGAAGCATTAATTCTTTGAGGAATATTCACCTTTCATTGCTGTTATGAATGTTGCACCAAAATAGGAAAACAGCCTGGAAAATTTTTTATTGTGCTTACACTTATAAATTTCCATGAATAAGGTCTGCATGGAGGGTCACTGGAGTTTCACTTCTGTGACCTGGAGGGGAGTTTGGACCCGAGCTTTGAACCTCAAGTGCATGCATTTAACTTATTTGGTGCCTTGGAATCATCTCTGTTCCCTTTCTTTTCATACTTGCAATGTTCGTTTTGTTGCTAGTACAACATATTCATGATTGTTGCCCCCTTTCTCTTGTTGGCAACTCTACCGGAACTCCAAGAGAACTGACATTTTCATGCAATCTGTATCTTGAGCATAAGTGTCATTCCTTTTCATTAGTCTCCTCTTCCTTTTAACTTATGCTGTTTTTTGGTTATCCTCTTGGCCTTCAAAAGTCACGTTCTGTTCGAGATTTTGACAACTTCGCTAAATGCCTTGTGGGAAAATTTGAGGTACTATCTGAAAATTTATCCATACTTACTTCTTTGCTGTTATTTTTATGAGTTACAAAAAGTATCATATTGTCTCTCAGACTGTAGATACATACTATAGGCATTGTAGCAGCTCTTCCTATGTGCAAAATGTTTCAGTACCATTGCTCTGTATCAGTGCTCTAGATGATCCTGTCTGTACCAGGGAAGCCATTCCTTGGGATGAATGCAGGTGGAGCTCCTATAATTATGCTACTGAATACTTTCTTTGAGTTTATATGTTATTTTGTGCAGTCTGGTAACTCTGTCTTTAACAGGGCAAATAAAAATATCGTATTGGCCACCCCACAACATGGAGGACATCTTGCATTTTTTGAGGGAATAACTGCATCTAGCCTGTGGTATTTCATAGCTTCACATTAGTGCATCACCAGTATAATATGTTTCTAACATCTGTTGATGCTATAAGTCAGCCATTCCATTGATAAAAGAATTTCAGGAAATTTGTATAGTTCCAAGCAGTCCAACTGGCCATTTTGTTTATGCTTTATTATTTGATTGTTGTTGTCAGCTACGGCACCTAATTCACCAAAAATGAGAGTGTGCAGAATCCATCGTGATCCTGTGAGCGTCAAATTTTAATCTCACTACTTTCAAACTGATCTTATGGTTAGCTTGTGATTGATAGCCTATATGGTCACCTGCTTAAGTCATTTCCTATTTATGTGATAGTAGTTACCAAAATATTTGAAGTGTCAAAGATGTTATCAATATGTTTTAACACACATACTTTCTTTTTCCTTTTATTATTCAGGTGGGTAAGGGCTACTAATGAATTTCTTAGTCTCCTACACTCTAGTCCACATCTGCATCTCCAGAAGGTTTGCTTCACGTTCATTGCCTTTAAGTTTACCTATCAAATTAATGGCACATTGCTTGGAGGCGTGTGAAGTTCTTGTTGCAAACTCTTTCTGTCTGGAGCAATAAAGTTTTTAAACAAAATTTCAGATCTATCAATTGTAATCTTATACTCTTTTTAAATTTAATGCAATATTTAAACCTATATCTGTTAGTTGATACTTTTTGTTTTGATGCATTTGCAGACAGAGAATTCTGACTTGCAGCTTTCATTGGGATCATCAATCGATGAGGGTCCATATGTAAATGTTACAGAAAATGGAATGGTGGCTGCAGTTGGTAATGAGCATATAAGAAATAACATAGTTGAAGACTTAGCTGGATTAAGGAAGATTCATAACCAAGAGTGTGATAAAATGATTTCAGCATCAGAACAGAACAAGCACCTGACTGAAACGATGTCTGATGTTGTGCCAAGTGCTGATAAAATGGTTTCAGCATCAGAAGAGAATGAGCATCTAGCTGAAGCAATGTCTGATTTTGTGCCCGGTGCTGCTCAAGTTTCTGGACAATCTTCAAACTTGCAGGGCGTCAATTCTTTTGATGTGATTGCTCATGTGAAAAGATGTTTGAATCATCTTTCCCGTCAAAACAGAAATTCAATGTGGTTGCTGGCTTACATTGCCATTATTACAAGTTGGCCATTAGTAGGTTCAGCTTTCCGCATTTTTTCCAGGAAGAAACTCAGAAACGTTTCACCTGCAGCTTTGCGTAGAAGGTAAACTACTGCTGCTAGTGTCGTATTTTGTATATGTTTAATGTGTCATTATTCAATTCTAAAAATGTGCATGGCTGCCTGCTGAAAATATCTATTTTCTGATGGCAATTGTGAACTAAATACTGAACAACATGAAAAACCTTGTTAAACTAGCTTTTTGCCTAGAAATAACATTAAGGCTATTGATGAGGCAATCTCTATTATATCATATATTTTCTCTGTAATTGATGTCACAAAACCTGGGGATAAACTTTCCACACCATTGATTGATGGTTGAGTGGTTAATGTTTTGATTCCACAGTTGTTTTTCATCCATTGGACATGAGCTACACAGGGGAAGGCAGCCCTCTCTTATTCCATAAACCCAGCCTCCCTTCCCCTAGATTTGACACTGCAACCACTTTACTTGTCCTCATAGTTGAAATCACCCTTTTAATGGTATTTAATATACTATGTAAATAGCTTTGAAATGACTATATATATTTATCCTTTGTTCACCTACATCAAACAAACAACATATATATAATCACAGCATGCATAAAACTTTTGTTTAATGAAAAATCACCAACTAAAGTTAATTATGATGAAGAGGAAAGTATGATGATGACCCTTTTTTTTTTTTTTGGATTTATGTATAGAGTCAATTCTGTGAATCAGCTTTAGCACATTCCTTATGCAAATCACCAATAAAGTTCCTTTGGTTACTCATCCCACCTACTAGTTTTCTTGTCTTTTCTCTGCTGTGAGTGCAACATACCCAACTGTATGTCAATGCTGTTTGCATAAAACACAGAGATTTCAACTCAATATCCACCTAAAGCATATCTAACTGAAAACTAATTGATAATGAGTAAAAACATTCAGTACTGTGGACACAATCTTCTCCTATATTAAACCTTAAGCCTAAGCTATGGGAGATATAAATATGTAACTCTTGTCATGTAAAGGTATCTGTTTAGAACTGATTCATAATAGATAAAATAATATTGCATAATGTGATCAACTTATTAAGTTTGTCAACCTCTTCAACAGCAAAGGGTTATATTAATGCTCTATCAGTTTTCCTTTATTGCAATTGGAAATCAAAATATAGGGATTAAAGGTCTTCAAAACTGAAGTGTAGTGATTACTGTTGGACGATTTTTTTTACCTTTTAAATTTTCAAATGTGTACTTGGATGTTCATGAAGTTTTATTTCTTTTTATACTTATATACTTTATTTAAGTATATATTTATTTATTTATTTATTGAGAAGTACTTGAATACTTTGTTGGTAAATCATAATTTGACATATCATAAAAATTTTTAAAAATATTTAGTAATAAATGGTAATTTCCAAGAGGTGGCTAAATGTAGTTTATTAACAGTATAAAAATTATAAATATATATAAACGCCTTTTACAGCATTAGAAAAAACCAAACTGTGCTTAGTCATTGGGAAAGTAGGAGTCTTTTCAAATAAAAGCAACAATTTATTAGATTAAACTTCATTTAACCCATCAAGTTAAAAGGGCCTCAACCATTGGCATAAGTTTGCATAGGTTGAATGATAGGCTAACTCCTAGCCACCTTCTTTTCCTTGTTTCACTTTTCTTTTTGGTAGGCACGAAGGATAAAAAAATTTCTAATGTAATGATTAAGTTTCATAACCACATTTACTATTTTGCCTCTCTCAATCTTTGATTTTTTTTTTTTTTTTTTGCATTTTGTCCTTTACATCCTCCCTACCAAACGGGGGCATTAAACTAAGGATGATGATATATATTTTAAGCATTGTCTTAATGTTTCATGAATGAATTCTATATCCATAATCAGTTCTCTCAAATCATAGAGAGAAAATGTGATAATTGATTCATGAATTTCTTCTGTTTTCTTTTCGTAAAGTATTTCCTGTTGATCAAGTTTTGAGTCTTTATTCTCTGTTTACATCTCTTTGGAAACCCGAAAATTTAAAATTAGACTTGATAATTCGTATTCGGGTATCTTAATCGTATCATATAAATATAGGATATTAACAGTTATACGGATAAACTCGGACACGACACTAATTATATATATATATGTCAAGATACGAATATGTATACATTAATTAAACGTGTAATACGACGCAACACATTTAATATATTTATTAAATTTTATATGATACGATATGATTTATAATCCTTTCAAACGATTAAGGTGATTAAATTAAAATATATACAATTACAAATGAAATAAAATTTTATTATTCAAATTTGAAATTAATAATCATAAAAACAATTACAATGAAACATTAATATCCATTTAGTATAATGAAATCTACCACTGCCATCATCAACTATATTAAAAGAAACTATATATATGGGGATTTAATTAAACAGGTCATAAACGTATCAACTAGACACATTTACGCAATCAATTAAATGGATAGTAAACAGGTCACATCTTAGACGGATAGTTAACAAATCACATGTTATATGGATAGACGATAACATAATTCATGATGAAATGTGTCTTAGATGAGTTTTAAACTGGCTAAGCATATTTGACACATTTAAGACATGAAATTTTCATATATCAATCATGTCAACACAATTAACTTATACCCAAGCAACTTACCCTGATGTCTTCTTATACAAAATTATCAAGTCTAACCGAAATCCACCTTTCCAATGCTTTTGTGTCTCAAGTTGCCGATTAAGTCCGTGTAATAGAGTCAATATCAAGCATATTCTGCTTTTTGCCATTATATTGAACCATAAGCAGCCCCTCGATTTAGAGATAAATTCTACTTTTCATTATGCATTAATTGCTGTCAACCGGTTATTATTCAGTCTCTGATCTTTTTCTTTTGACAAAATCCAAGGTAATGCTAAATGGAAGAAAATTTCAAACCGAAAAGGATTTGTTGGGGGCCATACCATAACCCATTACCCACTTGGGTTTTGCTAGACAACAATGATGATGATTTGCACACGAAAGAATGACTCATACCATATCTAACAAAGATGTGAATCTGCCGTTTGATAGCTTAAGGACAAATGTTTTTGGTAAGAAAATGACCTTTTCCATTGTAAGGAATCAAAGCAAAGAAAGACAAACGTGGCTTCTTTTTTATACCAGATTCAGGTTGTAGAATATAATAGAACTTTCCTCTCCTATCTTTAAGTGCAATACATTGTCTCTGAGAAGAATTATTATCCTTATTCTCATCTGAAGAATATTCAAACTATAGGCAGTAAGCCAAAGACAAAACAAAAGCCAAGTCGGTATCACTTTGTAATCTCAGCCATTATCCATAGGCCTATATAGTCCTTTACATTGCTGTAGCAATCTCTTTGTTCTTTTTTTCTATTGAAGCATTGACTTTTAGGGGTTTGATAATAATCTGTTGGTAATCGCTTTACTTGTTAGCATCAGAAACCTTCTTGTAAACCTTGGCGAGTAGTTTGAAGTAGGTTATGTTAAATTGTGCCATCAAACTCTAAAACAAAGATTTCTTAGACTGATAATGTTAAATTATGTCACACTGTTTGATATGATTTTGATAAGGGTTTTGTAGTAACTCAGTAGCTTTCTTCTCCCAGTCTTCTGCCATATATTAGTTTTAACTCACTTCATGTTGTATATAAATTGGTAAAATTATAGTTTCTTGAGTGTTACGTTGAAAGAATGGTTTGAATACTAATTATCCACTTTAAGTTACTAATACGAAGCATGATATATGAAAAATGTGAAAAGAAGTATCGGAAATTGGAGGAATTAGTCCTCCATAAAAATTATTAATAATAACAATAAAAAGAGAAAAGAAATCAAAATGACACTGCAAAATTTCAAACGCAGGCAACATCTAGGAAGGCAGTCGGTTGAACCCAAGAATATATATATATGAGGGCAGACTTAGTCGTCGTGGGCATTAATTAAAACTAAAGCTGAAATGTTTATCATCACTTGTTTGAATTGAACCCCATGGCATTGTTTCTACAATGCTTATGATTCTTGTTTGACTTGGTATTTATACGGAAGCAAATTAAAATTGCCCATGTAAAATCTGCTAAGTTATGCACCATAAGTCTACTTGTGAAATGCCACAATCACATGTGAACAGAGAACATACCCTGTAGGTTGAAAAGATCCAAAGATTATTGATAAGATTGGATGAGATTGAATAAAGGTCCGATTATGAATACTAGCTAGCTAGTAATAGCTTTATTTTGTCAAGGAAATAATGAGTTGTCTTATATGTTAGTCAAGATCCTTGTTCTTATTTTCTTCTCTCCAGAAAAAAAGCTGGCCATGGCTTTGGAATCCCCTTTTATGTGGTGATGGAAACACCTGTTTTATTCTCAGATGTAAACTCATGACAAAGTGTTGGGCCACCTTTGGCATGTAAACTCAGAAATCCGAAGTGATATTTTCCATGAGTACAGGTACAGCTAGCTGCTATGTGACAGAATCTGTCTCTGGGAAAGTATTTTCACAGCACATTAACAAGTCCTGCATGAGCTGATTTTGAGTATTGTGGGGGTGAAAAGTCAAGGAGAAATGGCCTGCCATCTGATGCAGTTATCATCGCCACTGGTTTAACGGATCGTGTTTAATTATATATATTCTTCATTTCTTTTCTTCTTCCTTGTCTTCCTTTTAAGCGTTGGCTATCTGGGAAGTTGCCATATGTCGACCTCACAGTGTAAGGGACAGCATCAAAATTGCAGCAGTCTAATATAATATATAGAAAGCCTTTTCATTGCTTCATCGGGCCAAATTTGAAGATATATTAATTGTTAATTCAACAGTCTAGCTTCATGTTCTCCATGAACAAAGACAATGACCCCAAAAATAAAGGTCGAATCCAGTTTCCACGCTCCATGTTTCATGTGATTTTGTTCTTAGGACACATTCAAACGGTTCTCCCAATGTATCAATTTACTCCCTTATTCCTTCGGCAACTCTTAATATCCCAATATTTTATTTCTCAACTTTTTTGTATTCTGCAATAAATCCAGGAACAAGATGCCGGGGAATTATTATTAACTTTTTGTATAATACATTGAAACAAGTGGAGATCAGAGTATACTAATTAATTAGGAATATGCTAATAATTTTAATCATTCATATCCATGCATTTACTTTTCGCAATCCCACGTGAAATCTCATTGATCCTTCACTTATCTCGGTTTGTTTTGTGAAATTATGTTTCTCTTCTTTTTTCTTGTTGATAGGGCAATCAAGAATTATAACTTAAATTATAACTTTTTAGTATTCTGCAATAACTCCAGCATCAAATTTTTATATTTGAGAAAATCAAAATGTTTTCTTGACCTAAGACACACTGATTCTTGAGAATAAAAAGATACCCTTCTTTATATATCTCCCCATCCAATTGTACCAAAAATAATATCTCCAATCTCTCTCTTTATATTACTCTTTTGTTCCTTTCTCATGTAATGACACAAGGGAATTTTTATGAGTTATTCCCATCGCCATTCTCCCCATAAAAGCCTAGCCTCGCTCATGTCTCTCCTTGTCCTAAAATCTTGTACTTCTCCTCAGTCTATTTGATCTTTGTTTCTCTCCCCTGAACCGATCATGGAAGACACAGATGAGGATGAGCTTTTGAACCTCAGCCTGTCGATTGTTACCGATCCTGGTGGGGAGAGGAACAGAAAGAGGAAGACAAAGGATATTTCCAAGCCTTTTAACCCATCATATGAAGGTTGTGAAGGGAAGATATTTAGGCTTCTTCAAGTGAGGGAAGAGATGCTAAAGGTAGACCATAAGAGGAAAAAAATGGTTGAAGATGGGAAAGGCCTCCATTTGATCCACTTGCTGCTCATAACTGCTACTTCAGTCGATGAGAATAATGTGAACTCAGCCTTGGAGAATCTCACCGAACTGTATCAAAGTGTGTCCTTAATAGGAGACTCCGTGCAACGAGTCGTCGCTTATTTTGCCGATGGCTTGGCCGCAAGGCTTCTCACCCAAAAATCTCCTTTCTACGACATGGTCATGAAGGAACCTACTAATGAAGAACAGTTTTTGGCTTTCACTTGTCTTTATAGGGTGTCGCCTTATTACCAGTTTGCTCATTTCACTGCTAACCAAGCTATAATCGAAGCCTTTGAGAAAGAGGATGAGATCAATAATCGAGCCTTGCATGTTATTGACTTTGATGTCTGTTATGGGTTTCAATGGCCTTCCCTCATACAATCTCTCTCCGAAAAGGCATCAAGTGGCAATCGAATATCCCTCCGTCTTACTGGGTATGGAAGAAGCTCAGAAGAATTGCAAGAAACTGAGACTAGATTAGTGAGCTTCGCCGGAGGGTGTCGGAATCTGGTCTTCGAATTTCAAGGGTTGTTGAGAGGCTCTAAGCTGGTTAACCTAAGGAAAAAGAAAAATGAAACAGTTGTTGTGAATCTAGTTTTTCATTTGAATACTTTGAATAACTTTCTGAAAATATCTGACACACTGAAATCTGTACATTCACTTAGGCCTTCCATTGTTATCTTAGTGGAACAAGAAGGTAGCCGAAGCCCAAGAAGCTTCTTATCGAGATTTATGGAATCTTTACATTATTTTGCAGCCATGTTTGATTCATTGGATGATTGCCTGCCACTAGAGAGTGCTGAGAGGTTAAGCATTGAGAAAAACCATCTTGGGAAAGAGATCAAAAGCATAATTAACTGTGACAAGGATGAGGACAACAAGTTTCCAAGGTATGCAAAGATGGAAACATGGAAAGGAAGAATGGAGAGTCATGGATTTGAAGGGATGAAAATGAGTTCCAAGTCCTTGATACAGGCAAAACTTCTACTGAAAATTAGGACCCATTATTGCCCTCTTCAATGTGAAGGAGAGAGTGGTGGGTTTAGAGTTTTCGAAAGAGATGATGGAAAGTCTCTTTCTTTAGGGTGGCAAGATAGGTGCTTGCTCACGGCCTCTGCATGGCAATGTGTATGATAGCTATTACTCTTTTCTAACACATTCATATCATTCTTGTAACTTTGTTCAAATAATGGACTTTGACCCTACCCTTGAGTAAGAGTTTATTACTCATCAAATTGTTATTTCTTTCTCTTCTTATTTCTTAGGCTTAACACAACTCTTTCATGAACTTAAGTTGATTCATTTCTGACATTTCTAGATATATTGCCCCTCTGTTTCTTTACTTTGAAGTAGCTAATAATGACTTGTAAAGTCCTTAAATGGATATTCCCCCCCTTTAACATTGTATCTAAACCTTGTGCTATAATCTGAATCAAGTTTTTTCATGCTATTCATCTCCCTGTTTCCTGCAGATTAACTTTGTAAAACATGACACCTATGCAAGTATCGTTTCTTTCACAGTAATGCAATTGTAATGCAATTATTGATAAGTTTTTAGTGAACTTAATAATTGAGTTGGCTTGCAAAAAGATCTACTGCATACATTACACGAACATTTCAATACTATAAAACAGACAAAATTTAAGATTCGATGTTTGTTGAAAATCATAACTTGAATTTATCAACTTTAAAAACAAGCAAACATCGTCACCTGGGTTTTTTATTGAACTTACTATTCATGAACTTCTAATCAAGTTTATTTATCTTCTAGGAACTTATTATTTGAATTTGTGCATATAATAAATTATAATTCACTTACATTCGATTAGACTTGTTTATTGATTGAGTTCCACAATTTTGTTCAAACGTATTCATCTCACTTAGCTTAATAAATGATTATAGATAAACTTAAACATACATTTTTACGAGCCATTGAATGAGTATAGTAATTTGCTCTATCTTGGTCGAATGCGCCTGGTTTTTCATTCCATTTCATTTTGCCTATGCGTTGAAGTTTACCCAAGTACCCTTAGCCGATAAGAAGAAGGAAAGCAAAAAGAAAATGCAAGAGAAAGGGAAAAGAACAGCTGATTCAAAAATCTTCATAGGAAAAGGTACAAATTCCACTTCTCGACTTCGAAACAAATTACATGTTAATAGGTTCAAGAAAATTGGGAATGCAACGATTTTTTGTGGGAAGTTCTTTGATTGGCTTAGTTTTGATGAAGTACTGGTAGTAAAAAAAGGATTTAGAAGGATATTTTGAATCTTTGAAATTGAGGAATTTGAGTATCTTAGGGGATAGGATGTTTAGCCCCTCATTAGTAAAGGAATTTTATTCTAGCATTATTGTGGACAAAACTAACTAATTAATTGAGAAGAATTTACCAAATATGGTTTGAATGTCTTCCTAAGTGGTAGAGAATTTCATATTAGTGCTCAAGACTTAAAAGAGTTTCTAAAAACATAGTTTGAAGTAGAGGAATTCAAAATGTCCAAAAAATATTATCCCAATCATCTTTGGGAGATTATGACTAGAAAAAAGAAAAGTTTCCCTCCAGAAGCTATGCCAGTGAGATTAAGAATGCTCAACTTATGATCCTACATTATTTCATTGCTACCACACTTCATGGAAGAAGCAGCAGTTTTGGTTATGTAAGTACTCAAGACATTTAGCTCATGGAATCTGCTTTCAATGAAATTTCATTAAATGTAGCCAAGTTTACGATTGAAAGAATCCGAGGGACATACCTAGGGGACAAAGCTAACTTCCCATATGACAATATCATCACATCACTTGCCAAGAAAAAAAAAGGATCTGGAGTATCAGATTTCAAGTTGATTTAATAAGAAACAAAGATCAAGGAATCTTTTTAGGAAATGTATTGAAGATGGGATATAAGTTAGAGAGAAAACAATGCATTAAATCAATTAAAGGAACCCCAATCCCACTTGGAACTGAAACTCCCTTTACACCTCAAGCCAGAGTCAATCAAGCCCTTTATCAAGGTGAAATGATATTCAACCTTCTTATGAGGATTGATGGAAAGCTGACTGAACAAGTTGAAGATAGTTAAAATTAAGGAAAAATTATAACATCTTGAAGATCTCATGCTTCAAAAAAAAAAAAACCAAACGCCCTACCTTTGAAGCTCAACCACAATTGCAAGTGTGTCAAGTGAGAGGACTACCACAGAGCAATTTGACTTACAAGCATCTGACCATGAAGATGAAGTTGTGAAAGGAGAAGCTGACAATGAAAACAAAGAACAAAATGTTGAAATAAGTCTTGAAGCAGAATAAGCTAAAGGAATTGAAAAAGAAAATGAGGATGAAGAAATGGAAAAGGAAACTGATTAAGAAAAAATAGTGGAAAAGGATACAAACTTGAATAAAGAAAATTCAGCAACTGCAAAGGCATATGAGAATCCCCTTAAAGAATCTGAAGGCATTTTGCTTTCATATTTTATCATTGAAATTCTCAAGGAAGTTGAAGCTAACTAGGCCAAACAAAAGGAGAAAATGGAACAAGAAGCTCAGTTAGCACAACAACACCAAGAGAAAATTGCATACCACACAGCGTATGATAAGGGAAAAACAGTAGTCACTGGGTCTGTAGTTAAGAAAATTACTAGTAAAAGAAGAGAAACAATGACCACAAAGACCAAGGTATTTAGATGAAGGAAATCTGCTAGGATAGTTGAATCCACTACCAAACCAACCTTCAAACCAACATCCCCTGAACTTATATCCTCTAGATCCTCATTTGAACTTGAATCTCTTTATTCCCTCCATGTTGCTCCTTTACATGTTCACCTAGGAATTGATGAATCATCAGTGAATAAGGCTTCTTAGAGTCTGATTAGTTGAACTCTAAACTTAGGCCCCTCTTTTAATTGATGACAAAAAGGGGGAGAAAATAGAAGGATAGGATGAACAATGTTTATATCTATATGTTTGTGTTTTGAATTGTGCTTTAATGCTAAATTGCTGATTATATATAGGTTCAATGTTGGATGATTATATATATATATATATATATATATATATATATATATATATATATATATATATTCTCATGATAAATGCTTATATCTGTACATTGATATACATTAGGGGGAGCAATCCCTAAATCTACACATAAAAGTTTATTGTTTTGAAGACATTGCATTCTTAATTTAGGAGCATTTTGTCATCATAGAAAAGGGAGAGAATGTTGACACCGTATGTTCTTGATGATAACAAAGTATTCCTTATTCATTACTGTCTAACTTCACTATTTAAGTGTGCAAGATATGGTTTATTTCTCCTAACAAATTTGTTAATCAAGGGTAAGTCAAAATGCTTGCTAAATTTGAAAATGAGTTAATCAGTCAGTTAAAGAAAGAAGGAAAAAAGTGATTAGTAAAGATAAAACATTGTTAGCTTATTAACACGGAACTTTAACCAGTTAAGGCATAACTGGGTGCTAGGTTAAAGCAAGATAGATCAGCCTTAATCGGTTAGCACTAGACTTAATTGATTAAAAAGGTGTTGGACAAAGCAAAATAAAGGTATGCTAATATGCTAGAGCACAAGACTTGAAGAATTTCCAAAGCGCCGAAATTTAACTTTAAAGTGAAGGTTGACCGTTGAAGGGAGCTAAACTTTAGAAATTCAAATTCAAAGATTTCTAACTGATTAGCGCTTGTGTTAATTGGTTAAGGGTGAAGGAAGTGAAGCTTCAATCAATTAAGATGAGAGTTAACCAATTAGAAGATGTCTGAAGACAAAGATCTCTTAATCGGTTAAAGCCTCCTGTAATTGGTTAACACAAGACACACAACAACAAGAAAATGCAAGGTAGAAAAGCTACAATCGATTAGAGTTGTCTGTAACTAGTTAGTTGAACTCTGTCTGCCTTTTTAAATTTAAATACTAGAAGACAAAATAACGACTAGAATGACATCAGAATTGTTCCTAACGGTTAAAATCTGTCTTGAACAATAAAATATGTCTCTCCAAGTATAAATTGAAGCTCCAACGGTCAAAGAAGGTAGATTGAAGCATTTAAGAATCATTTTGAGCAAAAAAAAGCCAAAATACCTTTACTAAAAACACTTGTTCTTCATTCCTATCATTGAAAAAGTGTTTGGCCTTGATTATAATCTTTCTAGATCTATAAAAGTAATCAGTTATACTTCTTTTTCTTTTTTTTTTTTTAAGAAATTGAGTGTAAGAAGCACTTTAAAGACTATTGTAAGGGATTAGTGTTTGGGTTGGAAGCTTGCTTTGTGAAAACTTGGTGAAATCTATTAATTCCATTAGTATAGTGAAGTTGGGTTGAAAATCCTTGATTGGGACATCAAGGTAGTAAATGTAGGTCAAGGTGACCTAACTAGTACAAATACTTATGCATTGTCCACTTCTCACTATCGTAACGTGCGGGTTTGAGAACCCGACCGCTAGACGCGAGTGAAAACTCTAAAAAACTAAGAGTCGTCACCAATCTTTTTTACTAGGTGTGATTGGCCACCTATTGATTCGATTCTAATCGATGAAGCCTTAAATTAATTTTAAGCCCATCGAAAAGAACCCTAAGCTGGTCTACATTTTTCTAGATCTAAGTTCGGGAGTACGGTGATGCCTAGGGAAGGATTAGCACCCCCGGGACGCCCGTTCCATGAACGGTACCATTTTTAGATTATCTTATTAGGCTTTAATTTTTAATTTCACTATATTTTTTTAGTTATTATTCTCTTATTTTATCTCCTATTTAACCTAAAATGGAATGCAAATGTGAGGCAAGATGAAATGCATGGCGTGGGATAAAAATATGTCGGACGAATAACCTTTCACTGAGGACGTTCTCCTGAATTCGCCCATCATACTGGTGGGATCCGGGGTGTTCTCTCACCTAGAGAATTATTCGAGAAATTTACCTTCGCATATTCGACGAATAAATCCAGTCATCGGGGTCATCGTACTTTTTCTTTTAAAATAATATTTTTGTGCATAATGAACCTAATACGGGCAAAATCTTTTTATTAAAAATGTTTCTCGAGCCCTCCCATCATACTGGTGGGAGCCGGGGATACCTTTTCACCTAGGAAACTTTTCGAGGAATACTCACTTTCGCAAGATCCTCAGAATATCCCATCATCGGGGCTTAAACTCGAAAACAAAAATATTTATATGCAATGATGCAACATATATATATGCTATGCTAATGCAATTATCTACTTTTTTTTTGTCATTTTTTTATTATTTAATTATTATTTTCTTTTTATTTTATTTTATTTATCATATTTTCTATTTCATTTCTAATTATTATTTTTTCATACTTTTACATTTTTTTATTCTAAGTTACTTTTATATTTTCCTTTTATAATTAGATAAATTGTTTGTGATTCCATTTTATTTTAGTGAACAAAAATTTTATTATTATTTTTATTATACTATTTCTTTTTTATATATTTTTATATTTTTATTATTATTATATTTTTTGGTAAGCAATCTTTTATCCAAACCTAAAGCCTAAAATCTTATTTTATATATCTATATTTAATTCTTTTTTTTTCTTTCTTATCTTTGTCTGCACATTTTTTTATAATATTTATTAATTCATAGTTTGTGCCACTTGATATTTAAGGCTTAATTTTAAATTAGTTGTTGTTTTAGATTTTTTATTATTATTTATTTTTTTTATTTTTTTATTTATTTAATGTCATGTATATTGCATTTTCACAAATTAATTATTTACTATATATTTGAATTATTATTTTTTTATCATTTTTTTATCTATTGTTATTTATTTATTATTTTTATTGAATAATTTTTTTGTATAGTCAAATTCTTTATTTATTAAAAATTTCGGGATCTTGAAATCGAGGCCCTCCCATCGTACTGGTGGAGCCTTGATTCGGATTCCGAACCTAGGGAATATGGGCCCGGGATTGCGACTTATCACGTCTCAATCGATCATCCCATCATTGGTATTAAGTTAAACAATTATTTTATTTATAAAAATAGTTATTTGTTTTATACCATTTTCATATATATATATATATATATATATATATATATATATATATATTTACTTATCTAGACTTAAACATTTATTTATTTCTTATTTTTAATTCTATACATATTTTTAAAATCCCTAGTCACGATAAAATTTAAATTCTTTTCCTTGATTATCTTATACTTATCATGCTCCTCAACACCACTGGGCCAATCAACAAGTTTATACAACAAATAAAGAAGGGGACTTTACCTTGTTTGGATTCTAGTAAGGACCCAAAGTGATTGATCCACTAGGTAGTATTCCAAGCTCGTATACTTAGCCCATCGAGCCTTTTCGGAACGCACCGCTCCGATGCTTAAGTAGCAGCAAGTCTCTAAGCACCCCACAAACGGCGCCGTCCAAAAGAAAGAAGAAAAGCCTTTTGAAAGGCAAATATGGCATCGTTTCAAAGGTGGCAAATCCCAAGTCTATGAGCTCCTTTCTTCTTCTCTCTTCACCTCTTCCAATCAATTTTTCTCTCTTTAAAACAACATTTTTTCTCTCCAAATCTCTCAACTACCGATCCTCTCCCTTCTCTCTATGCCCACCGACTGCAAGACCCAAAGTTCCTCATAACCGGTCGTAATACAAGCTTCGCTATTCCTAACCCTGCGGCGTCGATCTCTCTATGACCACCGACGACAAGACCAAAAGTTCCTCCTAACCAGCGGCAATACAAGCTTCACTATTCCTCACCCCGCGGTGCCGATCTCTCTTTCTCAAAGACCCCTCACCAGCAGCCACCACCCAGACAACCAGATCTCCTTTTTGCCGACGTCGCCCATATCGGATCTCCTTCTTTTCGTCAACTATCTCAAATGACCGACCCTCTCTTCGCCGTCTCTTTGCTCGAACTGGTCTCTCTCTCTTTGCCCGAATTGGGCTTTACTCCCCTTGCTGCCCCAAAGAAATCAGACTCTCTTCCACTCTCTCTCTATGCCCACCGGCGGTAGGACCCAAAAATCAAAATAAAAAAATTCTCCAAAACCCGGCTACTCTTATCCTTCCATTGTATGTTTTTGCTTGATTTTTTTTGGCATTTTTGGTACATTTTTTGATTTGTGGATAGTTGTGGTTCGTTGGTTAGCTGCTAGAATAGGATTTTTTGGTTTTAATGCTACTAGTTTTTTTTTTTTTTTTGCTACTAAGGATTCCTCGGGTTTTTGCTGTGAGGGATTTTTCTGGGTTTGTTTTTGGTTTCTAGGTTATGGTTCCTTCCCCAATTGAATGCTACAATGCCCCCTTTATACTGGGTTGAAGGGGGCACACTCCATTACTCTGCCAAACGTGAATTTTTCGTGTTTGGTAGGGTGAAGGTGGAGCTTGGCAAGAAATATCGTGCTTGACAGGGTGCGTCCGCACCCTGCCAGACGTACTACTTTTTTTTTTAATTATTTTATGATTCCTAATTAATTAAAATTTTATTATTTATTATATTTTTTTCAGTGTCTACAGCTGCCCCTCTTTGCGCATTTCAAAAATCCGAAATAGTGCAAAGATGTAGACACTGTTTTTAACTAAATTCTTTAATTCTATTACCAAGGTTTTTTTTTTAAAAAAAAAATGAGATTCCTTAAAGCTGAGGCAACGAAACTTTAAAAATAAACTCCTCAAAATTGAGGCTACAAAACTTTAAAAATGAAACTCCCCAAAGCTGAGGCAACATAACTTAAAAACTATGGCTTCTCAAAACTGAGGCAACATAACTTTAAAAATGTTGCTCCTCAAAAGCTGAGGCAACGAGACTTTTAAAATGAACTCCTCAAAGCTGAGGCAACGAAACTTTTAAAATATACTCCTCAAAGCTGAGGCAACGAGACTTTTAAAAATGAACTCCTCAAAGCTGAGGCAACGAGACTTTTAAAAATGAACTCCTCAAAGCTGAGGCAACGAAACCTTTTTTCTTTTTTGAAATGGTGAAAAATAATCAATTCCTCATCTGAGGTTCTACGACTTTAAAGATAAATTGCCCTCTTTTTCAGTTGTTTTAAAACTTTGAACGCGACAATTTAAATATCCTAATCATCTTCATCAGGTTTTTTTTTTTTTAAGTGTTTTAGAGCCTTCTCTTTGATCAATGGGGGATGAACCGATCACGCTTCCGATCTCTCGTCTTCCCCAATTCTTCCTCTATCATATGCATGGTCCAATCATTCTTCACATTTTTACTATTCTTCAGTCTGTTGTTATTTCCATTTCTTTCTCTCTTTTCTTAGTCTTTTCTCTTTCTTTTTTATATTACCAGACTCTATTTCATTCCCCGTCAATTATGATCCTTTTTCAAAATATTGCAAACATTTCTTACTTTATCATGCTCTTTATTAAATATCATTCCAATTTTATGACAAATGCAATGCAATGTACTTATATCTCCTCTCTTGGCAGAATGGAAATAATGACAATGTTGGGAGCAGAAAGGCTATTTTTCATTAATAAAAATGGAAGTTTCTACAATCAAGCATAATGACAAGGAACAGGGGAAAACCAATTAATACAAAAGAGATACAGTTCTTTCTTAATGATTGTTTCGATAGATATTGACAGTAGCCTCGACATTTTATCTCAAAGCAGGCACAAGCGTCAACTCCCTTGTCTTTTGTCTGAACATCTCGGATCATGATTTTTCACCCTTTTTGTGTTAAGCCCTTGTAGTATTTGGACCTCTTTCGTGTTTAGACCGCCCTTTCGGGTTTTCGCCCTAAACACATCTCTCATACTCAAGTCGCCTTTTCAGGTTTTTAACTTGAAAATTTTTCTCTTTTCTTTTTTTTTTTTACGCAAAATATTTCTTGACAGCATCGGCATTCACTAGGTTGGAAAACTCCCTTCCATCCATCTCTGCCAAAATTAGTGCTCCTCCTGAAAAAGCTTTCTTCACCACAAATGGTCTTTCCCAATTCGACGTCCATTTCCCGCGAGGATCTTGCTGGTTAGGAAGAATTCTTTTCAATACTAACTCTCCCTCTTGGAACTGACGTGGATGTACCTTCTTGCCATATGCCCTCATTATTCTCTTTTGATATAACTGCCCATGGCAAAGTGCTGTCAACCTTTTTTCTTCTATGAAATTCAATTACTCATAACGAGCATTAACCCATTCGACTTCTTCCAACTGTACTTCTTTAAGGTCCCTTAGGGAAGAGATTTCTACCTCAATTGGTAAAACTGCTTCCATCCCATATACCAAAGAGAACGGCGTAGCTCTCGTGGAAGTTTGGACTGTTATGCGATAAGCATGCAAAGCGAAGGGTAACTTCTCATGCCAATCTTTGTATACATCTGTCATCTTTTCAATTATCCTTTTGATGTTCTTGTTGGCTGCTTCCACCGCTCCATTCATCTTTGGGCGATAAGGCACTGAATTGTGATGCTTGATCTTGAACTTAGCACAAACCTCTTTCATCAATGAACCATTGAGATTACTAGCGTTATCTGTGATGATCCTTTCTAGGAGACCATAGCGGCATATTATTTCTTTTTTGATGAACTTATATACCACTTTCTGGGTCACATTAGCAAAGGATGCTGCTTCTACCCATTTAGTGAAGTAGTCAATTGCCACTAGAATAAACCGATGCCCATTTGATGCCTTCGGAGTTATTAACCCAATCACATCCATGCCTCACATTGAGAATGGCCATGGTGATGTCAATACATTCAGTGAATTTGCAAGAGTGTGGATTCTGTCTGCGTATATCTGACACTTGTGACACTTTCGAGCGAAATTTATACAATTCGTTTCCAACGTGAGCCAATAATACTCTGCTCTCATGACTTGTCTTGCCAACATATGCCCACTTGCATGTGCCTCACAAATTCCTTCGTGGACTTCCTCAACTATTCTCCGAGCTTCGGCTGAATCCACACATCTCAAAAGTACTTGATCCCTACTTCTCTTGTATAAGATGTCCCCATCCAATAAGAAATTCATTGCCAACCTTTTAATGGTTTTCTTATGATTTTCTGAGCTTTGTTCTAGATACTGCTGAAACTTGAGATAATGCACAATATCATGGTACCACGGTTTCCCGTCTACTTCTTCCTCTACACTAGAGCAGTGTGCAAGGCACTCTCAAAGATTAATCATGATGGGTTAAATCTTGACATCGGTACCAACTTTGAACATTGCTGCCAGCGTGGCTAATGCATCAGCCATTTGGTTCTCCTCTCGGGGCAAATGGATGAAGCAAATTTTATCAAAATTTTCAATCAGTTTTGAAATAAACTTATGATATCGGACTAACTTCGAGTCGCGTGTTTCCCATTCTCCTCGTAACTGATAAATAACTAAAGCAAAATCCCCAAATACTTTCAAAATGCGAATTTTCCTCTCAATTGCTGCCTGAAGTCCCATGACACAAGCTTCATATTTAGCCACATTATTAGTGCAATAAAAATTGAGCTTGGCTATGATGGGATAATGACCTCCTTCTAGTGATACCAACACAACCCCTATGCCATGCCCCAAGGCATTCAAAGCTCCATCGAAAAACATCTTTCAATTCTTTTTCTCCTCTGATTCCTCCTTATTTGTTTGACAAACCGGCATCAAATCCTCATCTGAAAACTCAAACTCCATTAGTTCATAGTCCTCCTCCACCCTTTCCGTCAGAAAATTTGTGATTGCACTTCCTTTGATAGCTTTTTGGGACACATATATAATATCATATTCATACAACAACACTTGTCATCTTGCCACTCTACCTGATAAGGATGGTTTCTCGAAGATGTATTTAATAGGATTTAACTTCGCAATGAGCCAAGTGGTATGATATAGCATGTATTACCTGAGTTGATGTACCGTCCATGCTAAAACACAACACATCTTTTCCAACGAGGAATACTTGGACTCGTACTCAGTGAACTTTTTACTCAAGTAGTAAACTGCTTTTTCTTTCTTACCAGTTTCATCATGCTGTCCCAACACACATCCCATGGATTCTTCATTTACTGTTAGGTACAAGAGGAGGGGTCTCCCAACCACAAGTGGTACCAACACTGACGGACTCAACGGATATTCTTTAATCTTGTCAAAAGCAACTTAGCACTCCTCGTTCCATGTCTCAGGATTATGTTTGCGAAAAAGCTTGAAGATCGGGTCACATTTGAGTGTGAATTGTGATATGAACTGGGCTATATAATTCAACCTTCCCAAGAATCCTTTAACTTCTTTCTACGTTTTGAGAGGAGGCAAATCACAGATTGCTTGAACCTTATTCGAGTCAACTTCTATTCCTCTTTCACTGACGACGAAACCAAGTAACTTTCCTAAAGTGACTCCAAAAGTGCACTTTGCCAGATTTAATATGAGCTGAAACTTTCGTAACCTCTTAAATAACCTTTCAAGATTGGTCACATGGTCCTCTGTCTTACGAGCTTTTACAATCATATCATCCACATACACCTCAACCTTTTTGTGCATCATGTCATGGAAAAGAGTCACCATGGCTCATTGCTAAGTTACCCTAGCATTCTTCAAACCAAATGGCATTACCTTATAACAAAAGGTCCCCCACATAGTTATGAAGGTAGTTTTCTCTCTGTCCTCTGGTGTCATCTTAATTTGGTTATACCCTGAAAAACCATCCATAAAGGAAAACATGGAATGACGAGCAGTATTGTTAACAAGGGTGTCGATGTGGGGTAGAAGAAAATTATCTTTTAGACTTGCTCTATTCAAATCTCGATAGTCCACACACATTCTCACTTTCCCATCTTTCTTAGGCATTGGGACAATATTTGCAACCCATTCGGGGTACTTAGCTACTTCTAAGAATCTTGTATCGAACTGCTTTTTCACCTCTTCCTTAATTTTTAACAGCATTTCACGTTTCATCCTTCTCAACTTTTGCTTAATTGGTTTGCATTCGGGTTTCAAAGGCAATTTATGGGCTACAATGTCTGTATTGAGTCCTGGCATATCTTGATAGGACCATGCAAACACATCTACATATTCATGGAGTAGCTTTATTAGTTTTTCTTTTTCAATTGGCACCAACGTCGTACCAATACTAACTTCTTTCTTATTTTCTTCATTTCCCAAATTAATCGTTTCAAGCGTCTCTTAATGTGGGACAATTTGTCTCCCCTCCTGTTCTACTAATCTTAACAAGTTCGAAGTTAAATCATAATCCTCCACGTTTTCTGTATCGTCAAGTTTACTGACACTTGTACCTTTTTCAAAATTAACCTCAAAACTACTGTCATTATCATCTTCGCATTCATTATTTGGAATCCTAGAAGGTCATAGGAATTGAAAGATGTAGAGCTATTGTATAGATAAATAGTTAAAATAAAGGGATGAGATGACAAGAATGAAAATGGTGAATCATGAGAGGAGATATGAGAAATGCACTACGCATGTCAATTTATTAGAATGATAAATGATAAAAAGCCCGATACATAAAATTTCCAATACTCTTGGGCATAAGCACTGATGTTTAGTTTGCATTACTTTGAAATTGAATCACAAGTGACTAGTAAACTCATGGTGGTCTAGCTGCTCAACTTCAACTCAGGTGGTCCGAGATATGTAGTAGGGATCCCCTCCGTATTTCCTAGCTGCTCTCCGCCTTCCTCCGTTACACATATTGATAAATCAGAAAAGGCTTCCCCTAATGCTAACACTGATTCTCGACTCCCAACAGTGAGTGATTCAGGAAAGATGCAGCCTCCGGACTGAAATGTCTCGTAGAGATTAGGATATATCATTCTATGATTTTTCAACTCGTGCCCCTTAAAGCGAGCCAACCTTTCCCTTCTTCTTTCGGCTATCATTTCTTCTATTTCCTTCTTAGTCGACTTATATCCCAAGCCAAACCTTTCTTCATTTTTGGTAGCACGTATTGGCCTTTTAATGCCTTGCAGTTCTCTTCCCAATCCTGCCCCCGCTCGGTATCCTTTCCCTACATCTAACTGATAGCCATCTTGGTAGTTTTGGAAAGCCTCGGAATAGGTGGTGTGGTTTCTTCTCCAACATATGTGGTATTAACAAACTCGAAGGATCGAAAGGAACATTCAAGCACTTCTTCCGCCGCTTCCATGCAAGGAGTATCTGCTGGCTTACTTATGAGTAAGTCCTCTTCCCCGTTAACACATACAATCTTCCCATCCACAATGAACTTGACTTTTTGGTGAAGCGATGAAGGTATGGCCCTAGCCAAGTGGATCTAAGGTCTTCCCAACAAATAATTGTATGAAGGAGCGATATCCATAACATGGAATTTAGTGGTAAAGGTGCATGGGCCTATTTATATCGGTATCTCAATGTCCCTCACTACTTCTCTCCTTATCTTATCAAAGGCTCTAACAATCATCTGACTCTTTCTCACGTAAGACATGTCGATGGGTAAGCGAGCCAAGGTCCTCATAGGCATCACATTCAAGGACGATCCATTATCAAGCAACACTTTTGCGACGGTACAACCTTTACACTTGGTAGTGATATGCAAGGCTTTGTAGTTTCCCCTACCTCTAGAAGGGATTTCTTCATCGCTAAAGGATATTATGTTGCCCACTGAAATGTTCCCAATGAGGTAGTTCAAATTTTCAATTGAAATGTCATGATCCACATACGCTTGGTTCAGAATCTTCATCAAAGAATTCCTATGTGGTTTTGAGTTGAGGAGCAATGATAACAGTGATATACGAGTAGGCAACCTATTCAATTGCTCGACCACATTGTACTCATTGTGTTTGATGAACTCTAGGAACTCTGCAGCTTCTTTTTCAGTCATCAGTCCCTTTGAGCCATCTGTCGATTCCTGAGATTGCACTTTTTCTTCTCTTGGATTTTGCTTTTTTTCTTTTCCCTTCTCTTTCTTAAGATTCTCCAATGCCTCCGGTGTATAGCAACGTTCGCTGCGGGTAATCCCCCCAACACTAGTTATATTTACAGCATTATCTTGAGATTCGGCCATCCATTTCCCCGCCTTTGAAACTTGTACATTACAATTGTAGTTCCACGGGACAACTTTGTCATCTTTGTAGGGGAAAGGTTTAGGGACTTCGATGGTCATTTGGGCATTGGGTTCTATCTTCCATAGACTCTCTACTTGGTTCATAGAAAATGGTCCAAAGTTTTATCTTCATTGGGTGGGTGGAATCTTTGGCCATCATGTTTACTACTGGCCCTAAGGCTTCCACGTAGAATTCAATCCTTGATTCGTCCATCATCTTTTGCACTTCCTTCTGGAAAGAACTACAATCATCCTTTGCACTTCCTTTATGATATAACCAGTATGGTCTTTGGATATCTCTCAAGTCATTTATATCAGGACATTTCGGCCAAACCTCAAGCATACTGGCCTTTACCAAGGCTTCAAACACTTTATCCATGGGGGTTTCCACTTCCCGAATGTTCCTTTTAACATACACCTCCCCTTCTATTGCATTTACCCCTGCCCTAACATGATTTGACAGTGGGTTGTTGTTAACATTCTATTCCGGCTTCTTTTCAAAATTCAGAATTCTTGCCTTGATCAACCCTTGCACCTTATGTTTGAATGTTGTACAATTCTTGATCGAATCACCTTCGATTCCATAATGATAATCACAATGGGCGAAAGCGTCATACCATCTAGGGAATGGAGGTTTTAATGGCTCTATGTATAAAGGCGCCACCAGATGGTTTGCAACTAACTGAGTGAAGAGTTCAGCATATAGGATTGGGATTGGGTCAAACTGTACTTTCTTTTGCTTGTTTTGCCATCCTCTTTATTCACCGGCAGTATGGTTGTTTGAAGGTGTTGTTTGTTGTGTGGTTGAAGCTGTAACGGGTGTGGAAGCAGGTGGGTGGATATTTGTGGGGTAAGGTGTCCGTTGGATGGGAACGTATGGGTACAGGTTAGAAAAGGCATTTGGCATGGGTGGATATAGGTATGGGCTTTGTGAAGCATTATTTACAACCGGGTAATAGGGGTATGGTGGATATGGCTGGCAAGGGTTGTAGCTTTTTCCTTGGGGTTGTCTTGAAGTGATGGCTTGGGCTTCTCCTTTCTTCTTCTTAAAAGTTCTCATTTTTTTCGTGTGTGCCGCATCACCTCTTTCTATCTTCCCTTGCTTAATGGTAGTCTCTATTATTTCTCTTGAAATCACCATATAAGCGAAGTTCTTTGTGGCACTACCGACCAATGGTTCATAGTAAGGGGCTCGCAGAGTGTTAACGAACATCACGGTGGTCTCTTTCTTAGTCAATGGTGGCTGAACTTGAGAATCCATATTCCTCCATCTTTGAGCATATTCTTTGAAGGTTTCAGTGGGTTTTTTCTCCATGTTTTGTAAAGAAAGGCGATCCGGAGCCATATTTGTAACATGCTTATATTGAGCTACAAACGCCCGAGCAAGGTCCTTCCATGTGTGGATTCGATTACAGTCCAGTTGAACGTACCACTTTGCTGCAGCACTAGTGAGGCTATCTTGGAAGCAATGTATCAAGAGCTTGTCACCATGGGCATATGCAACCATCCTTCTATAATACATGGTGATGTGTGTGACCAGGCACTTGGTTCTATCATACTTTTCAAAGTTTGAAATTTTGAATTTTAGGGGTATAACCACATCTGGAACGAGACAGAGTTCGATTGCATCCATAGAGCAATACATTCCCATTCCTTCTATCATGCGTAGTCTTTCCTTCAAAAGGTCAAATTTTTTGTGGGTATCAAGATTGTCCTTCGATTCAATGGATCCACACTTGAGCTTCTCTTGTTCATTCAGATCATCTAGATCAGGTACAGAGATAGGGTCTAAAAGGCTTGCCCCTCCAATTGGCCTCTGTTGGGCATAAGTCGGTGGTGGCTCTATAGGCATTGGCATCCCAAAGAAAGAATATTGTCCTATCGATGGCATGGGGATGACGCATTCCTTGCTGGTGGTGGTGTGAATCCTAGTGGATATATAGGGTCTGTATTGGCTTCTGTCTGTTGAACATCTTTTGGTGCACCAGAACTCCTCGCCACTCTCTTCCCTTTATCTGTCAACATAAACTCCAAAATCTTTGACAACTGTCCCATAATCTCTTCTTGCTTCTTTTTGATCTTATCCATTCTCTCCGAGTGTTTGTCCCCCATGGTCTTAGAGCGACCTCTTATGTTGTATCTGTGTAAGGTTCGTTTCTCTGAAATTTTATTCTTTTATGGGCCAAATGGATAAGTTAGAATTTTATGTTGACGAGTGCATTGTCATTTGTTTTTATTTATATGAATCATGCAACTATGATGCAAGTGAAATGTGTTTGAAAAGAAAAGAAAAATAGGAAAAATATTGGCCATCCAATCATTTACCATAAGAAAATCCACATACATAGAACTGAAATATCCGATTACATGATTGTCTAAAAATATTACATAACTACCAAAAGGAAAAACCAACTTGGTCATATTGGTCCCTAACCATCCTAAGGTGATCGATTAATCGCTCACTCAATTCATCCATCGAAAGAATCTCTCGCTTGAGTTCTTCGATCTTGTCTGCCATTACTCGCGCTCTAAATGCCACTTCTCTCATCTGCCACAGTATCCATCGCATTTCAGCTTCTTTCCTTTGAAGGCTTTGTGTGCACGAATCATTTCTTTCCCTCATTTGAAAATACTCTTGCCTTACTGCTTCATACTGTGCCTTGTAGCCCTCAATGGCAGTTTCTAACAAGCTACAGTCATTTCTCAACTCTTGGATAGTTTGTTCTTGTTTTCGTAACTTGTGCTGCAAAGCATTGTTAACACTTTGGACTTCTTGCATTTTGGCTATTAGAGAAGAATTTGCCATGTTCACTTCCTCAAACTTGCTTCGCCACTCATCCCGCTCTTCCAAAGCCATTCGTACCTTTCTTGTCATCTTTTTCTTCACTTCTTCTAGCTCATCCTCATGTCTCCGCTTCATATTCATCATCTCTTTTTTAAGTCTCTTTCTTGTCAACTCACTCTCTAGCAGGACATCTTGAGGTTCTGGGTTTATGGGATGTTTTGATGGATTTTTCGGGGGGCATACGACATCTTTCACCCTTTGGTCGTGCCAAGTATGATTCCTGTGGTGACTTTATCGGTAACCCTCCCTTGATCCACTCGACAGGTTTTCTTCCAATCTTGTGCAATTTTCTCAATTTTCTTTAGCGTTTTCGGCTCTCCATATGTAAACTCTAACTGGTTGAGCTGGTGAGTCACGGGCACGAATTGCTCAGATTTGAACTATCTCCGTACCATTATCAGTGCATAGCTAATGGCTCTTCATGGTCCCATCAGCGGCACCCACGACTTGTCCCCTCATTTATACATTACTTGCATTCGCGGCATCCATGGAACTCTCCAAGTTACTTCAACGCTCATTAACCTCTAGAGATTCGCGACCCACTCTTTTTTCCTCTTGCAGTCAAGCCATACACTTTCGCAGAACTCAAGGATAAGGCAACTTGCAGACAAATAAGGCTTTCAAAATTTGCTCTCTTTACATTCGAAATGGCTTTTGATCCATATGGTTAAGAGTTAGGCACATCCGATGAATCGTCCCTCGCCTTTGCGCTGACAGAAATTCAAAGATCTGAAGGTTTCAGCTAAGATGGATGGGGCCGGGTTGATGCTCCTTGTCACCTGATCAAAGAAGTCTATAACTAATACCTCCACATGATCTAGAACCTTCGGGAAAACCACTAAGCCATAGATTGCCATCGCGAAAGCTAGGAGACCTTGTTCATCTTCCATGTGTTTTTTTAATATATCCGTTCAAGAAACTCCACGGAAGGCATTCTGTGTCTCCTTTCTTCTTCAGGTGCTAATCCACTTTTACCGTAGTCATTCCTAGCAACTTGGCCAACTTTCGTCGGTGTCCCGTCTTCTGGGCCCTCCAATAGATCTTGTCAAGTTGCATGTTATCTATCCGGAGTAGAGAGGAGTACTTTTCTATAGTAGGGGTCATGTCCACCTTGTTAAAGACAAAACAACGATATGAAGGATCCCAAAACTGGACGATGGCTCGGAGCATCTAGTCATCAACAAGTACATATAAGAGCCATGCAATGTGTCCATACTTGCTCTGAAAATAGTCTCAGTGAGCACGTCTCCACTGTTCCCAAATTCCTATCATCTCTGTGAAGTCATTCTACTGAAGGTCCAAGTGAACTCTCTTGGGTAAAGTTGGGATATGTCCTTGGGTCAAACAGTCTCTTTTTTCTTATTGAATCTGCCCCATCTGTAACTCTATCTCATAGTCATTTCTGTATGTGTTGAGTGGATCTGCTGATGACGATGCCATAGATGTAACCGGGATCTCTTAGGTTGGATGTTATGTAGTCAATATTTCTCCTATATGCAATTACGATGCATGTAAATGAACATGTAACATGCACATGACAAGCAAAATAAACTTAAGTTAGTATGGTAAAAAGAAAGAGTGGAGTGTTAAAAAATAATTAGAGAATAATAAGTAATATCATGGGTATTACTGTCTACTCCACGATACTTTATTATCTCATGGTAAAATTTAAAATAGAGGGAGTGGAAGAAATTCTTTCATGTGTACCTATTTACAGGGTATACTTTCACGGGTATGGCCCTATCTAGGGTTAAGCTGCTCTCGGTATTCTATATGCTAAGCGAGGTTTATAAACAAAGCTAAGGTTCCTAAATCGTTCCTCACTGTCGTCCACGCGGACTAGTAAGGCACCCCGGTCCTCACCCATTACAAGCTTCAAATGGACTAGGTTCGATTTGAGTGGAAGTCTTCACTAGCCCATGCGGAGGTTATCACCTCACGATAGCGTAGCTACTAAACTCCCTCCTAAAAATGGACATAACTCGAGTAGAGGGTTTATGCATGAATGCAAAATGTGCTGTGTGTGTGGAGGAAAACATCGAGTTCGGAGTAATATTTTCACATCCCTCTATCCTAAATCCCCACAATTATTAAAAGTAATAAAGTAACAAATGCGAAATAAACAAATGCACTAAACAAAATATGTAGAACAAATCATCAACACTAAGGAAACATCGAATTATTTAAAGCCTTGGATAACCTATTATTATTTAATGGTTCGACTCTTGGCATTCCCCAGTGGAGTCGCCAACTGTCGTAACGTGCGGGTTTGAGAACCCGACCGCCAGACGCTAGTGAAAACTCTAAAAAACTAAGAGTCGCCACCAATCCTTTTTACTAGGTGCGATTGGCCACCTATTGACTCGATTCTAATCGATGAAGCCTAAAATTAATTTTAAGCCCACCGAAAAGAACCCTAAGCTGGTCTACATTTTTCTAGATCTAAGTTCGAGAGTACGATTACCGAGGAAGGATTAGCACCCCCGGGACGCCCATTCCATAAATGGTACCATTTTAGATTATCCTATTAGGCTTAAATTTTTAATTTCACTATATTTCCTTAGTTATTATTCTATTATTTTATCTCCTATTTAACCTAAAATAGAATGCAAATGTGAGGCAAGATGAAATGCATGGTGTGGGATAAAAATATGTCGGACGAATAACCTTTTATTGAGGGCGTTCTCCTGAATCCGCCTATCATACTGGTGGGATCCGCGGTGTTCTCTCACTTAGAAAATTATTCGAGAAATTCGCCTTTGCAAATTCGACGAATAAATCTCATTATCGGGGTCATCGTACGTTTTCTTTTAAAATAATATTTTTGTGCATAATGAACCTAATACGGGCAAAAGCCTTTTATTAAAGATGTTCCTCGAGCCCTCCCATCATACTGGTGGGACCTAGGGACATCTTTACACCTAAAAAACTTTTTGAGGAATACCTGCCTTCGCAAGATCCTCGGAAGATCCCATCATCGGGGCTTAAACTCGAAAACAAAAATATTTATATGCAATGATGCAACATATATATATGCTATGCTAATGCAATTATCTACTTTTTTTTGTCATTTTTTTATTATTTTATTATTATTTTCATTTTATTTTATTTTTTATCATATTTTTTATTTTATTTCTAATTATTATTTGTTCATACTTTACATTTTTTTATTCTAAGTTACTTTTATATTTTCTTTTTATAATTAGATAAATTGTTTGTGATTCCATGTTATTTTAGTGAACAAAAATTTTATTATTTTTTTTATCATACAATTTCTTATTTTTTTATATTTTTATATTTTTATTATTATTATATTTTTTCGTAAGCAATCTTTAATCCAAACCTAAAGCCTAAAATCTTATTTTATATATCTATATTTAATTCTTTTTTTTCTTTCTTATCTTTGTCTTCACATTTCTTTTTATAATATTTATTAATTCATAGTTTGTGCCACTTGATATTTAAGGCTTAATTTTAAATTAGTTTTTGTTTTAGATTTTTTATTATTATTTATTTGTTTTATATTTTTCTATTTATTTAATATCATGTATATTGTATTTTCACAAATTAATTATTTACTATATATTTGAATTATTATTTTTTTACCTATTGTTATTTATTTATTATTTTTATTGAATAATTTTTTTGTATAGTCAAATTCTTTATTTATTAAAAATTTCGGGATCTTGAAATCGAGGCCCTCCCATCGTACTGGTGGAGCCTTGATTCGGATTTCGAACATAGGGAATATGGGCTCGGGATTGCGACTTCTCGCATCCAGATCGATCACCCCATCATCGGTATTAAGTTAAACAATTAATTTATTTATAAAAATAGTTATTTGTTTTATACCATTTTCATATATATATTTATTTACTTATCTAGACTTAAACATTTATTTATTTCTTATTTTTAATTCTCTATATATTTTTAAAATCCCTAGTCACGATAAAATTTAAATTCTTTTCCTTGATTATCTTATACTTATCATGCTCCTCAACACCACTGGGCCAATCAACAAGTTTATACAACAAATAAAGAAGGGGACTTTACCTTGTTTGGATTCTAGTAAGGACCCAAAGTGATTGATCCACTAGGTAGTATTCCAAGCCCGTATACTTAGCCCACCGAGCCTTTCCGGAACGCACCGCTCCGATGCTTAAGCAGCAGCAAGTCTTTAAGCACCCCACAAACGACGTCATCCAAAAGAAAGAAGAAAAAGCCTTTTGAAAGGCAAATATGACATCATTTCAAAGGTGGCAAATCCCAAGTCTATGAGCTCCTTTCTTCTTCTCTCTTCACCTCTTCCAATCAATTTCTCTCTCTTTAAAACAACATTTTTTTTCTCTCTAAATCTCTCAACTACCGGTCCTTTCCCCTCTCTTTATGCCCACCGGCGACAGGACCTAAAGTTCCTCCTAATCGGCTGCAATACAAGCTTCATTATTCCTAACCCCGCGGCGCCGATCTCTCTCTCTCAAAGACCCCTCATCGGCAGCCACCACCTAGACAACCAGATCTCCTTTTCGCTGGCATTGCCCAGATCGGATCTCGCTCTTTTCGTCGGCTATCTCAAATGACCGGCACTCTCTTCGTCGTCTCTTTGCCCGAACTGGTCTCTCTCTCTTTGCTCGAATTGGGCTTTACTCCCCTCGCTGCCCCAAAGAAATCGAACTCTCTTCCACTCTCTCTCTCTGCCCACCGACGGCAAGACCCAAAAATCAAAATAAAAAATTCTCCAAAACCTGGCTACTCTTCTCCTTCCATTGTGTGTTTTTGCTTGATTTTTTTGGCATTTTTGGTACATTTTTTGATTTGTGGATTGTTGTGGTTGGTTGGTTGGTTGGCTGCTAGAATAGGATTTTTTGGTTTTAATGCTACTAGTTTTTTTTTTGGCTACTAAGGATTCCTAGGGTTTTTGCTGTGAGGGATTTTTTTGGTTTCCAAGTTATGGCTCCTCCCTCGGATGAATGCTAAAGTGCCCCCTTTATACTGGGTTGAAGGGGGCACTCACCACTATTCTGTCAGATGCGAATTTTTCACGTCTAGCAGGGTGAGGGTGGCGCCTGGCAAGAAAGATGGTGCTTGGCAAGGCGCTTGACAAGAAAGATGGTGCTTAGCAGGGTGCGTCCGCACCCTGCCAAACGTACTACTTTTTTTTTTTTTTTAAAATTATTTTATGATTCCTAATTAATTAAAATTTTATTATTTATTATATTTTTTTCAGTGTCTACACTCATTATACTTTTCCTTACTTGGTGTCTTTCAACTATAACAAGTTTTAAATTTTTCTTCTTTTAATTGATTAGGAACTCTACAAGCTGAAAAGGACTAATCTTAAAATTCTTAGTACTGTTCACACTCCTCTAGCACACTAACGGGACCAACACATTCTCAACCAATATAGCATTCAAATCACTAAACCCTCTTAAAACTCCCAAAAAAAAAATCGACATTTTTTGACTTGACCTATGTTGCTAACTTCTTCCTTGTCACTGCTAACTTTATTCTCAACTTGTTTGAACACTTCCCAATCTTTCAGAATGAGTGAAACGATCATTTAATATTCCTGCATTGTTATATATCTACCATTTTTGTTTGTGACAGTGTCTAATAAATCAAAGAAAATCATTATCATATTGTGCAACAAGAGGAATGTTTTACATTTAACAAATTGTCCTCTATCAAATTCTGACATTATCTATTTTTTTTCATCGACTGGCATGTGTATGATAGTGCGTGATTGAAAAGGTTTCATTGAAGAATATTTTTGTCTAAAACTATTATTTCTTGGTTAAAAATAATCAAAATTATGAAGAAGTTTATTTTTAAAAACATCTTATATTTGAGGGTTAAAAAAACTTATCCCACACAATTATTCGTAAAAGAATTATTGTAGCCATCAAAACAAGATAATATTACTTATTTTTATTGAGGATTTGGCCAAATTTGAATCGATTGATTGTTACTTATGATTTTGAAAACGAAAATTGGATGGCTTGTTTGGTTTGATAGAATTTGTTTTTCATTTCATTTTCTTCAAATTTTCAATCGCTTTCCTCTTGCTTTCCACGGAACTTGGATTTGCCCATACCGTCCACCACGTAAGCTTTCCCGTAAGGACATAAACGTCCTTGAAACAAAATATCAAGGACTTTTTTGTCAATTCATCGTAAACCCCAGCACAACCGCACCTCTTCTTTCTTCCTTTCTTTCTTCTTCTTCTAAAGTGCGGAGAGAAACTCAAATGATGAATATATAGAAGAAAGAGTCCGCCAATCTGAGTTATTTCCTGACCTTTAATTTGTAAGATCTAAATCTGATCAAAAAAGAAAAAGCAATGGAAGAGGTGAGATCAGCTGTGGGGGAGCACATGGAATTAATGGCGGATCTAGTTCAGAAGCTATCTTCGGAGCTCCGTTCGGGCCTACGACCCGCCTACAATAACTTCATAGGATTCTTCCACGCCATCGACTGGAAGGTATCCTCTCTTTGTTTTCTGTTTAATTCCCGAGAAACTGAGGAAATTTTGAGGGGATTTACAAAATCTGGATATTTGAGGTTGGAATGAGTGCTTTTGATTATTTTCTCGTCAGCATTTTCTCAGTAACCGGACAGAATATTACTTAATGGTTAAGAAGTAAAATTTGAGAGGAAAATCGGCTGTAAAAATTCTGTTTTAAAAAAAATAGGAGTAAAGAAAAAGTAGATTTTTTTTAAATATTTCATTCTGAAGCATGTAATTTGATTGCATAATGCCCAAAATATCAATTAAATTGGTGATTGGAACAATTCCAAATCTTAGTTTGAATTGGAAATGATGTCCTATTCCAATTCTCTACCTGATATACCCAGTGGGAAGGCAGTTTGGAGTTAGATGGTTGCAGCTCTACTATAATGTTGATATATGGTTTTCAAACTAAACATATGGTGCATGGTTTGTGAGATTAATCTGTCTTACTTTGAGCTTTTTGATCTTCAGTTTACTAGTTCAGCTATTCCTAACATGAATCTAGCTTTAATGCATGGTTGTGAGTAATTGAAACTCTTCAAATGGGATGCTTAAAGCCAAAATATCATCATTTGGATGACTCGTTGTTTATCATCAAGTCTTAGGCATTGTCCTTATATTCAATATGACAACATAACTGCAATGTTAAAGGTTCTTTTGTTATGTGTTTTTATTATAATTTTGAAGCGTGAGGGGGTTTGGGGTGCTAATCTGACTTGATCTCACTTGAGTTCTTTATCTAGCTTCTATTCAGAACAATTTGCTAACCCACTTTAATTTTTTGCTCTTGTTGGCAGGAACCATGGTTAATGTGCTTGCTGGCATTCCATGTTGTCTTACTGATAATAACAATCTTCTCAAGGAAGAATACTAACTTCCAGATGTGTTTGTTCCTTCTGGCATGTAAGTTTGTTGCCTTGTTATCTGCAATCACCATTGTTATATCAGTATTTAGATCTCTCCTCATGACTAGAGTAGTTTGTGTATCAATCATATTGATTACTTGCTTTATTTAAGTCCGAAGCTTAATACATAAACTGTCTTGTTGTGGTTGAATGATCAAGGACATATGTAATATTGCACATTAATATGTCATAAAGACCTTGCAGTTTGATCATGGTTGGCCCAATAGTCATTGACAAGTCTGTATTCTCTCAATTAACAATTAATAGTGTTTCCTTAAGCCCACCTCTTCAGTGAATAAGAAAAATGTACAAGTCTATTTAAAATTTCTAATGAATACAGATGTCCCAATTACTCTTTTGTTTTAAAACAAAGTGTGCTTTGGATGCATGCAATCTTCAATTCCAGAAGGTGAGAAGGATGCTATCATTTCAAATGTTCTTCTCAGCTCAAAATGTACACCAAGATGCATAAATAATGAAACAACAAGCAGAAATAAATAAATTAGTGCAGCAAAAGATGGTTCTCATTCTATAGCTAGCCTAAAAGTTTTAGAGGTCCTGTTTCACATCTAGGGCTTTTGTCCTTCATTGCATGCAAAGTTGGTTTGGGAGACAGAAGCCTAGTGTTTGAGAAGATATCCATAGAATGGTGATGTTTACTGGAAAGAACTCTGACTAGTTTTCAAATAATAACAGTAGATGACTTGATAGGCAAAAGAACCCCTGTTTATCTTCATTTAGGGTATGTACACTTTCTTCCATGTCTGCTCCTAGCCTCTTAGCCCTATAACCTTGATAGTCAACTATGTAGATATGGGACATAAAGTAGCAACTTTCCATGCAAGTGAATGTTTCAATTTTAACTAGGATGTCTAGTAGTTGGCCTCAAGCAAGGGATCCAAGAAATAGGACTTTCAGTTTCAGAATTCTTTTTTAAAATTTCTTTGGTTAAGCCATCTGTGGAGTCAATAAAGTAGAAAACAAAGTTGAAACTTGTAATCAAAATCATTTCGCCATGTGATGTGGTCATGAATATAGATGGGCATAAGTTTATAAACCTTTACCGCAGTCAATCTCGGAGTTTTTTTTTTTTATTTTTTTAAGTGTTTTCATGAGTATCCTGGGAGTCAACACAGCTGAAACTTTGGGATGAAGATCATCTTGCCATTGAGGGGGTCATGAGAGAAAAAGGTTGAAGTCCAGTGTACATCCATTTATAGGTTGCAAGTCTTATATATTTATTTAATTTTTTTACAGTTGGAAATTTTGATTAATAAGTCTTATTGAATAGAACTTAACTGAGTAACCAGCAGTAACTCAATATTGAAGCCTTTTAATGTCATCAAGCTCTCTAGGACCATTAGCAGCAATATAGAAGCCATTCAATGTCATCAAGCATTCTGAAACAGTTAGCAGGATCAACTGCGTGTCTGCACAAAAAGTCATCTCTGTTGTTTACTTTCTAGCAAATTAGTCTGTATTCTGTTACATACATCACCAAACATCCAAGCAATGTGAAAACAATATTGTAGTTCAATTTATTTTGAATATTCTTTGCAATTCTAGCTTATATGCTTCATGATGTCTTGTAGTGGTTGGTGTATATCTTGCTGAGACGCTCAATAAATTCCTTGGTGACAACTGGAAGAGGTTTGCAACCCAAAATTATTTTGATCCAAGTGGACTTTTTTTATCAGTACTCTGGTCTGGGCCTCTTCTTGCTATTGCAATCATCATCTTGGTCAGTGTTCAGGAACTTCTTTTCCTGTGCTCCCTTTGTTTGAAACCTTTTTCACCTTTCTCTAAACCTTAACCTCTGCTTCTTTCTGCAGATAAACACTCTCTTTACCATGTGTTACCTAATAGTTAGGTGGAAAAAGGCCGAGCTCAGACACCGTGCAAGGCTTTCTCGTAACAAGCAGGATTGAAATTACCTTGTACTGCATTGCTGCCTCTTCTAGTTCGTTAAGCATGAGCAATACATGTTAAATTATTTTTAGTTTTTTGTTTGTTACATGCTTCTTTTTATTTCTAGAGTTGCTTTTAGTATTTTGTGTTCTTTACTTCTTTTCATAAAGTAATCTCCTTACTATTCTCAAAAAAAAAAAAAAGTTGTGCTCTTGCATCATGGTCTCCTTTCAGAATGGGTTAGGAGGTGCAAGATAATATTTCCATTTCTATTTCATCCTTAGTGCGTTTAAAATGGTGTATATCATTAGATGGGCAGGGCTGTTTGCTCTAGATTTGTGTACCATTCAAGTTTTTATTTCAGCAAAATTCAGTTAGTTCTTATTTCCGCATATATGGTTTTTGTTCAGGCATATGAAATGAGGTTTTAGAAGTTTAGCTGTTCCGTCTGGGCCTGCTGCAAATTTTAATAATTTCTCCCTGTTAATTAATCTATATAATTAGGAAATTTTTTAATGTGATGGACATTTTTATTATCTTGTAAATGCTATGTCATGTGACATATAAACTATAAATTAAATCAGTAGGTAAGGGTTAGTGGTTCTTATCTTTGCCCCTAACTATTAGCAAGATTTTAGGAGATTGACAAAAGATATTTGTAGCAGCCTAAGGGTCCATGTTAAAGTAGGAGTTTGACCAGAAAAACACGTGAGAGCTCGGTTGGCAGAACCACAAACGTCTAACCGGCAGAATTAGCTAATTACATGAGGAAGATCGAGTCAAGCTTATGTGATGGCAGAATTAGCTATTACTAAAATTCAGCTACTAGACTTGGAAAGTGGAGGCGGTGGTTGCATTTCTGGAGGAAGGTGCTTTCTGTGCACCAAATTTGTAAGAAAATGGCTAAAATAGTGTTGGCAAACATGGTATAGATCTAGTGGCAAAAATGAAAGCAAGGACATGTGGCATGATCCTATAGAACCAAGAGCTCTGTACATTTTGATGCTGAACCAAAGAAAAGACTCCTATGACTCACACTTCTCGACACAACTCAAAGCTCAATTATCCAAGTCCTTGGCTTTAAAAAAACAAAAAATGTTGTCCTGGCTACAGCAGCTATTTTGTCATTAAACTCTTAGTAAGCAATCTTTTTAATCTCTATCTCTAACAGCCATTATGATTATTTCTTGTGTTTTGCAAGCTTGTCGAGTACTTTTTAATCAATTCAATCAACCCCAACAATTTGCCTTTTTAAGTTTGTGCAACTTTCACGATTTTGAATAATATGTCTATTGCAGTTTTCTTTAATTTCAATTGTATTTATCAGATTTGTTACTTTGTGTTTCTGTCTATCATTATGGTATTGTGATTATTCACTTTTAATGGTTTAAGCTTCATTGCAGCTTCAAATGGAACCTTTGGTCGAGACATCTTCCCAAGGTCGAAATCATTTGATCAATTTACCTAAGGTGCCTTTTATTTTTTTTACAAATATAATTAACACGCTTGATAGAATTAGTGTTGCAAAATAGAAATCAACACTTCTTTTGACATGCCCGATGGGACTTAGATCAAATATGCCACTAAACAGAAACAAATGAAGGAATCCCAAGCACCTGAGATGGAAGCATTTGCCACTCATGTTTGTGACAACCCTTTTTAACTCTAATGTCTCAACTAGTAGGTCTTGCACTCGCGAGAATGACAAATCAAAAGAAAAGATTGATTGATGAAGTGGTCCAATCTTCTTGAGAAAACATAAGGGCCATGGCCAAATTTGTTAACAAAGATACTGATGTCCGAAGAAACGAGATAACTGTCAGTAGGAAAATTCTTGAAGACCTCATTGACAAATTGTTCTACAACCATGCTGGGGGCAAGAGCAACCTTCCACAAGAGTGGATGAGACAAAAATTAGAAATAGCGAGCGGCTTGTGGCCCAAGATTGACTAGAGCATTTATTAGCCCTCTCAAGTTGGAAAGCACGAATGCAGCCCTTTGTATAGACCTACTCCCAGGTAGAAAATCGAGCCTACCTAGGTAGATCGTGATCAGTTGGTCGATGTGGTGTAAGAAGTATATAGGCCTAACTTTCGCAGAATTGGTTGCCCACGACGAGGCCCTTATAAACATATGGGCTCTCAGTTTACTATGGCTACGCTACACTTGTTCTCCGTTGGACAAGTCTGTCAATATTTTACTTGGGTTTAAATACAACTGTTATACTTGGCCAATGCATAACAGTGGATAATAAATGTGTTATGTATTCTTGACTTGTGGATTTTGTCACTAACTGTCTTTTGACTGTTTTGAGATTACGGATTTAATCATGAAGTACATTCTATTCGGTATATTCATATTATACATATACGTTGAGATGCATCTCCATATTTTGTCCATGCATTAAGGATTATTGAAATGAATTGTGAGACTTGCTTGGATCTAGCAAATTATATTTGTATGAACTCTTGCACCAATCATGGTCCTGAAAATAGGTTGTGACAGTTGCTTATCATCATAACTTTGTAAATTAACTAAGAGAGGCTTGTATAATAGGGTGGCCCTCGTCCTGTTGCCTCTAGTCTAGAATCTCTTAACCAATAAGCTCCATAGTATGATTGACTCCCAGTAAACCACCTACAAAATCCTTTAAGATCACTTCCTAAGCTGTGGGTATTGCATCAACCTCAAGAGGCTGACCCTTAGTCTGTACAATAGTAGGCGTATCCGTCCTCCCTAAACTAACGGCCTTGTCACATCTGTCACAACCTTCGATAGGCATAAATGGTCTTATGGTGGTCTTTGTAGGAGCATCTAGCTCTACCACACCTCTTGCACTAGCTCGTGGCCTAGGTGGCATATTGTGAAACCCCAACCTTTCATTCATGTGGAATTTATTTAAGTTGTAATTGTTGGTATAAGCCTTAATACAATTGTGTTGATGGATGAGTTTCCCAACTATTTTGTTATGAATGTCTTCCAAATATTGTGTTATATTGGTGTAAGATCCATGGTTGAAAGAATAGGAGGAAAAAGGAAACCAAAAGAATGTGTTTTTGCAAGTTAAGTCATGAAAGATCGATCATTCGAAGCTTTTAGGCTCAAAATAGCTTATAGAATTAAAAAAGATCGACCCTTGAAGAGAGAAGTGTTAATCCCTAAACATTAAGACACTTTGAATAGGTTTTGGAATTGAAAAGATCGACCCCAAAGCCTTGAAAAGCTGATTCCTATAACACAGAACATTTAGGATAGCTTTTGGAACAAGGGGGATCAACCTTTGAAGAAAGGAGCATCGATCCCTGCACAACAGAACCCTTAGAATAGTTTTTGAAATCACAAAGATCGACCCCTAAGGGTAAAAGGTCAATCCTTGCAAGTGAAAACCTAAAATTTGCTTCTAGAATCGAAAAGGATCGAACCTTAAAGATTTAGGGTCGATCTTTGTAACCATAGGGAAAAAACATAGACCTAGGGATCAACCCCTAGGCATTAAAAGGTCAATCCTTAGGCTTTAGCATTGAAAAATAAAAGACCTATCTTAAGCCACTTTTCTCATTTCTCATTTCTGTCAAGCTCGTACCACTCTCCAAACCCTTCTATAGCCTTTATAGACCTTATTTTGCAAGGATTAAGCCTTCCAACTCGAATCCAATGTAAAATTTAACCAATTTTAAGCTTTAAATCCATGGGCTTAGCCTAACCATCTTTTTTTTAAGAATTTTAGCACAAACCTTTTTTTGAGTTAAGGATTTTTCTGGGTTTTTCTTTCCAAAGAAGATATTGAGGTAAAGATGTTCATAATTGAACAATATATACTTTAAATTTGTAGTTTTATACTTATTGGACTTAAATCGAAGAGTATGGGTTTGCTCCACTAGTTTTGAATAAATAGATTTGATAGAAAATTAGGAAACTCATGATAAAATTTATTTTGGTAAGATTTGTTGAGCTTGAGGATCGTAGAATGAGTGAGGTTAGACAAAGCGAGGCATAGAAAATGATAAATCAAGGTGAGTGGATACACCCCTTCAAAGTATTTTGGTACTGTAAAGCTATACATGATTTATTGACTTGGTTGCCTCACATGATTTTGAATGTTATATTGAAAAAGATAAATTAAAAGGTTTAAGATCAAATGAATTCAAAGAGTTTTAGAATTTATATATTTACATAAATATCTTTATTATGTATTAGCTCTTAAGAAGGGGAGACAAGCTCTTTTAAATGGTTTCCTTCAAAACTGATTCCATGATGATGCAAATTAATATACCATGGCATGTATGAATGATTGCTAAGGTGGATGTTTGCATTCCCACCCATACGAATTGAGATGATCATGCGTAGGTTTATGTGTATGAATTGTTGTTAGTTGAGAGCCCTTAGTTGATGTGAATAAACTTCAAACCTTCAATTGATATTATGTATGTGATAAAGCTCATAAATGGGGTACAAATACCACTACCTTTTGCCATTAGTGGGGCTGATAATGCCACTATCTAATTGCCTTCAGTGGGATGAAAATACTTCTACCTTTTGCCATTAACGGAGTCAACAATATCACTATTTGTATTACCTTGAGTGGAGCAGAAATACCATTATTATATAGCCTTGAGTTGGAGCGGATGTACCAATCTTTCAATAGCCTTGACTGGGGTGAAAATACCACCATGAAATAACCTTGAGTTGGGCAGATTTACCAATCTCCCACATGTAGTCATTGATATGGCTTGCTTCATTATTACATAAGAATTATGATATTATGAAATGTAAATTAGTTTGATGATGTTGTCTTAGTATGAAAAATTATACAATTGGATGTTCAAATTATGTGTTCATGCATAGAATCAAGGGCAGAGCTAGTCATCTTTTGTTGGGGGAACCAAAGGGGAACATGAATAAAGGCTAAAATTTTTTAAAACTAATAAATTGAACTTAACCAATAATCAAAAGATTCAAAATAGACAATAATTTTATGTAACATGTAAATGAAAAAGAACAAGAAAAGAAAGCTTTAAAACAACAAGGATGATCATCATCTAATAAAGGATATTTCTAAAAAATGGTTGACATGGCCCACGTTTGAGATAAGCACAATGAATTTTATCCCTTTGATTGATAGAAAATTCTCATATCATTAGCCATAATCCAAGATTATGTTTTGCATGAAAAGCATCAATTTTTTTAGCATTGAGCTACAAATGTTTTGATTCACATTACTCTTATTTATGAGTTGAAGCATTGAGGTTTGGTGGCTCAAATGTAAGAGAATCATTTGGACGATTTGCATATTTTCTTTTAAAGAATTTGTCAATTGTTTTCAATTTACTCATACTTTAATTAAGTATAAAAAAATTTAATGCAGTCAACATCCAATATTCTTATTTATTTCTATTTAAACTTAAAATACTAAATATAAAATTATAATGCATAAAATATAAATAGTTAAATAAGATATATAAGATTTCACACAATGATTAAACATATAAATAGTTAAATAATATAAATAGAAAGAAGAAGATAAAAAAAACTTTACCTCTTCTTAATTTCACACAATAGTAGTAAGTGGTTCTGTTCTTCCTTGTCCAAACTCACAGGCTCATAAATCTCTTTTAAAGAATAAAGTGTGTTTTTGTGGTAAGTTATAAAGAAAAGAGTAAAGTAAATATATAAGGACAAAAGAGAAGAGAAAGAGAAAGGAAAGAGAGAAAGAAGTGTGGAGAAACATAAGTATTAAGGTAAATTTGATTAAGGCTTGTAGGATCATTTTATTATTTTTTATTTGTATTAATTATTAAATAAAAAATTTATTTTGAGAGAACTATTAAAAATATATATAATAAATAAATAATTTCAAAAATCTTGAGGGGCATAGCCCCCATAAATTTACTTCTCTCTGGGGCCATTAAAAGATATAATAAATAAAAATTTTCAAAAACCAAAAGTATATGACCCTTTATCCCTACATTGAATGGTTGTGTAGAGAACTAGCAAGTATGAGTGCTAGAAGGAAATGTATAAACTTATATGTGATTGATAGTCACCCACCGTCTTGGTTTGTATGCAAGAATGGTATCGTTATCAAAGGCTAAATTGTCGGTACCCAAAGCATGGAAATATCTCGTTTTCTCCTTACAAAAGTTTTGTATTTGTAGCTATAAACTTGTTTTATCCAATTGTTTACATAACTTGGATTTCAACTATGTTCATGAGTAATGATATGAAATAATGTTATTTGAGCATTTGAAAGGAACTATAATGATGTTTATGAAATTCATGTTGTTTTTGCAAAGTATGGATTATTGTAAAAACTTTTCCTTTTGGCTTGTCCCCTTTCTGTATTCACTAAAAGAGTATTTCTGACTCACACATTAGTTTCTCATTTTTTTACAGATTAGTGATTAGCTATCTAGCAACTTGTGTCATGGAGGAGTGATATTTTTCTTCTTGGTAGGTGTTCTAGCAGCTACTTGTGACCTAGAGGGTCAAGTCATGTTCCATTGATGAGTCGGTCTTTACATTCTTGTTTATAAACTATTGAACATGTTTTGACTATGAAACCATTGGATGGCATTATACTTGTATGGATTTGTCACGACCCGGAACCTCCCTCGGGCCCATGACAACCGTCGCGACATCCCGATTGACACTCATTGCCCGGAATGCCAATCGGAACCCCGCAAGGCTTACATATCAGTTTCTTGCCTTACCTTTATTTGCTAGTGCCTACTAACTTATTATGAATGTGATGATGTATGGAGCCTTAGGTGCTAAGTTGGGTAGGCATTGAATCTCTTTAGTCTTAGTGGTCAGTGTTGTGAGACCCTGTCAAGCTCGATTAAAAGACGGTATTGTATCGAGTGGTACAATTAAGTTAAATCGAGCCTTGAACTAGTTCAAATAGAAATTCTAAGAGGAATTTGAAAATTTTAAAACCAACAGAATGGTTTAGAATAGTGATTTGGAGTTCAAGGTCCAGTTTGGAGTCCATCAGAAAATTGACCGATTAGGGACAAAACGGTCATTTTACCATTTGATGATAAAATGAAGATTTTTAGCCAAGATTTGATCACATTTGACCAAGAATAATTATATGAAATATAATTATGATTATTGGAGTATAAAATGATGTTTAGTAGTGAAAAATTTTGATTCTCGGTATTTATAGAGCACAAGGGCAAAATGGTAATTTTGCCATTAGTGGACTAAACGAAAATTTTTTTGAAACAATTTTTGCCCCATTTAGTTAATATTGATCAATATTAGTGTTATTTTAGGTTGAAAAGTAGAAATAATGAGATTCCGGTACATTTCAGAGTATAAGGGCAAAATCGTAATTTTTTTGTCTCGGGGGCAAATCAGTAAAATTTTCGGCCCAGCACTTGTCAAGACCAAGGGATTTTAATTGTGGTAGGATTGGATAAATACCAGAATATTTGTGGTGGAAAATTAAGAAGAAAAAGTCAAAAAGTTAAAAATTTGGCCAATAAGCATGTGACACATGGCATGCTTGATTATTTTATTATTTTCTATAGAAATCAGCCCATTAAATCCCCAATTCCCTCACCATATTCGGCCTAGACATCCAGCAACCAGAAAAAAGGAAGAACAAAAGGAAAAACAAGAAAACCTAGGTGGAAATTTAAAGAAAAAGTGAAGAAATCAAGGAAACAAGCTAGGTAAGTTAAAATTTCTTTAATTCTCCTTGATACCTAGCTTACCCATGCTTTTGTTCTTGATTTCCATGGTTGAATATTGAGTTATCATGATGAATTCAATTCTGAAAAATGGGTATGGAAGAGGAATTGTTGTTGGAATAATTTGATTTTAGACTATGTTAGTGTTTAGGGATAGTTAAGCATGGTTATGAACAAAAACACAAAAGAAATATTCAATTTCTCTAGGGTTCCTTGTTGGCTGAACCATGAGGGCTGAATATCAATGGGGTATTGTTTTTATTTCAAGGAAAATGGCATGGAAAATGATGAAGTAAGGTGAAACGGTTATGTAGAAAAAGATTCGATGCTAGTACACCAAATGACCAAATTTTTTTCTATAAGGAATTGTGAGGGTTCTAATGCTGAATTTGGCTTTATTTAAATGTATGTGGTAAATTAAGGTATTAGAGGAGAAATGAATTAATTTGGAGGTGATTTGGACACAATCGCCGATTAATCGGGTGATCGGTCAAATTTAATCGATACCGTGATTAAGCGGTAATCAGACATATTTTTGCATTACATATCAAGCATTAGTAGTTTAAATTAATTTATATCAATTTAGGGACAATATAGTAAATTCCTCGACTTTGTTATTTGTCAAGGTGGTGAGACGTCCGGAAAAGGCAAAGGAATTACGCCTGAGGACTATTAGTCAGAGTTCACCCAGAATCCGAATTTTCAACACCTGTGAGTGGACTGCCTATCAAAATTGTTTTGGGAATATGACTATTTTGAACAAAGTGTTTGAATGATTTTATGAAATTTTTCATGAAAATGAATGCCTTGGGAACAAGCTTTTAAGAAAAGGTTTATGTTATGAAATGTGGTTATTATGGATTTCTATGTGGCTGCATTATGTTGATATACATATATGCTTGAATATAATGTTGTGTAATTATGTTGACTCGGCTATGTGCGAGTAGGGAGTGTGCATAAGCCGAGGATGACCCGGTTATGTGCGAGTAGGGAGTGCGCATAATCCGGTGATGACCCAGCCATGTGCGAGTAGGGAGTGCGCATGAGCTGGTGATGATGATGATGATGAGCTGGTGATGATGATGATGGGTTGATGAGATGATGATGATGGGTATATACGTATATATATATATACATATGTAAATGTGTGTGATATAGCAAATTGATGGACAATGATTTATGGTTGTAATGTACGTAAAATTTGACACATTATACTTTGAGAATTTTCATGAATGTTAGGTTGATTTTATTAGTTTAGCAGGATGGCTATTGTTGAGTGAGGAAAAATGTTTCTCTTGTTGCTTTGTTTTCACTGCATCGAAATTCATGCTCGCTGTAGCGAAAAACTCTGGGGTTTGGAGGGGTTTTAAATAGGAATGAACTAAATTGCATTGTTTGAAACAAGTGCATCATGATTTTAAATTTTTCCTAATTGTTGCTTGTTCCCTTCCTTGTTCACTCACTGGGTTTATACTCACCATTTTCAAATTCATGTTTTCAGATCACGAGGTAGCCGATAATTAGGACGAGGTGTCCTTGTAGATCTGTGTACATCTTCTGGTAGGTGTCTCGGCATTCGGTAGCTGTATATCCATCCGAGTCACTCCGCTGGAGGTCGAGTATTATTTTGTTATGTATAGATGAACTTAAATGTAAATTTTAAAAGAGTAATGCCAGTACGAGTTGGCAATGTGTATCACTATTTTGACTCAAAGTCATGAAATACGACTTAGTGATAATAAATAGAATCATAAGTAAAATAAATAATAGGCTTGCTTGGATTTAGTGGATTATGTCCATTGGACCCATGCGCCGGTCATGACCCGGAATTTGGGTCGTGACAGTATTGGTATCAGAGCCCTAGGTTTGTCTAGGTCCTAGAACTTCCTTTTTGTTAGTCCAGCGAAGAGTCGGGTCTTTATGTGGGAACTTCAGTTGTAAAGTGTGAACCGCGGCACATTTTACAACCAAATGACCGCATAGATTCCCTATCTTAGAAACCACCTGTTGCTTTAAGTATGATTATAATATGTGTTTAATAACAGGCGTTTGCTTTTGTCTAGGTAAGAATGCCGCCTAAGACACGAGCCGCCTCAAGACGGGCAGGGGAGCAAGATGTTCCCATTGAGATGGCAGATAGACCACGGGCATCCACCCAGAGAGGCCGAGGTAGACGTGGCAGGGTCACTAGGCCGGTGGGGTTGGATACGCCTGTGAGTAGGCAAGAAGAGGGACAGTCCTCAGGTGATGTAGATAGACACCCAGCTAGGGGTATTACTATTGAGGATTTGGCGGCAGGCCTACAGGGAGTTAACCGGGTTGTAGAGATGATGGCGACCCGCATGGAAGATATACAAAGGGTAGTAGAGGGGAGACCTACAGTACAAGAATCCCCTAGCTCCCAAGGACAGGCCGATCACCAACATCATGAGGAGGAGAGGGGACATCTAGATATTTCTCTTCCTGACTTTCTCAAGCTTAAGCCTCCAACATTTTCAGGGTCTGATGCATCGGAGAAACCCCAGGTTTTCTTGGATAAGATGGAGAAAATTTGTAAAGCCTTGGGATGTTCTAGTGTTCGGTCAGTTGAGCTAGCCGCCTTCCAATTAGAGGATGTGGCGCAGGAATGGTATAGCTCTTTATGTAGAGGCAGACCGACTAATGCAACACCGTTGGCTTGGAGTGAGTTCAGTGTAGCCTTCTTAGATCGATTCTTACCACTCAGTGTGCGTAATGCTAGAGCTAGAGAGTTTGAGACTTTGGTACAGACTTCAAGCATGATGGTGTCTGAGTATGACATCAAGTTCACGCAGCTAGCTCGTTATGCGCCCTATCTCGTTTCTACTGAGGAGATGAAGATTCAGAGATTTGTGGATGGGTTAGTGGAGCCATTATTTAGGGCTGTGGCATCCCGAGATTTCACTACCTATTCTGCAGCAGTGGATCGTGCTCAACGCATCGAGATGAGGACCAATGAGAGTAGGGCTGCGAGAGATAGAGCAAAAAGGGGCAAGACAGAGGGTTATCAGGGCCGTAGAGATTTCAGCAGTGGTGGTTCATCTTCTAGCCGTCAGGGTCCACAGAGGGACTCACGGTTACCGCAGCAGGGGAGTGACGCACCTGGTGCTAATATTAGGGTGGGACAGAGAACCTTCAATTCTAGGAGGCAGCAAGATTCTAGACAGAGTAGTCAAGTCATTCGCTCTTGTGATACTTGTGGGAGACGACATAGTGGACGGTGCTTCCTTACTACAAAAACTTGTTACGGGTGCGGTCAACCTGGGCATATTAGGAGGGATTGTCCGATGGCACATCAATCACCAGATTCTGCTCGTGGTTCCACTCAGCCAGCTTCATCTGCTCCGTCAGTTGCTGTCTCATCTGGCCGGGAGGTTAGTGGATCGAGAGGTAGAGGTGCGGGTACTTCCTCTCAAGGCAGACCATCTGGGTCCGGACATCAAAGTTCTATTGGTAGAGGCCAAGCGAGGGTGTTTGCTTTAACACAGCAGGAGGCTCAAACATCCAATGCCGTGGTCTCAGGTATTCTCTCCGTTTGTAATATGAATGCTCGAGTACTATTTGATCCTGGTGCTACCCATTCTTTTATCTCTCCATGTTTTGCATCTCGGTTGGGTAGAGGTCGTGTTAGGAGAGAGGAACAATTAGTGGTGTCTACTCCTTTAAAGGAGATATTTGTGGCCGAGTGGGAATATGAGTCTTGTGTAGTGCGAGTCAAGGATAAAGACACTTCGGTGAATCTAGTGGTGCTAGACACCTTAGACTTTGATGTAATCTTGGGGATGAATTGGTTATCACCCTGTCATGCTAGTGTGGACTGCTATCATAAATTGGTTAGATTTGATTTCCCCGGTGAACCATCATTTAGTATTCAAGGGGATAGGAGTAATGCTCCAACCAATTTGATATCGGTCATATCTGCCAGAAGATTATTACGACAGGGTTGTATAGGTTACTTGGCTGTTGTAAAGGATAGTCAGGCAAAGATTGGAGATGTAACTCAAGTGTCGGTGGTGAAGGAGTTCGTGGATGTATTTCCTGAAGAGCTACCAGGTTTGCCTCCTGAACGGGAGGTTGAGTTTTGCATAGATTTGATTCCCGACACTAGACCTATATCCATACCCCCATATAGAATGGCACCTGCAGAGCTTAAAGAGCTTAAGGATCAGTTGGAGGATTTGTTGGATAAAGGTTTCATACGACCTAGTGTATCCCCATGGGGAGCACCAGTGTTATTTGTGAAGAAGAAAGATGGGTCACTTAGGCTGTGCATTGATTATCGACAGCTTAATAAAGTGACGGTGAAGAATAAATATCCTCTCCCAAGGATAGATGATTTATTTGATCAACTACAAGGAGCACAATGTTTTTCTAAGATAGATCTGCGATCTGGGTACCATCAGTTGAGAATCCGGAACGAAGATATACCCAAGACCGCATTTCGAACAAGATATGGGCACTATGAGTTCTTAGTGATGTCATTTGGGCTCACGAATGCTCCTGCAGCCTTTATGGATTTGATGAACCGAGTGTTCAAACCTTATTTGGATAAGTTTGTAGTGGTGTTTATTGATGATATTTTGATATATTCAAAGAGTCGAGAGGAGCATGAGCAGCATCTTAAGATAGTGCTCCAAATTTTGAGAGAACATCGATTGTATGCTAAGTTCTCCAAGTGTGAGTTTTGGCTCGAAAGTGTTGCATTCTTGGGGCATGTGGTATCTAAGGAGGGGATACGAGTTGATACAAAGAAAATTGAAGCAGTGGAAAAATGGCCAAGGCCAACATCAGTTACGGAGATTAGAAGCTTTGTGGGTTTAGCTGGCTATTATCGTCGCTTTGTGAAAGACTTCTCCAAAATAGTTGCCCCTTTGACTAAGCTGACACGTAAAGATACAAAATTTGAGTGGTCTGATGCTTGTGAGAGTAGTTTTGAGAAGCTTAAGGCATGTCTCACCACAGCTCCAGTGTTAAGCCTGCCGCAAGGCACAGGGGGTTACACGGTGTTTTGTGATGCATCGGGGATTGGTTTAGGATGTGTATTGATGCAACATGGGAAGGTGATTGCGTATGCATCTAGGCAACTTAAAAGGCATGAGCAGAATTACCCCATACACGATTTGGAAATGGCAGCAATCGTGTTTGCCTTAAAGATTTGGAGACATTACTTGTATGGTGAGACTTGCGAGATATACACGGACCACAAAAGTCTGAAGTATATATTTCAGCAGAGGGATCTTAACTTACGGCAACGTAGATGGATGGAGTTGCTAAAGGATTATGATTGTACTATTCTTTATCATCCCGGTAAGGCCAATGTAGTGGCGGATGCCTTGAGTCGAAAATCAATGGGAAGCTTGGCACATATTTCCATTGGTAGGAGATCTTTGGTTAGAGAGATCCATAGTTTGGGAGACATAGGTGTGCGTTTGGAAGTTGCGGAGACAAATGCTTTGTTAGCACACTTTAGAGTGAGGCCTATTTTAATGGACAGGATTAAAGAAGCACAAAGTAAAGATGAATTTGTGATTAAGGCCTTAGAGGATCCTCAGGGTAGGAAAGGAAAAATGTTTACTAAAGGCACAGATGGAGTGTTGAGGTATGGAACCAGACTTTATGTGCCTGATGGTGACGGGTTGAGGAGAGAAATATTAGAGGAAGCTCACATGGCAGCTTATGTGGTACATCCAGGGGCTACAAAAATGTATCAAGATTTGAAAGAGGTGTATTGGTGGGAAGGACTTAAGAGAGATGTAGCTGAGTTTGTCTCCAAGTGCCTAGTTTGTCAGCAGGTTAAGGCCGAGCATCAAAAGCCTGCAGGGCTACTACAGCCATTACCAGTACCCGAGTGGAAGTGGGAACATATTGCTATGGACTTTGTAACGGGTTTGCCTCGAACCAGTGGGAGATATGATTCAATTTGGATAGTAGTGGACCGGTTAACAAAGTCAGCTCATTTTCTTCCGGTTAAGACTACTTATGGGGCTGCCCAATATGCTCGAGTTTATGTGGATGAGATAGTGCGACTACATGGTATTCCCATTTCTATAGTATCTGACAGAGGAGCTCAGTTTACTAGTAGGTTTTGGGGAAAGTTGCAAGAAGCATTGGGCACTAAGTTGGATTTCAGCACAGCTTTCCACCCTCAGACTGATGGACAATCTGAACGGACCATACAGACATTGGAGGATATGTTGAGGGCTTGTGTGATAGACCTTGGTGTCAGGTGGGAACAATATTTACCCTTAGTGGAATTTGCCTACAACAACAGTTTCCAAACTAGCATCCAAATGGCACCATTTGAGGCCTTATATGGACGAAGATGTAGGTCACCCATTGGATGGCTAGAGGTGGGAGAAAGGAAACTTTTGGGGCCTGAATTGGTGCAGGATGCAACCGAGAAAATACACATGATCCGTCAAAGGATGTTAACAGCACAAAGTAGACAGAAATCATATGCTGATAACCGACGGAGAGACTTGGAGTTCCAAGTAGGAGATCATGTATTTTTGAAAGTTTCGCCAACTAAAGGGATAATGAGGTTTGGCAAGAAAGGGAAGTTAAGTCCTCGGTATATAGGGCCATTCGAGATCTTAGAAAAGGTTGGAGCGGTGGCTTATCGTTTGGCATTACCACCAGACCTCTCTAATATTCATCCCGTGTTTCATGTATCCATGCTTAGGAAGTACAACCCAGATCCATCACATGTAATACGGTATGAAACAATTCAGTTGCAAGATGATCTAACCTATGAGGAACAACCGGTAGCTATCCTTGATAGGCAAGTTAAAAAGCTCCGTTCAAAGGATGTAGCCTCAGTGAAAGTGTTGTGGCGGAATCACACTAGCGAGGAGGTAACGTGGGAAGCTGAGGATGAGATGCGGACAAAGCATCCACACCTCTTCGATATGTAAAGGTAAGCCACTCTACATTGAATTTAAATTCGGGGACCGAATTTTTATTAGTGGGGGAGAATGTGAGACCCTGTCAAGCTCGATTAAAAGACGGTATTGTATCGAGTGGTACAATTAAGTTAAATCGAGCCTTGAACTAGTTCAAATAGAAATTCTAAGAGGAATTTGAAAATTTTAAAACCAACAGAATGGTTTAGAATAGTGATTTGGAGTTCAAGGTCCAGTTTGGAGTCCATCAGAAAATTGACCGATTAGGGACAAAACGGTCATTTTACCATTTGATGATAAAATGGAGATTTTTAGCCAAGATTTGATCACATTTGACCAAGAATAATTATATGAAATATAATTATGATTATTGGAGTATAAAATGATGTTTAGTAGTGAAAAATTTTGATTCTCGGTATTTATAGAGCACAAGGGCAAAATGGTAATTTTGCCATTAGTGGACTAAACGAAAATTTTTTTGAAACAATTTTTGCCCCATTTAGTTAATATTGATCAATATTAGTGTTATTTTAGGTTGAAAAGTAGAAATAATGAGATTCCGGTACATTTCAGAGTATAAGGGCAAAATCGTAATTTTTTTGTCTCGGGGGCAAATCAGTAAAATTTTCGGCCCAGCACTTGTCAAGACCAAGGGATTTTAATTGTGGTAGGATTGGATAAATACCAGAATATTTGTGGTGGAAAATTAAGAAGAAAAAGTCAAAAAGTTAAAAATTTGGCCAATAAGCATGTGACACATGGCATGCTTGATTATTTTATTATTTTCTATAGAAATCAGCCCATTAAATCCCCAATTCCCTCACCATATTCGGCCTAGACATCCAGCAACCAGAAAAAAGGAAGAACAAAAGGAAAAACAAGAAAACCTAGGTGGAAATTCAAAGAAAAAGTGAAGAAATCAAGGAAACAAGCTAGGTAAGTTAAAATTTCTTTAATTCTCCTTGATACCTAGCTTACCCATGCTTTTGTTCTTGATTTCCATGGTTGAATATTGAGTTATCATGATGAATTCAATTCTGAAAAATGGGTATGGAAGAGGAATTGTTGTTGGAATAATTTGATTTTAGACTATGTTAGTGTTTAGGGATAGTTAAGCATGGTTATGAACAAAAACACAAAAGAAATATTCAATTTCTCTAGGGTTCCTTGTTGGCTGAACCATGAGGGCTGAATATCAATGGGGTATTGTTTTTATTTCAAGGAAAATGGCATGGAAAATGATGAAGTAAGGTGAAACGGTTATGTAGAAAAAGATTCGATGCTAGTACACCAAATGACCAAATTTTTTTCTATAAGGAATTGTGAGGGTTCTAATGCTGAATTTGGCTTTATTTAAATGTATGTGGTAAATTAAGGTATTAGAGGAGAAATGAATTAATTTGGAGGTGATTTGGACACAATCGCCGATTAATCGGGTGATCGGTCAAATTTAATCGATACCGTGATTAAGCGGTAATCAGACATATTTTTGCATTACATATCAAGCATTAGTAGTTTAAATTAATTTATATCAATTTAGGGACAATATAGTAAATTCCTCGACTTTGTTATTTGTCAAGGTGGTGAGACGTCCGGAAAAGGCAAAGGAATTACGCCTGAGGACTATTAGTCAGAGTTCACCCAGAATCCGAATTTTCAACACCTGTGAGTGGACTGCCTATCAAAATTGTTTTGGGAATATGACTATTTTGAACAAAGTGTTTGAATGATTTTATGAAATTTTTCATGAAAATGAATGCCTTGGGAACAAGCTTTTAAGAAAAGGTTTATGTTATGAAATGTGGTTATTATGGATTTCTATGTGGCTGCATTATGTTGATATACATATATGCTTGAATATAATGTTGTGTAATTATGTTGACTCGGCTATGTGCGAGTAGGGAGTGTGCATAAGCCGAGGATGACCCGGTTATGTGCGAGTAGGGAGTGCGCATAATCCGGTGATGACCCAGCCATGTGCGAGTAGGGAGTGCGCATGAGCTGGTGATGATGATGATGATGAGCTGGTGATGATGATGATGGGTTGATGAGATGATGATGATGGGTATATACGTATATATATATATACATATGTAAATGTGTGTGATATAGCAAATTGATGGACAATGATTTATGGTTGTAATGTACGTAAAATTTGACACATTATACTTTGAGAATTTTCATGAATGTTAGGTTGATTTTATTAGTTTAGCAGGATGGCTATTGTTGAGTGAGGAAAAATGTTTCTCTTGTTGCTTTGTTTTCACTGCATCGAAATTCATGCTCGCTGTAGCGAAAAACTCTGGGGTTTGGAGGGGTTTTAAATAGGAATGAACTAAATTGCATTGTTTGAAACAAGTGCATCATGATTTTAAATTTTTCCTAATTGTTGCTTGTTCCCTTCCTTGTTCACTCACTGGGTTTATACTCACCATTTTCAAATTCATGTTTTCAGATCACGAGGTAGCCGATAATTAGGACGAGGTGTCCTTGTAGATCTGTGTACATCTTCTGGTAGGTGTCTCGGCATTCGGTAGCTGTATATCCATCCGAGTCACTCCGCTGGAGGTCGAGTATTATTTTGTTATGTATAGATGAACTTAAATGTAAATTTTAAAAGAGTAATGCCAGTACGAGTTGGCAATGTGTATCACTATTTTGACTCAAAGTCATGAAATACGACTTAGTGATAATAAATAGAATCATAAGTAAAATAAATAATAGGCTTGCTTGGATTTAGTGGATTATGTCCATTGGACCCATGCGCCGGTCATGACCCGGAATTTGGGTCGTGACAAGTGTTCGGCAAGTTATATTTTGAATCAAATTTTGAATTTATTTTAAAAAAAGATAAAATACTAATAGTAACTTTTCTAATGAGAAAAGATAAGGAAGAATGCCGCTCTCCATTATCTAATGAGGACAACCTTTTACATCATTAGTAACTATAAATAAATTAATATTTGACAAGTCATGGACTTCCCCTCTCCTCAACCGCATAGATGTTGAAATTCTCGTCATGATGAACAAATTTTGCTTTTTTCTTTTTGCTCCTAATGTAGTGCTGAAACAAAACTTTGTTTTTCAATCTCTCCCAGTATACCTATTTATGGGATGTTGTTCTATACATGGCATCATAAGCATTAGCTGAAACCAAGACTAGAAAATGAACATGAATGATATCAACTTCCACTTAAAGAGCCATTTCTCTAGTTTTTTCCTATAATATCTGAGCAGAAAGTATTAGCAGATCCACCACCTCAAACCTTGTAGTAAAAACTAAATCTATTTTCTCACTACTCGAATCTTAAAAAATATGACCTAGCTCATTACCCATATTTTCTATAATTGTTTGTTCGTGGAGCATAACCATAGATAGGATAGAATGTTGAAAGGAATTCTTGTGGTTAACTATACTATTTAGATATTAAAGATAGAGCTATATAACCATTTTATTAGTGGAAATTATAAGGTTTTATTGTCTTTTTTGTGAAAGTTTAACATCGTTAAACCTTTCTGAGAACAGAACTAAAACACAAAATTTTACACGAAGAAAAAAATAACCTTAAAGTGCTATGCGAGAAAACATTATACTGCAAGGGATTTGTTTGAAGTTTACTTTTATTATTATTATTATATACTTTTACTTGGTTGTCATATGATATATCAATTTACTAACCTACAAAGCAAATAACTAAAACAACCAACATTCAACCCAATAATCCATAAGCTCTAATATCTATTATTATGGGTCATAACCCTTACCTAACTTGGGCTTAACTTGGCTCAAGGTTCGACAAGCTCTCCTCTTGCATATGGGCTTGCTTTGGTCCTCTTCATTTAGTCCATGTTCAAAAAGCCCAATAGTAATACAAGCCTATTTCTTCTTCCTCATGTGGGCTTACTTTAGATACTTAAACAAATGACACAGGCCTGTTTTAAAGCAACCCAATATTCTATTTTCCAAGCGGTGCCAAAGACACAGGCTTGCTTTACCCTCGCCAAGGCCCGCATAAATGTAGGACCTTCCTACTCAAAACATCGCCGTTCAACAGCCTTTTGCTTCCTTCTTCCGATTAATTATACTATGCCATTTTGAGGACAATGTAACCCTAGGCATAAAAACAACATATTTTGCCCATTTGGGTACTTTTCTTTTAAAACCAAATCAAACAAACCTATCTTATTCTACCCACATTGCTTTTTCCTTTCTTAGTTGCATGCCTTTTTTTTTTTTTCTTTCTACGGAGAGCATTAGTAACCAATCACCATGTCCTCCATCGAACGACATCACCAACACCACAATAACCTTTAACAAACACTTTGACCTCTTTTTTCCTCATCATTTTCCTAAGCTAGAGACCCAAAAGCAAAAAGAAACCTCTAACTCTAACTTAAACCACTAAAACCCTCACCTCAAAACCATCAACTGAAGCCAACTCTATTACTTTTTCTAGGGTTTTCTTTGTTTGAGGCTTTTTATCTCTCTGAAAAAAAACCTTTGTTCAAGGAAGAGGGTGGCTTTTATAGTTGCCCTCCTCGGTTGTTGGTAGACATGTCGCCTGTTAGGTGTGATTATTACACTTGGTCGATTACGACGTAACAGGCTCTTTGCCAGGCGTGGGCATATTTTGCCTAGTAGTCCTCGATCGACATTCTCTCTCCTTGCTCCACTACTTGCTTGTGAGTTTGCACAAATGTTTTTTCCTTTTTCTTTTCTTTTTCTATTGATGTTTTTAGTATGATATTTCTTAAGTGTTAATATTTGGGATGAAAATGCATGGCCAAAAGAGGCAATGGTCGCAGAAGAGGTGGTGTCCTTTGTGGTCTATGAAGTTGTTGCCAAACTTGTATTTTTTTAACTTTTCTCCTCTTTTTTCTTTTTTTCTTTCAAATTTACTAATTTTGGGTTTAATGACATGTGGGATTTAAAAATCTAAAAGTCTTCCTAATTTTAAGTTAAATGAATAGTCTTTAGACCTCTAAAGCTCAAAGGAACCTAGCCTAATGGGTCCAGAACTTAAATGTAAAACCAAAAAAAAAATATATTAAGAGTAAGAGAGTGAAATGAAATAAAATAAAATAAAATAAAATAATAATGATTATTCAAAGGTTAAAAATGTGTAAATTGCCCTAGGAAAAAATGGGTGTCTACTTAATTGAAACTAAAGTTGTGTAGAAGATTATAGTGCAATGGAAGTTGAAAACAATTGAAAATTTTGTGAAAATAGAGTAAAAGGAATGTTCTATACTTGAAGTATCAATACTTATTTATGGAGTATGGATAATTTTAGTCCAAAATGCTATGTGGACTGTAAAATTGATACTTTCTACATAAAATGCTTCTTGGGCATTTTGTTTGCTAAGTATGGATACTTGTTATTCAAGTATCGATACTTCTTATAAAACCTAGATTTTTAGGCACTCTTTTGCACTTTTTAATTCTACTTCACATCCTATACTTAAAAACATCATATAGCTTATGATTTCACTTGGACTCAACCATAAAACATCATTCCTCAAAGACTTAACACGTGATTCACATTCATAACTTATATATTAGTCTTTCCTTATATCTAACATATCTACTCATAATAAATTCATTTTTAGCTTTACAATTGATCTTATTTTGAAACGACAAAATGAAATCATTAAAAATGCAAAATGAAAATGATTAAAACACTTCAAAACTTTTTGAATATCCATGTAAATTTTAGCTAAGTGTTTTAGAAGCTTGGAAAGCTTAAAAAAAATTTTTAAAATAGCCTTTCAAGGCATAAGTATTGAGACTTATCCAACCCAAAAGCAAATTAGCAAAAGCTCAAAGCAAATGTATCGAGGCATCACTTTAATGTATCAAGACTTAATCAACTTAAGAGCAAAATTGAAGAAACAAAAGAGCAAAGTATCGAGACATGTGTTGGAAGTAATGAGACTTTGGAAGATAGAAGCATTTTGATTAAAGAGGTATCGAGACGTACTGAAGAAGTATTGAGACATAAGCAAACAAAAACATTTTGTTTGACAAGGTATTGAGACCTCACTTGCAAGAATTAAGACATGAGGAAACAGAAGCATTTTGTGTATTGAAGTATCGAGACCTCACTTACAAGTATTGAGACTTGAAAAGTCAAAAGCATTTTGTGTGACGAATTATCGAGACCATACTTGGATGTATTGAGATATCATTTAATGGAAAAAGGGCAATATATAATAAGTATCGAGACTTCCATTGAAGGTATCGAGACTTGGCCATTTTCAGGAAAAACTATCAAGATTTCAAGGAAGGTATCAAGGCTTATCGCATGATCAGTGGTTGTAATGACTAGTTTTACATTTAATGAAGCTTCAACGGCTCATACATATTAGAGAGGTATAAATTGATGTCTTCAGCACATTATGACCAAGAGAATCTTTTGAAAATATTCCAAAAGAAACAGAATCACTTCAACAACTAAAAATCATTATTCTTTCTTGCTTAAGCTTTAAATTCCTTTTCTCTCATATTGATTAGAGCCTAAATTCTATCTACCCTTTATATACATTTAAAGCCCTTCATACCCATTTAACTAACTAGCCTTTTAGAGGCATCTCAGCTCTTTGTTCATTTTCCATTGTAATCATTTCAAGGTTATACCTTAACCACTAAACGGTAGTGTTGTGCGGTTATACCTTAACTAAGTGAAAATGTAAAGAGGTTCAATCTTATCCTTGAAAAGATTATTATGAAGGTTGTACTTGAACCTTAAAAGACATTTTTATAGTGGATTCAAAACTCTTTAGTGAAGTTAATGGAAAAAATGTGGGCAAGGGAGCTGAACCTCTATAAAAATACTTGTGTTTTTGGTTCTTATTTTCTTATCAAGGTTCTTAGCATTTTAAACTTAATTCAAACATAAGGTTTCACTACTCAAATTGTTTTACAAGAAGAAACATTTTTGCAGGGAAATTTTTGTTTTTATCAAATTAGCAAAGACTTTCAAAGAAGTCAATTCACCCTCTCTTGAACTTTCACACTTTGACCTTATTGCATGAACATTCATCATGAAGCCTACCAAGGACAATGGCACAATCCCCACTATTTAGGATAATTGAGGATAACGCTATCTAGGATAACCAAAAATAATAGTACAGTCCCCATGATCTTGGACAATTGAGGATAATGGTACAATCCTCACTATCTTGGATACAAATTAAGTGGTGTTTTGCCTCAACTCATTGCTATGTATAGCTATGTGTGGTACAATTCCCACTTCAACGCCCATATAAACATATAGGGTTTAACATTTTCATAACTTGTAACATCATAAACTTATCATAATATTTCATTATAGCTCATAATCATAATCATACTAATCTCATCTTGTACGTGGTATTACTTCACATACTAAACTGATGATCATTCTTTACATTCTCATGTGTGTATCATATGTATGTTTCATAATCATATGGGTGGAAATGCATAAATCCACCTAGGCATTTCATTTAGACATACTTGCATTTCATACTCAAACATACTATCATGGATTCATTTTGAAGGAAACCATTTGAAAGGACTTGTCCCTCCTTGTTAAAAGAAAAAATTAGTAGAGATATTTACATACGAATATAGATTCGAAAATGTCTTTATGAAACATTGAATTTAGACATAATATAACCCCCTCAATATCAATATACTCCTTGCTTTGTGCCTCAAATGTTGTCACTAAGCATGGAAGAAATAAACTCCATCTCTATGCAGAGTGCGGGCCATACCTACCACTAATAAATATATTCATTTTATTACGGCATCACCCATCCTTTGCTTCTCCTTATGTAAAATTATGGATTTTTTTTTAAAATTAATAAATATCCATGAAATTACCAAAAAAAATGTTGATTCAATTGATTATTTTGTTTGTTTCAAGCACAAGTGATCTCTTGTTGGGACTATTTAAAATCTAAACACTCGACAAAATGAGTAGAGAAACTACACATATATGTCCTAACTTAAGAGTTGAAGAAGTAGTTATTGCCCAAATTTTTGAAAAAAAATCATTTAATTACTATTTATTAGCTCTATCAAATTGATAGTATCCAAACAATTTTATTGCTTCAATAAAATAGCACCAAGTTTTTTTTTTTTGAGTTCTTTTTCAAAATGGGCTCCATGCATAAGGCCTTTCTGAGAATAGGCTTCCCCATAATTTTAACTGTTTTAGCCAAGAGAAATAAAATTTGGACAAAATTGTCTTTAATGAAACCAACCCATTCGTTTGGTTTCGCGCCTCAACCTGAAACCTATTAATGGTCAAGTATGTTTATACGGTCCATAACTCCTCAGTTCTCATCGACAGACTGTACATCTCCTCAGAAGCAATTATGTCGAAGGCATTCCTTGCCAGTTCAACTTTCGAGCATTTTCGCAATGATAGGAGCATTTTGGAGTGGTTATTATTTGCATAAAGGTAGTTCACATATTGAGCAGTGAGAGGAATTTCACATTACGTGGAGAAAGGTATAATATTTTTTTATTTTATTTTGAACCATGTGGAGAAATGGTTATTCTTCTTGTTTAGGGTTTAGGTTTTTGAGCATAAACTTATACATATTGCTTGTTCATATTGATATTCTTGTTGTTTGAAATTATTGAATATAAACATGAAGGTGGTATTGTTGGTGTTGTTGGGGTCGAAAGGTGATCGAGCATGCGTGACTGGTTGATATGTATGCGTTATAACCCTTTGATAAGAATTAGGTTGAGAGTTTAGATATTGTGTGACTGAGGGCTTGCTTACGTGTTGTGCGTGACTAGATTTTGGCATAGGGTCACTTAGGGTGTGTGTGATTGCATTAGGGTTTAACATTACGTGAGTGTTTGATATGTGAATGCGTGACATATTAATAAGTCATTGCATTACAGCATGACTAGATTTTGGCATGGGGTTAAGGTGTGCATGATTGCTTTAGGGTTGAACATTGCGTGACTGGTTGATAGGTCATTGCGTTACCTATTGATAAATCATTGCGTGACAGCATGACTAGATTGAGGCATGGCATCACTTATACTCTGCATGATTGCGTAAGGGTTTAACATTGCGTGATTGATTGATAGGTCTTTGCGTGACTGGTTTATAGGTTATTGAGTGAATATTATTCAGGCATGGCGTCACTTAGTGTGTGTGTGTGTGTATGTGATTCAATTAGTTGTTCTTAGTATTGCGTGACTTATTTATAGATCATTGCATGATTTAATGTTAGTAATTACGTGACTAATTGAAAAGGTATTGCGTGACTATTTTTGTATGAAATTGCACAAGTGTCATAACTGCATGAAATTTATCTGTATGGCATTGCATGACCAACATTGGGTTAATTCTGTATTATTTTGGGTCAACTGTAATTCTTTAATATGTATATGTTGATTTACTTAATAATCCATGCTTGACACTTACATTATTATTCTGTTTCAGGACTGTCTAAAAACAGTTAAAATTATTGAGAGGGTTATTTTTGGAGTGAGATTCTGAGGAGGGCTATTTCTCAGAAATTCTTTTTGTTTTTTTGTTAATCTACAATGATGGTATTAACATGACTAAAATGGGAATGTTATCTGTTTTATGTTGCGGATGGCTAGCACAGGAATAGAGTAGGGTAATGTGGAATCTTTGCTTTGTGTGCCAAGGCACCGGTTGGGGGTTCAACACTGGCATTAATATTCATTGTAAATGGTCCCATCTACATGTGATACGTGAGATGCTGTCCAAAGTAAATGAGTTGGAAAGCTCGAAGAGAACATGCTTTGGGCATATGATGACGTCCAATCAGAGAAGAGTTTATTCTGCGCCAGTCTCATGCACAACCTAATGCTACGCAGAATCAATGAACCCGACGCCATCGGGGGTGAGTTATGGTTTGCCATAGGCAGAACGAAGGCTTGATTTTCGAAGAGGGAGTTCTGCTTGGTGACAAGACTGAAGTTTGGTGCCCTACTGGCCCTTATTGTCAATCCCTATGAGGCCATCCCTGGAGGAATTCACCTACGATATTAGAGACAAGGGAACGAGGTGTAGATACAAGAAGTTTTAGAGACGTTCAAGGGAGGGCAGTTTCAGCAAGAAGGAGATGCGACCAAGATGGCCCTCGTCTTGATGGTGAGCAATGTTTTATTCAATCAAGATTACAGACGATTAGTGATTCCATGGTTGTTATCGCTGGTTGAGAACATCGAAGATTGGAATGCGTTCCCATGGGGTACATATGTTTGGAGTTTGACGGGCAATTACTTGATGAAGGATTTCAAACCTCCAACAATGGGAGTAGTAGAGAAGAAACGTTACCACCTCTACGAATTTATATGGGTGTTTCAGGTAGTGTGCCATACCCTAATATTTATCATTATTCTTCTCGCATAGGATTTTATGACGTGAATTCTTTTTGCATAAGATTTTATGTGGTGAGTAAAATATGTTTCACAATTGATGTGCAGTTTTGTCCGTTGGAAGCAATTCCTGTAATTCGAAGCTTGTTTGGAAGGCAGTGTCAGTCTGGAGAGGTTTGCCCGAGAATGCAAAAATGACAGTGTGACGAGAGGCTTGTAGGCTTCCACGCTAATATTGCAAGTTTGGAGAAAGAAGGCAAGGTGAGTAAAGAAACCATATTTTTTTATTTTATTAAATTTTATTTTTATTGTCATAAGGTAGCGAGGGTTAAACCTAATGGCAAATGTATGTTATGGTGCAGTTGTTTGTAGTCAAGATGTTGGAGCCAACTGCAGAAGAGATGTTGACCGCATATTGGGTCGACATTGAAGTCAATATCTCTAAAGGCAGTAATACATTCCATTATGGAAGTTGAAGGGTTGGTCAAAATTTGGTCCTAACAAAGGAGGAAGATAATGGACCGCAAAGGAAAAAGTACGGTAGGACAAGGTGTTAAGCGAAGACGCACCATGGACTAAGAGGTCTATTCCCAGTTCGCTGCTGTTGAGGCCCCGGGTGCTACTGAGGCACCTAATTCTCCTATTGTGGCTCTTCATGCTGTTTTTTCTGCTACTCCTCATGCTGCTACTTCTGCTGCAATTGCCATGACTCCTCACGTTGCTCCTTCTCTTGCTTTTACTACTACCCCTCATGCTTAGGCTCGCGACTTGCCACTACATTTGTAAATGACTAAGAGCATTAAGTGAGAGCTGCAACAAATGCAGACACAATGGAAGAAAGACTTACAGTCATTGTAGATGAATATGCAGATGGACATGTAAATGCAGATGCAATCATTGCGGACAGAGGTTGATCGAGACATGCAAATGCATATGTATGCAATGCAGTTGAAGATCCAACGAGCAATGTTGATGCAGATGCAGTCACTGCATCTGCATATCCAGTAGTCATTGCAAGGGCTAGAGGATCGGATTATTGGTCGGCTAATCGACCGTTATGAGGTAAGAGCTATTATCTTTTTCATTGCGTTAGTTATAACATGTACGATGTATACACTGTTCTAATGTGTTTGATTTTTTCAACTGTTTAGGGTCGATTGATGGGTGAAAAGAATGGTGCACGCGACAAAGAGGGTAGAGGTACTGGGGTTGATCTTGACGATGCAGGTGGCATAAATCAGTCAATTGCATTGGCTCGAAGCTCACCTCTCGCTGCCCCGATCAAACATCATCCTACTAGTAGTCCAACTACAACTTCCCCACACCCTGCTTCTATCCCATATCCACTAGAGGCCCCTCAGCATTGTCAGCTCACATCTTCTCTTGAGGCTCCACCTCCATCTCAAGTCGAAGAGGCACCTCATCTTGCGAGTAGTCGAACTATAAGTTCCCGCATCATGCTCCTATCCCAACTCCACTAGAGGCACCCCTGCAAGGTGAGATCACACCTTTTCTTGAGGCTCCACCTCCACCTTAGGCTGAAGATGCATGTGTGAGCTTAGCCAGTAAATACCTTCGAAACCCATACGTTAACCCACTATTAGTCCAGCACAAAGCGAAAAATGATTTGAAGAACAAATATGAGTCTTTCGTGAAAAACGAGCAAGATAGGTAAAATGATAACAGTACATGATATTAGGGTTAACAATTCTAGGGTATTTATTTCATAGACCTTTTGATGTAGTTATCATAAATATGCAGGGTTAACATTCTGGGCATTGAAGGAAAAGAGAGCCCTGATTTTTTTTGGCTATTGGAGATGCCGACTGAGTTGTTGGATAACCAACACATTGATGCATGCATCAACGTCTTGTGTAAGCAAGCGCATGAGTACCATCCACAACTCTATAAGCAGAGAATATGCATCGTTGACAACTACTTCTATGTAAGTATATTATATTTTAATGAGTTGTAATTATTTATTCAAATGTATGGGGTGTGTATTAGTTAATGGCATCTAACTATTATACGTAACGTAATTGACAGCTTATTTTGTTGGCTCCGAGCTAAGAAATGAAGCCTCCCCTAACCGATAAGACATTTAAGGCAAGTAAAGCGGTAATGCCATACCATGTGCTTGAGTATGCAAGGGAGGGAGTCCTCCGTGGGGTTTTCCATGGCACAAGGTTGACTCAATTCTCATACCGTCCTATTTCGACGACCATTAGGTGGTAGTGCACATCAACTTGCTGAATTAGAGTATGACATTAGTCAACTCATCATACAGTAAGACAGATGCACTTAAGTCTAGCTTGCATGATAAGCAGATGAGTCCACTAACAACATTGTTTCCCATTATATGCCACTAGGACAGGTACTTTGTCAGCTCGCGTCATCAAGAGCGACCTTTGATGAGGATGAGATATAAGTTAAATGCAAAAACCCAGATACATCAAGATTTGCACAGTTACGAGGATTGGGTTATCACCTCATTGCAGTTGTTGATCAGTTTGGAGGATCATACCTTGAAGGCAAATGCCATAAACAGCCTTCAAAAAAAGTTTGCCCTAGAGATTTTTACAAATAACATCACTTGTTAAATTTTTTAATTTGTTTATTCTTTTTCAATATGTAAATAACATTGTTCTGTATCATGTCCATATTATTCTTTGTTGTATCATTTACATATTTTTCTTTTTTGTATCCTTTAACAAAAAAGAAAAAGAGCAATAAGAACAGTTTGATATTCATTGATGTGATAAGCATACGGGTTCAATAACAACAACATTGTTTTTTTTTATTCATATATTAAATTTTGTTAGTAGATTATACAATTTACATGCCAGCTTTCATGAGTTTGCATATGCCAACCCCCTTGCTTTATAGCCTATATGACATGTTGAATTGTATTACGTGACATAGAGTTGTAACAAGTTGATACTGAACTGCATGAATAGTGGATATGGAATTGTGTCACCAGTTGATATTGATTCGCGCGAGTATTTGATATGGAAACACACTACTACTAAATTTTGAATCACGTGACTAGTTAATATGGAATCACGTGACTAATCGATTTGGAATCGCGTGACTTGTAAATATGGAGTCATGTGAACCGTTAAGATTTAGAATCGTGTGAGTAGTTAATATTGAGTCACGTGAGTAGTAAATATGGAGTGACATTACTAGTTATTATGGAATCGCATGACTAGTTATTATGGAATCGTGTGACTAGTTGATATTGAGTCGTGTGAGTAGTATATATGGAGTGGCGTTACTAGTTATTATGGAATCACGTGAGTAGTAAATATAGAGTCGTGTGACTGGTTATTATGGAATCACGTGACTAGTTGTTGTTGAGTCGCGTGAGTAGTATATATGGAGTGGCATTACCACTTATTATGGAATCGTGTGACTAGTTGTTATGGAGTCGCGTGACTAGTTGATATGGGATTATGTGACTCACTTATTAAGTGTCAAGTTGTTTGAAGAAGGGTAAGCCAATTATGATGGACAATATCAAACCATAACCCAACCCCAAGCACCATCATAACAAAATATCCAGTTGAATACCTTAAACCCTCGACCAGAAGTATGAGTAAACACATGAAAGTTAAAGCACATGTTGAGCGAATTTAAAAAAACACAATATACCACAAATTATTTAGTAAACAAATTATAGTATCCCTAATCCAGTTAACCCACAACTCTCAAAATATGAATCTTTATATGCTATTCTTGACTCAGCTAGAACTAATGGCAACTGACTTCCTTTTTCTCTGAGGTTCATGTAAGAAAAACTCATCTTAGGACTGTTTCTTTCGACCGTGCTTCTGCTACCTGAACATCTATATATGTTCTTTGCATTAGAAAATTCTTAACATTCTGTATCCTTAATTCCAATGTCTTCATTCTAGTAGTTTGGTTACTAAGTTTCTCATCAATCCTCACAAGCATATTACACATCACATCATTAGAAACAGGATCTATAATAACTCTAGATAGACCACTGGATGGAGTATCATGGGCAAGATGAACTGGGCTGCCTTCGACAGAGTTGAATGGCTCATTTTTTCAGGAGCCATCCAATAGAGAGATTACGAGGCTTGTGATTGGTCCAATTAGCTAGATATCTATTGCTCCATATCCCTTTCTTTTTAACTAGAGCCAATATGATGTTTCCGTATCGTAGGGTTGTTTTATCCCTTATGGCAACTCCTCTCATTCTGATGATCATATATTCTGCAATATTCAAGCCAAACTAGGTTCTAATTGATTCCATCATTCACAAATCCTCAGTGCTAACATGTCTTAAACAATTGATCCTTCCTTGTAATGCAAACATCAAAAAATTATGTACCAGCCTAGCTGGTGCAATATTCAAATGACGAGCAAAACATAAATTTATCATGTATGGTTCTTTTTTGCCTGTCACATTGGCCCATATGGCAGATAGGTCATAAAATAGGGGAAGTTTGTATTGTCCCTCTTTGTACTTCGTTTTCAGGAGCTTCTCAATATCAAAGGTAGTCACTGTAAACTTTATTCCCTCCAAAAACATGTTCGAAACATTTGGGTTAAAATCACTAAGATTTTCAAATTCATTTTCACTCTAGCGTATGCTGGAGTGAAATTCCCTAACAAGAGTCGGGCTATAATCGATATATGGAAAGGTACTTAGACCCTTAAGTTTACCCATGTTAAAAAACATATCTAAGTCACCCTCAAGGTGTACGTTTTCCTTAAAGCTTTCCCAATCTACCACTTTCCTGCACAATGTGATGGCATTCTCTATTACCTTATACCTAGCAGCATGTGCGTTGTTCCTAAACCGTGAGGATGATGACAAAGCATTACCTAGTTCAATGGAAAAAATAATTGATGCGGCAGGCAGTTCAAGAGCTAGTTTCCAATTCTTCTTTGATCGTAGACTTGAGTATTCATCATCACCCATAATTTGGTCGCCATAGTCACTGACATTGGGTCTACTAGAAAATGCAACCATTGCTTAAGACAGTGCAGGACGGTTCAGGTTTAATGGTTTAACTTACAACTAGAGATAGGTTTAAGAGATTTTCGTTGAATTATGGGTTAGGGTTTAGGGTATTAAGGATACTAGAAGACAAAACAACACCGAGTTGAATAAATTTGGTTGTGTTTGGTATATTTTAAGGAATGTGATTGCTGGGAATATCACTTTGCAATGTTTGGTATAACTAGGGGAAGTGATGATTACAAAGAATGTCAATGTAATTGCTAAGAGGATTACATTATAGTATATGGGAATATCACTTTGCAACATCATTTGTAAATTGACAAAATTACCCTTATGTATAAAAAACGTATAAGTTGAATAAACTTAAAATTTTTAATATAAAATTTGACTTTTCAATATTAATACACTAAAATAATAAATAATCACATTGAAATAAAAGCATTACAATTTTTAAATAATTTTTAAATTCTTAAAATATTAATAAAATTCATAAAAACTTATTATTGGGTAAACTAATTAAAATTAAAAATACTAATGGTATTTTTCGAATTATGACCTGAGTAATATGAAAATATTATGCAATAATCATGTTGTATGACCTTCTTTTTATCAAAAACTAACTTTTGATACTTTTGCATGAGTTAGATGTGAAACATTGTTCTTTGACCTCTACATGATAGCTTCTATCATACAATCTGGAACAAAATCTATCGATAGATGTAGGCATATGTTGGAAGATGAAACGGCATGTATCGATATATTTAAAATTTATCGATAGATTATTTGCTTACAGACTAGCCATGTCGTTGCCCTGTTCTCAGCACCGATGCCTACAAAACCCTCTCACCCTCAAACCTCTAAAGTTCCTTGTAAATTTGTTTGACCCTAAACTGTTTAAAGGGTTTCCTTGTCAACTTTCGCCCACGAACTCACAAATTAACCGAATTCATTTTTCGATTCTGTCAATTAAATCATTTACGTCATCCTCTTTGACATCTCTACCAAATCGTTTTCCCTCAAAACACCTGAAGCCTCCAAATTTCCTAATTTCGAAAAATGAGTCGCAAAGCTAAACGCACAAAGGTGACTCACAACAATGGTTCAAGCAGCTTTGCTCGTGCAAAAACATCCTTAGCCTCAGTAGTGAGTTCTTTTTTGTAAAATTTCACTCATCCATCACATGTTGAGAAATTCAACACCAATTTCGCCAAACGCAAGGTAATGCCCGGACGTATAATTGACTTTGATTATTTAAAGTCTATTGATTTCCCATACCTTGCAAACTTTGAAAATTTTGGGTGGACACATTATTTACAATTGAATAAGAAATACTATGAGAATTTGGTCTAAATTTTTTACTTCAATGCAACACAAAAATATGTTGAGTCAGAATAAGTCAGCTAGTGAACCATGACGATACGTTTGTCACCCTCGTCATGGGACAACGGATCTTTGTTACTTATAAGCTGATAGAACGAGTCCTTCACCTTACTTCCCTTTAAGAAGATCTTCGCTATGTCTTTGATAATAGGAACCTTCGTTCAGCGTTTATCTACCCTCCACCAAATGAGAGAGGCAGTACTAGTTGCACAAGGTTATGTTTCTTTGATCAAGTCTTGCACCTCATCATCACTCACACTATCTGTCCTCACTGCTTGAACTACTCGACTATCACCACAAAGGAACTTTGGTTCTTATTCAACATCAAATTAAACTACTATATCAACCTTGCTAAATTCATCATGGATGACATGCTCTAGACCATTCAAGGTGGTATCAAAAGCCTGCTTTACGGCATGTTGATCAATGAGATCATAAACTACTTCAAAGTTGAGGCTCGTTTTGATCTACCCAAAAACCATGCTTTGTTCAATCCTATCGATGAGCATAGTATTAAAAAGCTAGGTTTTGAGTTTAGAAACAATAGTTGGGTGAGGAAGAGGGTAGTCAACATCCCCAAATTTGATGAGGAGGGGAATGAGGGTGAGCTGAGTGCTCATCCTATGGGCCCGTCTACTGCTCAATCTAGTGCACCATTTCCACCATATTCAATGTTGAGCAAGCTTTCACTAGACTCCTCTCATTTATGGAAACAATGGACTCTAGGTTGACTGCCCGTATGGAATTGTTAGAGGTGCAGAATCGTGAAATGCTGCAGCGCCAAAAAGACTTGGAGGTTCAATTTCACTCTCAAGTCCCACCACTATCTTGAGTTCTCATTGCAGACATCTGTTTTACTCAATTTTTGGACTATTCGATTCGATGGCTACCTGTGCATCAGATTTTGGTTGTATTTACAAATATTTGTCTTTTTGACTCTAATGTTTTTTGATGTATCGAGTACATTTAACTATTGTTGCTTTTAATGTTTTTATTTGAGTTTGTTTCACTTGATTGATTGTCTTTTGTGTATCTTACACCCTTTATGTGATGGTTTATCTAGACGCTAGTTTATGATGTTATCAGCTGATTTTTTTCCTAGATTGAAATTTATTTCTATTCAGGCCCTTGAAATGAATTTTATAGATTTAGGGGTTGTTTTAGGCCCTTGCGTTTGAAAAACAATCAACAATGCACACCTCAAACTGTTTGAAATTGTGATCTATCGATAGGTGTTCATCATTTATCGATAAATTAACAACATCTATCGATATATTCACATTGCCAAAGAGTGAAGAGTGAAACTCAAAACCATGAACATCTATCGATTGATTACTTAATATATAGATATAATCTTAAAGTATTTTTATTAGAACTGACTCATATATTGATAGTTCATAGTATCTCTTGATAGTTTTCCACTCGCAAGCAAGTCAGTCGTAGTAGCTATTGATAGATGACAACATATATCGATAGTTTTCCACCCGCAAGCAAGATAGCCACGGTAGATATCGATAGATGACAACATCTGTCGATAGGTTAGAGAGCACTTGCTAAAATATTGATAGATCACGGTATCTATCGATAGTTTTCCACCCGAAACCAAGGCAATCGTAGTATCTATCGATAGATGTTGTCATTTATCGATAGCTTACAGGATGGTAGGGTAGCACTCTTTGCATCTATCGATAGATACATGGTCAACCAGGACGAGGGTGGCAAGGTATCTCTCAATAGTTTGAAGACTATCGATAGATAAATAATGCTTATGAAAATATATCGATATATTTATTAATTTATTGATAGAGTTACGCAACTTTTATAGATGTTTAAAGACTAAACATTACCCTAAACACCATATAAGCCACCCCTAAACCATATACCCTAAACACACCTAAACACTACCCTAAACACCATATAAGCAAACCCTAAACCCTAAACTTGAACTAAACCATCTTACATAAGCCATAAAACAATTATCCACCCTAAACTATTATTTTAAATCTAATAGGAAAGACACAATTATCCATTTTTCCTTAACCCTTTCTTCCACTTCTTGACAAAAAATCGTAAACCCTTCTACTTTAGCTATCTCAACAATGCTATTAGTATACATATTTTTCTAGGCAAAAATATCAAGTAGCAGGCGAAAATCAATCAGCCAAATATTATTAAATATTTTGTGCTTTAATTTAATTGTTTACAAAGATAAACAAATTATGAAGGAGTACAAAATGATCCCACAATATTATTTTAAGAGGCATATATCTTGATGCTAGTTGTTGTCAGACGTCAGAGTATCATCCCCAAACTCTATCAAACTCAAGCTTAAATAGTATTATTCAATGCAAATGTCAATGGCTAGTTTGAAACAATCCCTAACAATTGACGTCTAAAAGGCCACTATCTTTAAGTACGACACCTATAACGTTTTCAGAATTTCTAGTCCACATTGGACAACCATTTCATGTGTGCTCGGGTTGTCAGCAAATTGAACATGCCTTGGGTCATAGTTATTGTCGAGCCATCGATTGAGTAGATGATGTTTCCTCGTTTATCGATGGACCTGCAAACGGAGTCTGATAATTTTGTCTATTATGACCATAGCTTTTGCATTGTGAACATCTACGTCATTGATTGCCTTCCCCAGTTGATGGAATCCTTTTCCTCTTAGGTTTTCCCACTTGACCTCACCAAATTGGTGCCAAAATGACAATTTGTTGAACGTCATAGGGGATGTCCCACTCACTGGGATGCCTAACCGAGTGAATGGGAACCGCAAATCCCTCCACCAAAGACCAAGTCTTGTAATAGTGTGAGTAGAATTCAATGGCTACCCGTTTGCACTTACTGCAAAGGCAATGAAATCACAGTTGGCAAACAATGTAAAAATTCAATTTATCATGCACAAAATAAGAAAACATGATTATTCATACCTTATTGCCACCATGGCATGCGTGTAGGGGAGTAGATTGATCTGGAACTCATTGCATGAACATGTCTTGGTGGAGAGGTTGACAACTGTGTCCTTGATCCCACCTATAACTTGAAACTCCACCCGATCAATTGGTTGTATGGAAAAGTGACATACTCCATTGAACCGTGTGTTCAACAGATCGGTAGACTAAGGGCTGAGGGGCGTGGTCAAATTCAATGCTTCATTGTGTCGGTCATGGAACCAATGTTGAAACATGCCTTTAATGCACTCGATCAAGACGGTTATTGGCATTTTTCTTGCATGCCTCAAACAAGAGTTAATACACTCTGCAATGTTTGATGTCATTAGCTTGTATCGCCTTACTAGTGACCGTACACGTGCCCATTTCTCAGGGCCTAATCTCATAAGGCTGTCATAAGTAGGTTTGCAAAGTTGTTTCAGCTGATTCATATATCTGTTAAAATCGACAAGCTTATAGGAGTTGGTGGCCAAGGTGAAAATCGCGGCAACATTTTCACGCTTGAACGTATTTTTAACATTTTTCCCTCAATAGTAATTGCATAGACCATGATGAGTATCCTTGTGCCCTTTCTCAACTGCATTCTTAATGCCAAGATGCTGATAAAAAATGAACATTGCATTTTTAGGTCAACCAATCCCACGACGCAATTGGTTAAAAAACCACGACCAAGACTCTTCGTCCTCCACGTGGCTAATGCCAAATGTAACTGGGTATATTTGTTCATTCTCATCTTTGCATATCGCAACAAACAGAATACCCTTGAATCTGCCTTTCAGATGTGTGCCATCAATAGCAACTACAGGCCACATTACAACACTGAACCCCCGAATACATGAACTTGAACGCCTAGAAATAATATTTGAATCGTTGTTCTCCATTCGTAGCGACACCCATGACAGTACCGGGATTTTCATGTTCTAATATATGGAAATAAAAGGGGAAGAGTTGGAATGACTCTTTCGAGGGACCAAACACAAGACTCTCCACATAATCCTTCACTTACCATATAGGCATTGCAATCCCCACTTGTGATTCATCTCTTCCATTATTTCTTTTTGTCTCAATGGGGTTACATAATTTCCTTGCACCCTGGTGGAGATAAGCTCACCAATTAACCTCACACTTGCAGTTTGGTACCCACATTGCAAACCATCAACAGTACATGTATGTACCTTTTGGAATGCCTGAAGTTGCCAATATTCTCCCTTAGGCAACTTCGTTGCACGCAAAGCAAACTTGCATGCCTTCTCCTTACAACCAACCTCAAAGTAAGCGTGACATGACTTTTTAACTCTAACCTCAAAATGCTCTTTTAGTGCCAACATGGTCAACACTCGTTTCAATTCAGCCTTCGATGGAAACACTTTTCCATGATATATGTGGTCGTCCATTGATGTTTCGAAAGATATCATATCTATCCCGAGAATAATCCATTGATGAGATACCCCTGTATTTACTCTTTCTTGATCATTGTCATCAGGCGAATGAATGTTGTTCTCAAGTGCGATGACGTTCTCGTAAATAGGGTCGGCACCCTCAACATCTTCTAATTCAACAGTTGTGGCATGGTCATCGAATTCAACCTCTTCTAACAAAACAGTTGTGGCATGACCTGTACTGTCATCTGCATGATTGCAATCCTAAATGTTGGTGTGCTCACCCCTATCATCTTCTGAACAGTTATCATGTCTGCCAACGTAATCATCTTCACAGTCATCATGCAACTCATCGTTCCAATCCACCGTGTCATCCTCTTCAATATCATCTTCAATCTGATCAGATGCATCTTCAATATCATCTTCAATATCATTTACATTTCGTGCCTTAACTGTCACAAACACAACAACTGCCCTCTAATCTCGCAGAATACTTGCTACGTCTTCATTACCCTTGATAACTGCACGCGAAACCCTTGCGGCATGACTGAGCGATGCATGTAACTCAATTTCATTATTATGTGAGTTGACCCCAACAACCTCTTCAACCAGCGTCACTAGGCCCCGAAAATGACAAATCACTCCCAACACCCCTCACTCGAGTCTCACCACCCTTGTAAGTGTCATCAATGTAATGACCACCGTATGTAATCATAAGCTTCACATTTGGCAGGCCACTGAAATTTAACAGAAAATAAGTGTCACAATCAGTCAATTTATTAAAAATTACCCCTCAATGCATAAAAACTACTTACGCAATGTCTAAGTCACATTTGGCAGGCCGTTGACATTTAATAGAAAATAAGTGTCGCAATGTCTAATACACATTCATGCAATGCCTAAAAACTAGTGAACAAAAGCCTCAAAACAAGAGATAAATTGCACAAGTCAGTCACGCACCGCCAGTCTTGCAATACCTAAGAATAAGTCACTCAATGCCTTATACCCACTCACATTATGCCAACATAACCAGTCACGTACTAGCCCAATGTCATATAATACATAAAAATCAATCACTCAAACCCTCAAAACTAGTGAACAAAAGTCTCAAAACAAGAGACGAATTTCACAAGTCACGCACTGCCAGTCTCACAATACCTAACAATAAGTTACTCAATGTGTAATATCCACTCACATTATGCCAACATAACTAGTCACGTAATGGCCCAACGTCACGCAATACATAACAATAGGTCATGCAATACATAAAAATTAATCACGTAATGTCTAAAAAATAGTGAACAAAAGCCTCAAAACAAGATGAATTGCGCAAGTCACACACCTCTAATCTTGCAATACCTAATAGTAAGTCACTCGATGCCTAATATCCACTCACATTATGCCAACATAACCAGTCACGTACTGGCTCAACGTCACACAATACATAACAACAAGTCACCATATACATACAAACAAGTCACGTAATGTCTCAACAGAATATATGCATTGCACAATTCACGCAACGCCTATAACCTAGTCTTGCAATACCTAATAATAGGTCACGTAATGCCCAACATCCACTCACGTTTGCTTCTCTTATATAAATAGAATATAAAATTACAAAATTAGGGTAAGTAACCAAGTTATTCAGCATAATACAACTTAAACTTAAACCAAGAAAATATGAGATCAATGAAAATTTAAATTTTATTCATTAGTCGAAACAAAAGGAGATGATACAAAAAAAAAATGAACCATAGTTGGTTCATTTCTTTCAATTTGATATACTATTTCATAAATTTTGGCCAAAATCTTGTTATTGCCCAGGATTTCTATCTCCAGGACTTTTGTCCTGACATTGGGCCATTGTGCCCATAAAGTACAAATGATGATTCCTCTGGAAACTTGAACTTCAATAACTTTTGGTGGTAATCTACCTTGGCAAAGTAGGATGCTAATCAATCCATTCCCAATATCACATCAAAGTCTAACGTCATTAGCAGCACCAAATCTATCAGAGTGTCCTTGTCCTTGATACGGACCACAGGACTTAAACACATATTCTTCCATAAATACTTATTCTAAAGTGGTGGTCACAATTAAGGGCTCTTCCATTTTACAACAATACAAATTCATTTTTGACATAAACTGAGGTGACATGAATGAATGTGTCGATCTGGGGTTCAATAATACTAAAGCTTAACTACCACAAACACAACCTGTAACTATTGCATTGGAAGCTTGAGCTCACATGGTGTTAAAGTAAACTATCTTGCCTGACCACCTCCAACATTACCCTGTTGCTCTATTTTACCTCGAGATGATATGGCTATTCCCTTACCCTTGTCTTTTTTGACATCTTTTGTAGAGGGTGTTGCCTTATGTGGTGTAGTTTTTATGGATTTCATATAGTCATGATTATCTCCCATTGACTGTTTGGGCCTTGGAAAATCTTTCATCATATGTCTTCACTGCCCACATCTAAAACATAACCTTATTGATCTAAGGAATGGCCCACCATGTGCCTTGCCACAATTATTACATAAGACATCCCTTTGTCTGCGGCCCAAATTCAATGCTCCACTGAATAGCTCTCGCCTTCCTAAAGGGCTAAAAGAATCATTGTTTCAGAACGGTCTACGTGTAAGAGTAGTTCCCTCTTGGCTTCTATGGCCCATCAACATTGGACTCTGTGTCTCAATAGAATCCCTTTGACCCTATTGGCTTTCTATTCTAGCCTTTCGACCCCTGTTCCTTTCTATCATGGTCTTTATTTTACAAGTCTCAATCAATCTAGTCGTATCTGCCACTGCAGAGTAAGAAGCAAACCTTTGGATGGTAATGACTTTAAATAACAGTTCTATCAAGCCTTTCACAAACCTCTCACAAACCTCTCATAAACCTCTTAATCCTTTTTTACTCAGACAAGACCAAATTAGATGCATAGTGGGATAGTTGGGTGAATTGAACATCATATTTTGTCACTGACATATTTGGAGTCTACATCAAGGTCTCAAATTCTTGTGCCTTGGTGTCTTTCATGTTATTAGGCAAAAATCAATTCAGAAATGCTTGGACAAATTCATCTCATGTAAGTGGAGTCGATTTTCCTATCTTAAGGGTCACAAACCAGATTCAAGCTACATCTTTTAGTTGGAATCCAACTATTCAACTAATCGCTGGTTGCAACATTCCAAAGCTAAACATGTACATTCCATATCCTCTAAGAATCTCTACGGGATCTTTTTTGGCAATTGAACTAGTAAACATAAAGAACTTAAGGTTCATAAAATTTGTTAATGTCACCATAATTGCCCCACTGCTCGGTTCCATTGCTGGCATATAATCTGGGTCCTTAGAATTGGAATCTTTCCATTTATTTGGTTGTACTTCGCCCCATCTACGGAACTCAGCAAATTCGTGTGCCAAACTTTGCAGCCTTGCTACTAAATCCTCTAAAGTGACACTTTTTCCCCGTCAGGTGATCATCTTTAGGTTCCTCATAGTCATCGCTAATAGGCACATCATTGGGCTCTACATTTTGAGCGCATTTCGCAACTCTAGCTCTTTCACAACTCCTTAATGAGGATGTTCGTGGTTTAACTATAGTTTCATCGAGGGCATCATGTTTTGTCATAGCCTTTTAGACAACTCTCGACTTAGGCGACATCTTTACCTAAATGAAGCAAAATCACATTCAAAATTCATATTCAAAATCATGGGTAAGCTTACTGATGACTTAAAAATTTGTACAGCTTCCCACTCATGAATTGTGCTGCAATCACAAAGCAAGAACAAGACTCTACACTAATTCTGACTACTCCACTAACAGCATAGACTGACCTAGGACTCTTTAGAACCTAGGTTCACTTTAACCAAGTTTGTCATGACCCAAACTCGAGGGTCCATGACCTACATACATGAGCTTAGCAAGCAAGCTTGCGAGATTCGAGGAAACCTTTATTCAAAAGTTCTATTCATCATGATCCATTTGCATAAAGCCCTCTAGCCAACAACATACCATGAAATCATTTTTAACATTAAAACATTAGCCATCTTGGCTCATTTCATCTACGGGACTTAAACATAAATTGATATAGCCATACAATGGTTGTCTCATCAAATCTACTTAACATCTCATTATGTTAACATAAGGTAATGTAGTGCCTACATAATTAATTTAAAACAAAACCATTTCATACATTGCGAAAGTGTAAGACTTGCTAATCACTCAACGGAGACGCATTGCCAGTGGATAACATAACACTTGCCAAAATTTACAAGTCTGACATCAACAATGCTAAGCCACCTGATCCTCGGTGTTTATTTATCTGCACAATATAATCAAATAGGGTGAGTCACACTAGTACTTAGTGAACAGGAGCATAAATCAATTCTAATTGTGTAAGGACAGTTACTACACATATCCTCTAAAACATATGTATACATTAATAAGTTCAATATACTTATAATAAGACAAGTCAGACCTCACTTGTCTTCAACACATCATTATTACCTTGGTAACCGTACTACGTTGTTACATATAAACATTATACATAAAATGGCAGGGTGATCTATGTCTATCATGCCTACTGTAACCAATCATCAATGGCATTTATCAACTTTATCAAATGTATAAATTGGCCCACCACATGGCCGTCTACATGCTTTCTAATCATACTTACCTCTTATGCATTCACATCAATGCAAAAGTCTTTAGACTCCATAAGCTCGCATTTCATCATATTACGTTTATCATATACATATGGCTCTTACCTTAAGCCTTTACATAATCATCAATTCATAGCATAATATATCATAGTGTACATTTGATATCTTATGGCATGCCACTGCACATTCATACATCATAACATATCATAGAGTGGTCTTCCATGGACATAGCATAGTCACGTGCGGTGGCCAACTGATGGACAACATACATCATCATGTCATGCCCCATTGTCGAAGAAAATGGTAGAGTCTATAATCATCATCCGTAAAGTGGTCTTCCCTAGACATAACATAGTCATGTGTGGTGGCCAACCGACAAACAACATACATCATCATGTCACGTCCCATTGTTGAAGTAAATGGCAGAGTCTATAATCATCATCTAGAGTATTCTCGAAAGATGGCATCATAGCACTACAAGTGGGACAAAACCACCATTCTTGCTTGCCACCATCCTTGTAGGCATCATACATAACCATCGCACAACAGGTGAAAATTGCAGGCAAGATGAAACCACCATCCTTGCAAGCAAAGCAAGAATTGTAGGCAGGTCGAAACCACCATCCTTGCGGGTAGAACATAACATCATGCATAGCAAGCGGGAATCACAAACAAGACGAGACCACCATCCCTGCTTACCATTGACAACTCTATCATATATAGTTATTTTGATACATTTTGGGGGCTTAAGTAGCTAGATCTTTAAGATTTTAAGTTTGAATTTTAACATTTTAGGTGTTTTTCTAGTTTAAGTTTGATTACATGTTGAGTAGTTAATTTAAGTTATTTTAGTTTAATTTTATGTTATTTTGTTTTAAATTACTTTAAAAGTAGTTCTTGTTGATTTTTGTTATTGCTTTTATAGGAAATTTAATGAAAAAGGCTCATTTGATGAAAATTTATGCAAGTATGGTGATGGTTTCATTTTATATGTTTTGGTATTTTGACCATATCTCTTTATATAGGACTCAAAATGAGATGATTTTTAGACCACTAGAATGATGAGAGGAAGGGCTACAACTTTTATGTTTACCAAATCACCCAATTCTGATCGAAGCACTACAATAGTATGCATGGAATGAATATGATGCGATTTTTAGAGAATATCTTTCACTTCAGAAGTTCAATTGATGTGATTATTAAGCCATTTGAAAGTTAAGAGACAGGGATAAAACTTTCATGTTTAGTGTGTCACCCAATTCAGATCATATCGAGGTGAAAATCTCATTAGAAGATGCTTGACTGTTGTAGTTCTGCACAAGGCAGCACGTGGAGAAAGGCCATGACCTTGTGTTACTCAAGGCTACAGCGCCGAGGAAGCCAAGGCTGCAACACTAAGGAGAAAAAGGTTGCAGAGCTAGTGAAAAGAAGGGCACCATACATATTTCTGAGGCTAGAATGTCGCGGCACCAAGAAATCAATGTAATGACGCCAGACTATTTTCCAAAAATAAAAATTTGATGCGAATTTTGGAAATTAGGTTACTTGGAGTCTATTTAAGGGACCTTTTTTAGAGGCTTTAAGGGGGAGGCAACAAGTAACTATTCTGAAGAAAAGGAGCCAAGAGCAAAGCATGAAAACAAGAGAATTTGAGAGAGAATTGAGATTACAAAGCTTTTATATTAGTTTCCATCTCTATTTTTGTGGTTTTCTTATTTTCTTTTACTTGGATTCATGGTTATTTTTCTTTGGATATTGTTTTTATTAGATATTATGAGATAAACTATTTTTTTAGGATTGTGGTAGATTTCAACATGTAATTTGAATGTTAGTTTCTTTTTTATTTACTATAAATGGGTATAGTTTTGCTTATTCAAATTTATTCTTAATGCTTTTGATTGTTTGGCCAACAATTAACTGATTTGTGAATTTAATTAAGACTTGACAGAGAGATTTTACATTGGACTAAGGTTTGAATAGTGTATGTTCATGTTAATTAGGTAATCTGATTCACGATTCGAGTAGACATACACCAGTTGCCATACATAGCCAAATTAGAACAATAGCTTAATGAACCTTATTTAATTGATTTTTATTGACATATAGTGACACAATTAAGTTAGATATGTGTACAAGTATCTCAACAAAGACTTGTACCTAGCTTTCGATTCTAAGTTAGTAAAACCACCCATCGATGTAAATAATAAGAGAAGCTAGTATTAGATGAAGTGTTGAATGAACCCATAATCTTAAGTCTTTAATCTATTGCTTTTCTCACGCATATTTAATTTTTGTTGATTAATTTAGTTTTTATTTTAATTTTGTTTTAATTAGTTTTTCTTCGATTTTCGGATTACTTACATAAGATTAATTTGTTATAAAATTATATTACTTAGTGAGAAATTAGAAACAAATCCTTGTGGGAACAATACTCTATTTATACTATATTACTTGTTTGCGATAACATGCACTTGCGTGAAAATTCGACAACAAGCACCATCCCTGCTGGCAGCATACGTGGTCACAGGGATATGGACACATTCAACCTCATAACATATATTGTCTGGAAATCCTCCACAGACAAAACATGCTTGTTTCACATCATAACATTATCTGGAATCATTCACAAACAATTCATATTTGTCATTCATAATCTTAACCAATCATGCTTATCATCATAATATCTCATCATCATCACATTAGCCTAGGTATTATCCTTCTAGGCATTTTACATAGTTCTCATGACATTTAGTTAGTCTAGACATAACAACTCTAGACGTGCATATAGTATACATATCAAGTTATACATCATTTTCTCATGTCATAGTTTCATGATCACATCAGCATCATCATACTTAACCCAAATACAATCCTTTTTGGCAATTCACATCACTCACAACATCACTAGTCTAGGAATGCTACTCTAGACATACATATGGTGTCTACATAACATATATCATGCATTTTCATTACAAAAGCATACACACACCCTAGTCATTATGCTCCTATACATAGAAATTCTCCATTCACCTTGACACTTCAAGGGTTCCTCTATCGACACTTGCACAATCCAACTCCGTAACGCCTTAACTTCAATTCATTCAATTAGCTTTTGAGTAGTATCTTTATTCCCATAATCATCTAGCATATTACAATGCAATTTCATCAATATTCATACCACATTATTTTATTTCATAATCACATTCTATCTTTCAAAGCAAACTTTAGCTTTTGCAGCATAACATAATTTCTAACAATTTATCATTCTAGTTCAACTTCCTCATATTCTTCAACAATGTACAAAATCCCTTACCTTAAACATCACTTGACTCATTTAAACTTCAAATCCCAAGCCACATTCACACACCACTAGTCACTAAGTTGAAACATAAAATCTCTACATTATCAATAGTTTAATTCGAAAACTAATTGGTGAAAAGATTCAACCTTACCTCTAGATTAATTTTCTGGCATCCATATGCCTTCTTTCATATTCAAATTCATCAAAGGGGATAAAGGTTTTGAGAGAGGGTGAGAGAGCCTTTATTTCTCTTTTTATTTCTATTGGGTAGACTGCCTAATGTCTTATATTGTTGTGCAAATCTGCATGCATGTATTGATACATTTAGGGATGTATTGATACGTTTTCATGATGTATCCTTAAATCTATCGATACATGAGGCATTATATCGATACTTTGCATCCATAATGCTCCCCTTTCAAATCTATCAATACATTTGGACAATGTATCGATAGACTTCATAGTTACTATTGTGTTCTTCAAATCTATCGATACATGATCCCATAATACCCCTTTTGTGTTCTTACTACCTTGAATGTATCTATGCATGGAGCTAATGTATCGATACTTCTTGTCCATAATGCATTTTTCCAATACTTAAAGCATTCCTAGTTCAATCTTCTAACTCCCATTTCATTTCCAACCTATAGCTTCCTTCCAATTCATCATAACTCATTCAACATCAACATATACTCTCATTATATACCTCAATTTCTAATTCATGCTCTATGTCACATAGCATATAATTCAAACATAGCATAAATTGCATATCTATCATACTTATCTAAGTGCCAAATATATGCATTATGTCATTCATGTGCCAAACATATGCACAACATCATTATTTATGTGCCAAACGTTTGCACAATATCATTTAAACTTTCACTTACTCATTTATACATAATCATCTTCTATGGATATAAGCATATTCTCAATTTCATTGACACATAAACTCATTAGATATTAGCCTCTTAGGTTTCAAATTATCTAGTCTATCAACTTAACCATCATATACAGATAACTTCGAAAATAGGGTGTGTTACATATAAGTTCTAAGAAATTAATTTTTCTTTTCAAAACTTAGGTTTTTACTTGATTTTGGAATTCTCCAGCTCACCAAAGTAAAGTTACTTTAAACCCTATTTAGTTGGAGTTTAAACTCATAGTTAGGATTGGATTTAGACACTGATTTTGGATTAGGGATTAAGTGAAGAAGTTTATGGAAGGATAGTTGATTATTTGTTAAGAATATAGTTAGAGAACAAGGCATTAATAATGAAAACTTCATTTTTAGGTGCTGTTGTAGAAGTTGGTATTTTTGGAAAGGTCGAGCTTTTGATGAAAAGTGTTAAGAGGAAGGCATTCTTCAACTAGGTAGATAGCTGCGGCGTTTGTAATTATTTTGATATAATTAAGCATGCTTTGTCTACAATCTTGCATTTAAACATATTTTTGATGAAGCATAAATTACTTCAAGGATTGTGATGTGAAACAATGAGTTTTGAATGTTTTGATGATAGCTATATATATACAATGTAAATATGTCTATTATGTATTTAGTTTTATGCATAGGGAACAAGCACTTTGAATGTTTTAATATCTCGAAACTTTGATATTCTTCTGTAAATTGCTTAGATGAATGGCATTGAAATTTGAAATGAAAATGATTTTGAAAAGACCCTAACTTTATCAGTCATGAGCATATCTTAGTCCTCAGCAATCTTGTACATAAATCAGTAGCACATCGTGGCTGCAATTTACCAATCTTATGTCCATCCTATTGTTGCCTTGATTGCCTTTATATTATTTACGAATCTTGCCTTATAGCATCATCGTAGGAGATACAACTCCCATTTCATCTGCTACATTCTTTGTTTGTCTTCCATGATGGTAATGACAATAAGTGTCATGATTGTAAATTGGAATTCCAATTGGTTTTTCTGGTGGACAATTTCATTATTTATGGATGTTTGTAATTTAAACTTAACCTCCACTTAGTGTGTGCCAGTTCCTTTAGGTGGGTCTTAAAATCTAGTTCCCACAAGCACAATCTTTACTAATTTGTAACAGATAGCGAAATGTTCTTAGACCGATTTGGAAAACTCCATGAATTTAGCTTCTTGTTTAATACCTGCGGTAAAATGTGCAACGAACCCTTCTATCATTGCATGTGGAGTTTGCAATCAATTTCATTTGAAATGTGTTCCTACACCATTGTTAAAATAAATATATAAATTGTCTAATTAGAGTTATAATATAATATTATTCACTAGTTAACAAACGATAAAATCTATATATCGTATCAATCCTTTTACCAGTAAAGACCGTTTTGTTGAAAATGACTTGGGAGAGTACTATTTTGTTATTTGTGAAGAAGAAAGACATCTAAAGAATTATGTCTATTATTGATTTCAAACATTTTTTAGTATATATTTATGATTTATTCCATTTATAAATAAGAATTTTAATTCTATTGAAAGAATTTTATTATATAGATTTATTTGATGCAATTGCTTTATCATCAGAGTTTGAATTTTATATTAATGTTTTTTGCTCAATACATTTTATATTAATGTTACAAGCAAGAAACTCTATGTTAATTTGATATATTTTGTACATGGGACAAATTTTACTTGTTAATGCTAATAACTGTTAATATGCCCTTGATTAATTTACCGCTATGTTCAATGCATGATTACTATTTAAAAATAGAAAAAGAAAACAACAAGTATGACGTCATATACTAGTTTGAGTTCATTTTTTAGTAACTTTTAACTAAACAATAAACAATTAATCACTAGTTTCTATTTCGTCTGATAGCATTTTTAATCGATGATGATGCTTAAATTTATCTTTTGATGGTTTTGGGTTTCCAGATCAAGTTATTATAAAATTGTCAACTTCTATAACTAACAAGTAGTATTAATAATGGAAGTTGGGAAAGTTTTAACTTTTTACTATTACACTTAAATTTTATACTCGATTTCAAACAAAATATATGTTCATTTTTTAAATAAAACAAAATTTTTGGAATAATTATCTTTTTTACTTTACAACCTTTAAAAATTGCAAAAATTAAAGAAATTAACTCATCTAAAGTATATCAATGAAGGGTAATATTGAAAAAATGTTTTAATCTTTTTTAAAAAAATAAATATTATTTTGAAACATTCTAAAATAGTAAAGTACAAATTCCATTTACATCTTCTCAATCATTGTCTTGGTTTTTATGCCATTTCATGGAATTCCCACTCCTTGGATGCCGACACATATGTTAATAATGCATCACTTACTTTGATGAATAAAATATTAATTAGGTCCATTTCAAGTGGCCACAATTTCCAATCTTCTCTCTCCCTCTTTGATAAGTGGGTGACTTCTGCTCCATCTTGACTTGCCAAGTGAGAGAGGTAGGGAAAAAGAAAAAAAAATATGGGGTTTGATCAGAAGAAAAAAGGAGAAATTTCTCTGGCGTTTGTATTGATGATAGTACTCCTGGAAACAAATACTTGTAGAGCTGCTCTTATAGTGAAGCGCAACCCCTCTTACCAGCGCAATGGCCGCCTCGACCACTACCGAATTGCAGAAGATTTGGAGTTGGAGTTGGACTTGTTGGTAAGTTCTAACTTTATCAGAATCCTCGCGGATGATGGCAAACCGGTGGATATTTACGCCACGCTGGACTCTGGACATCAAGCTCAAAAAAACTGTCCATCTGGTTCATATGAACAGTGCTCGGCCAAAGGTGGTGGTAACCCTGATTGTAAGAGCATCTACAATAGAGATTGCCACTAAAAGCAACAAGGTTAAGTCCCTATGGATAGCCGTCAATTTCAACTCAATGTCCTACCTGCTTCTGGTTCTTCCTTTTGTGTGTTATTTGCCTTCAATCCTTTTGTCCTTTTACTGTAACTTTTATGCTAGTCTACTTTTCCGGTGTGCATCCTTCCTCTCGTTATTAAATGGGTAGTGCTAAATGGGCTGAAAAATTATGATTAGAAACTAGGGCATTGCTCCTAGAAATTGTATTAGTTTACAAGTAATGCTGTCGTGTGGTCTGGCTTTTCTGTTTTTCAGATTTTGGTTCAATCAACGATTTTCAATAAATTCTCGCATATATCTTTTTCCTTTCGTTTGTTTTCTTTTTCTTTATTCTGCATGTGGGCAGAATTTAAGGAGGCCTATAAGTAGAAAAAAAAACATGCAAAAGGCGTGAGACAGCTTCATGCTCCATTTGCCCCTATGGGCCAAGAACTCCATGTCCAAGCATCCGCAAGTCCAAAGAAAAAGTTGGATTACTCAAATGAGAATTATAAAGTATAAACTAATTAGAGGTTTGCGATGGAATTGATAAATTTACCTTAAATTTCAATGATACAATAATACAATATTTTAACTGTATTACGATTGTTCAGAGGAGATGGTAGTTAGTATCAGAAAAGTCCTCAAATTCTTACATTTTGATCATGCAAATTAGGCCAAATTCAAAACATTATATACCAATAAAAGAATTGCTAATTATATATTAAAAATTTGTGTTTTATAATATTTTACAACAAAAGAATTGCCAGGGATAACTTCAATATGGTTGTTTTATCTAACTCTGAAAGCTTTTCTTGAAACATTGTTGAAACGTGGATCAATAACTTAAATAGTGAAAGATTTAATGAAATTTCCGTGAAATTGACTAAGATCATAAGAACCATAATTTTCTATTAATTTTTCCGTGCAATGGAAAACAAATTCGATATCCCATAAACCCTCCATTCAAATTCAAGAATCTAAATTCAATGTAGAGAAACATATTCGATTCCTTCCTGCTGTTTTCTATTATGCGACCTGTTTTCCATCTGTTTTCTTGAGCTATTTATGGTATAAAATCTGTGTCTTATTGTGGGAGAACTTGTGAAGATATCCCTAGTAGTTTTCATTTTTCATTATTCATTTGTTCTTATCAATTAATTTTTATCTTGGCCTTTATCTGATTCCTAAACCTCAACTAAAGATTGGAATTTTGTTTCTTTTATAAAAGAGGTATTAAGATTATCGAGCTATATGTATAATTACCATTAAATAGAAGACAATTTTCTTCATTAATTAATTATCTGATCTTGAGAGAAGACCAAGACATTACCATCTTCCTCTATAATTTTCTTCGTCCTCCAGCACTTAGCTTCCCTTTGATTTATTCTGAATATCATATGTTTCACGTCTCGCCTTTCCTTTCTGCTTTCCAGCTTTCTGCCTGCCAATACGAAACAAACCCACTTTAGCTTTTTCTTGTCCCCTAATAATTGAATATTAATTTATTCAAACTCCTGTTAATTACAAAGGGCAATCACCCAAAAAAAAAAACTGTCTTATTGTAACGAAAATTTTTTGTTGAACTATTCCGATGCAAATTTATTTTGACCTTTTGTGACGGATTTTTAAAAGAATGTTTTCAACGGAAAAATTTCATTGACAATTCGTTAAAATTTTTTTAATTTTCCAATGAAAAGTATTCCGTTAAAAATTCATCTAAAAGTTTTAGACATCAAGAAAATTAAAACTTGCTAAATTTTTTAACGAAATTTTACTTCATCTCATCCTGTCAAATTTTTCAATAAAATTTTCTTTCATCTCATCCCGAATTTGAAATTCTTAAACTAAAGATTGGAATTTTGTTTCCTTTACAAAAGAGGTATTGACATTCTCGAGTTATATGTATAATTAGGGGTAAATAGAAGATAATTTTCTTAATTAATTATCTGATCTTGGAAGAAGACCAAGACTAAGGGAAGACATTACCATCTTCCTCTATAATTTTCTTCGTCCTTCAGCACTTTTGCTTTTCACTTTGATTGTTCTATATATCATATGCTTCACGTCTTGCTTTTCCTTTTTCGCTTTCAAGATTTTTGCCCGCCAATGCGAAACAAACCCATTTTAGCTTTTCTTTTCCCTAATAATTGAATACTCATTTATTCAAAAGAAAATATAAAGAAATTCCTGTTAATTACCAAATATCAAATTAATAATTTCTATAAAGCAAGAGATTACATAAGAAAGAAATGTACAAACCACAGAGCTTAAAATACATATTTTTTATTACATGACTTTTAACTGTACAAAAAGAGATAGTACGGTTTCATGATATCCTATAATCTGATTTTATTTATTTTAAGATTTAAACTCATAATCTCATATTGAATTTTCAAGTTTTAATTATTGGCTGGGTATCTTATACTAAAATTAGCATGAAGGAAACCAAATTCTTGCTCCAAAATTATATTGATTAATTTGCTTTAACTTTTTATAATGGTGTAATGAGGACAAAACATTAGAGTTTAAAGCTAAAAGTTTATTCCCTTCTTTATTGGTGTTGGACCCAAACTACAGAAACGTAAAATGTTTCGTGACCATGGATCGTGACTCAGCACAGAATTCTTTTTTACATCAGGTTTTTTGCGTTAATTTCATTGGAAATTGAAAAATATAATTTGATGAATTATTTGTTGATTTGGATTGATATTTGTAAGCACCCCATTTTTGACTAAAATCTAAGTGAAAGTTTCAAAATAATTCAGGTTAAGTTTTCGTTGATAATTAATCCGATTTTCATTTTTAAGTCTTCTAAATTTGTTTTTAGTTGGACTTGTTTTAATTTGGACCTTGGACTTGATTTGTTAAATGAACTTAAAGTCTAATTTATTAATGGGCTGAAAGCCCAATTTGTTAATTGGCTTTAAAGCATCCATTGCTAATTGGATTTAATGGGTCATTTGCGCCTTGGGTTGACAGGGTGCAGCAACCCAAAAAAAAATTGCACAACCTCAATTTTTCATATAAGGGTAAAAGGGTAAATTACTTGGCAAGCTCATGAAATATCTTTTCAAACCAAATATTCTTGAATTTATCCATTAAAAAATCTATTATTTCAAGTCAAAGTTTATTCAAAGGATAGAGGAGCAAAGAACTTAGAGGAGCACGCATTTCTCACAAATTAAGACATGGAATCTATTAATAGATCCATGGTATCTATCGATAAATAGCCATATGAAATTAATGGAAACCAAGTTGAGAAGCATCTATCGATAGATCCGCAAAATCTATCAATAGATGGTTAAACAGGAAAAATTGAAAAGAGGCTAAGGCACAATCTATCGATAGATTCGAGGAATCTATCAATAGGTGAAGGTCAATGTCCAGAATTTTTAGAAAAGATCTATCAATAGATGCCCCCCATCTATCGATAGATCACCTTGGAAAAGCAAAAATAAAAAGGGTTGAAAATGTCATTTGTCTTAAAATAAAAAGGGAAGACTTTCTCTCTTAAACCCTTCTAAACGCTAACCTCCAAACAAACTTTTAGAGCCATTTAAAGTAGATTGGATCTTGGAAAATGCTTCAGAAGGTAAGCTTAAGCATTTTCACTTATTGATTTTCAATTTAATTGGTTAATAATTTGAATCAATTTGGTCTAGTTTTGGTGAGATTTTCTCCCTTGAGTTTGTTTGGGATTTGGAGCTAAGATTTGAGCAACCTAGCTACTAGGGTAAAGATTTAGCTCATTGTTGAAGGATTTGAGTTTATTTATGGATATGGGTTATTTTTTAAATGCTAGATAAATTTCTAAAGCTAAGAAATAATATTATTTGTATGTTGTGATGTGTTTAAGGAAAAGTTGAAGTTGCCTAACTCGTTGGTGAGCTAAAGGACTGTCGGAGGCTAAAGATTGGAGCTTGGTAGTGGAATGTGCCTTCAACTATCACTATGAGTGGGTTTTATTTAAAAAGCAGGTGATGCTTATCTCATTATTAATGTGCTGCCATGGCACCAGAATAGAAATTGTGTGTATATAATTACCTAAATGAACGAGCCTAGGCTAGAGAACAATATGTGTGTGTGTGTGTGTGTGTGGTGTATGTGTTGTGTATGTGTGTGCCCTATTGCAAGCCACTTAGTGGCAATTGTTTTAGCCTAGACTAGGAGGTGTAGTGAATGTGATGAATGTCTAAGAGTAGTTCACTCTAGACATTGAACCTCATGGAGGATTATGATCATTTGATGCCTTAGAGAATTAATTACACTTAGATCTATGTTGGGTTTGTAAATAATTGAAGCTCAAAAAATGTGGTTTATGATATGAATTGGGATAAATGTGATATTGAAAGCATGATGGCCTCATTATGGATTTGTGATCCATCCGATGATGATAATTCTAGACATGGATTTGATTTGAGATTGAGTGGAGTCCTACCCCTAAGACCATGTGTGTGCCTATAAGTGATAACTCTATTATATAGAGTTATTTAATCACATTTTGATGCAAAAATTGCTAAGTTATTGTGTTTTAAGTCAATTTTAAATAGTTTTTATGGTTTTAGTTAATTAGTTTTAAAGCATGTTAACTTAGTTTAATTCAAGTAATTCTAGTTCATTTTCATGTTGAAAGTCCTAATTTAAGCCAATACTAATTTGGTCCTTGTGTTTGTAAGTTTTCAAATGCATAAAGTGAAAAAGTGATGAACTATGCAATGGAGACTAAGTGCAGATTTTCATTGAATATGTTGTGATAATTTAGACATAACACAAGCTACAGAGACTCAATCAGTGTGATCCTTAGACTATTGGAAAGTTAAGAGGCATACCTACAACTTTCATGTTTACCATTTTACCTAGATCAGCCTTGATGTAAGAGAAACTCGCATTGCAAGATAAGGCACTATAGTAGTTCTGCACCAATGCAACACAAGGAGCAACGCTGTGGCTTTGCAAGACTCAAGGTCGCAGCTTCCAAGGGAGCAACAATGCTCCCATACAAACTCCCAAGAGGCTAGTGCCACAGTGCTCGAGGAGGAAGGCCGCGGTGCTGGTTGAAAGACAATGAAAAAATTTATGTCTAGAGCATAGCGGCACCCATGGAGTAAGGTCTCAGCGTTCTGATGTAGATTACAAAAATTTAGCCAATCAAGAATTGAGTTTTTGTAGGATTTTTGAAGGCTATAAATAGGTGATTTTCAACAGTTGAGAGAGGGGATTCAAAGAGGCAATCAACGGTAATTTTTGACAGAAAAGAAAAGACTCTTCAACGAGAGAAATGAGAAGAAATCAAAAGAATCAAGCATCAAGAATCGAAAGAGACTTTGATATTTCTTTACTCTTCATTTATTTCTTATCATTTTGCTGTAGAAATGGTCTTTTCTCTTGATTTAATTATGTTTGTTGTAAAACAATGATGAACTAATTTTGTTCTCTAAGATTATGGATTATTTTATTATATAGTTTGAATATTTGATTTTTTATTGCTTAGTATTAATGGAAATTGCATGGTTTATTCAATCTTTTATGTATTGTTTTTCATTACTTGATCAACAGTTGAAATGTCTTGGGTATCTAAATGAAACTTGACGGAGAGAGTTTAGAATAGACCATAGTTTTAAATAGCCTTTGTTCGATTTACTTCAGAGTTAGGTGATAGTTTTGTATTTAGGATAGACATATACCTAAATACCTTAGCCAACCGAATTAGAACACAAACATAATAAACTTTTCCTAATTAATTTGCATAAACATATGGGATTAATTTTGAAAAAGTATGTGTCCATGATCTTGACAGAGATGTGTACATAATATGGATTCTAGGTTATCCATGTATTCCATAATCTTAATTAAGGAGAATGATTTAATTTAGATAAAGTTTTGAAAAATACCATAATCCTAGGTTTTGAGTAAATATTTCTCTTATTGATATTTTGATTATTCTTTAATTACTTAATTAATTAATTTTAGTTTAATTAATCATTTGAAATCAAGTGCTTGGATAAGATTACTTTGTTATAAATTTAATACTTAGTAAGAATAGGTTCAAATCTCCGTGGGAAACAATACTCTACTTTCATTTGTATTACTTGTACAGCCACGTGCACTTTCATGCATTAATCCGGCCAACAAGTTTTTGGCATTGTTGTCGGTGATTTGTTTTCCTATTTATTTTGTTGATATTAAATTAAACAAAATTGTCTTAGTTCAAGTTTTTGTTTTTCTTTATTTTTTTTTAGATACCTCCACACAATGGATACTTTAACTGCTTTAACTACTTAGATAGCTACTTTGTCCAAAAGTTTGAAACTCTAGGAGTTTAGGCCTTCAAAGACATGTGAGTTTCGTAAAGAAAGGCATTCTAGTAACCATTGTTGAGAATCAGTTCAATTTATGGGAAATCTCTATTCGCAGCAAAACAACCTATATGCCAACACTTATAATTTTGGATGTTGGAATTCGAACTTTTCTTGGAGTAACAATCAGAGATCTTCATTAGCTCCAAAGTCTAATATGCTTACTAGATTTCCACCTTAAGAGAAAGCGTTTATGACTAAGATAAAGCCATCTGTGGAAGAGATGGTCATTCAATTTATGGCAAGGATTGATTCTCTCATTCATAATCAAGCAGCTTTATTGAGAAACCTTGAAACTCAAGTGGGTCAACTTGCAAGTTTTATCAATAATATGCCTCAAAGAACCTTTCCTAGTGAAACTGAAGCTAATCATAGGAGAGAAGATAAGGAATCTTACCTAGCAATCACCCTTACTAGTGGAAATGAGGTCGCAAGCAGTAACAAACAAACAGAAACTCAAGTGAAGCCTTTTGAGAAAGTAACAGTGGTTGAAAAGCCTAATAAACAAACTCAAGAGAAAGAGGCAAAGGGAAACCCACTACCACTACCCTTTTCTTAGCTGGAAATAGTGGTTAGAAAAGCTCAAGTGCAAGCTCAAGTTGATGACGTTAAGCAAAAGGAGGAAGGAATGTCTAATCTACTCAATTCAACAAAATATATATATAGAGCTTGCGTGGTCTGAGTTAAGAAGAAGGAAACCCGAGTTAATCGAGTGCTGATGGACATGCTTGAGTTTGATGCGATTCTTGGGATGGATTAGTTATCTCCCAACTATGCTAGTGTGGATTGTCACCATAAGAGGGTTAGGTTTGACTACCCTAGAGAGACACCTTTCTATATATAGGGAGATTGCAGCATGGCCTCCAAAAACATGATATTGGCCATAACTGCTAGTCACTTAATGAGACATAGATGTTGAGGATTTGTAGCTATGGTGATAGACACCTAAGTAGAGGCAGTTAGAGTGGTAAATGTGCCTATCATCAGGGAGTTCATATATGTATTCTTGGAGGAGTTACCCAGATTACCTCTAGAGTGGGAAACAAAATTTTGTATAGACTTGGTGCAGGAAACCATCTAATTTCTATACCATCATACCGAATGGCATCGACCGAGTTTAAAGAGCTCAAGGATCAGTTGGAGGATTTATTAGACAAGGGCTTCATTCGCCCTAGTGTTTCGCCATAGGGTGCATCGATATTATTTGTGAAGAAGAAATATGGTTTGATGAGGCTTTGTATCGACTACAAGTAAGTGAACAAAGTGACCATTAAGAACAAGTATCCTCTCCCACTTATCAAAATTTTTTTGATAAGTTGCAAAGGGCTAAGTGCTTCTTTAAGATTGATCTACATTCGAGGAATCACCAGTTGAGGATTAGAGGTGTAGACAAATCCTAGATTGCATTATGCACAAGGTATGGTCATTATGAGTTTTTGGTTGTGGCATTTGGATTGACCAATGCCCCTACAACTTTTATGGATTTAATGAACAAGGTATTTAGTGTTAGGAATTTAAGAATTATGGTGCTCTGGAAAGCCAGTATATTCTCATGTTTAATTTCATTTAAATTATTTGTAATGAAAGTACATTTTGATAATAAGATGAAAGGTTTGTTTCAAGTAAATATTCATTATCTAGTTATTAAGGTACCATGATTCTATTGAGATATTAAAGTACATTTGTATAAAGAGTCGTACGTAGGAGACATGTATTTTAATTGAATTGAAGAGTTATTCACAGCCATATAATAAAGCTAGCCACTTTATTGTGTTAAGGCTGTAGTGTCTAAATTACTTCCAACGAAACAAATGTGATTCACTTCAAGTGAATGATGAGTCTCAAATCATCGAAATGGTTGACTTCGAGTAATGACACTATAACATGAACTGGAATCATATGAGAATCAAATTTAAATTTAACAATTACTTAAATCTTGATCTCACACTTATGTATTTGCTTATAGTAGAATCAAAATCCAAATGGATAGTGGATTTATGTTTTTTTTCTTTAAAATATTTGATATACCATGAGCATGATCATCATAAAGTGTTAATCCAGACTCCATATGTTGGGATTATAATTGAGATGAACAATTGGGAACATATATCTAAATAGTGGAGTTCATAGCATTAACATCACTTCTAATGATTTCAAGAAGATTGGTGATTAAATTAGGCCTAGTGGATTGATGAATTAGCTACTCATCACATCTTGATACTCAAAATATTAGATCTAGAGTATTGAATCGCAAATTGGATGAAATCTGAGACTAAGGGACAAAAATGAAATAAAGAGTAAAATGGTAATTTCACTTTTTGTCATTAGATGGTTATGAAGGTTCACAATATAAGGTTTATAATTGGACAACTAATAATTAAGTATTGAATCATTTCTTGTAATAATAGTTAATCCAAGAGTGCAATGTGAACTGATTTCATGGTTAATAAGTTTGAATTATCTTAATGAGATTAAGAATAATTCTAAGTTTATTGGAGCTTGAAATATCTATGTCCAAATAGATTCCCCACTTAGCTTCGTAGAATTCAACTTGTTTAAGCTGGAATGCATGTTTTATTTGATTAATTAAATTGTATACAAAAATGACAGCTTTTATATATTTGTCTTAATTTAGACAAGAAAACATGTTTTGTCTTAATTTAGACAAGAAAACATGTTATTTCTTAATTTAGACAAGAAAACATATTTTGTTTTAATTTTTTTTTGAATAGTCATATTTTGTTTTAATCTACATAAGAAAATATGTTTTGTCTTAATTTAGGAAAGAAAACATGTTCGTCTTAATTTAGATAAGAAACTATGCTTTGTCTTAATTTAGACAAGAAAACATGTGTCTTAATTTAAGACAAGAAAAATATATTTTGTTTTAATCTAGACAAGAAAACATATTTGTCTCAATTTAGATAAGATAACATATTTTGTCTTAATTAAAGACAAGAGTTGTCTTAAATTAAGATAATACTAGGAGCATTCTTACAAAATGAATCTAAACATCCATGTTTACAAAAAGAGACTCCATGTTTGACTAGCACTCCTTCATTTATTATTAATTTTTTTAAATAAAGATGGATAATAATAAAATCAGAGTTATTATTTAGCAAAGAGTTTTATTTTATTAAGAACTCTAAATGATAATTATAGGATTAAATTATTTATTCTTTAATCTTAATTTTGATAATTATGGAGCATGTTTGGTGCATCCATAACTCTAAATGAATGGTCAAGATTGATTCAAAGGTATTTGATTTTGATTAAACTTCTGAGGCCAGAGTTTTAATAAAAAGAGAAGTGATTGGAAGCAAAAAAAAAAGGGTACGTATCTCTCTTGAGAAAGTCTCTACAACCATTTCTCTCTTCCTCTTCTTTCTAACTTTGTCACACCTCTCTTCCTCTTTCCCATTTTTAGCTGATTTCTTGAAAAAAAAATAGCCATTAATTTTTAAGAAGAAAAAAGACAAATTAGTTGCCATCTAGTAGTATAACATTCCACACTTGTCCACTCAAGGTTTAAGTTGAAAGCAACCTTGAAGAATAAGTAGTAAGTTTGTTTGGTTAAAAAATCAATTGTTGGTGTGGTATTGAATTTACTACAATTGACTAGGTGTCCGAAAATAAGAATCGTGAAATAAAAGGTATGCTTATTTTACTTTAATAGATTCTTTATTTTTTTAGGATGTGATTATATTACTTGCAATATGAATGATGTGTTTTCCGCTTGGGTAATATTATGGTTGATATTTGATGAAAAGCTTTGAGGTAAACAAATTATATATTGAGTTTGATGTCGTGCTCGACAACTTTGTTGTGCCTATAAAGCCTAGTTGGGTGACAACTTTAAAAAGGGTGAGTTGTGAATTGATACACATGTCATGGAGATATGGACATACGTAACCATGAATGTGAATAATGCTGTTGAGATGCAATCATGGCCAAGCATAATGTGACAAAATTTGCGTGTAGGATATTAGGATGATCTTCACACCTTTGAATTAAAGATGTTTGATTATGATTGTCTTATAGCTAGACATGCCTAAATGTATTTATATGTGAATTATTATGCTATGCTAGTTTTTCCCCTCATTGAGTATTAGATGACTCACCCCTTGTTGTACCATGTGCAAAGAAGCAAAGCTACGAGACTACGTGGTTGCTTTTGCTTGACAATTGGTAGGTTCTTGACTCAATGAGTCCACTCCGCTAAGGCTGAACTATGTTAGCTTCAGCTTATGCTATTGGTTTCCTAACCATGTGTACATTGGAATTTGTGTAGGCATAATGCTGTTTATATTTGTACAAGGGTTGTATAGTATGAACCTATTTGTTGGCCAGTGTATAGCCTTATGGGCATTAATTATTGTGTATGAATTATGTGCCAATGGGCAACATTTATATATTTGAATTTAAAATATTATATAAATATGTGGACTTAGAAACCCTTGGCTGTATGTGTATGATTTGGAATTCTAAGGCTTGCTTAGGTCTTGCAAGCTCAACCTGTTAGGCTCGTGTGTCAGTCACGAACCCTCGAGTTTCGATCATGACAAAAAATTTCTTTAACAAAAAAAAGGCCTATTCAAGTTTACTGTTGGAGTCTATTTATCTTCCTTTTATTCTTAATAATAAAATATCTTCTCCTTTTCTCTTATTACAATTAACTTAGTCCCTCTTGTTCAAGTTGGCCTACTGTGAGATGGAGCTCACTATTATTAGTCCTCTCACTTTAACTAGGTAATTTTTGAATGGGGATGCGACACACAGGAATCTTGCAGGTGTACTAAAAAAATGAGTTTCTACCTTTATTTAGAAGGCACTCACTTTTAAGGTTCACTTACTTTATAAGCCAATTAAAGCTAGGCCAATCCTGCAAGTGATAAAACTTAGGCAAGTTCCTTTTACCAGTGGCTAATAATATAAGGAATAAAGGTACTTCAAAAAAAATACTCAATGACATCTTTCTCAAAAAAGTATAAGACTACTTTATTGGAAGAAAAGGTAAGGTCCTTAAAAAAGTAGAGTGGAATGATGCAATTTAGTGTTTCCTAAGCTAAGCACATCTAACTGAAGTCCCAAGGTCAATGTCACATCCCATTTTGTGATGAGATATATATGGCGCATGAACCCAGACAGATATAGCCCACTAGACCCAAGCAAGCCTTTTCTTTCATTTATTCATCATAACTCAGCCCATTAATCATAATCCTCATACATAAAGCATATAATACCAAAGTCATACATGCATCCATAAGCAACTATACACAGTTATGGAACTTCTCAACATAAGCTATGCAAGTGTATTTATTCATAATAAAGTCAGAGCTAACGACTCATGCATCATACCTTAGTCATTTCTCAACACCCTAAAGTGTCCATATAAGCTCTTAAGCTACGTTTGTACATTCATCCATAATATTCATAAGTATACGCCAAGCATTGGCTACATCATGATAAACATGTTCAATATCTATAAACATAAATATAACATAAAACTGACTCATTAGCGAAACATGACCTAACTCTTTAGGCATCAAGTGGGTGGCTAGACACCCATCAAAGGAAGAGGAATGGATCATGCCTCCATGACTCGGGAGTTGAACGCTATCACTCATCTGCAAACAAAAATATTTGGAAAAAATAACGCGTGAGTCACAAAAACTCTGTGAGTCAATATGGGAAGGGGACAAGCCAAGGGGGAGAGTTTTTGCACAAATTACATCATTAATGTAAACATGAATTTTGAGATAAACATACTTCATTTCAAATTTGTTATAAAATAGAATCCTTATACAAGAGTCTCATCTTCATAGTGAAATTGACATTTCATAAACATATTGTTCAATAGAAATGAAAAACATTTATGAAAAACCTTGTAGGAAAAACAAGGAAATTGTACCTTACTTGTGGTACCAGCTCCTCATTAAGGGAAACGATACTCAACCATATAACCCAAGCTAATTGTGGTTTACTCCAATCTTCTCATAAATCTTATGAGTTGCCCATTTGCTCCAGATTCATCACAAAAAACCAATCATAACATTTAGTGATCAATGTCTAACCCATATAACTTAAGTAATCATTTTTCAATTCATATAACTTAGTGATCAATAATCCATCCATGGAACTCGAGTGACCATTCTTTCTTTATAATCCATAAACTTAACCAATGAATTGGAATCTATTCTATCTATTAACCCATTTTAGCTATTGTATACATTAGAGTTTAATTGACAACTCAATCCAACATCACAAACACAAGAAAGGTTAACAAGATGCACCACAATAACAACAGTAATATGCAATAATCATGAATGAAAGATGCCTACTAGGTCCTAGCTCACGTCTTGGCATCCCATATTTAGGCTCAAGAATGGCACATTGGCCTCACTCATGTGGAGAGTCGCCACCATTTAGTGGAATTTTTGCCTCACCATGTGTGGGGATTGCTCTACTCATATCACTGTGAGTTGGCACTATGTGTGAAATGTTACCTCACACTATGTGGAAACATTAAAAAGTTATTAGAGCATTGTAAGTGGGAATCATAGGTGAGACTCTTACCACTATCCTTGCTTACCACTATCCCTACAACCTCAACTCAATGTCCTCATCATAATATAGAATTTTGCATATTCATACATACATCATCAATATATCAAGCATATCTTTTTCTTTAGCTCGTATTCATGAACAATCTCATCTCAAAGGGTATGTGGTACTGCATCACATATTATCCTATAAAATCATGTCTCACATGTTCTAGTATTCCTCAAATGAAAACATATCATAAGCTTAAGGGTGGGAATGTCTACCTCCACCTATTGCGTCTTTCCACATTGGCCAATTATTTCTTTGTCTACATTCTTTAAAGATGTAGGTTCCAAATCCTTATTTGTTTCATATTATTAAGCTCTATATTATATACAAAATATCATCGTTTATTTTCTAGTTCTATCTTTTCCCATCATGACATAATTTATTGAGATCTATTTATTTTTACTGATTTCAAGTACCTGAATTTCTTTTGAAATTTTATCAATTATGTCAGGGGTCTCTTATACAGTTTCTACTTTATGTTTCTAACCATCTTAAATATTTGATCCTTTTATTTTTCAAGGATTTTATCTTTGGAACCGATTGGTCTCAACGCTTCTAGTGTGCCTTATCCTACAAGGATATTAATTTTAATAGGAGTATTTGCAGCTGATATATAAGATTTAGTTATTCTTTTAGGTCAGTAAATACGTCTGGTAACTGATTTACTATATTTTGCAAAAGAAATATCTTTTTAACTTCAAGTTCATATTGATTTGTGCAAGGATCAAAACTAGATAATGATAATTCATTCTAAGAAATTTTCTTTTGTAGCTGTTTATTTTTTCCTCTTAATGTTAGAATAATTATTTCATTAAAATGACAATCGACAAACTTTGCCATTAATAAATCTCCCATTGATAATTCTAAATATTTAATTACAAATGGAGATTCATATCCAACATATATTCCTAACCTCTTTTGAAGACCAATCTTTGTGCGTTGTGGTGGAGCAATTAAAATATATACCACACATCCAAAAATTCTTAGATGATAAATATTTGGTTATTGACCATAAACCAATTGTATAGGGAGAATTTATAATAACTCGTTTAGCCTAATGCATACAAATACTGCTACATTAAAAATGGCATGCCCTCAAGTAAAAATTGGGAGTTTAAAAGTTCATTAGTAATGGCCTTGCAATTAGTTGAAAGTGTTTAATAAATAATTCTGCTAGACCATTTTGTGTACAAACATAAGCAACAAGCTGTTCAATAGTTATTCCAACTAATATGCAATATTAAAAGCTTGAGATGTAAATTCACCAGCATTGTCAAGATAAATAATCTTGATTATATAACTAGGAAAATGTGCTTGCAAACGAATAGTTGCAAATGCCAAATTGTAAGCTGATAATAAGCACACATGTGATCATCTAGTCAATGCATCGATTAAAATTGTAAAAGATCTAAATAATTCACATGGTGGATGTATGAATCCACATATAACCTTGAATATTATTAAAAAATGTAGGGAATTCAATCCCAACTTTACTTGGTGATAGCTTTATAATTTATTTACCTTCAGAGCAAGCAGCACATAAAATTCATTAGATTGAAAAATCTTCTAGTTTTTCAATGAATGATCATATAAATTTTCAATCATTTTTTACATCATTATTGATCTGGGATGGTCCAACCGGTCGTGCCTATCATTAAAATCATTAGTAAACTTCTGGTTTACTGTGGGTTTCAATTATTCTAATATTTGTATAGTTTAATTCTGAGAATAGAGCGAGTAATTTTTTTTTCAACACAAACTTTCTACTTGAGTAATAAATGTAATATAAAGGTATTAAGTGTCTTGTTCATTTGTTGTCTCAACATGATATCTATTCAGACGAATATCTTTAAAACTTAATAAACTTCTTTGAGATTTAATAGAAAATAATACATCCTCTATTATAAACTTTATTCCTCAAGATAGTAAAATATTAGCTCTTTTGGAGTCTTCAATTAATCTTGTACTACCAGATATTGTATTGACGTTGGTTCTTTTCTATTGTCAAGTGAGAAAAATATTTTTTTTCTTTAAATATAGTGTGTGTTGTAGCAATGTGTGCTAGACATATACTTACATCATAGATCTTGGATCCAACAAGATGAATATTCATATTTTCTTCAATAAAATAAAATATATATAATAAAAAATTTACAAGTTAAGATGAAATAACATTAAATATATAATTAAAACACATAATAAGAATATATCATTTAAATATAATAAGAACATATTAAAACATCTTCATAATATAGTCATACTAAAATATACCAATCATTATTAAGTTCATTTTCGAATATTCTGATTACCAATTAAATGATCAATTTCCTTTTTAGGACAAGAAAATCAACAATGAATACTTCTGTTACCAATCATATAATCAATTCCTCTTTCATGATGGACAAATATCTTGATGTGCTATATCAACTTAGCCATGGTTAAAATCATCACAAGATGTTTTAGTTTTCAGTGATGCTTGATAAAATTCAAGACGTACAACAGGTACGTAACCAATGATCTTTCATGCCAGATTAACGACAATACGTTTTTTATATTTTTTTTATTCTTTCCATTTTTGTCGTTTCATTACTCATCAACTTTTGGTGAGTTGAAAGTATTCATCCACTTTTTTTGATGGGTTATTCACTTCTGGTAGGTTAGTGGGTTACAACATCCATTCACTTATGGTTGTAAAATTATCCATCCACTTCTGGTGGTAAAATTATTCTTAGATTCTGATAGTAAAATTATCCACTTATTTCTGGTGGTAAAATTATTCTTAGAATTAAAATAGTGATAATGTAAATTATTATAATGACTTCTTCCATATCCATGATCATGATTATTAAATGATGTAGCATTCACTTCAGAGAATATATAGATTCATGACCATAACCATAATTATTAAATGATGTCGCATTTACTTCAAGGAATGGACAAATTTATAATTTTTTTATTAGTAGCTTGTTTGTCACATTCACTCCAGGGAATAGACATTATGATTTTTCATTAATAGCTATACAATAGAAAATTCACTTTCCAATCAAAGGACAGAATATAATATATACTATATGATATTAAAGAGATATTAAGTCACTTACTTGATTTGTTACAACTAAAAACTAAAGACCAACTATTAAAATCCTTTTAAAGCTTGGAGACGATGAAAACAAAATAATAGTAGCACTTACCTGATTTGCTAAAACTATAAATCAAAACTGAATCATTGAAATCCTTTTGAAGCTTGAAAATAATGAAAATAAAATAATTCCAAAACTGGAGAGATCAAAGAGGATCGTGCAGATAACATGTTATGAAATAAATCTGAAAAGAAAAACTATAAGAGAAAGTATTTAAAGAGAAAGAAAGTACTTAGATGGAGTAAAAAGATCTTATTAAAAATATGTATTTACAAATGAAGTAAGAGACCTATTTATAAACCAACAACTTCTTGAATCATAGTCCTAATATAATTCTATCGAAGAATTCAAATCATATTACATTTCTTGTATCTTACCTATTTGGCTGTTTGACTTAAGTTACACTTTTTGGGTCATAACATAATGGACATTCACATATTTGTTCATAACAAATTTTTTTTTTTTATTTGAGGAATGAATGATTTGAATTTGACTATCTGAACAAGATATGTACATCTACCACTAAGTTAAAACTCATGTGTGAAAATCTAAGTTTGGACATGTACCTTGTACATTTGACAATGACAATTAGATCATGTAAAACTTTTTTTTATTAGACAAATATTTTGGGTAATTTTAAAAAAGTATCTATTTGTGAATTTTAAAATATATGTTGCAAATTTGACTAACAACTATGATCTAATTCAAAATAAAACAATGAGCAATTCATAAAAAAATTAAGTACTATTATTGAAAATTAAGAATATTTTTAATGTAAATAGAATATCATACCAAGACCCAACACTAAAATTCTTGCAGCTTAAAGTGGGGTTAATAGCCCGTTGTTTAATATACCAACGGTCACCTTTTTGAAAGATTCAAAATTAAAATCCCTCCAACAAAGAGACAAAAACCCCATTCTCCTTGCAAGAAGAAACCACTATATAATACTAATCACAAACAAGAGAGTCTCGCTCTTTAAGATTAAACCAAGAATCTCTGCAAAAAAAAAAAAAACTCTATCTCAATTCTCTTCTAGTCTCCCTATCTCTTTGTTTCTTTCCTGTCTACAATGACTGAAGCGGAAGAGAGGAAAATTCCAGTGTTTACTGTGATAAAGAACGGTGCAATTCTGAAGAACATCTTTGTCATCAACAAACCACGAGAAATGGAAGAAGGAGAAGAATACCCACATAATCAAGAAGAAACTGAAGAAAGATTGATTGTTGGTAGACACCCAGATTGCAACATCATGTTAACTCATCCTAGCATCAGCAGATTCCACCTCCAAATTCACTCCAAACCCTCTTTCCAGAAACTCTCTGTCCTCGACTTATCATCTGGTAGTAAATCCCCTCTTTTTTAACGTTTCTTTTAGTCAAATCTTTGTGAGTTTTCTTTCTTTTGTTGTTTTATTCAAGTTTCCATTGGTCTCTTGGCGTTCTTGGGTTGATTAGGTTATTGTTTATTTGGATGCAGTTCATGGGACCTGGGTTTCAGGGAAGAAGATTGACCCAGGAGTTGTGGTGGAACTGAATGAAGGTGATACTATAAAAATCGGTGGCTCAACTAGGCTTTATAAGCTGCATTGGATTCCTATGACACGTGCCTATGATATGGAAAGCCCTTACGTATCGTCACTAGATGTGCCCATGGAAGAAGAGAAAGAGGAGGAAAGTGCAGTCCAATCACATCAGGTGAGGGTTTGTGAAACTGTTTTTTATCTCTTAATTGCTTTTGGTTTTGTTGTATTTATTTATCGTTTACAATTGAAATTGAACAGAAAGATCTGTAGGATGTCAATACGTTATGCTGTAAATTTTGGTATTTGAAAACCTGTTTTTCGTATTAGTTTCTGTTGCTCCTTTTTTACTTTGGGAATCTGTATGATGAATTGAGGGAATGGGTCATTTGTAGATCTGTGGCTCTTTGATGCTTGAAGTGGTAATATGTAGGATCGAAGTGTTTTTCTTTTTTTGCCTCTGATTCTTTTGGGAACATTATAGGGGGAGAATACATTATCAACTCAAAATGAATGTATTGAGGGGAAAGATTCATTGCTGGTGGAAGGGAAAGAAGAAGAAGCATCTCAGGTGAGAGTATTATATTGCTTCTAAAGCTGTACAAGGTATAGATTGAAATGTTTTCTCCTTTTCTTTTCTGATCATTTTTGGGTTCGTACAAGAACAGAGTTGCGTGCCAGCTGAAGATGAAGAACTTCAATTAATGGATTGGATGTTGGAGGGTATAGTTTCTTTATTTTCTGATGAGAGTTCAGGAGTACTTATGAAGAAAGAGATTCCATCAGCACCTCCGATGCCTGAAAATATGAATTTTTCAATATATGATGAAGAAGAGAGCACATCAAGGAATAACCTTGAAGAGAGGGAACTTTTAGGCCTCAAAACTGAGCTTTCAAGCAATTTTTCAGGGGAATTGGATTTGGCTGTTGAGGGATATATCTCAGAGTCCCAAAATCAACAGTTAGGCAAAGCTAATGAGAGAATCCTGCTGGAGACTGTCATGGATGCGATATCTGAAGGAGAGAACTCAGAGATGTCCTTAAGAAAATCAGAGCTAAAACCTGAACACTCAGAGAATATTGATCCTTCATTTGTAGAAAAACTGGAAAACTATTCAGCCACTGAGATAGTTGAAGAATCTGAAAGCAAAAGACTAATTCGAGAGAGCCAGCAAAAGAGGGATGTTTCAAGACTTTCCAGTGAGCCTCACCTGCTAGAATCAATTAACTCAACTTTTCAAGACGATGTATCTTTGAATATCAAATCTCATCAAGTACATAAAGAAAACCAGACCCCGAAGCCTCTTTCTCCTTCGAAACCAATGGAGGAAAGAGGAAACAAGGAGAATACTGCAGCATATCAACAGTCCATCTTGATGGTGAACCTAGATTCTACATGTTCTGATGGATGCAAAGACTCTCTCTCTGGAAAGGTTGAGGATGCTGAAAACCAGAATCTATCAAGGAAAGACTATGAAAGTGACGATGCAAGAGTTTCCAGTGAGCCTTACCTGCTAGAATCAATTAATTCAACTTTTCAAGAAGATATACTTTTGAATATCAAATCTCAACAAGTATATAATAAAAACCAGACCCCCAAGCCTCTTTCTACTTCGAAACCAATGGAGGAAAGAGGAACCAAGGAGAATACTGCAGCAAATCAACAGTTGATGATGGTGAACCTAGATTCTACATGTTCTGATGGATGCAAAGATCATCTCTCTGGAAAGGTTGAGGATGCTGAGAACCAGAATGGATCAAGGAAAGACTATAAAAGGGACAACACAAATTTTTACTCTGCTGCCCTCCCAACAGAATCAGTCAAATCATCTTTGCCTATTGGTGAAGTTCTCTCTGATGTTACAGATGATAAAAGGAACCCAACCCCGCAGTCTCTATTTTCTCCTGCAGTGCTGTCTGAAGATGAGAATTTAGACAGCTCTCCCTCGAGGTTAGAGAAAAAATCCAACTTGCACAGTATTTGGTCCAGAAGAGGTAAACTTGCTTCTGTTCTTCATATTCAAACTGGAAGGAGCAAGGAAAAAGCTGTTGAAGCCACCAACAATGCAGAGAATAAATCAATTACAAAATCTCTTTTTGTTAGCTCAGAGGAGGAAGGGGAAGAAGAAATCTTTACTCCAGACAAGGAGAATTTCACCCCGAATACTCTTTTGATGAAAGCGTTGAAAAGAAAGGGCAAGCTGGAAGAAATTAAACATTCTTCAAAGGTTACTTTTAGCCCTGATCTTCAGCCAGAAGATGACATTATTGCCTCTGATGAAGAAAACCAAACACAAAAACTTATCAAAGAGCTTAAATCCGTAAGAAAGGCATCTCGAAATCATCCAAAGTTACAAGAAAGAATTGTGATCAATGGAAAAGCAGAAAGGGTGCCATTTCAATCTTTGCTGCCGGACTCTGCTTGCAAAAGTGCATCAGAAGCTTCAATCCCCAAAACTGCAGCACGAAGTAGCAATTCTAATACTTTAAACTCTAAAACAATAGATAAGCGGATTGCTCATCCATCTTTGGTGAGTTCTGATTAAATCTTATACTTGAATTTAAAAATTCATTGCTTATGGTTTGTAGTATTCTTGCCAAGGGTATGTGTAATGACTGAAATTCATTTGCAGAACGAATCTGTTGGAGCAGGAAGGGGGATTTGGACCATGGTAGCAGACACCACTTCTCTGATGGACAAGGAATCAAGGAAGTCATTACAGCTTTTACAAGGTCTCAAAGGGACTCGATTGATCATCCCAAGATCAGGTAGCTAAGTTATTAGCATAATCATTTCTTTTATCATAATGATTCATAATTTGATACTAAATTGGTGGCACACCTTTTTTTGACGAATATGCATAATATTGTTTTGAAGTCATAAGGGAGCTGGATTGTTTGAAGCGACGGGGTAGTCTATTCAGAAGAACAACGGAGGCCTCATTAGTTTTGGAATGGATTGAAGCCTGTTTGGTGAAAACAAAATGGTGGATCCACGTCCAGAGCACTCTGGAGGGAGTGGCAATAGCACCAACACCTCCTGCCACTCCTCAATCTCAATTCAGTGAAGGCAGTGTGGGGAATCTCTTTGGGACAACTTGGTCAGCCCCATTATCATCCCGGGGAAGTCTAATGGATATTGCTTCACCCACAACAGAAGATCACATCCTTGACTGTGCCCTTCTGTTTAGGAAAATGAAGAGTGATGGACAGCTCATCCTACTTAGTTCCGATATCACTCTAAAGATCAAAGCCATGGCAGAGGTAACGCTATTTATCATCCCATTTCCTTATTCTATTCTCCCTTATTAGTTTATGTTACCTTTTTGTTATCATTATTTTCAGGGTCTGATCTGCGAGACAGTGCAAGAATTCCGGGAGAGTTTGGTGAACCCCTTCTCTGAGAGGTTCATGTGGGCTGACAGCTCTCCTAGAGGACAGAGTTGGACAGTCTTAGATGATGTAGTTTTGAGGGAGAAGTATAACCGTTGCCCCCTAAAGAAGCCATCCAAGGGAGATGCCAAGGGTTTGAAACTCATTCTCCTTCACAATTCCCACTATGGTCACATCAGTTCAGTCCGCTAAAACAATCCTCCACTAGCTGCTTTGTTTTGAACCAAAGGATTATTAGAAATTGCTTAAATATACCAGGGATATTATTACAATTCTTAAAGAAATGTATCATTTTCTAAAGTATCGGGCATGTCTCCTATTTGGTCCACACGGTTTTGGAAGTTGGGGGAAGGAACTTGTTTTCATCATAAGCGGCAGAGAGATTCTTAGCCAAGGCTATCTCACCAATTGATAGTGAAAGTTGCGTCAAAAGTCATGCTCCTTGTAGGTTTTATTAAAATTATTGTGCAAAAGTTTCTATAAAAAACATGGTAAATCATGATAAGGATATTAAAAATATAACTATCAAAATAAATTTTAACTGTTTTTAACTATTTTTAGTCATAATTTGACAAAAATATCTTAAAATTATTTTAAATAAATTAAACAATTTCTAACAATTTCTCTTATTTATCCTTCAGATTACTCTTTCATTATCTAGTTCTTTCTAATTTTATCAATTTCTTTTTCAACATTCGTCTGTTGTGCTCTCAATTTTTCTCTCCAACACTTTTAAGACGTCAAGCGATGGTTTTGATGTACTTGAAGTGAGTGGCTATTTGGGGAATTTAACTGTTAGGTATTTTGGATGAAATTAAAATGATAAAAATAATCACAGATGTTTGAAATTATTTTTAATTGGATCAATTCGGGATCTAAATACTAATAAACTCAAGAATTTAAAATTTATAAACTTAGAGTTTCAAAGGAAATTTTTTTTCTATATTTAGTCGAAATAGGTGTTTTAGATAAGAAAATTTATATTTTGATTTATGAAAACATACTAAAAATATTTTAATTGATGCCAAATTGTCAAAAAAAAAAAAAAAACAATGAAGGGGTTGAGAAGATTTGAAATTTTAGTTCGTAAATAATAACATTTTAGACATTAAAGTGCAAAAAAATTTAAACATGGCATGTAACAATAATATTTTTTCAACATTGCATGTAACAACAGTTTTTTTCAATATAACGTATAACATGTTTTTGTATTTAACGTGTAATAATAATATTTTTTTTCAACATAGCGTGAAATAATTTTTTTAAATCATGACATGTAACATGTTTTTATATATAATCCGTAATAACAACATTTTTTTTAATATGATGTATAACAATATTTTTTTATATGACGTATAATATAGTTTTGTACATGAAATGTAACAATAATATTTTTTAATAAAACGTGTAACATTTTGTGCATGAGGTATAACATCATTAAGGGTAATTTTATCTAATTAAATTAAAAATAATTAAAATTATAAAAAAATTAATTTTTAAAATACCTTTTATCTTTAAGAATTATTTTTTAAAATACTCTTAAAATTATTGGGGGAAAGTTTCACGCTTTGATACAAAAACATGTCGAAGAAGGCTAACCGATGATTTTGACTCTACATCAGGTGTAGGGCGTGGAACATTAAAAGAGTAGGAGAGGGTGACCTGTCCTTGACAAAGTTCAATGTCACCCTCACTTCTCAGCTTGATGGGAAGATAATATTAAAAGCATATAAAGCTTCATAGAGTGGCCAGGAAGAGACCCAATAGTTGAAAGTTAGCACTAACTTACAACTTCCAATCCTGGCATGGGAGAGTGGAAACCATAAGATTATTAGCACTTGAGATTCCAAGCAGTATGATATAAGAACGTACCTCAAGGCAAAACATTGTAACCGCACTAAGGGATTGTAGTTATGATTAGGGCTTCAAAAATGGGGTTAGTGTTTGTAGGTTTTACAGAATTAAAGAAAAAAAAATTATAGTTCTTAACAAAACCAGAGGGCTAGGTCTAAGTGAACAAGACTTTCTTTTCATTAAAAAAGCATTTATTTAAGCAATTAAGTACATAGGGTTGCCTTACCATACAAATGCAATACAAATTAATATCCCTGAACCCCTAATCCAAGGAAGGAAGAATACAAATACCTAAAAACATTAGCCAATACTATTAGGGCTTTAGTCTTCTCCACTTTTCTGACTGTAATTACAAGACCCTGAAAGGAGAAATGCAAATGAGTTCTCTGAATCATCGAATGGGGGTCGTGGGAACTCATGAAACCCACCAAAATTACATGTATCGAAGTTCAATGGTGAGAAATAACCAGCAGGATCATCAATGCTCCCTTTAACATCCACACTACTTTGAACCCCACCTTCACTAGAAACATTTGAGGAAAAGTTGAAATTCATGCTTCCCACCTTATTTGTGGCTTGATTGCCATCTCCTCGATGATCAGATGGCCCAGCAGATCCTTTATTTTCATCCAAGGGAATTGCTGGAGTGTGACCTTGGAAAAGAGTAATATGCCCAAACAGCTTATCTTTCCTTGAAAACGTTGTGCCACAAGAACAAAGCCATTTATCCTTACCACAATGCTTCTCGTGAGTTTTGAGATCAGCAATTACCGAGAATTTTTTGGTGTTGCATCTGCTGCAAGTGTAGCTCTTGTCACAGTGGGTTCTCTTGTAATGGTTTTTGACACATAAAATGGTCTTCAGAGGCTGAAACTTTTTGTGATCCTTGTTCCGCTTGCAGCCAGCATAAGGGCAGGAATACCTCTTAATAAGAGTTGGTTCGGAGCTGGATTCTTTATTGGGTTTTGCCAATGCTGCTGGTGTTTTATACTCATCTCCATGACCTCTCATGTGCATTCGTAAATTTGCATCTCTCTTGAATCCTTTTCCACATATAGTGCAGAAGTGAGTGTGGGGCGCAAGGATCTCTTCCTTTTCTAACTGCAATATCTCATAGGTGCCAGGTAAAAGGTTTTCTCCTTCCTCAACATCTTCCTCATCTTTCAATTCATGTTCTTCAATAATATGATTCTGCTCATTTCCACTGTTACTACTAACATCAACAGAGTTTGGCTGCTCAGAGATTCTGCTTCCACCAGCACTTTGTGGCTGAACCCCACCATTTAGCCCTTGCCCAGAAGGGAAGACAACTCCACCAAACTGCCCAAACTGTCCAATAGATGGACTAGCTGCAGAAAGTGTATGCTTAACAGATGGGAGAAGACTACCAGCAGTAGATATCAACTGAACTATAATTGAAGTGAGATCAGCAGTAATTAGCTGCTGTTGCTGAGCTACAAGTTCATCTGGTCGCCCCAACACTTGGCCCCTTCGGCCAACGATTAAATGCACCAACTCCTGAAGCTGATGGATCTTCTGCTCAAGGAATGACAGATTGTTTAGCATTGCACTTGGATCCCAATCTTGGACTTTATTGGCGAGCAGCGTTTCATTAACAGGGCCATCTTGGCCAAGGACTTTAATTTGGTTATTGGGGTTACGCGGCAGTGAAGACTGAGTTTGAGAAGTTTGGTTGAATACATGGAAAGGTGGTTCAATCCTGGTGCTGTAATCTAAAATGGATGGATCTTCCCACTTCTGCTGATGCTGGGTATTGAAATTAGTAAAAGATGGGTGTTCAGGAACTTTCTTTTGTAGTTCACCAGATAGCCTCTCTTTAAGATCCATTTCCAGGTCTTCTTAGATATCAAGATCCAATACTAGTCAAAAATGGAAAACACCAATGGATTAGAAATATTCACCAAAATTCCAAAACAAATTGCTATTAGCAATTAAAAATGCCTACCAACGGAAAAACAGAAAGAATAGCCCAGCCATCTAATCATAAGAATAGATTTCAAAATAAGATAGAGAAATCATTATACCCCCAATCCAAATTTTTACAACAACAACTATCAGTAAAGACCCTATTGTTTTGACCAAAACAAAAATAAATTTTTCACCATAATAATGCACAAAAACAAGAATCTAACTTCACAGCCAAGTTTATTCACGAAATCAAGCAACCTCCTGTCATTTCCGCCATTGAAATTAATAAAAGCTGCCTTTTTCTTTTCCCATCCAAATTCACAAAAGAAACGAAAACAACTCAGAATTGCAGAAAAGTAAAAACGGGTTTCCTCAATTGAAAGTCAAATCACCTCAATCATCCCATAACTCTTCCTTAGATTGAACTGAAATCCCAAAACTCATTTGAAAGTTCCAGCAAGAGCTTAACCCTTTTAAACTTATATCAAACTAAAATCCCATCTTTCTTATTAATCCAACCCCATTTCAAAGAGGTTTTAAACATTAAACATACAAATAAATTCTCTTCTTTTCATTCAAATTAGTAACTTAAACACCCCATATATCATATCAAATTATTAGCAGCAGAAACAGTTGGAGCGAATAAATTTGAAAAGATCACACCATTCTGCTAAATACCCAGATACAAAAATCTAATCTTTAGAGCTAACAAAGCTTAAAAGTTAAAACTTTAAACTAAAGGGTGATAAATAATAATAATAATAATATCAAGAGAGACTTACTAGATTCAAGGTTGCTTCGATGCTCTTTGTTTCATGCTTCTAAAGAGATAGAAAGAAGAGGGGAAGGAAAAAAAACATGGAACAGTGAAAAACAGGCCGACCCAGTCAATTTATCAGCAAAAGGCTCGGCACGCAGGCAGAAGGAAGATGGTTACTGTGTTGCTAAGTAGGACAATAAGCAAGTCAACCCCATCAATCAAGACCGTTGATTTCTTTTTCTTGGGGCTGTCCCTTTTCGTTTCTCTTGTTTTCTGTAGAATCCATCAAATACATGGGATTGATGCAGAAATTATCAGAACCGTTGATGGGCAAATCCATCAAATCGCATCACCAGAGTAACTTTTTTCTTTATGTGGTTTTAAGAAAATAGCTTTTGGAAAAAAAGGAGGGTGGAGGCTAAAAGGAGACAAAAGACTTTGAAGAGACAAAAGACTTTGAAGAGACAAAGGGTGATGGGGGATAGGGGTGGGACCCACACAACTAAGATGATTCAGATTCTCTGCGCTCAATGATCAATGCATTCACCATTTGACTTGGTTGTTTAGTCCTATAATTATTTTTTATGCTTTTAAAAGGTGTTTTTATTGGGGATAGTCAAGCGGAGGGAAGGCTACCAGGAAACGACGCCCACCGCCCGGTCCGAGGACTTTTTTCTTCTTCTACATGTTGCTTTCTTGTCTGAAACCTTTATTTATACCTTCTTATTTATTTGATTAAAGTTACGCCCAAAAATCAAATATCAAATCCCATTTTAATAATGAAATTTCATTATGCCTATCGCTGAATTAATTATTTGATGTAATTTAAATATATTTTTAATCATTATTTATATAGAAAAAATAATTAATAAAAATTAATTTAAATGTTTGGTACAATTCATATACATTCTTAATAATCAATTATACATAAAAAAATCAGTTTGCAAATGTATCAATTTGTATAGTTTGAAGTGAGGATTAAAACTTTTGCATCTAAAATATATATTATTTTCTGTTTTCTCACTATCAAATTGGGAATCTTTATATGCATAGCGTGTATTTATATTATTTCTATTTTTTCACTTTCAAACATGAATACCTTAAATGTATAACGTGTATGTATATATATATAAGATCAATTATGGTTATTAAAAATGTATTAGAAAACAGTAAACAAAAACTACAAGATAAATCTCAATCTCAGTATGAAACACTTGATTATCGTAAAAGAAAAATTTATAATTTAACGGTATATTAAATATAAAACATAAAATGAAATCTTATTAAAACTTTGTTTGATAATTAGAAAATAACTTGTTGGCGGAAAATTTTATTGTGTAAAACGTTTTATAAAAATTTTTAATATTTTTTATTGGTTGGGTAAATTGCTGAAAATATTTTTTCATTATTTAGATCATCTTGTGGAAATATATTTCACCATCACCTATTTTCAAATTTTTTTCCATCTTCATCACTTTTTCATCATGAAATCATAAGTATCAATATTTATCAATTATGCAAGAAATCAAAAGCCTTATTTTTTATATTAAAAATATTATATATAAAGAATAAAACAACTAAAAACATATGCATAGATCAAAATTAATCATCCTACATAATAAGAGCATTCCACATAAATAATTAATCATCCTACAAATCTCTATACTAAATCATAAAAACAACTAGGAAAATATAATTAATCATCCTATAAATATTGTCCTAGTCATAAATGCATACTACATATATAATTAAACTCATCTACTCATCGTCCAACAACTCATAGTCCAACAACTCATAGTCCAACAAACATCCTTTAAACCACAAACTTTAATTGTTACTCCCACAATATATGAAATTCTTTAGCCAATCCCCTTTTTAAGTTGTTGCAGCTGACCATGAATGCCCTTACTTGCTTTCATGCTCCATTAAATAATCAAAGGCAAAGATAAAAAGTCCTCTCCAAATCCTTCCATTTTTTCATCACTTGCTCATAAAAGGGCGGCATCATCAAATTTTTTCATTACTTAATTTTTTGATGGCACGTGCAATTTCTCTCAATTTTTTCTAACATTATGTTAATGTTGGCATTTTCAAAAGTGGAACTACACAATCTTTTTTATGATATCGTGGTAGTGAAGTTTCAATTGATAAAGATGTTGCTTGTCTCCCTCAAATCTCTTCATCAACATTCTTGTCTAGGTTTACAAGCATTAGATTAGCTTCGGTGTCAAATCCATCTCAGCAAACAATTTGCCGAAGCTCCCATCTTTCCTAACAACAATGTCATTTCATTATACATGTCAATCTTCTTATTGATGAAAGGTTCATGCTTAAGATATGCCTGTTCCAATTTATGAAAATAAAGAATTAATTTTCTAACATATCTAACATACAATATGAAAAGTGAATAAAATAAAACTTGAATAAAAAAATATTTTAAGCAATATGTACAAATTGTGACTTTATCCTCATAAACTTGTATATATGCAATGATCATCTTAAGTTGTCATCTCATCTAAATCCATTATTGGCTAATATTTTAATGATAGTATTCCATGTAGTTATTAATAAAGTTTCCCATAAAAAAGTGAGCAATGTACAAATTGTTTAAATGATAATGTCATTGCACTAGTGCCACCCATGACCAATCAGATTAAGCTTCAATAACAAAACAATGAAATCAAAGAGATAAGGCACTTTTTCTCTCATCTTTTCCTTAATGATTCCTCAAGTTGTCTTATCATTTGTTTCACCAAATTGACTTGTGTATGAATAAACCTTACTTGTTATCTTGTTTTTGGTTTAAGAACTCAAAGATTGGGGAGAGTGTTAGAGAAAAGGAGAGAGAAAACAATAGAGTGGCAAAGATGTTTGGCAAAAGGGAAAGAAGGTAGATGGGATAGGGAGGAAAGGCCTTTAGGGAGTGGAAAAATGGAGGAGGACATTGTATTTGGCTTTTTTGTGAACCTAGATCGGAATGTCAACCTAAGACAACTAAATGAGTATTTTAATGAGTTTGGTGTACTTGTGGATGTATTCCTCTTACCACTAAAAGGGCTTTCGAAACCAAATATATCTTTTCTTAATATAGAGAAGCTTGAGAACTCACAAGAGCAATTTATATAGGACACAAAATAAGGCTCAATGGAAGGCACATCATGGTGATGGAAGCTGAAAAACCCAAAAGCTTAAATAAGATTAGAAGAGATAAAAAGGTAGAGGGTAGAAATAGGGATACTTTGAGAAAAGATGGAAAAACGTATAAAAAGGCATTGCTGGCAATATTATCATAAAATGTAGTAACATAGTGGAGGCAGAAGACAAGATGATAGCTAGGGGAGATTTAAAAAGGGCCACACGATTGAGAAGGAATAGGAACGGTAAGGACGAATTTGAGAAGTGGTCATAAAAGGAAATAATTGCTAAAAGTGACTAGAATGGTTTGTAGAAGTGGAATGAAGCAATTAAGAAGCCCTATTAATTGTCGATCCATACAAAGTAAATAATGTAGGAAGGGAATAATCACTAAAGTCAGAGTGGTCGAGGGATTGTTTGTGCTCATCACTTTTAGAGAGAAGATAGATACGAAAACCTTGTTGAATGAGTACTTGCATTTGTTTGAGCCTTGGTTTTTAAATTTGTCTCTATATTGTGTAGGTAGTGATGACAAGTGCTACCAAGTGTGGGTGAAAATTGAAGAAGTTTCGCTGCATATCTGGCTTGAATATAGCTTTAAAGTTATTAGAAGTTCATAGGGAAAATATATCAGATTAGATCATGATAGTTAATAAATAGAGGCTTGATCAAGCTTTGATATTGGTGGAGGTAAAATCACTAAGGAACTTTATGGCCTACACCCACTTATCAGTCAACGAAAGGTATCATTTTGTTAGAGCTTTAATCACTGATATAGTGAGAAGTGAGCCAATGATAAGATCTAGTAGAACAGAGGCCAGAATCTTGGTGGAAAACCCAGAAGATTAATGGTCAGAAGGTGACCATTCTAAAGGGTGGGAGGAGAAGAGTGAGGGACCATATTCCAAGGAAGATGATAAAAACTCTAACAAAAGTGTGAATAAGGGTTTTAAACTCTAAAGGGGTACGGCTAACAAGGGGATAAGAAGCATGAGTTGTTACTATGAGAGTAATATTGATAACGAGGAGATAGAAGACATAAGACACTTTTTAAAAGATGGTGAACCATAAAAAAAAGGGAGTTTTGAATTCAAAAAACAAAAGAATATGGAACTAGGAAGAGAAAAGTGGCAGCATGGACTGGGTCGAGTATAGAAAAAGGAGTAATAGTAGGCCTAATGATGACAAAAGCCTAGGTGATTCGTATAAGGGTAGTGCACTAGGGCTTGAGCCATTGGAAAGGAGGCATGAACTTTTACAATGAGCTCATGAGGCGATAGGAGGAAACAATAGGGCCAAAGGGCCTATGAGCTCGAAATTAAGCAAAAATTCAATTCATATTGGAAGTGTGTGGGCTAGGGATCATAGGCATAGGTTAAAGAGAAAAAAAGGAAAAAAAAAAAAAGCACATACATTAGAGGCCCAAGAAGTGGAAAGTTAAAGGCTCAAGTTAAAAGGAAAAAATAAAGGACAAGAATTTTTTGGAGAAGGGCAACTTAGAAGAGGTATGGAAAAGAGAGTTGGGGAGGACATAACAAAAGGGAAGAAAGTTAAGGTAATTCATGAATGGAGAAAAGGATTGAATAAGGTGTAAGTAATGAAAGTAAATAAACATCGAGGTTGTCTTACATAAAAGCTCTTCAAGACAACGGAAAGGAAATAGTGAGTAAAAGATTAAGAAGACTACCAATAAGGTTTTTCTAATTAAAAAAGAAGAAAGAAACAAATGGAAAAGGAAAAGGAAGTGATGAGTAAAGTGAATAGGAGAATAAGATATCCAAGTTGTGTAGAGGCATTCAACTGGATGGCAATTATGAGGGAGATTGGATAAAGAAAATGAAAAGTAAGGGAATGTCTAGAAGAGCATAGGCTTGAGAATGGTGAGAAGCAATACATAGCAAATTGGGAAGGATAATAAAGACTTTGGTAGTGAGTCAAGAGAAAAGCAACGAATAAGAAGCCATGAGAAGAAAGGTGGAACGAGAAAGGCATCGGGATCCATTCTATGAACAAGAAGAAGAATGAGAAAGGAAATTAAGGAAATCCTTAAGGTATAAAAGGGAAATTTTGGTGTCAGATGGAGATATTGGACATAAAAATGGCAACATTCTAAGGGAAGTCGAATTGACATAGGACATTAGTAACAATCAGGGATAGAATTTCAGAGTAGCAAGAAAAACATTGTCACAACCCAATTTTGGGCCATGACCGGTGCATAGGCCTAATGAGCATAGCCCACTAGACCCAAGCAAACCTTTTTATATAATCCTGTTCATCAATCCATATATCATGCATCATTATTTAAAGGCCATTCAAATGCCATTTCCATTCATCATTCTCTCAAAGTGTATCGTAATAAATCATTTACATAATGTTTTCAAAATAACATTTATCATTCGCCACCTTATGGCTACATCATTAATCAATTTAACCATCCAATGTATACAAAAGAGTTTCATATGAGTCATCAAAGTATGTGTATACATAAATGCAAAAGACACATGATTACTAGCAAAGTGACTTTAAGTATGGGTACTACTACTGAATATTACAGTATACTTACCAAGGATAGATATATGAAGTGCTCCTCAATCTATATGATCTAGCTACCTTCGGATCTAAAAATCAAAACATGAAATTTGAACATGCTGAGTATAAACTCAATGAGCAAACATAAGAAGGGAACAAGGAAGTGATATGGAAGATTTTTTTTAGAATGATTCACTTTTGTTCAAAACCATGCAATTTGTATTTTTAAACCAAATCTGATGATATGCTGTCATCAAACCATTTTAGAAACAATTAAGGGTTTCCAACTTCAACATTAAACTCATTCACAACACATTTCTTAAACATCTTTATTTCTTAGTTTAGGTACACATATGTACAAGTGTGTGTGTGTGTGTGTGTATCAGACATGCATTAAATATATTAAGTCCATTCCCAAGAGCGACCATCGATACCCCTTTAACCACCCTCTATTATCAATATGGTTTGGTGCATATAGCCACCGACCTAAACACAAGTCATATGCACTCTCACACTGAACATAACCTTTACCGTCATGTGCCCTCCCACAACAAACACACGGTTATCGATAGCATGTGCACTCCTACAATGCACACAACCATTACCGCCATATGCTTTCCCACATTGCACATATGGTTATAACCATTAGTAGTCTAGCTAAGTCATTTGGCCAGCTCATAATGTCGCAACCCAAACTCGGGGGCCATCACTAGCACAAAGGTATCGATGGGAGTGACCTTTTTAAACATGCAAGCCTAAGATGAACAAATAAAACAATTACTCAGATTAACCTCATGGGACTTATCACCACGGAACCATATATCAAACATGCATGAACATATTATATCACATAAGAATATAACATAGTAGTCTGCACACTCACATGCTCAAATTGTAGAAATAACACATATCAAAATAACCAGTATGAGCTATCCCGTGGTGAATACAAATGCAACCGTTTCTTGGCATATCTCAAATACATTTCATTTAATACAAGACAAAAGCATAGTTATATCTATAACAGTCAAACATAAATGACCAAACCAAATAGAACCAGTGAAGTATGACTCAAAACAAAAGGGTTGACGCCTATTAGATGCCATATGTTCATCTACCCAAGACTATCTGAAGTATTGGCTTCTCTCAAAGGACAGTGAGCCAAACAACTATTAATTTGCAAAACAAGTTCATCTTATATGTGTGAGTTATAAATAACTCCGTGAGCAAATACGGGGAGGGGGAGCAAGCTAAATGGGAGAGTGTTTGTCAAAGATACTTTAAAATAAATGCACATAACCCTCTCAACAATATCAAAGTTTATTTTTCAACCATAATAAATATTCAAAGAATTTAGGAACCCAATCCCAAGCAAAATTAAACATCACAAGGTGTGAGTTATATGCCAAGTATGATCATGTATAAAAAAAAAAAAACTTCAAGACCATAATCTTGAAGGATATAAACTCATTTAAAAGGATTTTCTAAAGTTTTGTTGAAAACCTATTCTTAAACCTTTGAAATAAGAATCATGGTTTGTAAAACGTTCAAGTACTTCCAAGAAAATAATTTACAAATATCGAGTTTTAAAGCTTTTACAAAAGATGTTTAGGAAAACAAAGGTTTAGTTTCAAAGAAAATGAAATAATGTTGTTATCTTTAGAAAATCCTTGAAGAAAACGAATGGATTTCAAAAATAACGTAATTGTATTACATTGAATAAATCAAGTCTATACACCAAAGTTGGGGCAGATACCCAATACAAAGATCAAGGTCGAGATGAATACAAATTCAAATGGCATTATCAAAACAAATATCAAACTCAAGCATTAAGATCGAAACTAATGTTAGATACAAAGACCGAAATCTAAACAAATATCAAATCCCATTTCCATAGAATCAAATATCTTTACAAATAGATTGTGGAATGCTAAATAGCATGGATAATCAAATCAAAGCGTGCTGTAGCACCAAGGCAGTCAGATACATGACAGTCATCGATTGTATATCAAAGGAGGTAGGATCATATCAACTACCAAACGAAACCAAATCAAAGGGGTAGGACTCTGTCAACTACCCAATCAAAGCTAAGCATTGTGCACAATGGCTAATGGCTAGTGGCTACTGTCACTAGCTACAGGTCCATAACTCAAGTAGGCTCCACTAAAACATTTTTATGCTATGTTTCCACATACCCAAATATTCATTTCCAAATGCAAAGGTGAATCCATTTACCATCCAAGATCAAAGGGTTCAAAGCAAAATGAGGTCAAAGTGTTCAAAGTCCATTTCTAAACAAAAGATGAATTTAATCATTTGCACAATAGAGTTCGACTTAAAGACTAAATCAAAACCATCAATCTCAAAGGCAAATTGCCCTGATGCTAGGGTCTATGCAAAACTAGTCATTTTCACTCTAAATTTCCAAATCATTAATCAACCAAATCATAATAGACAAATATCAAATTTTGAGGCATCAAACAATTGAAAGGCTTATTTTCTATGCTCAAAACTAAATACATAATAACATATTTACATAGTATACATAGATTTCATAAAACAAACTTGAAACTGTTGTTCACATCACAAACTTCATCAAAATACGTTTTAATGCAAGGTTATAGAATAAGCATGCTTAATTATATTAAAATTATTAAAAGCGTCGTATCTACCCACCTCTTGAAGCATGGCTTTTCCTCTTAGCACCTTTCGTCGAAAGCTCGGCTTCTTCAACAAACTCAAACTACTCCAATAGCACTTAAAAATGATGTTCAATTATCAATATTCTCAAAAACCCACAATAATTTCATAGTACAACAAATACCCATTTCTAACTCTATTTAATCTTCACTTATGCCCAATAATTTCTATAAATCCTTGATCCAAACTTCATACCTAATAAGTAAATAACTTATTTTACATATTTTTCCTCCTTGGTAAGCTTCAAACGAAGGTATCTAGCCAAATTTTCAAAACATAGAAAAATTCCTAGCTTTTAGATAAAGAAAATAAAAAATCAGCAAAACCAAGTTTAGGGAGTGAAAATCCTTACCTTTAGCACTTAGAATCCAAGGTTTGTTGATGGAGTTTGAAGTTCCTAAGAAGTGTGAAGTTTGAGAAAAAATGGGTGGAAGAACAAGGAGATATGAGAAAAATGAATGGGTATCGTGTTTTGGGCTTTGAAGCCCGTTTAAAGTTGTTTAGGCAATCTAGGATCAACTAGAAAGGGTTTATAGTCAATCCTAGACTAGAAGTTTTGCATTTCATCCATTTCTTCTTCACAAGATCAACTATAGAGGGTTTATAGTCGATCTTGGACCAGAATACTCAAGTTTCATCCTTTTCTCCTTCACAGGATAGACTATAAAAGGTTTATAGTTGATCTTGGACCAAAACGTGAGCACTTCCCTTATTTTTGCTTCACAGGGTTGACTGTTTATGCACTAAAGTCAACTTCTTATGTCCAGATTTGTGAAAATTGTTCCTTCTAAGGCTTATTTCCATTCAAATTCCCTTCCATAACCTCCATAACCTTTAGTTGGGAATTCTCAAAGATGAAATTAAGGTTCTTTGGCAAGTCTTCGAATTTCCTAAGCTCAACAAGTTAATTGTCTAATTTATCCAAGCAATAGAAAATATGAGTTTCACACATAAGCTGTAGCATACATAATAATACTTAAACAAGAATCTTTTCATATCAATATTTTTTGCATAATTCAATATTTTAGATAATGTATATGGTTACACAGCCTAACTTACAAGAAAATAACAACAACTATCATACCATTAACTACGATCATTCAAAGCTCTCAATGTATTATACACTATAATTCACATAAATCAATATAATAAACCGTATATATAGTTGATCACATTATATAGTTTTCAACTTAAGGGCATCATTCATAAATGGCTTGCTTCCATGCATTACACTTTTGAAAATTCAACAAGCATATGCCGCTACCATAAATAAGGTCTTCACCGACGAAATATTTTGTCGGTGAAAACCTATAATCTGTCAGTGAAATCATACACCAAAGGAATTGTCGATGAAAAATTTCGTTAGCTTGTTGTTTCGAAAATACCCTTTTCGATAATGTTTATTTCGTCAGTAATAGAAAATTCCATTGGAAGATTCTCCAACAGAATATTTCGTAAGAGATTTTGTTGGTAAATATCAAGATCCATTGACATTAGGATTGGTTCGTGATTCAACTATTTAGTCGACAACTTCCGTTGGTAATTATTGCTGACAGAATCCTTTTGGTCAATAATTTTGTCGATAAGCCTTTGTCAGTAAAACGTTTATATTTATCGGTAATGGGAAACAATCTATCGATAAATATGTATGGGAATCCATCAGCATGTTATATTATCCATTAGTGTTTCAGTCGATAAAGCATTTTCACTTGAAACTTTTTTTATTTTGTATTTCTTGTATTCCTTGCTCACATTTTAACATGAATATATTGAAATACTAATATTGAAATTCTTTAATATGTATTAAAACTATTTAAATTTTATTATATAATGAAAAAACTAAACGCAAATTGCATTTCAAAGTAATGAATAATGAATACAAATGTTCAAATCCATATATCCAACATATACAAAGACATAATTTAATTATAACCTAAATTTGCTATCGATTGTGCCTCATTTCAATCATCAAAAGAGGGTGTGTACAAACTTGTTTGTGGCTGTGGCTACAGCTTTTGTGATGAAAACTCGAGTGTAGGTGGAAACTTATGAAGGATCATTTCAAAGGTTGCTTGGATACTTGATATCTTGGCATCCATATTCTTCATTTAGTCCTTCATTTGCTGATAACCCTCGAGTTCAAGATAAGGAGCTTAAGCAAAATCACTAGAATTGGTCAAACCACAAGTAGACTCCGATGTCATAACCAAAGCAAATAATCTAACAGTTGGGGTCCTATTGCCAACCCCCATAGAAATGGGTCCGAGTGGTTTACGCCCCTCCTATCACTTCCCATCACATTGTTGGATCGAATTTCGGTTGAAATGATGGATCTGAACCATACTTCTATGATAAAACAAAAGCATATGATTCCTAAAAACAAAAAATTATCCAAAATATTATTTAAATTGTGAAAAAACAAATAAACATATAATACTATATAATGAACATAAAATGAGTTATTTTTATTACTTACACTCACTACCTTGAACTTGTTGTCCATAAAGTCACCGACACCTTTTTGTCACTTGTGAGTGCGTTGAAAGAGCTTAGTAAATGTCACTAGTCTTTGTAGTACCTCAGATTGCAACCACAACGATATCAACCATCACAACAAATCCATCATCCAGGCAAATCACCAATAATATTAATCACAGAACATTTATGAATAAACCCAACATATTGAAAACACATAACTTAAGTCACCAAAGCAAGCAAAAAAAAAAAAGCAAGAAAGCAAGAGAATTTGAGAGAGAATTGAGATAAAAAAGCTTTAAACTATTAGCGTCTCTATTTACTTTTGTTTTTCTCTTATTTTTTTTAACTTGGATTAATGGTTAGTTTTCTTTGGTTGATGTCTTTAGTTAATGTTATGAGTTAATTTATTTTTTTTAGGATTATGATGGAACTCAATATGTAATTTGAATACTTTATCTCTCTTTTGCTTATTTTTATGGGATATGAGTTGTTTATTCCAATTCTGTGTTTAATACTTCTAATTGTTAGATCACCAATTAAATTGATTTGGATATCTAAATATAACTTCACGAAGGGAGTTCAGATTATGCCATGGATGGAAAAACATGTTTTCAGAATCATTTAAGTGATTTAATTTGCATATGAGATAGACATATACGTATGTGTTGCATGTAACGAAGATTAGAGCACAAACTTAATGAATTTGCCTTTAGTTGAATTTTCATGGACATATAGTAAATTAATTGAGATAGATATTTTTATGAGCACCTCGACAGAGGCTTGTAAATAGCTTGGGACTCTAGGTTAGCAACTCTATTCATTAAAATAAGTTTAAAGCGAGAAAGACAATTCAAATGAAGTGTTAAGGGATATCATAATCTTAGGCTTTTAATCTATTGATTTTCTAGTGAATTCTGCTTCTCAATTATTAGTTTTAATTTGTTAGTTTAATTTAGCTTTTAAATAATCTTTTAATTTTGACTACTTGTGTCATGACCCAAACCAGGGAGCTGTGACCGGTGTACGTGCCCAGCCGTGTCAAAGTGGACATGTCGAAGTGGAGACCTACCAAATGTCAAAATTGGTATGTCGAAGGACGACCCTAGCCATGCATGGCCTAGTGGCCTATTTATCTGTATAAGGTATAGCAAACGAATAAGTCATCAAATACTCAGTGAGAGGTGTGAATAAATCAAACATATTAGTTTAGATGATCACATACACATTTGTGTGTGTGTGTGTGTGTGTGTATATTGCACTATCGTTCAGCCAAAATATGCTAACAAACATATCCAAACATTCGGGGAATATCATTCATCTTTAAAGGTATTCCATAAGTCTCACAGATCACACACATGCTCTTATGTCTCCACAAATAGTGCATGTTAAATTAGGCTTATTCGTGAAGCCATCGCAAATTTAATCTCCATAGGCACACCATAGTTTCCTAAATATCATATCAAACACAAACTTATCTCTACCTACTTAAGGTGATATCATATTACTCGTAATTCAAACCATAGTCATAGAGTGGTCCTTCCTTAACAGAATCAAATCATGCATGGTGGCCAACTAGAGGATACAAATCATGCTCAAGGCTAAAGCCTTTGGTGGAGCATCAAATCACGCGTTTATCGAAGCAATGGTCGAAGGGTTAGATCACGCTTGGAGGCAAAACATCTGACGAAGAACAGATCAAGCTCAGTGCTAAAGCAATTGACAAAGAATCAAAACCATCATTCAAAGAGATTCAACTGATTGCATTAAAGTATTGTAGGAGAGAATCACAAGCGGGACTAATACCACCGTCCCTACTTGCCACCATCCCTATAGGCACAGAATAAAGTTACAGGAAATAAGACTTCACTCAACCTTAATTCAAATCAACATATAGAATTCTCATCATCAGACAGAACACAATTCCAAAAATAAGGCCATCATATCTTTGATACCACATATGTACCGTTTACATCATAAATCACATATAACTAGCTTCAGACATTACTAAGCTCAATATAGTTCTAAATTCCCTTAACTCTCCAAGGTGTCAATTATTCATAATTATCCAAAAGATCAATCATCTTGAGTAAGCTACTCCTATACGTCATCATTCTTACTAGACCTCTTAGTCTAAGCTCAAATATATGGCACTATGTGGCTTGTACTACGGTACACAAGCACATCACGTATAACATATATACATATACATAGTTTACTAGCCTAGGCATATTCATTTAGGTATACATACACCATTCAATCACCATGGCAGCACATTAACCATTCGATAAGCATCACATACTTTTATTCAAATAATTAAACCCACTCACAATGAAAGTCGAAGGCACTTCCACAACCATGCTCAACTTTTTAGCCTTCAACCGTTTTCTAGCTCACCGACGTGCTACTAGCTTTATTTTCCCCTTAAACAAATCAAAGCAATAATTATTTCTTAACTTTCAAAAGTTTTCCAACTTTTCAAATTAGGCTTTCTTTTAACTACTTATTGTCACAAAACCTAGGTTTCAAATCTTAAGTTCAAAAGATTAAATCCTTACCTTAGATGTTGGGTTGCCCAAATACAAACCCTAAATCTCTAGCAAAGTCAAGGGGAAAATTTACACCAAAGCTGGAGTGAATATATTTCAAGGTTATAAATTGATTGAGTCGAAAATCAATCAGTAAAAACGTTTATTCTTACCTCTAGAGTGGTCTCCCAAGTTCCAGTCCACCTTAAATGAACTCTAAACCCCACTTAAGTGTTAAGTATATTTATCCTTAGTAAACCCCTTTGAGCCTAATTTCTTTTTTTTTTTGTTTAACCACATAATAATAAGCCCAACCTTAAAATAAAATTCCAATTTTGTGACCCTTACTCTTAAGCATGTATATTATTTTAGGAAATATATATTGAGCTAAATGCATATGGTAGAAAGGTGATGTTGATGTGAAAAAAGGTTCAAAATATTAAAAATCACCCCACTACTTACAATACAAAGAAAATAAGTTTATGGGTGTAAAATTGTGAAATTTAAAAAACAAAAGAGAAAAAAAAAGAAAAAGTGGAATAAAGTATTGAACAAAAGAAAAATTCAAATGTGGAAGAAAGGGTGTATGTGGAAAAGAAAAATAAAGCTTTATATATAGGTTTTAGAATAATTATGTGCTTAGGTTGATTTGAGCCATATTGCTATCCATTATCCTACCTTGACTCTAGCCATACATTACAAACTTAATAAAGACCTATTGATCCTTAACTTAGTATTAGTCTACATTAGTGGAGAGAGACATGAAAGGTAAAATTTTGGAGTTCTAGTACTAATTTTAATTTTGTGTCGGGATAAACTCATTCGGATGTCATGATATTTTTGGTAAAAGATTTCACACACACATAGAACTCCATTCGAGAATGTGTTTGCGTTGGAGTTGAACCATGAATTTGAATGATGCCTCTATTTTTTTCTTAAGTTAGAGATTGATAGACATACTTTTGAGGAAATCTGCAACACCTCGTACTTTGTTATGTTGACTAATAGAACTTATCAAATACCAATTGAGGTTAATTAGAATGTTTAAGAGTGATGAAGGGTGGAGGGAATATTCTAGAGTAAAATATTCTGCACGCGAAGCAATAGTAATTAAATAATAATATTTTTATTGAGGATGAATTAACGGTATAAAAAGTGATTTGAAAGTGAATCGGGGCATAATAAGATATTTTGGGTGCCAAGGAGACAAGTGGAAAGTTTTATAATAAAATAATATTAGAACATTAATATTTTATTCAATGTTGAAATTTTCCATGAAGAAAGAGTATATGGTCAATTTAAGTGGGGGAGAAGAAGAATGAGAAAATTTCAGAGAAAAATGATGTTAATGGGGCCCGCATGTCTTAATTAAATAAAACTAGCGTGAGTAAGTAAATATTTAAATATTACGATGATACGCGTTGAAGCATAAATTTGATATTTTATTAATACAAGTATTAAGGAAGAAAAATGGAAAGAAAGTGGAATTAAAAGATTGTGAGAGGATACAATTAAAAATGGTGAAAACCTTGGAGGGCAAAATGATAATTTTACCATTAGTTTGGTCAAAGCTTCCAAAGGTAGCTTTGACTCTTCATCCTTATCCCATGGCCGGTTCTTATCTTCACCCAATAGATATTTTCTTCTTCACTTTCATGCTCCCATGCCATTTTCATGCTTCCACGCCATTTTCACCTGGCCACTAATCATTTGAAAAGAAAAATGGCTTTGTTTTGCAAGGAAAACCGTACTCTTGGAAAGAAAATAGATGAGATCAGTTGGAAGAAAGGAGAAAGGAAAGAAAGAAAGAGAGAAAGGAAGAAAAAGCTTAGTTTTGATTATTCAAGCAAGGAAAGGTAAGGATTTTTGTTTTTAGCTTGAGCAATCTTTGAAAATGAGTTAGTGGCTAAAAGAATACACCATGACTTTTTATGTGAAAAGTAATTTGAAAGGTTATTGAACCTTGTTTTCAAATGGTTTTAAGCGAAAGACTTGGAAACCTCAATGTGATTTTTGAAAACGGTTTTGACAAACCAAGTGCGTCGAGAGTAGGTCGACTGTCACTTCGGTTAAGTGTGACCCTCGTGCATGAGTGAGCTTTTGCTAGAGAACCTTTGGGTTGCTGACGGGCGATTAGGCATGGTGAGGGCCATAACTTGTGATATTATTGGTGGCTAGGCCACCAGTGATATACATGGTTATGACTGCTTGATTCTCCGATGTCCACCAACATCGTGGAGATTGCCATGGCTATGGGAATCCAGTGGAGTAAGACTCCGGGATTATTGTTACGTGGAAATGGGTCCATGTGTTGATATTATACTTTCCTACTAGAAAGCCTTGTGATTTTTTCGACGTGTACTCTTTTGCATGGTGGAGGGTTCAAATTTTCTTTGCAGCTCCCCATGTTTAAATAAAAGCTTTCCGTGCTTACTTGAAAATCATGAGTTGGTTTATGTGGTTATACACTTTGATTTCTTTACATGCCACACATTTTGGGAGTGTGCATACCTTTATACCGTATTTCATATTTTAAGGGCAAATGATATTTTCGGTAATTGAAACTCTTTCTGTTACACTTATTTTCAGCATTGTTTTGCCAAAGAAAGCATTGAATTATGATTTTACGGTATTATTTTTACAAGGCACAAGTATCCTTATTGTGGTATGGTTTATAAGATTAACATTTTTTATTCTAGTTTTATTATTCAAATGATCTGCTTATTGCTTGTTTCCCATCTACTCCTTGCTCACTGAGCTGATGATCACTAAGTTTGTGAGACTCACCCCCTTATTTCTCTTTTGCAGATAGTGATCAGCTTAGCTTGCATTCATTAGCACTTATGGTCTATCGCAGATAGGTAAAGGCATCTCATAGCAATTCATTCCAAGTCACTCCGCTGGTAGAGGTTGAGTCATAGCACTTTGTTTATTTTATTGTAAATGGATAGTGGACTTGGTATAAGTATTAAATTGGAGACCTTAGGCCTCATTGTATATGCTTATGATTATATGTTTTAAAGCTTGAATTGATTATTATAATTATGTTTCAAGATATGATACGAAAGTACATGGTTTAAGCACTAATATGGAATGGTGATCTTATATAGTGAGCTAATGGGTATTTCTAGTAAGGCTTTTTCGGGATTTGAAGGGTTTACCCGCAAGTCTCGAACGTAGGTAACGGTCGAGGAGTGGTCGTTACAAAGTTGGTATCAGAGCCCTAGATTTAGTCGAGTCCTAAGAATTCTCATGTCAGTCAGCAGAGCTGTTAGAGTTAATGTATAGTCTTGTTTATGGTTTGTGACTGCAGCATAAGTCACAGACAAGAGGCTATATAAACTCCTATTCTTAGTAACCTACCTTTTTACTAACATTCTATAAAGGTCATAAGTGCTGTCGTTATCCGGGTTTGAGATGCCATCTGAGACACGAGCTGTTGTTGGAAAGATTTTAAAGCAAATGCTCCTAATGAAAGGTTAATGTAATAATATATCCCTTCGATTAAAGATGGAGGAAAGTGAAGCTGAACTTATAAGTCCATAGTAACTTATTTATTTGATGGAGTTATAATTTGAGCCCATGATTGTCAATGAGAAAAAAATTGGATGACATTGGATCATTATTGAGGCCAATGTAAGGAGCATGTACAATAATAGTAATAAGGGGTGCATCTTGATTGGAATGAATAGTGATTGTTGTAATTCGCTTGAAGGTTATAAATCTAAGCATTAAAGGAGGTGTAAATTGATACTCACGTGCATGGAGGTAAGTGCACCGTGTTAATTAAGTTTGCTATGCTTACATATAAATGGTGTTGGGCTTCTGAAATATTTTATATGCGAATATGTATTGAATATGTGTGCAGCAGCTTAGAGGGAACTGGTTTTGATTTCAATTAAGTGACTATGAGATCTCAAGAATTGATTTGACCTATTATGGGTTATACTTATAAGTGCATGAATTAGCTCAAGGGTGAAAATCAGTGGCTATTATAATTGAATTGGATTAAAGGACTAGTTGTGGATTTGGTAGTTTAAACTTAAATGAATTGGAAATGTCAAATCTAGTCTAAATGCCATACGGAGTTGTATATTTGAGTTTGATATACAAATTGCTTTAAAGGTCAATTTAAAAAATTTGTTTGGTTTAGTATGCAAACCATGGTGTAAATGATCAGTCTTGAATGTGATCTCCCCAAAGGTGAGGGATTTAGAAAATACCAATTTTTGGACATCCTCTAAGAGGGAGTTCTACATCATAAGTTTAGGATAACTTTGATCTTATGACAGCAAGGGCAAGATGTAATAATTGAGTAAATTATTCACTTTATAAATGTGATTGGTTAAGGATCGATGAGTAAAGTCAAGATCTTAACATTAAGCCGGGTACAATTTGATTTTTATGTATTAAGAGTTAATTGGAGACAATTGCATAAGCAAATCTACACTAAATGCTATGGTAAAGGAATATGATTGTTAGTAGTGAAATATGCCTAAACAACAATTTTGGCATACCATAAAATGGGTGAAATAGATATGTTGAAATTCATGTTTTGATAGCGTACGCATGATAGAAAGTTAATTTTGCAAATTGTAGTTTTCATGATCATGAAATATGTAAAGGTTATCAATAAGTGGGCATACACTTGGAGTTGTAATTTACGAGTTTGGAGAATTGTTTTGATAAAGTAAATTTCCAACGACTGTAGTGCCGCAGTGCTAATTGCTCAGCTCCGTAGCACTAAGAGCATCTTATGTTAGGAAGCAAGAACAAGATGTGAGTGGCATGAAGATGGATTTGCAAGCAGAGTTATGTTCAGTAGACTTGATGTTCAGCTTTATTGATTGAAGTTGTAAGATTTTGGAAAGTATTTATATAAATGAATTGAAAAGTTTCTTTATTACCTTATATAAGGGTATGAAACAAAAAAGGGAGTTAGAAAGCTCTTAAGATAAATTACCATGTGAAGTATTAAGATAAACATTACGCAGACTAAAGTCAGATCCTAAGAAATAAGGGAGAAAAGAGATTAAGCCTTGATAAAGGGTAAGGAAATAGTGAATGAAAGGTAAGATAAATGATGGGAGAAGTGTGGATGTTGTTACGATAAGTATAAGAAGCTTAAGGATAATCAATGCAAATATACTAAGTTAGTTGGTACGATCTGAATTAAGAACAAGGACACTTTGGGAGATTTGAAAATGATGTCCATTGAGATCAATGAGCTAAAATGCTATTACGCATACATTAAATTGTTAAGGTTATGAATGGCTTTAAAGATAAGCCTTGATTGTTTAAGTTCTCAATAGAATCCTATTAAAGGAAGTGTTTAAGTGTTTTAGAAATGTGTGGAAATGTGTGGGAATGTATTAGTTTGACTTATTATAGGAGGTCAAATTTGGATGACTATGAGTGGCTTTGTGAGACCTTGACCTTTATAGACTCGAAAAGGGAAGTATACGCGATATCCCTGATCAGGGGTAATTTCGTCATTTTCTTAGTAAGCCCATCAAAGTAAGTTTTAAACAATATTATGGCCTAAGTAGGCCTACGACATAAATGGATGGTGACATTAGGGTTAAAATGGAAAGGAAACCAAAATTTTGATGATTTTAACGGTAAGGGCAAAATGGTCATTTTTCACCTCGGGTTAAAATTTTAAGTTTTCATGAACCCCGAGCATGTCTAGACCATTATGGACCTTGTCTCAGTGTCAAAAGAGCAAAAAGATTGCATAAAAGATTGAAAGAAAATAAGCTAAATTATGGAGGGGTAATTTGGTAATTTTAAGAGAATGGATAAGTTTACCCTATAAATACTTTCTTCCAGCAACTTCTTCTCCCATTTTCCAGCAGCTTGTCTTCTTCTTCTTCTTCTCCCTCACGTTTCTTCAAAACCTCCATGGAAGCTTGATATGGAGCTTGCATGATTTTCTCTCTCTAGCTCTAGTTTTCATTCTTTTGAGCCCTTTTGACTAGAACTCTTATATTTTTTCACTCTCTCACTTCAAAACCCTTGATAAATCTTATTTTCAAACTTTCTCTCACTAGTTGGGCATTCTAGAAAGAGAAAGAGAGAATTACCCCATTGATTTGGAAGCTATTGGAAGATAATTCGATTACAAAGGAACCCTAGGGTGAGTGATGAACTAAGCTTGATTTTTACCTGTAGAAAATGGCCAGTAATTGGGATTTATGAGCTGTTTTATTGTTGAGTATGTTCATTACTTTTTAGTGATTAAGATAGTGAACATAAATAGCCATTTAATGTGGCAATTGAAAGCTAGCTAAAAGATAGCTTTTAGGGTTCATAGTGTGTGAATTGACCTATTGCTTATGCTAATGTGATCCTAGGTTCTAAGGAAGCCCCATCATCCCATTTGGACAATTAGGGGAATTGGAGTCATCTAAAGGCTCTACAATCAATCAGTGAGTGGACTGCCTATCAAAATTATTTTGGGAATGTGACTGTTTTGTACAAAGTGTTTGAATGATTTTATAAAACTTTTCTAAAAAATGAATGCCTTGGGAACAAGCTCTTGAGAAATGGTTTATGTTATGACATGTGGTTATTATGGATTTCTATGCGGCTGCATTATGTTGATATACATATATGTTTGAATATAGTGTTGTGTAATTATATTGACTCGGTTATGTGCGAGTAGGGAGTACGCATAAGCCGAGGATGACCTGGTTATGTGCGAATAGGGAGTTTGCATAACTCGGTGATGACCAAGCCATGTACGAGTAGGGAGTGCGCATGAGCTGGTGATGATGATGATGGGATGGTGTACATGATGATGATGGGTATACATATACATATATACATATGTTAATATATGTGTTATAGGAAATTAATGAGTAATGGTATATGGTTGTAATGCATGTGAAACTTGACATGTTAAACTGTGAAAGATTGTTATGCGTTTCATGTTGGGTTGGACATTTCAACAGGGTAGTTTTTTCTGGGAGAAAGGGAAATTTTACATTAGTGCCTTGTATCTCACTGCAGTGAGAAACTCTCAAGTTTGAGAACCTTCACTAGAACTGGTTTTTGCTGCAGCGAGAATGAATTTTGCTACAGCAAGATAGTCACTATAGCTTCTCGTTGCAGCGAAAAGGAATCTCGCTGTAACGAGAAACTATTTGTTTCATCAGCTGAATTTTGCTGCAACGAGAAAAAATCTCGCTGCAGTGAGAAACCTTTTGTTTCTGGGTTACAATTTTGCTGCAGCGAGATTGAATCTCGCTGCAGCGAAAAACTTTATGTTTTTGTCTCCTATCTTGTCCAATTGCTGCCCTATTTTTCACTTTTTTGCTACCATATCGGAGCATGGACTTCCGACATTAAGGATTAAATGAGTTAAGTTTAAAATGAAGAGGTTTAGTGAGAAACCCTCGGTCAGTTGAGAAACCCTCATTCGGCTAATAACTAAATCCCAACGTCGCTGCAACGAAAATTCATTCTCTGTGCAGCTACGCTGCAGCGAGAATGCCTTTTCGCTGTAGCAAAGATTCGTTGTCGTATTTGACTTGCTTGCGTATCATTGAAGCTTTCATTCTTCAAATGTTTCGTTATGTATGGGTTCATGATTTTCAAATGATCAATCCTTAAGGGCTTGATGAGAGGTTTTTAATATGAATGGAACTAAATTACATTGTTTTGAAACAAGTGCATCATGATTTTAAATTGTCCCTTGTTGTTGCTTGTTCCCGTCCTTGTTCACTCACTGGGTTTATACTCACCGTTTTCAACTTCATGTTTTCAGATCACGAGGCAGCCGGTAATTAGGACGAGGTGTCCTTGTAGACTTGTATCCATCTTTTGATAAGTGTCTTGGCATTCAGTAGCTGTACATTCGTCCGAGTTCCTTCGTTGGAAGTCGAGTATTATTTTGTTGTGTATAGACGAACCTAATGTAAATTGTTAAGATACATGTTGTAGACAATGTATATACACTTTTTTGGTATGCCAGTATGAGATGGCGATGTGTAGTATTATTTTGATTCTAAGTTATGAAATGTGACTTAGCAGTTTATGATGAAATGATAAACATGTCAGATTAATAGGCTTGCTTGGGCTTAGTGGATTACGTCCATTGGGCCCAAGCACCGGTCATGGCCCGAAATTTGAGTCGTGACAGGCTCGTGAGCAACCAAACAATGCACAGGTAAATGTGCAAATGAGCTATGATTAGTTGATAAGGGTAGAATTTTAGCAATGAAATTGTGTTCACTGCTTTAGGCATTGAACTGTAAGGTATGGACTTGTATCCACCTTGTGAACACCCTGATGAGATAAATTTAAGAGATTTCTCATAGTGTGAAAACATTAAAGCCCAAGGAGCAAATTACTATATTGTCACGTTGGGGCTCATGACTGATATGTCACATAAGTATAAAGATAAATTACAAAAATGAGGATGTCTAGAAATGTTGGTTTAAGGCAATGATTATCTTGCCATTAAGTAGACTCGATGAGGTTTGACATTTGCAATAACTTTGAGGTGACATATGACTAATAAGTTGGTTATGACTCGAGAATTATAAAGATTGGTAAGTCCATGAGGATGCATGCAAGAATATCGTTAATTATTGAAATGCATTGTGGTATAAGTTGAAATTACTTAGAGAGCACTCGATCATGAAAATATTGAAGATTATTTTCAAGAATATAATACTATCGGTTATTGGATTTCAATCATCTGCAATGTTGAATATATATGAGGTGGATAAAACGTTTTGATCCTTATGTATTATGAAATGCCTGAATGGGATTTGTATGGAAGTATGTAAAACAAAATAGGGATTGATTGATGATTTAGACCCATAGTTAATGGTGGAATAAATGCTTGAATATTGAAAGGTTTGATAAAAGGTCAAGGTAGAGGAATTGTGAATGGTTATATAAATATGCATGATTGATAATTTAAGGTTGAATCGATTGCGGTGCAACAAGAATTGATAACATGTTTGAATCCTCTTTATAAGATGAAGAATAGTATTGATGTGATTCAAGAAGTGTAGTACACATAATTGTATATGCTATGGCATTGTCGAGTTTTTTTATAAAGATTGGAAGATGATATAAAGTATAAACCAAGATACTATGTTAAGAATGCCAGACGAAAGTGATGTGGCAAAATTTTAGAACTTTGACTATTCACGTTACGTTGATTAAAATTCGAGGAAGGATTCATTTTAAGTGGGGGAAACTGTAACACCCCGTACTTTGCTGTGTTGACTAATAGAACTTATCAGATACAAATTAAGGTTAATTAGAGTGTTTAAGAGTGATGAAGGGTGGAGGGAATATTCTAGAGTAAAATATTTCGCACGCGAAGCAATAGTAATTAAATAATAATATTTTTATTGAGGATGAATTAACGATATAAAAAGTGATTCAGAAGTGAATCGGGGCATAATAAGACATTTTAGGTGCCAAGGAGACAAATGAAAAATTTTGGAATAACATAATATTAAAATATTAATATTTTATTCAGTGTTGAAATTTTCTATGAAGAAGGAGTATATGGTCAATCTAAGTGGGGGAAAAGAAGAACGAGGAAATTTCGGAGAAAAATGACGTTAATGAGGCCCGCGTGTCTTAATTAAATAAAGCTAGCTTGAGTAAGTAAATATTTAAATATTACAGTGATGCCGCGTTGAAGCATAAACTTGATATTTTATTGATAAAAGTATTAAGGAAGAAAAATGAAAAGAAAGTGAAATTAAAAGATTGTGGGAGGATACAATTAAAAAGGGTGAAAACCTTAGAGGATAAAATGGTAATTTTACCATTAGTTTGGTGAAAGCTTTCAAAGGAAGCTTTGAATCTTCATCCCTATCCCATGGCCAGTTCTTATCTTCACCCAACAGATATTTTCTTCTTCACCTTCATGCGCCCACGCCATTTTTATGCTTTTATGCCATTTTCACCTTGCCACAATGCATTTGAAAAGAAAAATGGCTTTGTTTTGCAAGGAAAATCGTACTCTTGGAAAGAAAATAGATTATATCAGTTGGAAAAAAAGAGAAAGAAAAGAAAGAAAGAGAGAGAAAGGAAGAAAAAGCTTGGTTTTGGTGATTCAAGCAAGGAAAGGTAAAGATTCTTGTTTTTAGCTTGAGCAATCTTTGAAAATGAGTTAGTGACTAAGAGAATACACCATGACTTTTTATGTGAAAAGAATTTTGAAAGGTTATTGAACCTTGTTTTCAAATGGTTTTAAGCGAAAGACTTGGAAACCTCAATGTGATTTTTGAAAATGGTTTTGACAAACCAAGTGCATCGAGAGTAGGCTGACTGTCACTTCGGTTAAGTGTGATTCTCGTGCATGAGTGAGCTCTAGCTAAAGAACCTTTGGGTCACCGATGGGCGGTTAGGTGTGGCGGGTGCCACGACCTATGCTATTATACGTGGCTAGGCCACCAGTGATATAGGCGTTTGCGACCTCTTGATTCTCCGATGTCGACCAACATCGTGGAGACTGCCATGGCTTTGGGAATCTGGTGGAGTAAGACTCCCAGATTATTATTACGTGGAAGTGAGTCCACGTGCTGATATTATACTTTCCTACTTTAGAGCCTTGTGATTTTTTCGACGTGTACTCTTTCGCATGGTGGAGGGTTCAGATTTTCTCTGCAACTCCCCTTGTTTAAATAAAAGCTTTCCATGCTTACTTGACAATCATGAGTTGGTTTATGTGGTTATACACTTTGATTTCTTTACATGCCACACATTTTGGGAGCGTTCATACCTTTATACCGTATCTCATATTTTGAGGGCAAATGATATTTTGGGTAATTGAAACTCTTTTATTTTATGCACTGTTTTGCCAAAGAAAGCATTGTATTATGATTTTACGATATTATTTTTACAAGGCACAAGTATCCTTCTTATGGTTTGGTTTATAAGATTAGCATTTTGTATTATGGTTTTATTATTCAAATGATCTGCTTATTGCTTGTTTCCTATCTACTCCCTACTCAAAAAGCCGATGATCACTGAGTCTGTAAGACTCACCCCCTCCTTTTAGAGATAGTGATCAGCCTAGCTTGCAATCATCGGCACTTATAGTCCATCGTAGATAAGTAAAGGCATCTTATAGCAATTCATTCCAAGTCACTCCACTGCTAAAGGTCGAGTTGTAGCACTTTGTTTATTTAATTGTAAATGGATAGTGGCCTTAGTATAAGTATTAAATTGGAGACTTTAGGCCTCATTGTATATGCTTATGATTATCTGTTTTAAAGCTTGAATTGATTATTATAATTATATTTCAAGATATGATACGAAAGTATATGGTTTAAGCACTAATATGGAATGGTGATCTTATATAGTGAGCTAATGGGTATTTCTAGTAAGGCTTGTTCGAGATTTGGCAGGTTTCCCGCAACTCTCGAACGCTTGTAACGGCCGAGGAGTGGTCGTTACAAAATTATGAGAGATCATTGATTTGGTGCACTTTATCTTTTGTATTAGAATTATTTATTTTGATTTTATCATTTAAATTATTTTTCGTAAGTTAGTTTCTTTTCTACATTTTGCTTAAGGACTAATAAAATCTTAAGTTTGAGGTGCGATAAATCTATGATATAGAGTTATTTGGACTTAATTTTGATAGAAATTTAGCTTAATTCTTTTAGTAATGCATAAAAATTAATTGAGTTTTATTTAATTATTTTTAGTTAGTTAATTAGGTGAGTCAATCTAATCTTAGTTAATTTTGTGCTTAAATTGATGTTAATGTGCCTGAGATATGCTATTATTGATTAATTTGCTGATTTTGTAGGTGTGCAACTAAAGGGTGAAAAGTTGTCAAGTTAAATGTTCATGAAATGTAGACCTTCACTGCACATGTCTCGGTATTTTGAATATAACTCTCTCTACAAAACTCCAAATGAGGTGATTTTTAGACTATTGGAAAGATAGAGAAAAATAATACAACTTTCATGTTTACCACTTTTTCCAATTCAATTTGCAAGGTAGTCAAAAATCTTGTCAAAGTTGAAGTATTGTAGCAATTCAAATGATGCCACGGCCTTGGAGGAGGTATGCCACAGTGCCCTGACTTAGAAATCATGTTTTTAAGCTATTTAAATGGTCGAGGCTGTGGCCTTGGTGAAGGTAAGCCATGGCTTACCTAGTCTGGTGAAAAATCCTTGTTAGATCTAACTTTTTTTTTGACTCAAACTCGCACCCTATTTATGAAACCTGTTGGAGGACTTTTAGAGGCACAAAACACTAGATTTAGAGTTGAGATTTAGCCACAAAAATCATTGAAAAAAAGTATCATTGAAGTGCAAAAGAAATTGAAGGATTCAAGAAGATTTGAAGATCAAGATTTCAACTCTTAGAGTTTCTTTATTCTTTTTGTTATTCTTTTATTTTCTTAGTTTGATTTCAATGTTTAAACTTTATTTGATGATGATTTGTGACATTATGGGGAACTAATTTAGCTATCTAAGATTATGATTGAACTCAATACGTAGTTTGAATTATTTAACTCCCTTTTGCTTATGTTTAATGGTTTTTAAGTTGTTTATTCTATTCTGTTTTTAAGACTTCTAATTACCTAATCACTAATTATATTGATTTGAAAACCTAAGTTTGTCACATCCCATTTTCTAGAGGGATCGTGACTGGCACATAGACCTGAATGAGCATAACTCACTAGGCTTAAGCATGCCTCTTACCATAACCTCACTAAACATTCATCATTTCATGCATAAACATTTTATAACATTCATTTACATGCAAAATCATCATGCATGCATTCATAATACTCATTATACAATTAAAGAACTTCTCAACTTAATTGTATAAGCTTAAACATTTGGTTTGCATTTACATTTACATATACATATACATATACATATACATATATATATGTATATATATATATATATATATATATATGAAAAAGTGCCATTGTCATAACGCACATTAACATTAGCTATCAGAAACACCCTCGAGTGTCCATGTAGGCTCTCGAGCCATCATCATAATCTCATACATAACATTATCAATATAACATGCCCAACCTTGGCAACATTAACATAAATATGTTCATATTTTATAAACACAAACATAAAGTAAAAGATCAACTCATCAGCGGAACGTGACTAACCTTTTAGGCATCAAGTGGCTGCTAGACACCTATCAAAGAATGAAGATCAGACACTGATATCCGTGACATTGGCTGCTATTAGATGCTATCACTGATCTATAACAAAATAAATGGGGAAAATAACATATAAGTCATAAAGACTCCGTTAGTGGATACGTGAAGGGGACAAGCCAAGGGATAAGAGTATTTTGTAAACATGCACTTATAATCTCATGACATTCACAAACAATTTCATCATGGAATTTATAAAACATGTTATTGAACACATTCAAATAGCATTCGTTTGAAAACATGTTAATATAAACCTTTAGGAATCCTTTACCTTTGAAATTCTCATCGAATTCAATCAAACAACCTACTCTGCATGAAATCAATCGATACATTCAAGCATTTATTGATACATTTCATACAAAAAGCCTCTTGAAGCATTCTGTTTAGAATATATTGATACCTAACCCATATGTATCAATACTTTAAGCCCAAAACCTAAACTTTGAGGCAAAATCCCCCATTTTTACCATCTTTTGAGTTCCCTTACCTCTTGGGACTTTCTTTAATGATCAATCTTCTTCACTAAGCACATTCTCATGCCATCATAGAATATAAATCACGAACAATGCTCAAACAACATTAGTATGCAACATACCATACAAATAATAATTATGATCATGACATTAATATTAAACTCATTCTTTGTAATGGCATATCCCCCATCACCTTGGGCTGGCAACGTACATTTCCATTGCCTTTGGGCGTTTATGATGCATCATAAAAGTGAAGTTGTCACTTGCACCCTGTGAGAGTGGAATCAATCACACTCATATAGTTCTCATACTCGTAGCATTAGGTATGTGGAATGTCCTTCACATATAAGCTTGCTCATCTCATAAGGTATATGGAAAATGCATCATATACATAATCTCATGGCATATATCATGCTTTCTCAATCATCTCATGTAGTATATGGAATATACATCATATACATAATCTCATGACATTTATCATGCATACTTAATCACCTCATATGATATATGGAATTTTACATCATATACATAATCTTATATTATACATCATGCATACTTAATCGTATGGCATTCATCATACTGAATATGCAAATTATAGCATCTATAAATAAACATACAATATCTCGTACCCACACTAGTCCAAAGACTGGAGTAAACGAGTAGACTTCAAACATAAGGTGCTTGTCCCCTCTTGTTGAAAACTAATACATAGTAGATTATTTACATACATAGTAGATTCATAAACAATTTGAAAACCATTGCATCAATCATATCACAATCACTAAGAATTTATTTTCTTACAAAACCATTTTTAATTCTTGAAACTCAAATCCTTTTATAAACCATTTTAAAGATATCATTTCAACATACATAAATAATCTTTTTCATAGAAATCATGTTAGCTTTGCATATCAAAATAATTTGAAAATGGTGTATCCACTCACCTAGTTGGAGATTTAATTCCTAGCTCTAATCACAACTCCATTTCGGTGAAATCCGTGGAGTTTTCAAATGTTCCTATCATACAACAATCATCATGATCATTTCTTAGAATAAAAATCTTGTAATAATCATTCTAGGTACTTTCAAAGCAACTCACTTTTAGCTAAACTAATTTTTTAACTAAAACCCATGCTTCGAAACCCATAAATCTTTCATCCTTACCTTGAGTGAGCTTAGATGCCTAAGAAAATCACAAAACCTTTAAGCTTTAATCACAAAACCCATGCTCTGGGCAATAAAACAACTATTTATGTTTTGGAAATCTAAGACCAAAAGATTTAAAAGCTAAAAGTGTCATTTTTTTTCATAAAAGCCTAAAACTAAGCTTTAGAATAATAAAATTGGAGTTTTAGGTTAAAATGAGTTGGAAGAGCTTAAGAGTTGGGTTTTACTTTGCAAATGCAGCAAAGGATTCCCAACCTTTGAAAAATGGGGTATATTTATAAGCTAAGGTGCAAAAAAACATTTTTATCCCTTTTATTTTTTTTTAAAATCAATAAAATGTATCGATACATTTGGTTTTAGAGAAAATGTACAGATACATTATGAGCAAGTATCGATACATGTTCATCAAAAAACTTTTCCAAGCTAAATGTATCAATATATCATGAACATATATTGATACATTTGAGATAGAATGCAGTTTTTAAGACAGATTGCCTATAAAACCTGCATAACTTATTTACCTTAAATATCATTTAAGTAAATGTCCTCTTTACTTTTTACTCTTTATTTGCTTAAGATATTTGATGTAAATAGGCAAACAACCCCCCATTTAGATTCAATAAAAATATAAAAAAAAATCAAAATCCAAAACAATCAAAATCTAAATTTTAGTTTCAAGAACGAAACCAAAAAAGTTCGTCTGAAATTAAATCTATGGCTCTCATTTACCATAGCAAATGTACACTAAAATTTAGGGAAAAATCATTTTTGGTCATCTAAAAATCAAGGGAATCATTACTGCCATTTTTTATTTCTAAAAGATTGTTCTATAAAAATCACATATTTTCTATTTCAAAAGTGACAGACAACAAAAAGTGTCAATGAATTCTTTTGAAGGTTAAAATTAAGTTTGATGTTCAAAATATGTAATCTACATGCTCACCTAAGGATTTCCTAACTTATCCTATTACTTAAGGTGGGATTTCACAAGGTTAAACCTTGATGAGGGAGATTTAGATAGACTTTGAATAGAATAGCATATGATCAAATGCACTTAGTTGATTAGGTCGTTTGATTTGCATATAAGGTATATACACACCTATAAGCCATACGGAGCCAAGATTAAAGCACGAGCTTAATGAATCTTTCTTCAATTTAATTTGTATAGACATACAGTAAGTTAATTGGGAAAGATATTTTTATGAGAACCTCGATAGAATTTTGTTAATAATTTAGAACTCTAGGTTAACAACTTAATCTATTAAACTAAGTTAAGAGAAAAAGGTAATATTTAGATGAAGTATTGAGGGATATCATAATCTTAGATAACAAAATTAGTTCCCCACAATGTCACCAATCATCATCAAATAAAGTTTAAACATTGAAACCAAGCAAGGAAAATAAAAGAATAATAGAAAGAACAAAGAAACTCCAAGAGTTGAAATCTTGATCTCCAAATCTTCTTGGATCCTTCAATTTTTTCTTCTCTCTAATGATACCTTTTTTCAATCATTTATGTGGCTAAATCTCATTCTATATCTGGTGTTTCGTGCCCCCAAAAGTCCTCCAAAAGGTTGCATAAATAGGGTGCAAGTTCACATTAAGAAAATAGTTTGATCTAATTAGGATTTCTTCACCAGACTAGGTAAGCCGTGGCCTACCTTTACTAAGGCCATAGCTTCGACGATTTAAATAGCCAAAAAATGTGATTTTTAAGTGGGGGCACCACAGCTTACCTCTTCTGAGGTCGCGACCTCGTTTAGACTATTGTAGTGCTTCAACTTCGACAAGATTTTTGACCACCTTTTAGATTGAACTGAGAAAGGTGGTAAACATGAAAGTTGTGTCTTTTTTCTCTTATCTTTCCAATGGTCCAAGAATCACCTCAATTGGAGTTCTGTAGAGAGAGTTATGATCAAAATACTGAGACATATGCAATGAAGGTCTGCATCTCATCAACATTTAACTTAACAACTTTTCACCCTTTTAATTGCACATCTACAAAATTAGCAAATTAATCAATAACAACATATCTTAGACACATTAACACCAATTTAAGTATAAAATTAACTAAGATTAGATTGACTCATCTAATTAGCTAACTAAAAATAATTAAATAAAACTTAATTAATTTCTATGCATTACTATAAGAACTAAGCTAAATTTCTATCTAAATTTAGCCTAAATAACTCTATATCATAGAGTTATCACCTACAACATAGTCACTAACATTACACACAAGCTCAAATGGAAGTGTCCAATCAGGAACTATAATGATGGGTACAGATACTAATATTTTTTTCAATTTTACAAATGTTGTATGACATGCATCATCAAATTTAAAGGGACCATCTTTTTCCAATAAATTACACAAAGGTTTGGAAATTTTAGTGAAGTCCTTAATAAATCTCCTGTAAAAACCTACATGACTGAGAAAAGTTCAAATACCTTTTACCAAATAAGACAGTGGAAGTTTCTTGATTGTTTCTATCTTGGCTTTGTTTATCTTCATTATTTTGCTCGAAACTTTACAATTGAGGACAATGCCTTCTTGCACCATGAAGTGGCATTTCTCCCAATTCAGCACTAAGTTCATCTCTTCATACCTTGTTAAAACCCTATCAATATTCAACAAACACTTGTCAAAACTGTTACTAAACATAGATAAATCATCCATTAATACCTTCAAAATCTATTCCACCATATCAAAGAAGATAGTCATCATGCATCTTTGAAAAGTGGATGGAGTGTTGCACAGTCCAAATGGCATTCTTATGAAAGCGAAAGTACCATAAAAACATGTTAAAGGTAGTCTTTTCTTGATCCTCTAGCTATTTCAATCTGATTGTATCCCTGAATACCCATCCAAGAAATAATAGAATTCCTTACCAACCAACCTATCCAACATCTGATCAATAAACGATAAAGGACAATGATATTTCCTTATAGCCTCGTTAAGCTTCCGGTAGTCCATGTACACTCTCCATCTAGTCACTATCCTTTGGGGGATGAGTTCATTGTTCTCATTTTCTACCATAATCATCCCACCTTTCTTTAGAACACATTGCACCGGACTAATCCATGCATTGTCTAATATAAGATAGATGATGCCAACATCTAACCATTTGATGATTTCTTTCTTCACCACCTTCTTCATGATTAGATTGAGTCTTTTCTAATGCTGATGGTGTCTTTGTGGTTATCCTTCAACAAAATCTTATGCATACATATCGAAGGACTAATCCCCTTTATGTTTGCAATTGTTCATCCTAATGCTTTCTTGTGCTGTTTTAGAACTCTCAAAACCTTATCTTCCTACATGTTAGTAAAAGTAAAAGAAATAATCATAAAAAGAGTAAAGGAGTTACCAAGATATGCATACCCCAAGTGATTTGGCAAAGGTTTAACCTCCAACTTAGGTGGTTCTTCAATAGATGGCTTCACTAGTAAAGATAAAGAAGATGAGAAATCCAACGTCTCAAATTGTGTCTTCATGACAAAAGATGGGGCATCCAATAAATTCACACAGTCAATGACATCTTCATCATGTTTCTATGAATCAGTTACTAAGGAAACTTCAAAAGGGTCATTAAGGAAGTTTTCCTTAAACACTTCACTTGTGATTGTATCAACTACACTTACTATGAAACACTCGTCATAATAATTACGAAACTTTAAAGCTTTAAAAATATTGAAAGTTACATCTTGATCTTGCACTCTCACGGTATGTTCTCCTTTCTCCACATTAATGAGTGCTCTAGCAGTACGTGTGAAAGGTCTCCTTAGGATAATTGGGATTTCTCTATCCTCCTCCATATCGAGACTAATGAAATTGATCGAAAAGATAAACTTGTCAACTTTCATTAAAACATCTTTGACAATACCTCTTGGATATATGAGGGTTCAGTCAGTAAGTTGTAGAATTACAATGGTGGGCTTAATTTCCCCTAAAACTAGCTTCTTATGAATTGACAATGGCATCAAGTTAATACTTGCTCCTAAGTTACTCAAAGCCATTGTGAAAAATAACGCACTAATAGTGCATGGAATGGTAAAGCTAATAGGATCCTTAAGTTTTGGAAGAAGCTTGTTCTGAATGATTGCACTGCACTCCTTAGTGAATGCCACTATCTTATACTCACTCAATCTTTTTTTCTTGGTTAAATTGTCTTTCAAAAACTTCACATAAGTAAGCATTTATTTTGAAGCTTCTGCAAAAGGTATATTGATATAGAGTTTCTTAGATACCTCTAAAAACTTCTAAAATTGACTATCAAGCTTTTGTTTCTGAAGAAAGGATGGTGGTGGTGGAGTAGACTTTGCCTCATTCTCCTGACTCTGCTTGTCCATATTCACTATCACTGTCTCATTTGCCACTGACTTACCTTTCTGTTTAGCTTGCTTAAGAGTGCTTTCAACCTCTTTTCCGCTCCTCAAAGTAATGGCCTTGATATGTTCCTTACTTTCCCTCTTAGGTTTAGTTTCTATGTCGCTCTATAAGGTCCCTTGAGCTCTATTGTTGATGGTGTTGGCAAGTTGACCAACTTGAGTCTTAAGGTTTCTCAGCGAGGTTGCCTGACTATGAATGAGGGAATCGGTCTTGGCCATGTACTACATTAGTAACTTCTCCATAGATGGTTTCTTTTCTAGCATAGGAGGTTTTGCTTGCTATTGAAAACTATGAGGTATATTAGGCCTTAGAGCTAAAAAAGACCACTGATTATTACGTTAAGAAAAGTTTGGATGGTTCCTCCACCCAAGATTATAGGTTTTGGAATATGGGTTGTTTTGTTGCTTATTCCTTATAAACTAAACCAATTCTTAACTGTCTAAACACTAGTCACTTGTATGCCCATTTTCATAATAATCACAAGATATAAATGGACTCTGAACTGAATAAACTCCAAAAGAATCAAATTTTTTAGTAAAGGCAGCTACTTGTGCTGTCTTGGCTAGAGGAAAGAACTTGGCTAAGAACTTTTGAGCAAGATCATCTTGAGTCGTAATGGAACCCATAGAAAGAGAATTCAACCAAACCTTCACCTTGTCCCACAATGAGAAAAGGAAAAGCCACAATCTAATAGCATGATTGATCACTCAATTGTGCTTGAACATGTAACACATCTGTAGAAAATTTGAAATGGGAGCATTTGGGTCATCATTAGGTAGACCCTTGAACTGTACTGAAATCTAAATCATTTGGCTGATAGCCAGCTTTATTTCAAAGTTCTTAGCTTGGATAGTTGGCCTCCGAATGCTCAAATGTAGTCCTTGCACTAATGGAATAGCATAATCTATTAAAGATCTATTATCCTCCACTAATTACCCTTGAATTCCCTACTCCACTTGTTCAACCATTGGTTCTATGTGAGTTGAAGTTTGTAAATTTTCTCTCTAAAGTCTTTGAAAAGTTTTATCGATTTCTAGATCAAAAGGTAAAATCTTCAAACTTCATGCTCTTTGCATACAATGACTGAAAGAACTTGAAATAAATAAAAACAAAACTTGAATTAAGACTAGTTTGCTTAGTATTAATATTAGCAAAAAGCAGGAAAAATAATTTCTCGGCAACGACCCCAAAAACTTATTGTTGAATTTCTTAACGTAAGTGCACATATCGCTACAAGTAATATAAAAGTAAGTAAAGTGTCGAATCCCACAAGGAATTGCAACAACTTAAGCTAAGTGCTTAAATTATGGCAAGTTAATTTTATCCAAGTTGTAACACCCCTGACTTTGATTACACAAATATATTGAATAAGTTATTTCAAGAGTTTATTTGAATTTTGATGTGTATGATTAGAGGTTTGAGAATATGCTTATATGTATAGAAAATTATTTTTGAAATATATTTGTATTTGAGGATTTTGAAGAGATGTTGAGTATATGAAAACATGCCTTATGGCACTTAGGCAAAATCTTATAGAAATGTTTAATAAATCTTGAATTTTGAGATTTAGATGGAGATTTGATTTTATGTTTGAGTATATGCTTAAAGAATTTTGAGTTATATAAACGTTTGAGATGTGGATATTGGATGGAAATGAATTAAATGCCAAAAGAAGAGAATTTGGGGACTTAAAGAAATGAAATCTAAAATCTGGGCATGATCTATCGATAAATGTTCTACATCTATTGATATATTCAAGATAGAAGGCTTGGGAAGGCAATTGGGGTGAACATCTATCGATAGATTTACCTTGACTATCAATAGATGTCCACCCGGGAACCAAATGAAGCATGTGGGATGGAAACTCTTGATAGATCCGTGGAATCTATCGATAAATGACTGCACTGAACAAATATGAAAAGAGTTGAGAAGCATCTATTGATAGATCCACAAAATTTATCGATACATAGCTAAATGGGAAAAATGTGAAAGAGGTTTAGTACAACATCTATTGATAAACATGACAAATCTATCGATAAATGAAGGCCAATACCTAAAAATTTTTAATGAGATCTATTGATAGATGCCTCCCATTTATCGATAGATTAGCTCGAAAACGCAAAAATAAAGAGGGATAGGGGCCATTTTCCCATTTCAAAACAAAAAAGAAACTCTCCGTACTCTTAACCCTTTGAAAATTTATTAAAGTTGGTTTGAAAGACTCAAACAATCCAAAGATGGCCTAAATCATCTCTTAATATTGCCTAGGATTTCACCTTGTGAGAGAATTAAACAAATTCTAGAATTCATAACATATTCGAAAATCACATCAATATAAACCTTATCTAGATTATCACAATAATTCAAAGCAAAATATATATTGCATAAAATTGTGGAAATCACATCCTAACAATGATACAAACAAAAGAATTTAGCATGAACCTAAATAAAAACGTTATTCATAAAAAGCTGAAAAGTCAAGACAACTAGTTATCATCATTGAATAAGGAAATGATTGAAAATTTTGGCACAACTCTACTCTAGATTCCTAAAAATTCAAGCAAGCATTAAAATTTAAATGATAAACTAATCCTAAAAGCATGTAAACAATTAAAATTAAATTTAAAACTTTCACAAAATATTCATCACTGGAAAAGTAAATTCAATAAGTGCAATGTTAGGTCAGAGGAAGGAAAAAAATTTTCATTCTATTTATTATGCTATTAAGACCTTGATTGAAACTCAGATGCATTATATCGCCATTGAAAAAGAATTATTAGCTATTGTTTATGCATTTGATAAATTCAATGCATATTTGGTTGGCACTAAGGTTATTGTGTACATTAACCATACTACAATCAAGTACTTGATTGCTAAGAAAGAATGCCAAGCTAAGATTGATATGATGGATCTTGTTGCTTCCAGAATTTGATATCGAAATCAACAATAGAAAAGGTACAAAAAATCAAGTAGCAGACCATCTATCCAGAATGAATAATGACAACCAAGGTAAGGACTTAACTTTGATTGATAAAAATTTTCTTGATAAACAATTATTGCTTGTTGAACAAAAGAAATTACCATGGTACATTAACTATGTAAATTACATTGTAAGAAAACTTTTCCCTCTTGATTTGAATGGCCATCAGAGAAAGAAATTTCTTCAAGATGTTATATTTTATGTATAGTGTCACTACTTAGCTCGGGGATCTGTGACCAGTGCACAAGCTAGGCAAATAAAGCCCACGTGACCCTAGCAAGCCTTAGAGTTCAAAGCTAAACATACCTAACCAAGGGTTCTAAAATTCCATATATCACAAAACATTTAAATTTATATACATTTATGTTGCCCTTGGTACATAATTTAAACATAATATTCATAAGATTATACATTGGCCATACATCTCGGGTTCATACATAACAACCCTCACACAAGTTAAAATGGCATAATGTGCCTACATACATAATTAAACCAAAATACGGAGCGAAAGCTCGTGACAAATTCAACAGAGTGACCAAAACAAGGAACCTATCAAATCCCAAAATCAGTCTATCATTGGAAGACCTTTTACCACGTAGTCCTGTGGCCTATTTATCTACACATGGTACAAACACATGGGTAAGTCATCTAATACTCAATGAGTGGTGCAGATAAGTAGAATCATATATATATATATATATATATATATATATATAAACACATATAGAATATTGCACTATCAGTGCATCCAAATGTTCTAACAAATATCTCCAATGTTAGAGAAATTCATCATCCCTAAAGAGTCTCCACAGATATTTTACATATCACTAGGCTTGTTCTCATAGCCAATCAAAGTTATTCTCCACAACACACTCTTGTCGTCAGACTATTATATCATATTCAAATCAAATTTACCTAGGCCTATCCTAGGCTATCTTATGTAGTATACAATCGAATCATAATCATAGAGTGGTCATCCCCTGAACATCATCAAATCATGCACGGTGGCTAACTAGCGGAGACAAATCACGCTCAAGGTAAAGCCACTAGTGGAGGAACAAATCATACGGTTTCCAAAGCAATGGGTGGAGAATCAGAGTCATTGTTCGAAGTAATCTCCCAACGGATGGCAACAACAAGAGTATTCTAAGACAGATGGCATCAAACCACTCCAAGCGGGACTAATACCACCATCCTTGTTTACCACCTTGCAAGCACAAAAATAGTCACAAGGTGTCGAGCTCCACTTAACCTTAAATCGAATCAACGTTTGGAATTCATCTCTCGGACGAAACACAAATCCACAAGTGAGGCCATTATGCTTTCATCATTCCATAAGTCAACATCAAGTCATAATTCATATTCAATGAGCTTCAATCATCCATAAGCTTAGTATGATTCTAATTGTCGTTAAATCTCTAAGGCATCATTTATTCAAATCCTTTTAAAATTCATTCATCTAGGGTAATATACTCCTAGGTGTTCATCATATTGTTTAGACTTCCTAGTCTAAGCTTACACAACATAGTCCACCTATGTGGCTTGCACCAAAGCACACAATCACACATTATTTCATACATTTTTGTTCACTATCCTAGGCACATTCCTCTAAGAAACGATATATATATATACATGCATATATTCTAATCTAAAACCATGGCAGCGCTTTTATCAAGGCGTCATGCAAGACATGCATTTTAATTAAACCTACTCACAGTGACAGTTGAGGCAATTTCCTTTTGTAACCATATTTTTAACCATCCATGAGTGTGACATAATAATATGGAGAGATTTTAACTTCAAATGACAAAAACTTCTCATTGGTAATCATCATCCAAAACATAATTCATAAAAGTTCAAATTTTTATTAATTTCCACAATATGAAAAGTCAAGGTTTCACATAAATACATGTGTGTCATCTTTGAAGAGTTTGAGTTTAATTCTCGTTCTTTAAATTAGAAAACATTAAAAGGTATAGTGTTAACATATTCCTTTGATTACATAAAAAAATTAGAGTAAATAACTAAATATCTCTAAATCAAATTGAAAGGACTACAATATTGGATAGTGTTGTTGCCTGTACAATGACTAACTTTTTGCCACTGAAGAAAAACTTAGATAAAAAGAAAATTATCAATTGATAACTAAAAAGAAAAATTTGAATAAATAATGTTATTTAGACAGATAGATAGATAAAATAGAAAAATCTAAATTAATAATCCAATTTAGGTAATAAAAAGAGTAAATTACTTTTTTTATCACGTAAAATTTTTAGCTTATACCTAATTCTAATAATGAGCTTATCCCCACTAGGATGGTAATCGGCTAAAAGGTATGTATGGATCACAGAAAGCTCAACTGAGCAACAAGAAAGGATCACTTCCCTCTCCTATTTGTTAATCAAATGTTGGACAAATTGGTTGGTTGGGAATTCTATTACTTTTTAAATGGCTACTCTGGTTACAACCAGATTGTAATAGCTCCTAATAACCAAGAGAAGACTACTTTCACATGTCCTTATGGCACTTTTGCATTAGGATGATGCCTTTTGGTCTATGCAATGCACTTATAACTTTTCAAAGATAAATGATGTCCATTTTTTGTATATGGTTGACCGATGTCTTGAAGTGTTTATAGAAGATTTTTCTGTATTTGGTAATAACTTTGATGACTGTCTTTTGAATCTTACTAGGGTTATTGATGGTATGAAGAGACTAACTTAGTGCTGAATTGAGAGAAGTGCCACTTCATGTTTCAATAAGGTATTATGTTGGGGCATAAGGTTTCAAACAGAGGCTTGGAGGTTAACAAGGCCAAAATTAAGACAACTGAGAGGCTTCCACCACCAACTTCAGTAAAAAGTATTAAAAGCTTTTGGGATATGCTGGCTTTTATAAAAGGTTCATTAAAGATTTTTCAAAAATTTCCAAACCTTTATGCAATTTATTAGAGAAAGGTGTCCTTTTTAAGTTTGATTATAAATGTCATGTTGCATTTTTAGAATTGAAAAAGAAATTGACATCTGCACCTATCATTGTAGTCCCAGACTAGAGTCTTCTTTTTAAGTTGATGTGTGATGATAATGATTACACTATATGGGCAACATTAGGCCAAAGAAAATCAAGAATTTTTCATTCTATTTATTATGCAAGTAAGACATTTACCAAAGCTTGAATGCACTACACCACAGCTGAAAAAGAATTGTTAACTGTAGTGTTTGCATTTGATAAGTTTCATTCTTACCTCGTTGGCACTAAGGTTATTGTGTACTCTGATCATTCTGCAATTAAGTGTTTGATTGCCAAAAAAAATGCCAAGCCAAGGTTAATTAGATGGATCCTATTGCTACAAGAGTTCAACTTCAAAATTCAAGACCAAAAAAGGTATAGAGAACCAATTAGCAAACCATCTTTCTAAGTTGGAGAGTGACAACCAAGGTAATGATTTAACTTCGATCAATGAAAATTTTCCTAATGAGCAATTGTTGCATGCCAATCAAAAGAAATTACCTAGGTATGTAGATTATGTCAATTACATTATAACTAACCTCTTACCTCCTGGTTTAAATTCTCATCAAAGGAAGAAATTTCTTCATGATATTAAATTTTATTTTTGGAATGAACCTTTCTTGTTTCAACAATGTGCTAACAAAATTCTTAAAAGATGCATCTTAGAGGAAGAAGTGGAAAACATTATGAACCATTGTCACTCGTCTAACTATAGGGGACACTTTAGAGGTTATAAAACGATAGCTAAAGTGCTTCAGTCAGGTCTGTATTGGCCTACTTTATTCAAATATGCTCATAATTTTATTTTGCACTGTGACAGATGTCAACGAGTGGGCAACATTTCAAAAAGGCATGAAATGCCACTCATTAATATTCTTAAAGGGGAAATCTTTGATGTTTGCAGCATAGACTTCATAGGGCCGTTCATTTCACCCTTTAGCAATCAATATATCCTATTGGCTGTGGATTATGTGTCGAAGTAGTAAAAACTGTGGCCATGCCTACAAATGATGTAAAGGTAGTGTTGAGTTATTTGAGGAAGAACATCTTCACTAAGTTTGGCACCCCACAAGCAATTTTATGTAATGAAGGCAATCATTTTTGCAACAAGTATCTTGCTACAATTCTTGCTAGATATGGAGTGATACATAAAGTTACAACCACCTATCATCCACAAGCAAGTGGACAAGTCAAGTTTTCCAATTGTAAAGTTAAGAGGATTTTGGAGAAGGTTGTGTATTCATCGAGAAAGGATTGGAGCAAAAGACTTGATGATGCGTTATAGGCATATAGGACAATCTATAAGACTCCAATAGGTATGTCTCCTTATCAGTTAATTTTTGGAAAGCCATTTCATCTTCTTATGGAGCTTGAGCATAATGCCTATTGGGTAATCAAGAAATTGAATTTTGACTTGGAAACAATTGATGAAAAGCAATTGCTTCAGCTCAATGAATAGGATGAATTTAGATTTGAGGCTTATGGAAATGCTAGGATCTACAAGGAAAAGAATAAGAAATGGCATGATAGGAAGATTGTGGAGTGCTGTTTCAAGCCAAGCCAACAAGTGCTGTTGTTCAACTCTTGATTGAAGTTATTCCTATGAAAGTTAAAATCAAAGTGGTCAAAACCTTTTCTTGTTTTGAGAGTGTTCCCATACTGTGTAATGGAAGTTCTTGATGCTAAAAATAACAAGAAGTTTAAGCTCAATGGGCAATAATTGAAGCATTATTTAGGAGGTGACTTTAATCGTTAATGCTCATCCATCCATCCATCTTTTTGACCTTTACTGAGCCTAAAAAGAGTCAAACTAAAGACATTAAAGCAAGCGCTACTTGGGGGGAAACCTAAGTTTCGAAACCCTTTCTTAGTTTCCTTATGCATTTATGGCAATTTTGATTAAGTTTAGTTCAAATGCTCTTAGTGATTTTCATTTGCAAGTGGTTTTTAATATTGCATCTTTACTAATTTGAATTATGATAATCCTTAGTTATGCTTGTCTACTTTTCCTTTTAAATTTCTCTATCATTATTTTCTATTTATATGTTTTTATAGCTAATTCTCTGTATGTTTTATTTGTTTTACAGGTGAAAATAGGAGCTTAGCAGCAAACATGGTGCCACGGTTACATGCTTCCAGCGTCATAGCGCCATAAATGACCTACAAAACTTCCCCAAGGTAGAAAACACAGTGCTGCAGCACCATGTTTGAAAGCTAAAATTTCAGAGAGAAAGCGCTACAGCATTGGCCTTTTAGTGCTGCGACATTGCCATGAGTTTAAAAAAAAAAAGAAAGAAAAAGGGAACCTACAACGCTAACTCCTTAGCTTTGCGATGCTAAGTCAGGGAAGCCCCCCTATTTAAGCTTTTTTCTAACTTTTTCTTCCTCCATTCATAAAATGTTAAACCCTAGCTACCAATATCTCTTCTCCTCCTCACCGAAACTACAAAATTCCCTACACCCATTCACAAAAATCTTTCAAAACCTCCATTCTTCTCCATATAACACAAGAATCCTAGAGGATTTCATCATCATTCTTCTCAAGTAAGTGCAAAATTTTTCTCAAGTAAGTGTCAAGTTTCCAAAAAAAAATTTATTTTTGAGAATTTTGATTATTGTGGAAGAGTTTGGTTGATTCTTGACGATGGGTTAATGATTTGTGGATATTGTGAAGATTTGTTGTTGAATTGTTAGTGAGTTGGGTGGAAAAGTTGGAGAATTAGATTTGTTGAAGATAATGAATAGTGAATTTTTGTGAATTGGGTGATTTTGATTACTTTGAAATTGTTGGATTAGTCGGTAGAGAAAAGTGACTTATTTGAGATATTTATGGTCAATTTTTGGCGAATATTGATGCTAATTGAAAATTTTGGAATTAAATTGAATTTTGAGATTAGAAAAATCATGGCACCAAAAAAAGCTAGGACCAAGTTCATGTTAACTGAGGCATTTACACACCATACTCAATCCTTAATCCAGAAATCACTGGTGTCGAAGAAAGGTTTTGATTTATCCAATGTCCATTATGGAGATATAGTGAGTAGCATTAAAACTAGGCATTGGGAGAAGTTTTGTGCTCAACCTGAAACAGTACTGATGCCTGTCATTCGAGAATTTTATGCTAACACATTTGAGCACAAAAATAGAGTCACATTTTATAGGGGTAAGAGAGTCTTTTTTGACAGCCTCACAATCAATCAGTTTTATAATATACTGGAGATTGAAGAGGATGAGTGTGCCAATTATGTGGATCGCAATGTTGATCTTGATGAGGTCATTGATAATTCTATTTTATAGAATTATTTTATTCCAATTTTGTTATTAAATATTAGCTAAGTCCTTAATTTTTAATTATAATTTATTTATTTTTTGTTATTTTATTATAATTAGTTTATTTTTTAGTGATTTATTTCAATTTTATATTATTCTTTTTAATTTGGTTATTATTTAGTAGTTTTTATATTTTTTGTAGGAATTAAAAGAAATTGGGCTTAATTTTGAAAAGTGAGATGTTGAAAGACTCGAAAGTCTACTTCCATATACTTTAGTGTTTTGGCCATAACATGAGCTACAAAACTCCGAATGATACGATTCTTAGACCATTGGAAAGCTAAGAGACAGAGATACAACTTTCATGAGGATCATTTTACCCATTTTTGCATTGAAGATAAAGAAAATTGCATTGAAAAATGGCTGGATGTACTGTACCGAGAATGGAAATTTGTAAAGACTGATAATTGATTTTTGCGCCTCTCATTACACTTTTAAGCCCAATTAAACCCTAGATCAACTTAAGGAAGTATAGGCTAAGTTATTAGTATAAATAGGATAGTGTAAAGAGCATTAGGGTAGACAACTTTTGGGAGATTCAAGAAGCTAGAAGTTGAGGCTGAAACTTGGAGATCAAGATAGCAAATATTTGTTTTATTTTCTTCCTTGGCTTTTATTTTTCTTGTCAATCTCAATGGTTGAATTTATACAATGTTATTTATTTTTGCAATCATGAGTAGCTAATTTTCTTTCTCCAGGATTACAATTGAACTCACATGTAATTTGAATGTTTAATCTTTTTCTTACTTATCTTCAATGGGAATTGAATTGTTTATTCCAATTTGTTCTTAATGCTTTTAATTGCTTGGCCACCACTTAAATTGATTAGGAACCTAAACAAACTTGGGAAAGGGAGTTTAGTGTAGACTAAAATTGAGATAACATATGATCATATTAATTGATTTGTGTATAGAATATGAATATACTTATAGGCCATATGTAGCCGGATTAAAGTCTGAACTTAATGAGTCTATTTTAATTTCAATTCACATAGGGATATAGTGTTTTGGTTAAAATAGATATTTTTATAAGATGAGTCGAGAGATCCTTATAAATAATTTCAGACTCTAGGTTCGCAATTCAACCCATTGAAACAAGTTAAGGAAAAGAGGTAAGATTTAGATGAAGTGTGAGGGATATTGTAATCCTAGGCTTATTTGATTTGATATTTTCTCAAGTTATTATTATTTTGATTTTTCTTATTGGTTTAAATTTTATTTAATTAGTTTTAGTTAATCAATTAATTTTCAGTGCTTGGATAAGATTAATTTGTTCTAATTTTAGTACTTAGTAAAATTTTAGATCAATTCCCTATGGGATCGATACTTTGCTGACTTATATACTATCTATTCGATACGTATACTTGTGTATTAGGATTTTAACTGATAGTCATCACATTCCTTTGTGAACTCGATACACAGTGGAAAATATCCAAGGGAATCTCGATCTTATTCAAGGCTAATGCATTAAACAGATTCTTCAAGGTTTGGCACCACTTTCTCACAGCTAAGATGCTTTTTGTGAAACACCTGAGTGATTTCACAAAGGATAGAGCAGTCTTGCTCTATGCCGTGGTTAAAGGTAAATTTGTTAATGTTGGCAAGCTGATTTTCACTAACATTATTCACACTGTTGGTTCAGCTAGGGATGGCAACTAGTATCCATCACTTATCACAACACTTTGTAAGCAAGTAGGAGTGTAGTGGTCCAATAAAGAATTTTTGCATCCGAAGGCACCATTGGACCTCGACATCATCCATAGACTTTATGAACACTCAGCTATAGGTGGGAGCTCGTTCTTTACACCAAGACCTCCACCACGCACAACACCCCTGACCATACCTCAAAGATTGGAACACAAAGCAATGCACCACGGAGAGTGTATGAAAGCAATGGAGCAAATGTTGCAATCATGTGCACTACACATTGGCATCGACATGCCTATTTTCCCATCTTTACCAGTCGATCCCATGATAGATGATGAGGAAGAAGAGTTAGAGCAATGAGATCAGGGGATTTTTCTCACTTAACTTTAAGTAACATTGGGAACAATGTTAGCTTTAAGTTGGAGGGGAACTTTTAAATTTTTCAACTTTGGTTTAAAAATTTTTATTTCTTTTCAAACTTGGTTTAATCTCTTTCCATGTATATGTTTAGATTTTAAGTTCAATTAGTTGTTTATCATTTATTGTTCTACATAAAAAAAAATTAGCTAGAGTTAGTTATGCCAATTTATGCAATTTACCTATCCAAAGATGAAAATTATTTATCTTTTTCTTTTAGTAAATGTAAATATTATTTGAGTATTGTGTCGAACTCTCATGATAAGCATCATTGTAGGATGAAATTTTCCATAATTTGAGCACTATATCTCTTGCATTGCATTATTGTGTACATTTAGAGAAAATTTATGTGAATGTAAATTTTCGAATAATGTCTGAGTTCTAAAATTTGTTTGAGTTTCTCTTGAGACAAAATCCTAGGTAATACTTAGTTAAGAAAATGACTTAGGCCATCCTTGGACTGATTGAGCCTTTAGAGCCACCTTGTTATATATTTATCCCTAGAGTACACCTTTAAGCATAATATAACATTTTCTTTGTTTAAACACTTAATTGTTAGCCTAGATCCTTACATAAAAATTTCAATTTTTGTATCCCTCACTCGTAAGAGCATAAGTTAATTTAGGAAGTGTAATGAGCTAAATAGTGAAGAAAAGGTAGTAAAGATAAAAAGTGATTAAAAGTTCAAAAATATATTAGTATTCATCTCACTACACAATAAAAGAAATAAGTTTGAGGGTGTGAAAATTGAGAAAAAGAAAAAAAAGGGAAAAAAAGAATAAAAAGAATGAAGTGTTGAACAAAAGAAAATTTTGATGTAAAAAGAGAGTACTTGGTGAATGAAAATAAAGATCTCAATAGGTCCTAGATTGACTATGTGCTTAGGGTGAATTGAGTCGTATAATACCCCATGTCCTACCTATACCCTAGCCATATGTTACAAGCCGAATAAAGTCCTAAGGATCCTTGATTAAGCGTTAGTCTACATTAGTGGAGAGAGAGACGAAAAGCAAACATATGAAACTCTAGACTAATTTGAATTTTGCATGAGCATAAATTTATCTAGATTGCATGATGGCTTTTTTGTTATGCTGAAAATTCTCGCAGGGCCCAGCTACCTTGTAATCATTTTATTAATAATTGAAAAAATTAAGTACAGCAGGGAGGGGGACATAAACCAAAACTCCAAAATTACATGAGTCCAAGAAGAATTTAGATGAGTACCTAAAGGGAAATGTTTCATCTTATGTGCATATATATGAATGCAATCATAAAATTGAATCCTTTCCTTATTACAAGAGTATAAATAATCAACAAAATAAAAGTAACAAAAATAAATTAGGATTACTACTCCTTTACATTTATTTAAAACGAACATATGGTAAATTTATTTTATCTAATCTAATAATTCCTTTGAGCTGACCTTCGGCTTGTGAAAATGCATGTAGGTTCTAGTGCATATATCCCTGATTGGAGATATGATCTACAGCTTAGTTTCCTTCCCTATGGATATGTGAAATTTGAAAAGAAACACCTCTCAAGCATCTACGGATGGAACCTAACAAATATCGAGTCTGGGAGGAACCTTGATGTCCTTCATGTATCATTTGTACCACTACTTTAGCATCCATTTCTATCCACAGTCTAGATATATTATACTCAATACATAAAAGCAAACCCTTATGTAATGCCATTAATTATTCCTGTAATGAATTATAAAGACCAAAATTTTCAAAAAAAACCCAAAAATCATAGTACTTGTGTGATCCAGAAGAAGTCCACCACCAGCAGCGTTCTGAGAATCATGTTTGGAACTACCATCAACATTCAACTTAAACTCACCTGTTAATGGTTTGTGCCAAGAGAATATTTTTAGTAGGGGTGGAGATGCCTTTTGGAAGATTAAACCCCACTCTTGAGCAATCTGAACATCTCCCTTCCATTGCAATCGTTGGAATTACCTCCCATGGAACAATTAATGAACAAGTTTCAAACTCTCCACACCACTCTATTGGAATACATGCCTAGGTTCTTATACTTTTTATCATTATGTTCAACCCATAGAAACCAAAAAATAAATAAAGGCAGTAACGTTAGGATGTGTCCTTTTTTAGTGTAATCTCCAAAGTAGTACCATGCCATATAATCTGATAAACATTATATGGATGAATAATGTAGATTTGGAAGAATTTTGTAAAATAATTCCAAACTTGTGTAGCTATAAGACATTCCCACATGACATGCAAAATAGACTCCTTGGAGTTGCAATGTTGGCATTTGGAAGCGAGTTGAAACCCTTTGGAATGCAACCTCAAGTCAACTGGAATCCAATCTTGTAATAACCTCCATAGGAAAAAAGAAATGGTAAGAGGAATGCTTCTATGCCAAATTAAATTAAACACAGAGTTTACCGAATCCCATTGTCGAATTATCTCCTAATAGGACTTAGTAGTGAATTGACCGTCAGAAGTGGGAATCCAATACACCAAATCTATACTAGATGTATCTAACGGGATTTTTAGGATTTCTGCAACCACCTCCTTCGGTAACACAGTATTCAATTTGTCCACATTCCATGCACCATGATCATAGAAATAGCAAACTTGTGTCATAGATGATGCAAATAATAGAAAACGATTGACCAAGGGTTCCTCACCCATCCAACAATCATGCCAAAAGAATAATTCACCCTTCCCAACCCCCCACCGCATTGTTGTTCCGTAACCGAGCAGTTGGCTAACATCTGTTTCCAAGTTTGTGAATCATGGAGCTTTGGTTGCTCGAAATTTGACCAGCACAATATTTAGTCCTCATAAATTACGTTCAAATGTTGTTACAAGTTCAAAATCTCCACCGATGTTTCATGCTAAAGGCTTTAAACACATCACTTAAGCCCCGGATGTCTAATCCACCCTTAGTGGATGGTAGTGCAATTTTATGCCAAGATGCCCAATGGATTTTCCTAGTACTTGTCGAGCTTCCCCATAAAAAATTATTGAACATCCTATCAATCTTTTCAATGACATAAATGGGGGGTTTTAGGACCTGAAGCAAATAAATAGGCAGAGAAGATAGTACACTACGTAGTAGCATTATTTGCCCACCCGGAGATAGTATTTTATTGTCTCATCCTACAATTCGCTCTTGGATCTTAGCCATAAGTTCATCAAATAAAATTACCTTTCTCGGTCCTTTGTATAGAGGCACCCCCAAGTATGTGATAGGCAAGCACTTATGAATGAAATCAGTAACTTAAGAGATGATCTGTTTGTTGGGATGAGCCCTGCAGCCAATTAGGATTGGTTAAGGCTTGATTCCAATCATGCAACAACATCATTCATGTTAAATGATTAAAGGTTTTCGTTCATCAATAAAACATCAATTATAACAAGTTATAAGTCTAATTGGATGAAGTCCATGAGATTAATAAGCCTTGCAAGGGAACTATAATGGGTTGCAGTTATGAGATCCTTATGCATCAAAGCGTAATCTCAAAATGCACTTGGTCAATGTATCATTGAGACTGGACATCAATGATACTTAGAGATGTTGGCTCCATTAGTTTTTGATGATAATAAAACATTCCCATTTATTTGTGTCTAATACCTTTACTTAAGTGTGCAGGAAAATTCATATATGAAATTAATTAATTAACTCTTCAAAGAGTATATCAAAAGAAAAGAAGGATAAAAATAACAAGATGCAACTGTCTAATAAGGAGGAAGCTTATTGGTGAAACAAGGAAGAATGTTGGTTGACCAAGTTTCAAATTGGAGGAATGGCAGGCTGAAGAGTTTGAGAAACAGAACCAACTTAGTCGACCAAGTCAGTCGACTAACTGCTCTATACTAGAATTTGTAACCTGAAACAGAACCAACTTAGTCGACTAAGTCAGTCAACTAAGAGCTCTCTGTCTGCAATTTGAACTAGAGCACTACAAGACAGATTAATGACTAAAACTCATCCTCAACTGTTTCCAACGGACATAAAACTGCCAAACTGCCATCAGAGTTGTTTCTCCAAGTATAAAAGGGTTTTCCAACAATTAGAAACAAGTTTTTTAAAAGTCGTGAATGAGATTTGAGCTATAAAGAGTTGAAAAACCAGAAAATCTTCACTGCACTTGTCTGTACTTAAATGCCTACTCTTTGCATTTGTATTTTGCACTTAATCCTGTACTAATCAGATCAACCAGTGATCATAGGTACTTTTTTTTACTGCCTTTCTTGTATTCTTACAGTGAGGAAGTCACTCTAAGGGGTTGTTCAAGCTTGGGATAGCTTGATTGTTGTAGGTTGTAGTTGAGCCTTGGAAAACCACTTTGAGTTTTAGTTGAGTCCGTGAAAAACTAGTGTAAAAGGTTTTGGCTGAGCCTTGAAAAGCCATTGTAAAGCTTGGTGAAAGCTTGTGAATTTCACTGAATCTTAGTGGATTTGTTGGGAAAACCCTTGGTTGGATAATCAAGGTAGTGAATGTAGTTTGTGGACCGAACCACTCTAAATTGTTGTGCATCTTGCACTCGGTTTTTATTTTCTTAAGTTTTGAAAATTAGTTTCCAATATTGTTAAGAGCCAAATTGTGCTATTCAGCCCCCCTCTAGCACGTATTATCGAGACTAACAAGTGGTATCAGAGCCTAACCCTCATTTTAAGGCTTAACATCCTTAGGGGAGATCCAAATGGCTATAGAAAAATCTATTAATGCTGAGGGTCAATACATAAATATGCCTCCTCAATTTGATGGATCAAACTATCTTTATTGGAGTACTAAAATGTCCATTTATGTTAGGGCTTATGACTATGAGATATGGGATGTCATTACCAATGGTCCTTTTATTCCTATGATCACAAATTCAGTAAATGGTGAAAAAACTTCCAAAGATAGATGTAAGTGGATTGCAGCTGAAATGAGGAGAGTACAAATCAACTCTAAGGCCATGCACACTCTCATTTATGCTCTTGATTATAGAAAATACAATAAACTGTCCATGTGCAAAAGTGCCAAAGAAATTTGGCAAAAATTAGAAGAGTTATATGGAGAAAAAAAGATGAAAAAGGAATTGGAAGACAACTCTTGTGAGAATCAATGCTCAACAAGCAACATGGCAAATACAGACAGGGAATCAAGTGAAGATGAATTCTCGAATCAAATTGAATTAGGCCTCATGGCTCTTAAAGAGATAAAGGTAACTTCTTCATCTTGTGAACTTAATTCATATGCTTTTGATGAATTGCGTTATGCTTTTGAGGATTTAGCATTTAAGTTTGAGAAAATGAATATGAAGAACAAGAAAACTATTTCCATACTCGATGTTGAAAATTAATTTTTGATGAAAATGAAAATTTGGAAAAGGATTTTAAAGCTTACCAAAAGAAAATTGATATTTTGGAAAGAGTAAATTTTGATATGGAAATGAAATTTGAAGATTTATTGAATGAGATATAAAAGGCTTCCATGTATTCCTCATCTTCCAAAATGACCAAATATAATCATTTCACATTTTATAGTTATTGTTCATACAATTGTCCAATTAAAAAATGTGTGCCTTACAAATTTAGACAAGTGTGGGTTCCAAAAGGAACTTTATGCAACGAGACTAACTTTCAAGGATCCAAAGCAATTTGGATACCAAAGATCAAATGAAAAATGTCTTTTGTAGGTGTGCTAGAGCAAAGAGGAACAATTCTAGAAGAATGGATGCTTTCTAGTCACACATAAAGGAAAATGGGTGATTTCTATGCTAAAATCTTTTTTTAATGAGAATCTTGATTGCTTATTTATTGAATGTTTCATTCATTTGGCTTGGTTTCTAAAATTGTTTACTTTTTTACATTGAAAATTTTAGTTGCCTATTCTTGCTTGAATATTAAGTGCATAATTCTTTGAGCTTTATTGATCAATCTTGGCTATGCAACTTGATTTGATATGATACATGCTATAAGTTGTAAGGAAGTATGAATCTAAAGATTGAGTATGTACTTATATTTGATCTTGAATATATCATCATCCTTATTTTGAGAAAATTGTTTTATTAAGATTGATTGATTATGGAAAATTATTTCAATAAAATTTCCTCATGATTGATGAAATTGTTTCCATACTACTTCTTTGAGGAAAAATGATTTTGCGCATAATTTTGAAACATAAAAGGTTGGATAATGTGATAGAAATATGAGCATACTTGATGACTTACACTCACATTTATTCAAATAGCCCAAGACAAGGAAAATTAAGTTAAAAAAAATTATCCTTGATTTCCTTGTGTCAACCATTTGAACAATCTTGATCTACATTTTAGAACTTGCTTGAATAGTTCAAGATCGTTAATAATGAGCTTGAAAGTTTTGACTACTTTGATTAGTACTTTTAAAGCAAAATGAGCTTGTATGAGAAAATTGTTGTCATCCTTTAAGTTTAAAATGATTTATGAATTAAACAAGTTTGTTTCACAATGAAAATACTTATGACTTGTTCTTATTGGATGTGCATGCTTGCTTGTAAGCTTGAATGGTCATAAAGGTATTTTTGGAACATAATTGTGAGATATTTGCAAATAACCCTTGACATGCGTAAACATGATTCATTATGCTTCTTACACATTTTATAAATCATTTAAAGCATAATTGAACAAATTTGAGTGATATTGAGCTCATGATTTTTCACAAAGCATGTCTAATCTTGAATGTTTCAAGTTGAAAAGTTTGCAAAGAAAGATTAAATCTTTATCAATTGATTTTCTTGCAAAATCTTTTTATCCTTCTTGATTGAAAATGATTTATTAATTCTTTATTTTTAATGATATAGAATAGTGGAGCAAACTTGATTTGATATATTTATATAAATTGCACAAATCCCATTTTGCTTGATATTTCTCTCATGATTTATGAAATAGATTGAAAGCGTTTTCTTAAGCATAATCATGAGTATGATAATTTGACATTGATGATATTTTAAGCAAAGTACAAACCTTCTTGTAATGCTTGAGGTTACAATGATCTTAATGATATAAAACTTGAACAAGTGTGCTTTATGTTGAAAATGCCATTATATCTTGTTCTTGTTGCAAATGAATGCTTGAATAACCTTAAGGGCATTTTGGTCCATATGCTGAAAAATTGATGAAAATGTTAAAGTTGATGCTTATTATGCTTAAAATTGTTTAAATGCTTGTTGAACATGTTATAAGTCATAGTCATGCTTCATGATGTAAATTGAATATGTTTGAGCATACTAGAGACATGATTCTTCAAATGAGCATTTCAACTTTTTAGCACTTGTGAACAATGAGCAACAAAAGCCAAATTTTGAGTTCACATGTTTTTCTTGATGAATCTTTGATCATACATGTCCAAAATGAGGTTTTAACATGGTTGAAATGAAATTCTAAATTGTTCTCATACAAATCCATGTTTTGAGATCATTATACCTTGGAACATTGCTTGTTTTGCACCTTTTTCTGGCTTTTCAATATGCAGGAATCAAGCATAATTGACTCCTTAGCATAGCTAGTCGACTATTGTAGAAGAAAATGCAAACAATGCAGCTATAATGATAAATAGTGGACCCAAGGGATATGTAGTCGACTCTTGAGTGCTTTAAAGCCAAAATGGACAGGTTTTGTGCTCCAAAGTATCTTTTTACTTTACATCTTGTCCATTACAATATTTTCTTCTCTGAATTTCCTTTTCAAAGATGATTCTTGACTTTTAAAAATTTGCATTGTGAATACTCTCATGATCATTTGGTGCAAGTAATAGTTCTTGAGTTTGTAAAACTTGCTGAAAAATGGGAAACCATTTTTTGATGACATAAATCTATCTATTCCCAAGCATGACACTCATATTGATTCCATAAATTCTTATGTATTTACAATGACAATAGAAATATGAGAAATTGTTCATCAACGCTTGAATTTGTTAATCCGATTGGATTTTCATGTGCATATATAGAAAATATCTTATCATGAAAATTAAAATGTTCAAATGCTAATCTAGGAACAATTCTTGAAATATATTTTACGTTTGTGCTTAAATGATTGTTTCAAAATTGATTTCTTGATTATGCATACTTATTCGATTAAGATGAACTCATTGAACTTAATGAAAATATTCTTGGTTCATTTACTATATTGGTCAAGACACATGCTTATATAATTTTTCTTCATGCTTGACCTCAAGGTTTGAAGTCTAAAACTTGACTTGAGCTATGCATTTGAACATGAATGTAATTGTCAAGTTTGATCATGGCATATATTGTGAGTTGACATAGTTGAAATTTATTTTGAATATGCATTTAAATGTTAACTATGTCTTCATTGAGCCGTAATGTTTACATGATCTAAAGATTTTGTGTGCATCCAACTTTAGCTTATAGGTCACCATAAACAACTTGACATGTCAAATAAAATATGGCCTATAGCTTTATTTAGCAATGAATTCCTAATGTGCTTTGATTAAATATCTCTTTCTTGAATCTTGATAATTGGTATTCATTGATGATTGAATGTTCACTTTGAATATTTCATGAGTTGAGTGCTTTACTTTCAGTATTCTATAACAATTGATATCACTCATGAATCATGAATTATTGAGATATTGCATGTACCTTGAACTTCAATGGTTGCATATTTTTTCAATGGGTATATGTCTATATTGAACTCATGCTTACACTTTGATGAACCAAATTGGAATCATGATTAAGGAAGATAGCCATGTTATCTCTTGTAACCATGTTTGTGCTTATTTGATCATAACTCTCATACATGATTACAATAAATGCAAAATGCTTTAGTCATGCTTTATTAAAAATAATATGCCTTTTGTGAAAGTTCTCCTTGAATTGACAATTTCATATATAATTTGGAGAATACATCTTGCAATGCTTGCTTTAAAATGACTTGGATGAATGACTGCTTGAAAATAATTTGGAAGAATACTCACTAAAAATGCTTAATGATGACATTTTTACTAATGATACATTATACATGCCTAGGAACTACTTTGCAAATACTTCTTGAAAATATGAGTATTTGATGCATATGTTGAACATCTATTCAAATGCTCATACTTTTTTTGTTCCATGAATACTTGAGTATTAGAGAAATAAATTAAAATATCAATTTGAATGCTCATTTATTCTAGGCTCATGATTTCTTTCCTAATATTTAATTTATAAAGGATCTCTAACAATTTGTGTTGAGCTTATGATTTCTTAAGAAAGGAATATGGGCAAAGAGGTATGATATGGACTTGGTAAAAACCAAAGATCAAGTTATTTATTATGGGAGCTTGGTTAAAATGGGGTATATACTCGATGGGGAAAGATTCATTAAGACCCCCAATACTGGTCCAAGAAAAGAACACAGCCTACCTGCTCAACTTGAAGGAGCCTCTTCCAGATTCTCAAATGAAGTAATTTTTAATTTGCTCATGAGGATCGATGGAAAGCTGACTGACCAAGGAGAAAAGCTACAGAAAATTGAAGAGAAAGTCACTGAGTTGGAAAACAAGCTGAAGGAGAAGGAAAACATGCCATCTGAACCTATGACTGCAAACAACTCTGCAACATCTAGCACTGCACCAACATAGCAAGGTGCTGAAGGTTCAGCTAAGCTAGCAGAAAAGTTTGCTCCTCATGTTGGAAGTTATGGCATTCAAGATGAAGGTTCCACTCACAAATCTGCCAGTCCTATTCTGCAAACTAAAGACTTTCACCAAGGGGATGATTAGCCAACCAAGACACCCTCTCCTAAACTTCAAAGCAAAAATGAATCAGAACAAGAGACTGAAGTGGTTGGTTCAGAAACAGAGAAACACCAAGCCTCTCCTCCAAATTAAGAGGAAGTTTCCATTATGGATGTCGTCCACCAAATGGTTAAGGAGGGACAAGCTGAAAAAGACACTATCAGGACAGAAACTCAAAAAGATGGTGGAGATGTAGGAAAAGGAAAGAAACCTACATCAGCTCCTAGAGTAGAGGCAAAATCCAAGAAAGAAAAAGCCACTACAGCACCATCAACTGAGGCAAAACTACCAACCAAAGGAAAGAAAACTATGGCCACCAAGACAGCTTTTCTCAAGAGAAGAAAGTCTTCCAGGTTGGCAGAGAGATCCAGACCAGTTTCAGCCTCTTCTTCTCAGAGTCCAATCCTTATCTCAGACAAATCCTCACCAAAACCTTCCCTTAGAAGGTCATCACCTCTCCGAGAGCCCTCTCCTTTTCCTCTAAACCTTTTCTATGACATTAAATCCTCACCCTCTAACACATCAAATGAATAGAAGCCCCTTCTTTTGATGCTGATAAAAAGCGGGAGTAGAATGGCAAAACCAGAGAATAAATTTAAAAAAAATATGTTAGGGTGGAGGAACCAAGAACCTAGGAAAGAGAAGAAAGTAAAACCAGGAGCAGGAACTTAGAAAAATAGGAGATAGGAAGCAAAATAGTCCAAGGGCAATTTCAGTATATTTTTTGATTAATTGCTATTAATGCCATGTTGGCACTTGAACACTTAAGTTTAATTCTGTTGTTTATATGGTTGTGTGTGAAATGTGAATGCTGATATGTCTATGTTGTTTAACTACTATAAATTGAAGTCTGTTGATATTTTGCTATCCTGGTATTTTTACTGTCATGAACAAAATCTGCTGATGCTATGCTAATATTGATTTACATGCTGATAAATGATTTTCAATATAGCATTGAGAATAACTTCTGTTTATAAATAGATATAGACGATGTGCATAAAATGCTAATTGAATCATGAAGGGAATAGATAAAATCTGATGACTGTATGCTGTTGAAAGAACTCTACTTAATTTTTTATGAAAATCTGTCAACATTCATTGCTGTAAATCATTCCAGATTTCTGCACATGTATATACACATATATAATCTAAGTGTACAATGTCATTCTCTCTTTATGACAAGAATAAAATTTACTGGAATAAAAGTAAGCCAAATATGCACACACTAAGGGGGACCATATACTTAAGGGGAGCAATCCTCATTTTCTACAGAAAACTAAAAAGAGTAAAAAGATACTATGTTGTTAATCAAGGAATGTTTTGTCATCATCAAAATTGGGGAGATTGTTGGCTCCATTAGTTTTTGATGATAATAAAATATTCCCATTTATATATGGCTAATACCTTTACTTTAGTGTGTAGAAAAATTAATATATGAAATTAATTAATTAACTCTTCAAAGAGTATATCAAAAGAAAAAGAGGGATAAAAATAACAAGATGCAACTGTCTAACAAGGAGGAAGCTTATTGGTGAAACAAGGAAGAATGTTGGTTGACCAAGTTTTAAATTGGAGGAATGACGGGCTGAAGAGTTTGAGAAACAGAACCAATTTAGTCGACCAAGTCAGTCAACTAACTGTTCTCTACCAGAATCTGCAACTTGAAACAGAACCAACTTAGTCTACCAAGTCAGTCGACTAAAAACTCTCTGTCTGTAATTTGAACCAGAGCACTACAAGACAGATTAACGGCTAGAACTCATCCTCAACTATTTCCAACGAACATAAAACTGCCAAACTGCCATCAAAGTTGCTTCTCCAAGTATAAAAGGCTCTTCCAACAATTAGAAACAAGTTTTTTAGAAGCCTTAAATGAGATTTGAGCTATAGAGAGTTGAAAAACCAGAAAACCTTCACTGCACTTGTCTGCACTTAAACGCCGACTCTTTGCATTTGTATTTTGCACTCAATCCTGTACCAATCAGATAAACCAGTGATCATAAGTACTTTCTTTTACTACTTTTCTTGTATTCTTAAAGTGAAGAAGTCACTCTAAGGGGTTGTTCAAGCTTGGGATAGCTTGATTATTGTAGGTTGTGGTTGAGCCTTGGAAAACCACTTTGGGTTTTAGTTGAGCCCGTGAAAAACTAGTGTAAAAGGTTTTGGCTGAGCCTTGAAAAGCCATTTTAAAGCTTGGTGAAAGCTTGTGAATTTCACCGAATCTTAGTGGATTTGTTGGGAAAATCCTTGGTTGGATAATCAAGGTAGTGGATGTAAGTCTTAGACCGAACCACTTTAAATTGTTGTGCATCTTGTACTCTATTTTTATTTTCTTAAGTTCTGAAAATTAGTTTTGTCAAGCCTAGCTCTATTATATACTTTCCATGTCATTCATGTACTTGATAGCATATCTACATACTAGGATGCCTCGGAGAATCGTTAAAAGTCGGTATCGTACCTAGTGGTATAATTAAGACGATTAAAATCTTGAACTAGTTTGACTAGAGATTTTAGGATGTATTTGAGAGTCATTGAACCTTAGAATGTCGTAATATGGTGATTCGGAGTTCGAGGATTAATTTGAAGTCATATTAGGAATTTTCATAACATAGAGGCAAAATGGTCATTTTGCCACCCGAGGGCAAAATGGGAATGTTGGATGAAATTTTTGACCAAGTTTGACTAATTGGAGCATGATTTGAATTTGAGAAATGAAAAATTTTAATTTTGACATTTTTTCGAACATAAGGGCAAAATAGTCATTTTACGTGTCTACGAGGATGTAATTGGAATTTTTGGAATTTTACACCACCATAACACTTGTCAAGCCCATGAATTTTACCTATTATTATTTTATACTTTGGATAATTAAGAGATTACATGTGGTGGTGAGAAAATGCTTAATTGTTAAGTTTTAACCATGGACCAATCACATGGTGACACATGTCAAGCTTTAATATTTTTATAATTTCCTTTATAAACTCAACATAAACTCTCCCATTTCACTCTTCATGGCCGGCCAAAGCAAAGAACAAAGAGAAAAGAATAGAAACAAACCCTAGAGAGGAAAATTCAAGAGAAATTTGTTGAATTTCAAATAACAAAGCAATCAAAGGTAAGATTTTTCAATTTTAACTTAAGATCTACCTTTCCCATGCTTTCTTTTTCATTTCTATGGATGAAACACAAGTTTCCATGAGGGAATACTTGCTGGCCGAACATAGGGAGAGAGGTTTTGATGATGAATTTTGCTAGATTTCATGATATCTTAGCGTTTTTGGTTGTTTGATGATGCTTGGCATGAAAAACAAGCAAGAAAATCACATGCCCTTCAACAACCCCCTTTGGCTGAATTTTATAGATGACATGTTGATGATGGATTTTTTGGTATTTCATGTTATTTAGCTCATAATTGATGATTTATGATATCAGATATCGAAAACAGCTATCGAAAAGTATAGTTCCTTTAGTAAACGACTTGAACAATAATGAGCAAATCATAGTAAATGGACTTGGATTTTGATTCCTAATGATGTAGATGGATTTATTGGACTGTGTTAACATTGATTAGCACATTAGTTCAGAATCGGAATGAATTTCGATTATAATGAATTAAGTCACAATCAAGCTCATTGAAGTACTTTGGTGTATTTGGAATATTGGAAGTGTAATGAATATATTTGAAGTTGAATCGGATGTTTTGGTTAATTCAACAGTGTATAGTTCGAGTTAGGTCGAATACAAATTCAGTCCAATCATAATTGAACTCACGTAGAACACCGTCTTTAAGTGATTATTCGAACAATTCTCAGTCAATTTCATGCATTCATATAGAGCCTGAAATAGTTTTATAACAGTTTGGCATAAATATATTGAATTACGTGTCGTGTATTATGTACAAGTGGTGAGCCCTCTAATAAGGGTAAAGATATCGTACTCGATGACCAAGAATAGGAGTACTCCAAACTCCCGTTATTGTGAGTAATCAGATGATCATCTTAACTATCTAAAGTTGTTTCTACTCGTTTTTATGTTTTAAAAATTGAAGTGTTGGTTAAACAAAATGAGATTTATGAATTGTTTTGAAATCGAATACTGATTTTGGAAATTGAGTAAGTGGAGACTATATACTCGTGTTTGATAGATGGTTTGAATTGATGGCTTATGACAATGTGATGTTATGAATGGCTGGTTTTGTGGTTTGTGGATTATATGAACTGTTTTGTTTTTCCTTGACAGGCTGTCGAAATTTTTATTGATTTAGTGGGTTATTTGATTAGCTTACTGCAGTGGGCGGGTTTTCGTGGACCAACCTATTAGAGGGGCACGGTAAAACCCATTATATTTTACCTTAGTACGAGAGGCGCGGAGGGTATCTCCTAAGGTAAGTTTAGAGTTCACTTCACGCCAAACCACCACGTGAGGATGAAACTCAGCCAATGCCAAGGAATGGCTATATTTTAAAAGTAAAAACATGTTTTATGGGTATATGTCATTTTAACATCCTTGGCGGACTCGGTTGGATGCCCAGACCAAGGTGTCACCGAGTATGAGTTTTGGCACAAGCCAAGTTTTTAAGAGAATCATAAGCCTTGTTGATTATTTCGATGAAATATAATTGTTTTATATGAATTGAAATGAGTTTTAAATGTTCTGAACCATACTATGACGGGATGATTTAACTATCTCCATTTACTCGGTTTTAGATGTTATAGATGAACTTTGCCTACTCACTGGGTTTATAAAAACTTACCCCTTCTTTTTACCCATTTCAGGCTCAAGACAGTCTGTAGACAGCTGATTTTGTCGAGGGTTGCTTTTGAATTTGCATCCTTAGAAATCGAAGGTTTACAGTCTTGTATATTTTCGATTATTTTTGGGCCCACATGTCATTGTAGAATATTTTTGTATACCTGGTTTAGTGTGCTATTATATATATGAATTTATTTTGCTCTTACGCTACAAAATTGTTTATGCAGAATTCTATAAATATTGTTTTATAAGAAAATAGAATATTTTATTTAATATTTTTATTTAGTTTGATTAGTCATAATTTCACTTTAAATGGATGATTTAGATTACTAAAATTATTTTTAGATAAGAAATGTATATTTTTCGATCGTATGCTGTATTTTCACTAGTTTCAAAATTTTTGAAAAAAAAAAAACCAAAATACCCCTGTGTGGCAGAAATTACTTTTTGTTTGTTTTTTATTTTAAAATAGTTTATATTCCCTTAAAACATGATATTTAGTAACTGTTGCTCACAGGGGAGACATAAAATTGATGCAAGAGCCTTGCGAGGTTTCGGTTGACATTCTGGGTAATGAATGTCTATCGAGACATCGCGACTGTTGTCACGGGCTCGAAGGGAGTATCGGGTTGCTTTTGAATTTGCATCCTTAGAAATCGAAGGTCTACAGTCTTGTATATTTTCGGTTATTTTTGGGCCCACATGTCATTGTAGAATATTTTTGTATACCTGGTTTAGTGTGCTATTATATATATGAATTTATTTTGCTCTTACGCTACAAAAATTATTTATGCAGAATTCTATAAATATTGTTTTATAAGAAAATGAAATATTTTATTTAATATTTTTATTTAGTTTGATTAGTAATAATTTCATTTTTATTGGATGATTTAGATTACTAAAATTATTTTTAGATAAGAAATGTATATTTTTCGATCGTATGCTATATTTTCACTAGTTTCAAATTTTTTGAAAAAAAAATAACCAAAATACCCCTGTGTGGCAGAAATTACTTTTTGTTTGTTTTTTATTTTAAAATAGTTTATATTCCCTTAAAACATGATATTTAGTAGTTGTTGCTCACAGGGGAGACATAAAATTGATGCAAGAGCCTTACGAGGTTTCGGTTGGCATTCTAGGTAATGAATGTCTATCGAGACATCGCGACTGTTGTCACGGGCTCGAAGGGAGTATCGGGTTGTGACAAGTTTTCAATATTGTTAAGTGCCAAATTGTGTTATTCACCCCCCCCCCCTCTAGCACATATTATCAGGACCAACAAGAGATTGGTACATTCTATGTTCCTTACTTAAAAAGTAAGCAACCGATCTCGTAGGTTGAAGTATGGAGATACTTGGAATTGGAATGAAAGTGATTACCTAGGAAAGCAAGTTCACTAAACATGACCTTCCATGAGAAGTGCATTTGGTATTTCACTTAAGTGTTTATGCAATACTTCTCATGTGTCAGTTGTGTAAATACTCCCTAGACTTGAGACACCAGGTTGTCTTATGTGTGGAGTGCTATACTTTGATTTCATCCCTACGGGTGCCTAACCAAAGATGCCAAAATAGGATGTTTTCGGTTAGAGTATGAAGCATGTGAAGGCAAATGAGTGGTCAAGATAGGAATCATCACCCCAAGTGATGCAGGGGACATATCCTAGCTGTTCTTGGTTGATATTAGCTTATTGAAGTCCTTGGCCAAGGTGACTTGAAGATTATGAAAGGAGTTTCATAAGTCTTTATAAAGCTGATGATCAAACTTTAAGAACGAATATGGAGATCAATAAGTGTAGACACTACACCATGCTCTTATCATCTCCGAGATATATGATGAGGGAATGAATTACACTGAAAGGTTGAGTCAAACCATCTTGACTCTTCTAACATTTGGGTAGCCAGATGGATTGCTAGATCCCAATCTTGGTGTATGAACTCTAGGTAGTTAACTTGATCAATGATAAATTTAAAGTAGTTTAAATTTATCTAATTCTAAGTTTAACTTAAGAATTATATGTTGAATTCATTGCCAACATATTATAAGCCTAATTGGTCATACACCTAAAATGAATGTTGAAAATAAAATGGGAGAGGTGATTAAGTTGAACTTAATCAAATTAGAAGTCATGAGCTTCTCAAGCACTTGATTAAAAATGTTTAATTAAGTTGTGCCTAATTATTTAAATTGTTGGGCCTAATTAATTAAATTGTTTAATTAAGTCATTGGGCCTAATTAATTAAATTAAACAATTAAGTTATTGGACCTAATTGATTAAATTTGTTTAATTAAGTCATTTGGCCTAATTGATTAAAATTGTTTAATTAAATTTTTGGGCTTAATTAATTAAATTATTTAATTAAGTTATTGGGCCTAATCGATTAAATTAAACAATTAAGTTAATTGGGCTTCTAAAGGACTAAATTAAATTGTTTATTCAAATTATTGGATTAATTGGCAATTACAAAATAGTTTTGTAATTAGGGGTTAAAATTAATCCAAGGTATAAATACCTTGATATAGCCTCCAAACAAATAGAGAGTGGAAATGGCTAGAAAAAAAAAAGGAGTGAACGACACATTAAAAATTCTTTTGTCTTGCCATTCGTTGTGTGAAGAAAAATAGTTTTTCATTCACTTCATTTTTTTTTATGTGTGTTCAGCCCCACAATTTTGTGTGGATCATGAGCTTATGAAACTCATCTTTGCTATCACATTGTCAAGGCATAGCACTCCCAATCCTTAAAGAAGGATTTTCTCATTCATTGGTGTGGATCACCATTAGAGGCTACACAAAGATTCCTTGAACAGCTTTGGTTTGCAACAACTGAGCTAAGGTGGTTGAGCTTTTGAAGGCTGATTTGGTGGTTTAACAAAGGATTCATCAACCTTTGTTATTTAGGTAAAGTGATATGATCATATATTTTTATTTTAATTTAACTTTGTACTCAATTTAACATGAAAGAGGTCCTAGGAAGGTGAGGCATAATTTTTTTAAAAAAAAATTTATTTTCGCTGTGTTTTATTTGTATTTGATGCATGATTAGCCCTCACCCAACACTGTTTGCTAGAGTTTGCCACATTCTGATAAGTGATGAAACAACTTTTATGCTAGTTTATTTGCTGCCCAAAAATAGTCTCATAATCCTGCAATAACATTAAAATTCTCTGCAAGGATGATTTAACACCATTGGTAAATATGATAACATCATCTACGAAAGCCAAATGGCTTATTAACATTGAGCAATCAGAAAAATAATGAAGGGAAGGATATTGATCAAACAAAGCATTAAGCCCTTTAGACAAATATTCCGCAGCCAGAATAAATAATTGAGGAGAGATTAAGTCACCTTATCTTAAACCGCTTTCTCACTTAAAATATCCCACTATACTGCCATTTATCAACAAGGAAAACCAACAATTGGATATACAGCGTTGAATCATGTTAATCCATTCAAAATTAAATCCAAACTGTCGTAGCATTCTATAAAGAAAACCCCATTCAAGCTGATCATATGCCTTCATCATATCCAACTTAAGAACTACGTTCCCACCCTTAGCTTTCTGGTCAATTTTCCCTACTAATTCTTGAGCTAGCAAGATATTATCACTAATCAATCTGCCCCCAACAAAGCCACTTTGATTATTTGTAATGATAGAAGGAAGTACCTTGGCAAGTCAGCTAGCCAAAAGCTTTGTAATGATTTTGTTCAAGACGTTGCAAAGGCTTATCGGCCTATAATCACTCTATTTCGAAGAATTGTTATTCTTGGGCAAAAAAACAAGTGTTGTGGAGGTTATTCCCCTTGGGAGAGCCGCACCATGAAAAAAATGCACTACTGCATCCAATAGATCTTTGGCAACTATATCCCAGCATTGTTGATAAAAGTAAGATGAAAACCTATCAAGGCTAGCAACATTATCTTTATCAATATTAAACACTGCTTCTTTAAGCTCATCAATGGTAGGCATTGCACATAAATTAACATTATCATACTCAGATATAATGGAAGGAATTAGAGAGTCATTAAATGTGGTCAGATCACCCGGTTTTGACTTCATGAGGGAGGACAACAAATCTACTGTAGATGATTTCACCAAATTCGGGTCTTCAGTCCAGCTCCCATCCAGATTTTGAATTTTAAAGATATGGCTTTTTATTCACTTTTTCTTGACTCGCATGTGGAAGAATTTGGTGTTCCTCTCACCCTTCACTAGCCATTAACACCAAATTTCTACTTGCAGATAATTCTTCAACACTAAGATAGTGGTTAAGCTAAGCATATGCTTTGTTCATTCAAGCACAGTTTTCAACAATTTGCAGCTCTTTGTTTTCCCAACTTCAAGTTGTGAAAAATATCTCCAAACACATCCTTATTCCACCATTTTAGGGACTACTTTAATCGACGTTGCTTAGCCCAAAAATCTTGTAAACTCGAGCCAAAAATGGGAAGATTCCAATTCAGTGCCATAAAATTTTTAAACCCATGATGAAGCACCAAGGCATGCAGAAACTAAAAAGATGAGGGGTCTTTATCTTGATGTTTTGAGCAGGATATCAGCAGCGGACAATGGTCCGAACCATCCTTATTTTAGATGCTAGATTCGCGTAGAAGAGAAGAAGTCTGCCCACTGATGATTATACACCATTCTATCCAACAGTTCAAGCATATGGTTATTTGTCCAGGTGAAAGGATTTCTCTCAAAACCACCATCCATTAACCCACAATCAAGCAACACTGCGGCAAAGTCTTCAATGGAACCTCCTGTAGTACCCCGTACTTTGATATGGTGGCTAATAAAGCTTACGAATGCCAATCGAGGTTAATTACCAAGTTAAAAAGGTGATTCAGAAATGAACTTGTGAAACCTCAACCTCTATAGACCTGTAACTAGCAGTAGACGCGATAAGACAGATCAGGGGCAATTTCATCATTTCTCATGGTGAGCTCCTGGAAGTAGCTCTCAAATGTTATTAAGGTCTAAATAGACCTAAGGAATAAATGAATGATGGTAAAAATGAATGAAGAAGATAGAAATATCGATAATTTTCACAATAGAGGCAAAATGGTCATTTTGCATCTCGAGTCGAAATTTTTAAATTTTCATGAACCCGAGTATTTTTAGACTCTTATGGACCTTGTCTCAGTGTCCAAGAACTAAAAAAGATTGTAGAAAGGCAATGGAAGAACAAAATGACATTGTTAAGGGCATTTTGATAATTACGTGAGAAAATGGATAAACATAAGGCATAAATATCTAAGTTTCTAGAAAGTTTTTCAAATTTCCAGCAACTTCTTCTTCTTCTTCTTCCTTTCTCACGTTTTCTTATCTTCCATGGGAGCTTGCTTTTAAACCTCCATAGATTTTCTCAAGTTAACCCTAATTTTCATGCTTTTGTGCACTTTTTCTCAAAGTCATTTGTGCTCTCTTACACTTTCACCTTAAAACCCTCAAAAGCCTTTCCTTAATACTTTCTCTCACTAGTTGGAAGTTTTAGAGAGAGAAAGAGAGATTTTTCACAAGAATTCGAAAGCTTTTGAAAAAGAATTCGATTACAAAGCTACCAAGGTCCCAACGAGACCCCATATCTCCATTCGGACCATTAGTGGGATTTGGAGTCGATTTAAGAATCAACAAAGACATTGTGAGTGAACTTTCACTGAAAATATTTTGGGAAATGTATTGGTATTTGGATGAAGCGTGTGAATGATTTTTGTTTGATTGTTCCTTAAAGATTATGCATGGGAACAAGCCTTTATTAAAATGTTTTACGTTGTGAGTGTGCAATATGATGAATCCTTGTGCCTTATATGATGTTGATATAAATATATATATATTACGTATTGATAGTTAATATTGTGTAACAAATATAAACATGCGTGTGCACAATATGGGGATGCACATGCTGGTGATGACGAGGTTCGAAACTGTGGATAGTGATGTTGATGTGTGTGAATAGGGAGTGCACATGATGATGTTGATGTGTGCGAGTAGGGAGTGCACACGATGATGTTGAAGTGTGCGAGTAGGGAGTGCACACGATGACATTGCCTTGTGCGTGTAGAGAGTGCACATTGGCTGAGTGAGGTGGTGGTATTCGTGTTTATATATGTATATATACATGTGTAAGAGAAAGTTATGAATATAGTAGGTGGATGTAATGTATGTGAAATCTTGCATGTTGAACCTTGAAATCTTGCTAATTATCTTCAAATTGAATTGTATTGTAATGAGAAACTCTCGGGTTCTTGCCGCTCGAATCTCGCTGCAGCGAGAATCCACTCTCGCTATAGCTAGAAACCTTCTGTCATGTTTACTACCTTACTTGGTTTCTGCCATATTTTCTACTTCTTTAACCTCACAGTTGATCATGGATTTTCAACATCAAGAGATTAGTTAATCAAGTTTGAAATGAGGGATTTTAATAAGAATTAAACTAAACTACATTGTTTTTGAATCTAAGCGCATCATGATTTTTAAACTTTCCTTATAGTCGCTTGTTCCCTTTCTATGTTCACTCACTGGGTTTATACTCACATTTTTAAACTTCATGTTTTAGGTTTCTGAGTAAAAGGTGACTGGATCCTAGGACGAGGTGATCCTCCCTATCCATTGTTCGGTAAGTTTACCATGATACGAAGTGTTACCACCCATGCCTCGACTCACTCCGCTGACATTCAAAGTCTTTGAATGTGTACATGTAAACTAGATGTGATTTGCTAAGAATCATTTGGCAAACTTTTTATGTATATTAAGATTAATGAATACCATTATGAGTATATACTTGGATTTTATGAATCGATTTCAATGAAGTTATTATTTGAACATTATGATTTATGGAACTTAAAAGGGAATATGGATGATAAAGGGGTTGACGTATAGGTTTATATGGGAAGGCTTGCTTGGGCTTAGTGAGCTATGCCCCTTGGGCTTAGTGGGCTATGCCTATTGAGCCCACGCACCGGTCATGGCTAGGAAATTGGGTTGTGACAATATCGGTATCAGAGCCCTAGGTTTAGTTGAGTCCTAAAAATTCTTGTGTCAGTCAGCGGAGTTGTCAGAGTTAGTGTAGAGTCTTGTTTATGGTTTGTGACTACATCACAAGTCATAGATAAGAGGCTATATGAAATCTTATTCTTAGTAACCTACCCCTTCGCTAACGTCATACAAATGTTATAAGTGTTGGTCCCTATAAATGTGCTAGAGGGGGGTGAATAACCCAATTTGGCTCTTATCAATATTGCAAACTAATTTTTAGAACTTAAGAAAATAAAAACAGAGTATAAAATGCACAGTAATTTAGAGTGGCTCGGTTTAAGATCTACATCCACTACCTTGATTATCCAACCAAGGATTTTCCAACAAATCCACTATGGGCCGATGAAATTCACAATCTTTCATCAAGCTTTACAATGGCTTTTGCCATGCTCAGCCAAAACCTTTTACACTAGTTTTTCACGGGCTCAACTAAAACCCCAAAGTGGTTTTCCAAGGCTCAACCACAACCGATAACAATCAAGCTATCCCAAGCTTGAATAACCCCTTAAAGTGACTTCCTCACTCTAAGAATACAAGAGAAGTAGTAAAAGAAGGTACCTATGATCACTAGTTGATCTGATTGGTACAAGATTGAGAGCAAAATACAAATGTAAAGAGTAGGCGTTTAAGTGCAGACAAGTACAGTGAAGCTTTTTTGGTTTTTCGACTTTCTATAGCTCAAATCTCATTCAAGGCTTCTCAAAAACTTGTTTCTCATTGTTAGAAGACCCTTTTATACTTGAAGATGTAACTCTGATGGCAGTTTGGCAGTTTATATCTGTTGGAAACAGTTGAGGACGAGTTCTAGCCGTTAATCTATCTTGTAGTGCTCTGGTTCAAATTGCAGACAGAGAGCTCTTATTCGATTGACTTGGTCGACTAAGTTGATTCTATTTCTGGTTTATAAATCTTGGTAGAGAGCACTTAGTCGACTGACTTGGTCGACTAAGTTGATTTTATTTTTGGTTTATAAATCTTGGTAGAGAGCACTTAGTCGACTGACTTGGTCGACTAAATTGGTTCTGTTTCTCAAACTCTTCAGCTCGTCATTTCTCCATTTTGAAATTTGGTCAACCAATGTTCTTCCTTGTTTCACCAATAAGCTTCCTCCTTGTTATTCAGTTACATCTTATTGATTTTATCCCTCTTTTTCTTTCAAAAATACTCTTTGAAGAGTTAATAAATTAATTTCATATATTAATTTCCTACACACTCAAGTAAAGGTATTAGACACACATAGATGGGAATGTTTTATTATCATCAAAAACTAATGGAGCCAACAATCTCTCATTTTTTGATGATGACAAAACATTCCTTGATTAACAGCATAGTGTCTTTTTAATTCTTTTTAGTTTTCTGCAGAAAATGAGGATTGCTCCCCTTAAGTATAAGCTCACCTTTGGTGTGTGCATATTTTGCTTATTTATTTCAGCCAATTTTAGTCTCGTCATATAGAAAATGATATTGTACATTTAAAGTATACATATGTGCAGCAATGTAGAGTGATTTGCAGCAAGTGAGTATTAGTAGATCATCATTAAACTTTCAGCTTTAAGTGTTGACAAATTTTCATCAATGTTCCAACAGCTATCAATAGTTTATTGATTTCAGATTTTGTCCATATCATTCATGTTTCAATTGATATACTACACACACCATCTATATCTATTTACAAACAAAAATTATCCACAATGTCATAACAAAAATCATTTATCAGCATGTAAATCAATATCAGCATGGCATCAGCAGATTTTGTTCATGATAGTCAAAATACCAAAATAGCAAAATATCAGCAGACTTTAATTTATACCAGTTAAGCAACATAGTCATATCAGCATTCATTTTTCACAAACAACCACATAAACAACAGAATTAAAATTGAGTGTTTAAGTGCCACCATGGCACAAATAGCAGTTAATAAAAAAGTATTTCGAAATTGCCCTTAGACAATTTTGCTTCCTATCTCCTATTTTTCTAAGTTCCTGCTCCTGATTCTGTTTTCTTTTCTTTCCTAGGTTATTGGTTCCTCTACCCTAACATTTTTTTAATTAATTCCTGCACCCATTTTCTGGTTCCTGCACCCATTCTACTCTCCCTTTTTATCAGCATCAAAGGAAGGGGCTTCTATTCATTTGATGTGTCAGAGGGTGAGGATTCAGTGTCATAGAAAGGGTTTAGGGGAAAAAGAGAGGGCTCTCGGAGAAGTGAATGTTCTGGTGAGGACTTGTTTGAGACAGAGATTAGATTCTGAAGAGAAGAGGCTGAAACTGGTCAAGATTTCTCTACCAACCTGGAAGACTTTCTTCTCTTGAGAAAAGCTGTGTTGGTTGCCATAGTCTTCCTGCCTTTGGTTGGTGGTTTTGCCTCAGTTGGTGGTGCTACAGTGGCTTTAGCTTTCCCTGCTTTTGCCTTTGCTCTGGCAGCTGATGCAGGTTTCTTTCCTTTTCCTACACCTTCACCATCCTTTTTAGGTTATGTCCTGAAAATGTCTTTTTTAGCTTGTCCCTCCTTTACCATTTGGTGGAAGATATCCATGATGAAAATTTCCTCTGAAATTGAAGGAGAAGTCTACTGTTTCTCTGTTTCTGAACCAACCACATTTGTCCCTTATTCTAAATCATTTTTGCTTTGGGGTTCAGGAGAGGGTGTCTTGGCTGGCTGATCAACCCCTTTGGGAAAGTCCTTAGTCTGCAGAACAAGACTGACAGATTTGTAGGTGGAACCTTCAACTTGAATGCCAAAACTTTCAACATGAGGAGCCGATTTTTCTACTAACTTAACTGAACCTTCAGCACCTTATTATGCAGGTGCAATGCTGGATGTGGCAGAACTGTCTGCAGCCACAGGTTCAAATGGTATGTTTTCCTTCTCTTTCAGCTTGTTTTCCAACTCAGTGATTTTATCTTCCATTTTCTGTAGCTTCACTCCTTGGTTAGTCAGCTTACCATCAATCCTCATGAACAAATTAAAAATCACTTCATTTGAAAATTTAGAAGGAGCTTCTTCAAGTTGAGCAGGCAGACTGTGTTATTTTCTTGGACCAGTTTTAAAGGTTTTAATGAACTTTTCTCCATCAAGCATATACCCCATTTTAACCAAGCAGCCATAATAAATGGCTTGATTTCTGGTTTTTACCAAGTCCATATTATACCTCTTTACCCATATTCCCTTCTTCTGCACAAGGGATGTATTCACATTCCCATACGGTAGATTTACCTTATCAAGTCTGCATGTTCTCCTCATCTTTTCAATCATATATCTTCCCAGATTTAAAGATACCCCATTAAAAACATGCTCCATCAGCCAGAGGTCCTAGAGGCTGATGAAGCTAAGGCTTCCACTTCTACCCTGTATATTTACTGCTATAAAATAATGTAAAATCCTAATCTGAGGACTAGTTATCAAACCAGAATTACTTTTTGAAAAATATTTTTCTTTCCTTCCAGTGATGATCTCCCACAATGAGGATGGATCATATTTTTCAAGCAGTTCAAATTCACTTTCTTTACATTTTATTTTCAGCAGGTTCCCTAAATCCTCAACAGTCACAACAAACTCTTTTCCATTCAGATAAACGTTCAAACCATCTTCTACATAATTATCAGAATCTATTAATTCCTTTCCTTTCAAAGTAATTCCAGAATAAAACTCTTTGACCAGACTTGGACTATAAGACCTATTCTTAAAGGTGCTGTAACCGTTTAGTTTCAATTCATCAAAGTACTCAAATAGAATGGTTTGGATTTTTACATTTTCCTCAAAACTCTTCCAATCAATGAATTTTCCATAGGAGATTGGTGCATTCTCGATATTTTTGAATCTATACTCATGCAACTTATTCCCAAATTTCAAAAAAGAAGAACTAGTACCTTTGTGGAGTGAGGGCTCTGTTTCTTTCTTCTTGTCAGTTTTTTGCTTCTTTTCTCTTAGCTTCTCGGATATATCTTTCACTTAACTAGGCATGATTTTCAAATTCTTCTTTAGACTTTCTATTCATGTTCCTTCCTCCATTGGCCTTTTCCCTTTCTTCTTTTCTGATATCTCTTTACTCTGAAATGTTTTAGCCATATTGGTTGCAGAAATTTCTGAGGGTTTGAGTCGGTTTCAGAGGCAAATAGGAAGATTTAGTTTTTCCTTTTTTAGAGCAACGGGTTTCAGGGGAGAGATGAGGAGAGGTAGTCAGTAGTTATTACTAAGAAAAATTGCTCACCTTCCTTTTAAGTGCTGCCTTATTTTATTTCTTTATAATTTCAAACTTCCCTTAAAATTTTGGTTATTTACCTTTGATAGTTTTTCTTCATTCTTTTGGCACTCGGTAAACCCAAATTTTTACCACATTTTACTCTTCTTTCTCTAAACTCACTGAGTCTTATTATTTAAGGCTGTCAGACCACTCTTAGTTGACTAAGAAATCCTTAATTGACTGAAAGCATTCTGTTTTCTATGTGAGAGCCAAAGGTTTTCTTATAACTCCTTCACACTAATCATCCCTAAATTTCTTCTAATCTCACAAAATCTATCTTCACTTAGAGGTTTGGTAAAAATATCTGCTAACTGATGTAAAGTATTCACAAATTCTATCTTAATATCATTTTTCACCACATGGTCTCTAATAAAATGGTGTTTAATTTCAATGTGCTTTGACCTAGAGTGCTGCACAGGATTTTTTGATATATTGATTACACTTGTGTTATTACAGTATATTGGTACATTATGCATAGTTATTCCATAGTCTTTTAATTGTTACTTGATCCAAAGGATTTGTGCACAGCAGCTACCTAATGATACATATTCAACCTCTGCTATAGACAGTGGCACTGAGTTTTGCTTTTTGCTGGACCAAGACACAAGCATCCTTCCTAAAAATTGGCATGTTCCACTAGTGCTTTTCTTATCAATTCTACTGCCAGCAAAGTCAGCATCTGAATATCCAACTAAGCTAAGAGTTGAGTCTCTAGAGTACCATATTCCTAGTTCTTGAGTGTCTATGAGGTATCTAAAAATTCTCTTAATAGCTGTTAGGTGTGATTCTTTAGGCTGTGACTGAAATCTAGCACACAAGCACACACTAAACTGAATATCTGGTCTATTAGCTGTTAAGTAGAGAAGAGAGTTGATCATACCTCTATAGAGCTTTTGATCTACATCCTTACCTTTTTCATCTAAGTCGAGTTTGGTGGATGGACTCATTGGTATGGAAATTGATTTCAGCTTTAGCATATCAAATTTCTTGAGCATATCATGAGTGTATCTTTCTTGGTTGATGAAGATTCCTTCCTCACTTTGTTTGATTTAAAGACCAAGGAAGTACTTTAGCTCTCCCATCATGCTCATTTTAAATTCACCTTGTATTTCCTTAGCAAAGTTCTTGCATAAAGCCTCATTAGTTGCATAAAATATAATGCCATCTACATATATTTGCACAACAATTAAATCATTTAGATATCTTTTTATGAACAATGTAGTATCGATGCTGCCTCTATCAACTAAAAATTTTGAAAGCCTCTCATACCAAACTCTAGGAGCTTGTTTCAATCCATTCAAGGCTTTATGAAGTTTGAAAACATGATCAGATTTTTCAAAGTCTTTAAAACCAGGTGGTTATTCTACATATACTTCCTCTTGAATTAATCTATTTAAGAATGCACTTTTTACATCTATTTGGAACAATTTAAAATTCATGAAACATGCAAAAGCTAGCAACAACTTTATGGCTTCAATCCTAGCAACCGGAGCAAAAGTTTTATCATAATCTATTCCTTTTTCTTGGTTGTCTCATTTTGGTACCAACCTAGCTTTATTTCTAACTACATTTCCTTGCTCATCTACCTTATTTCTAAATACCCATTTTGTACCAACAATAGGGTGATTTGAAGGTCTAGGTACCAATGACCATACACGACTCCTTGTGAATTGATCAAGTTCTTATTGCATGGCCATTATCCAACTTTCCTCTTCTTCAGCTTCTTCAAAGTTTTTAAGTTCAATTTGAGATATAAAAGCTGAAAACTCAAAAGTTTCTATAGTTGCTTTCCTAGTTTTAACTCCTTGTGAAATGTCACCTATTATTTGGTCTTATGGGTGATCTCTTACAAATCTCCAACTCCTTGGTAGATCATCCTACTGATTTTCTACTCTTTGCAGATTTTCTAGAGGTGGAGTTTCATTTTCTCTTCTAAGTGATCTTTCTTCTTTATTTTTATTATTTTCTAAGCTCATTTTCTCTATTTGTTTTTCTAAGACTTCTACATCATCATCATCATCATGAACTTCTTTTTGCAATGCATTTAACTCATAAAAAACTACATGAATTGATTTTTCAATAGTTAAGGTCCTTTTGTTAAAAACTCTATAGGTCTTTGAGTTTAAAGCATATCCAAAAATATTGCTTCATCACTCTTTGCATCAAACTTCCTTAGGGGCTATTTTCCATTGTTCAATACAAAGCATTTACAGCCAAAACTCTTAAGCTGATAAATATTTGGTTTCCTACCTTTATAAAATTCATATGGAGTCTTTGAAATCAAAGGCCTTATTGAGACTCTATTAAGAATATAAGCTGTTGTATTTACTGCCTCAACCCAAAGATATTTAGGTAGATTGTTCTCACATAGCATGGTCCTAGCCATTTCTTTCAAGGTTCAGTTTTTCCTCTCTACAACTCTATTTTGCTGGGGTATTCTAGGTGCAGAAAAATTGTGATCCATCCCCTTTTCATTGCAAAATTTTTCAAAGTCATCATTTTCAAATTCTCCTCCATGATCACTCCTTATGCGAACTATGGCTAGTCCTTTTTCATTTTCTACTTTCTTACAATGATTTAAGAATGCTTGAAGAGCATCATTCTTGTGAGCAAGAAAATACACCCAAGTATATCTAGAATAGTCATCAACTATTAAAAAGCCATAAGATTTTCCTCCTAAGCTAATTGTGCTTACTGGACCAAATAAATCAATATGAAGCAATTCAAGAGGTCTAGATGTTGACACAATCTTCTTAGACTTGAAGGATGTTCTAACTTATTTTCCTAGTTGGCAAGCATCACATATCCTATCATTTTCAAATTTTAACTCAGGCAGTCCAGCAACAAGATTTTTCTTAATTAATTTTGACGAAGTATGCATGCTCACATGTCCTAATCTCCTATGCCATAGCCAACTATCATTTTCAGCATTTGCGACAAGACATACTTCACTATTTACTTCAAGATCTTCAAGAAAAATTACATACATGTTCTTCAATCTATTTCCTATAAATGAGATTTTATTTATACTCATATCTATCACTTCACAATTAGTGGAATCAAAGCACACTCTAAATCCTTTATCACATAATTGACTAATACATAGTAAATCATGCTTTAAGCCTTTAACCAACAACACATGACTAATTGGAGTTTGGGAATTCTTACCAACCGTACCTATACCATGGATTCTTCCTTTTGAATCATCTCCAAAGGATACGGTTCCTCCCTTTCTTTTATCTAGCTGAGCAAACAGCATTTCATGTCCTATCATGTGCTGTGAACAGCCACTGTCCAAGTACCAAGGTTGTTTCTTCTTGAGTTAAGCCCTTGAACATATCTCTTTTAAGTCCAGCTCAACCTAAAAACAGAATTTCAGTTTTTCTTTATAGGTACCCATACTTTGATGGGTCCTTGAGTGTTAGTTGCAACAAAAGATCCCTTAGGAACCCAGATTTTCTTAACTTTCTGTGCTTTTCTTTTCTTAAAATAGTCATATGATAAATGACTATGTTTACCACAATTATAACATTTAGGTAATGCTTTAGCTGAATTTTTATTGTGGTATGCATCTCTTTTTGAAGATTCATTTTTTAAACATTTAAGAGCTGTATTTTCATCAAGAGTTATTTGTAAAGCTTCATACTTGTTTTCCAGCTCTTGTTTTAAAACCTCATAGTCTGTTTTTTAGTGTTCTAACTCAATTTGCAAAATATTTCTTTGCTCAACACAAAACTGAATTCTTGTTTGATTTGTTCCAAATCATTTTCAAGTAATGCAACCTTTTTCTTTAATGATTTGAATTTTGAAAAAAGGTTTTCAAATTCATCATACAGGCACTCATACTCATCTTGTAAATCATAAGAATTAATGTAGGGGGATGAAGATACCTCTATTTCATCCTCTTGTGCCATTAAACAAATATTTGCTCTTTCTTCATATTTGTCATCATTAGTTTCAGAGCTTGAAGTGTCACTATCTGACCATGCAGCAGCCACCATTGCTTTCTTGGATTTCTCATTTTTCTTGGGAGTTTCATCTTTCAGCAATGGACATTCAGACTTGAAGTGACCAGGTTTCTTGCACTCGTAGCAGATGAGCTCTTCTTTTTCGTTGGAGTCAATTTTGTTACTGTTTTTCCATGAGGCACCTTGGTCTTTCCTGAAACCTCTTCTAGTTAGCCTTCAATTTCTTTTGCTCATTAGCTTTCTGAATTTTCTTGCAACTAGAGCTAATTCTTCATCATCATCACAAGAAAGCTCTTCCAGCTCTTTTTCAAGGATGTTGGCTTTGAGTGCAATACTCTTTTTCTTTTCCTTTGCTTCCTTTCGGTTTTCTTCTTCTTCTTCCTTAAGCTCCAGCTCATGAGTAAGAAGAGAACCACAAATCTCATCAAGTGTGATGATGTTCAGATCTTTAGCCTCTCTAATGGCAGTCACTTTTGGCTTCCAAGATTTTGGTAGGCTTCTAAGCAGTCTTTTAACTAATTCATGTTCAGGGATAGGCTTCCCTAGCTGACTCAATTTATTTGTGATGTTTGTAAACCTATCAAACATGCTGGTGATGTCTTCACCAAGCTCCATTTTGAACATTTCATAACTATGTGTTAAAAGAGCAATTTTGGACTTTTTGACTTCGGAAGTCCCTTCATGGATTATTCTAAGTTTCTCCCACACTTGTTTAGCTGTTGTACAACTTGAAACTTTGTTAAATTCAGTGGGGGTCAAGGCACAATGTAATGTGTATATGGCCTTAAAATTTATTTAAACTTTCTTAGATTCAGCCTCAGTCCATTCAGACCTTGGCTTGGGCATCAACTCATTTATCACTACATTCACGGTCAAGGGCATAAAGGATCCATCAATTATGACGTCCCACATTTCATAATCTATAGCCTTAATATAAATTGACATTATAGTGCTCCAATAAGGGTAATTAGAGCCATCAAACAGAGGTAGTCTGTTTGTTGATTGTCCCTCAGCCACTACTTATTTTTGTTGAGCCATTTGGATCCTCCCAAAGGATGTTAAGCCTTAATAACAGGGAACTAGCTTTGATACCAATCGTTGGTCCCTATAATATGTGCTAGAGGGGGGTGAATAGCACAATTTGACTCTTAACAATATTGGAAACTAATTTCCAAAACTTAAGAAAATAAAAACAGAGTATAAGATGCACAGCAATTTAGAGTTGTTCGGTCCAAGACCTACATCCACTACCCTGATTATCCAACCAAGGATTTTCCCACAAATCCACTATGGACCGGTGAAATTCAAAAGCTTTCACCAAGCTTTACAATGGCTTTTACCAGGCTCAACCAAAACCTTTTACACTAGTTTTTCACGGGCTCAACTAAAACCCCAAAGTGGTTTTCCAAGGCTCAACCACAATCTATAACAGTCAAGCTATCCTAAGCTTGAATAACCTCTTAGAGTGACTTCCTCACTCTGAGAATACAAGAGAAGTAGTAAAATAAGGTACCTATGATTACTGGTTGATATGATTGGTATAAGATTGAGAGCAAAATACAAATGTAAAAAGTAGGCGTTTAAGTGCAGACAAGTGCAGTGAAGCTTTTCTAGTTTTTCTACTTTTTATAGCTCAAATCTCATTCAAGGCTTCTCAAAAACTTGTTTCCCATTGTTGAAAGACCCTTTTATACTTGGAGATGCAACTCTGATGGCAGTTTGACAGTTTATATCCATTGGAAACAGTTGAGGAAGAGTTCTAACCGTTAATCTGTCTTGTAGTTCTCTGGTTCAAATTGCAAACAGAGAGCTTTTAGTCGACTGACTTGGTCGACTAAGTTGATTATGTTTCTAGTTTGCAGATCTTGGCAGAGAGGACTTAGTCGACTGACTTGGTCGACTAAGTTGATTTTATTTCTGGTTTATAAATCTTGGCAGAGAGCACTTAGGCTACTGACTTGGTCGACTAAATTGGTTCTGTTTCTCAAACTCTTCAGCCTGCCATTCTCCAATTTGAAATTTAGTCAACCAATGTTCTTCCTTGTTTCACCAATAAGCTTCCTCCTTGTTATTCAGTTACATCTTGTTGATTTTATCCCTCTTTTTCTTTCAAAAATACTCTTTGAAGAGTTAATAAATTAATTTCATATATTAATTTCCTGCACACTCCAATAAAGGTATTAGACACACATAAATGGGAATGTTTTATTATCATCAAAAATTAATGGAGCCAACAATAAGTGATTTCGCTATTCGGGTTTGAGATGCTACCCGAGACACGAGCCAATGTTGGAGAGATCTTAAAGCAAATGTTCCTAATGAAAAGTTGATGTAATGATATATCCCTCCAACGAAGGATGGAAAAAGGTGGACCTAGACTAATAGGTCCATAATAACATAATTATTTGGAGAAGCTATAATTTGGATCCATGATTGTCAATGGGAAGAAAATTAGAGGACTATGGATTGTATTTGAGGTCAATATAAAGAAGCACGTGTGATAACGGTAGTAAGGGGTGTACTTTGATTGAAATGAATAGTGATTGCTGTGATTCACTCAGGGTTTATAAATATAAGCATTGAGGGAGGTGTAAATCAATATTTATGTGCACGGAGGTAAGTGCACCATGTTAATTGAGCTTGCCATCCTCATATATAAATGATGTTGGGCTTCCGAATCATTTTATAAGCGTATATGTGTTGAATATGTGTATAGCAACTCAAACAGAGCTGATCTTGATTTCAATTAAGTGATTGTGAGATCTCAAGGTTTCATTTGAATTGTTATGGGTTGTACTTATAAGTACATGAATTAGCCTAAAGGTTTTTTTTTTATGTTGGAAAATTCCCGCAGGGCCCAACTACCCTGTAATTATTTTATTAATAATCGAAAAAATTAAGCACAATAGGGAAGGGGACATAAACCGAACCTTCAAAATTATATGAGATTGAAAAGAGTTAAGAAAAGCATGTAATGAGGAAAATGTAATTTTATGTGCATATTTGTGAATGTAAACATAAAATTGAAACACTTTCTTGTTACAAGAGTTTAAGTAATTACTAATGTAAAATGAATAAAAATAAATTAGGAGTACTACTCCTTTACATTTATTTAAAGTGTACATAAGGCAAATTTAATTTGTCTAACCTAAGAATTCCTCTAAGCTTACCTTCAGCTTGTTCAAATACCTGCAGGTTGTGATGCGCATGTCCCTGATTAGATAGATAGTCAGCAGCTTGGTTCCCCTCTCTATGTATATGTGATAACCGAAAAGTGAGCCCACTCAAGCATTTGTGGATGGAGGCCAACAAATATCGAGTTTGACATGAACCTTAATGTCCCTCATGTATCATGTGTACAATTATTTTCGTATCCATTTCTATCAAAATGCTATAGACATTGTACTCAATACATAGTAACAAACCTTGATGTAAAGCCATTAATTCTGCCTGTAATGAATTAGCAGGTCCAAAATTTTCAAAAAAATCAAAAATTAAGTTACCTGTATGGTCCCGAAGGAGTCCCCCACCAACAGCATTCTGAAATGCATCTTTAGAATTACCATCAACATTCAACTTGAACTCACCTATCAATGGTTTATGCCAAGATATTAAATTAGGAGCAATCGGTATTCCCTGTTAGAAATGTGATCCCCATATCTGTGCTGTCTGAAAGTCTCCTTTTCGTTGCCAACGTTGGAATTGCCCCCATAGAATAACTGATGTATAAGTTTCAAAATACGCCAAATCACTCGATTTGAATACATGCCCATATTCTTATGCTTAGCAACATTTCATTCAACCTATAGGAACCAGAAAATAAACAAAGCCAAGAGTGTGCGTTTATGGCCTGGCTTCACATAATCACCAGAATATGTCCATGCCCATAGTATCTTAACAACATTTTGCAGATTAGTAACATAGATTTGAAAAAATTTTGCAAAATAATTCCAAACTTGCTTAACCACCATGTTTTCCCACATAACATGAAGGAGAGTTTCCTCCAAAGTATAGCATTGACATTTAGATGCAAATTGGAATCCTTTATTTTTCAACCTCATCTCCACCGGAATCCAATTGTTGATTAGCTGCCAAAGAAAAAAGGATGTTGTTAAGGGGATGTTCCTGTGCCAAATAATATTATAAATAGGGTTAACAGATTGTCACTTTCGAATCAATTCCCATGCACTTTTAGTGGAAAATTGCCCATCTGAGGTAGGAACCTAATATGGAACATTTACACTCGATATATCAATTGGTATTTTCATAATCTCCCTAATAATTTCATCTGGCAACACCATTTTTAGTTTATCTACATCCCATTTACCCTTGTCAAAAAAATAACAAACTTCTATCATTGATGTAGAAAATGAAGGAAATCAATTTACTAGAGGATCATCTCTCATCCAGCAGTCATGCCAAAAAAATAACTGTCCCTCGCCAATTCGCCATCTCATGTTGAGATCAGTCACAGTACGACTCATTATCATACGTTTTCAAGTCATCGAATCATGAAGTTTCGGTTGTACATACCTTGGAATCTACCCACCACAATATTTTTGTCTCATAAATTTTGTCCACAAACTGTTACAAGTCTGAAAACGCCACCACAGTTTCATGCCGGAAGTCTTAAAACATCATTTATGCTTCTAATATCTAAACCACCCTTAATGGATGGGAAAGAGACTTGCTACCAAGAGGTCCAATGCATCCTCTTATTACCTGTCGAATCTCCCCATTGTTAAACAATCTCTCAATTTTCTCAACAACACAAGTAGGAGGTTTAAGAACTTGTAGAAAATAAATAGGTAATGAGGATAACACACTTCGCAATAAAGTGATACAGCCACCTGGAGACAAAATTTTATTCTCCCACCCTGAGATACGCCCCCTAATTTTGTCAATCAGATCATCAAATAAAGCTACCTTCTTAGGACCCTTGTAAAGCGGAGCTCCCAAATAAGTGATGGGAAGACAACAATGCGTAAAGCCAGTAGTCTGGGCTATGATTTAGTGTCTAGAGAGTGCCAAATTCCTATAAGTGATGAAACAGCTCTTTTGGTGATTCACACGTTGTTCAGATACCGCCTCATATTCCTACAAAAAGGATAGTATTTTTTGCAACGATGACTTAATGCCGTTAGAGAAAATAATTATATCATCCGCAAATGCAAGGTGACTCACTAACATGGAACACTTGGACAAATAATGAATAGAAGGATATTGTACATAAAGAGCATTTAACCCTCTAGATAGATACTCGGCTGCCAAGACAAATAGTTGAGGAGAGATAAAATCACCCTGACGCAACCCTCTCTAGGATTTAAAGTACCTTGCGGCCTTACCATTGATCAACATCGAAAACCAACAATTAGCAATACACCTTTTGATCATACCAATCTATTGTGAGCAAAAACTGAATTGCTACAACATTTTGTACAAAAAATTCCATTCCATGCGGTCATAAGCTTTCATCATGTCCAATTTGATGGCAATATTACCCCCTCTCGCCCTTTGATCAATTCGCCCAATTAATTCTTGAGCAAGCAGAATATTATCACTAATTAAATGCCCTCCCATAAATCCACTTTGATTTTCTGAAATTATAGAAGGCAGAATCTTACCCAACCGAGTCGCCAAGACTTTTGTCATAATTTTATTCAAGACCGTACAAAGACTAATCGGCCTAAAATCACTCCATTTTGATGCATTGGCAGTTTTGGGCAAAAACACAAGTGTAGTTGAAGTTACTCCCCTAGGCATGTCCGCTCCATGAAAGAAATCCACAACCGCTACATGAAGGTCTGCTGATATAATACTCCAACACTGTTGATAAAAATAGGATGAAAAACCATCCGGGCCAGCCACACTATCCTTATCAATGTCAAAGACAGCTTCTTTAATTTCTTGTAACGTTGGCACTGCACATAAAATTTCATTATCAGATTCAAAGACAATAGAAGGAATAAGAAAGGCGGTAAACCTGGTCATGTCACAATGTTTTGCCTGCATGAGAGAGGAGAAAAAAGCTACTACCGAGTCTTGTATTTCCCTCAGTTCCCCCAACCACCCACTCGCTGGATTTTCTATTTTGAAAATGTGGCTTTTAACTCTCTTTTTTTGTACTCTCATGTGGAAAAATCTAGTGTTTCATTCCCCTTCTACAATCCATTTTATTCTCAATTTTTGCTGCCAAAAAGCTTTTTCTATACTAAGCAATTGATTAAGTTTTACATATGACTTATTCAAAGTCGTGCGGTTAACCATGGACTACTCATGCTAAAACTTAATCTCACTGACTTGGGCTTGCTTTTTTGCTTCTTTAAGATTACTGAAGATGTCACCAAATACTACCTTATTCCACCATTTTAAATGTTGCTTCAACCTAAGTTGTTTTCGCAAAAAAGCTATAAATCCTTTCTCTTGAATCAGTTGCTGCCAGTTTGCTTCCACATTTTATTTGAAGCCATGATGATGAACCATGCATGCAAGAAACGGAAGGATGATGGAAACTTCTCAATCTGTCTTGAACATCAGATTAATAATGGGCAATGGTCCGAGCCATCCCTGTTTAAATGTTAGACCCGAGTGATTGGCAACAAATTTAACCAGTGATGATTATAAACCACTCTATCCAACCTCTGAAACATGTGGTTATTGGTCCATGTATAAAGATTGCCTTCAAACCCACCATCCACAAATCCACAATCTAATAAAGTTGTAGCAAAATCCTCCATAGCACCTCCATGTGGGTCGACACCATATAATCTATCCTCCTTCTTTAAAATAACATTAAAATCTCCCCTTACCAGCCATGGCCCTTGAATACCCGTAGACAATTCCCTCATACAGTCCCAAAGCAGTATACGTTCAGATCTTGTACAAGTAGCATAAACAATAGTAACAAGGATAGGAACCTCCAGCAACATAAATGAGATACTTACATCCAAACATTGGTTATGATTTAACAGCACTTCACAGACAATATCATAAGAATTAAAAAGCCATATTTTTTGGGAACAATTGGATACCACCTTATCATAACCCAATTTTCTCCTAAAAAATTCTACTTTGCTAGCATCCACCATAGGTTCTAGAATAGCAAGCAATTTTATTTTATTCATGAGTTGTAAATTTTTGAGTTTTCTTTGGACTGCCTTCCCCACAATGCCTCACACATTCCACACAAATGCACTGATCATGATCGGGTTGTAGCTTCAAAACTTGCAGAGATGGAATCATCATCAGAGATCTTATCATTTTCCCCCATATTAACTGCTTCCTCCGATGCTAAATTTATTATTTTCCCAAGTGTAGCTGCAGTGTCTAAGTGCCTCTTGTGTCTCACCAGTAGGTGAACTTCCATTTCTGCAGAGTAAGGACTTGAAACGAAAAGAACAAGACTCAGTTATTTATTGTGCATGTACTTACTTAAGGTTGACTCCAAGTTTGGAGGATCATCAACATAGCCTTTTATCTTTTCTTGTGAACGTGCTACTGTAGAATCCACCCGGATGTGTTCTGTTGAAACCCGCATCTCATTTACACCTTGTTCATTTATTGGACAGTGTTCTCCACTGCCTTGCAATAGGTCAACCGACACATTCTGACCCCCCTGCTTATTTTTTGAAAACTGACGGCCACCCCTAGGCTAAAAAGCTACTGCCAGAACTGACAGCTCAATGGGAACGCCTTTAATTTTCTCACCTACTCTTGTTTGCATTGATTTATGCACTAACAGCCCTATAGCTGGCTCTACAATCCCGACACTCCCTATTGGCACCACAAACTTCGTGTTTCTCACACCAAGAAGCTTGTCCGTCTGACTTTGACAATCCCCTATGCAGTTTTCATCACTGCCTTCTACTATGTTTAAAATTAATTTTTGTCCCTCTTGTATCCGCGCACTTTCTAAAAGTTGCTGACTAGATTTCTCAACTCTGCCAATTGGATTTCGTTGGCATTTTTTCTTCTTGTTATTGCGCATAGTTACATTACTTACTCATTCCTCTTCACTGTGTGCATGGCATTCATTATTTGCCTCACGTACAACAGTTCTCTCATCCTTTCCTGCATGCATTAATTCTGTCAACTCCATTCCTTCACTCCGTTGTTTATTCCAATCTGCTCCCGCACTCCATGCACCTAAACGGGATCCTCCATAGGGATGTCTTGGCAGCAATTATAGTTGCCTTCTTGACACCATCCAGACGAGGTTCATTATGTGCAGCAATTATTTCCTCTTCCTTCTCATGCATTATCTACTGCTGCTAATCATCATTGGATGCATTATTGCCCATTCTACGAACTACATACGTTTCACTGATCTCAACTGCCGCATTGTCACGCCGATCCGACGAGCCGAGTGACATACCCAGAAAAATATTTTAGCTCTCATGGTTACTATTCATATGCTCTGTTTGTCCCTATTTTTCGATTCGATTTTGTGCCTCCTCTCCATCTCCCAAGATTGTTTGAAACTTGTTAAAAACTAGAATGCCAACATGCTTAGGGTCCTAATCTGACCCAAGTTCTCTACCATGTCGATCCTTTAAACCACTGACGCCAACTTTGCCCACTACTTGCCAATGCCGAATCTATTTGGTTGGTTCCTCCAAGCACAAGTTTTTTTCTTTTTCCAGATTTTTTCTTTTTTTGGATTTTTTTTTCCAAAATACCTCTTGCATCCCCTGCAACCTTCTTCCCACCCTCAGTTCGTGTTGGTGGTGCTACTGAAAGCTTTCCTGTGCCTTTGGTTTGTGGTTTATCATAATCCAGAAGGCTTTGGTTTATTCCCCAACACAATAAATTCGGCTTCCTTATGCCTTAAGTGGTAGGAATGATCGTAATAATTCGGCATCCTTTCAAACTCCACTCTCTGAGAGTAACCACCCGTGACTACACTCGTTTCTCTATTTTGGATCACTATCTAGACTTCCTCTACTGGCAGCTATCGGCAATCATACTCCACACAGACGGGTTCCATTCGTCGTTGCCTCATCCACATACAGCGGCTTCCTTACCATTTTAGCTATCAACATCAATGCCGATTTTTCATATAGATGAGCCCTAAGATTAAGAAAAGAAATCCACACTGGGACCAAAGTCGATTTTTTCTCAGCTTCAAAATCTAGGGTCCATTTGAAAACTCTCATTTTTTATTCAAAATAAACCACTGCTGCTTGACCCATAGGCAATTAAAATCTTGCTCATTCAACAGGTGGATCAACACATGCTTGTAATCCATCCACCGTATCTCATATGCCCCCGATAAACCTATTCCCTTAAATGCCTGCTATATGTCCTACAGTCTGGGCATGTGAGTGAACTTTCCAACAAGGGAGTGGGAGAAAGGACGAGCCAAAATCTGGATCTCATTGTCATAAAACATGGCGGTTGGCCTATCCTTGTAGGTGCTTAGATTCCTCGTGCGTGAGATCAACGGGAAGCTTTTCTCCTGTTGCTATTGACAGGAACGATTTTTTGAGTGCCTGAGGGGATAAAGGTTGCTAGTTTTCATCTGTTAAGGCTTGTGGGAAGCCATGTTTGACTGGCGGCTGTAGATTTCCTTCTGGTAAGGCTTACGAGAAGCCATTTTTTTGTTGTGACTGAAGGTTGTTTGTTGGCAAACGGTTATGGGCTACCCCGATCTAATAGGAGGAGATGCAGTGACCGGCTGGACATTACTGGTGGGGTCTGGTGGCTTGTCGGCGGCCATCCCGTGATGGTGTACGAGGGGCGAAAAGTTAGAAAAGTTGAGAAAAGTTGTGATAACTGAATTATAGCCTAAGGGTGAAAATTAGTGATTGTTGTAATTGATGTGTGGTCATCAAGTAAAAGGCCAGTAAACAAATCTGCCTTAAGGATGAGCTTGAATTTTGCCATGCTTAGCGTGAAGTTAAAGGATTAAAGGACTAGTTGTGGATTTGGTAGCTTGAAGTTAAATGACTTGGAAGTGTTGATTTTAGTCTAAATGTCATATGGAGTTCTATGTTCGAGCTTAATATACAAGTTGCTTTAAATATCAATTTAAAAGTCTATATGGTTCAGTACGCAACCTATGATGTAAATAATTAGTCTTGAATTGATTTCTCCAAAGGTAAGAGATGTAGAAAATGTTGACTTTTGGAGATGCTCTGAGGGGGAGCTTCTGCATCCTGAGTTTAGGAAATTTTGATTTTTATGACACAAAGGCAAGATGCAATAATTAAGTAAATTATTCATTTTATAAATGTGTTTGGTTAAGGATCGATGAGTAAAGTCAAGATCTCGACAATAAGTGGTGTACAATTTGATATTTGTGTATTTAAGAGTTATTTGGAGACAATTGCTCATCCAAGTTGCATTAAAATGTTATGGTAAAGGTATATAATTGTTAGTAGTGAAATATGCCCAAAGGATGATTTTGGCATACCACAAAAAGGGGTGAAATAGATATGTTGAAATTAATGTTCCGATTGTGTATTTGAAATAGCAAATTTGTTTTGCAAGTTGTGGTTTTCATGATTATGAAATATATGAAGCTTATCAATATGTAGGCATGTTCTTGAAGTTGTACATTTTGTGATTCACATGCATCATATGGGAGGAGATATCCCATAAAGGGATGTAGCCTGATTGGTGGTTACATGACTATAGGCTTGGTATGAGATTGAGAATGCCCTAGCATATATGCGGAATGCATTATGACAGGCTAAAGGCCATATATACACTAACAAAGCCATTAAAATGAATGATGGGGAAGATATGGATGTTGTTATGATGAGTATAAGAGCTTAAGGATAATCAATGCAAATATATTAAGTTAGTTTGATTCGGTCCGAAATAAGAGCAAGGACACCTTGGGAGATCTTACAATAATGTCCAATGGGGTCAATGAGCTAAATGTTATCAAACATACATTAAATTGTTGAAGTTATCAGTGGCTTTGAAGATAAGCCTTTGATTGTCTAAGTCCTCAACAAAATTCTATTAAAAGATGTGTTTAAGCGTTTTGGAAGTGTATGGAAGAGCATAAGAACAATATACTAGTTTGACTTACTATATGAGGTCGAATTTAGATGGCCGTAAGTGGCTTGTGAACAACCAAGCAGTGTATAAGTATATGCTTATAAAGGGAGCTATGATTGGTGGATAAGGGTGGGCCCTTAGAATTTCATTGTCATAATTATGAGATTATATTTTGTATAATATGATGTAGCGTAGAACTATAATGATGAGATAGTGTTCACTGCTTTAGGAATTGAACTATAAGTTATGGACTTGTATCCACCTTGTGGACACCCTGATGAGGTGAATTAAAGAGATTTTTCACAATAAGAAAACATTAAAGCTCAAAGAGCAAAGAGCTATCTAGTCCAATTAGGGGCCTGTGACTAATATGTCACATAAGTATAAAGATGTGTTACAAATGTAAGGATGTCTAGAAATGTTGGTTTAAGGCAATGATTCTCTTGCCATTATGTGGACCCGAGGAAAATGTGCTCTCAATATACTTATGGACACAAGGCATAAATTGTGAAACGTGCTTCCCACCCAAGTTCCAATTTATTTTAAGTAATTGTCAAGGTAAAGTGCCTGCAAAGGGTAAGCGAAGGTTGAATTGCACTTCAATCATTTAGAGAATGAAGGTGATATGGTTTGATTAAACGATACGACCCTTGGTAAGGAAATAGAAATATACTACGGGGAATTGTAGAGATCAACTTAGATAAGAAATGATGATTTGAGAATTCAAGTACTTACATACGAGTAAAGATTTGGTAATGAGACATAACCTAGAATTGGAATACTACAATATGAATTTTGGCTAAGAAAATTGACTATAAGACACATGGTGTCTAGGGATGGTGCCAATTAACGATTGACTTTTGCATGAAAATAAACATCGAAATTGGCTTTGTGTAATTATCACATAATGGTGAGTGTGATTTGATTAAATGTGAGAGGAGATTATTCCAAACTTGATTTGATGGTTATTTCAGCATTACAAGTGGCTTATTGAACTAGTTATGCCTAAGACTACTTGAAGTTGAAATTTTTAGGAATATATATGGATGTATATGTTGCATATTAGTACAAGAACTTATACGGAGTTCGTTATAATTTGATTCGATGATGATATCCTATTAGTGATTATAACATTAGATAATGACTAAGATAATCCATCGGTGATCTTGGCAGTGAATAAGTTGATTATAATTCTGATAGCCTATAGGTAAGTGTTTATATTTTTTGTATGAATTCATAAAGTTCTATTATATCATAATCAAACTTGGTGTTTCTGATATAGCCTGAGAGGTTTGTCATCTGAATTAGCTTAATTGTAAGCTAGAAACTTTTAGGCTATTATGAAGTACACAAATAGAAAAGTACGCCATAGATTTAATCCCCTAAAGGCTAATGGAATTTATATGGGAAAATGTAAAATGAAACGGAGATTGGTTGATAATTTAGACCCATAGTCAATGGTGGAATAACTGCTTGAATGTTGGAAGATTTGATGAAAGATTAAGGCAGAGGAGTTGTGGATGGTTATGTAAACATGTATAATTGATGATTTAAGGATGATTTGATTGAGGTGTGACTAGAATTAATAGCATATTTGAATTCTCTTCATAAAATGAAGAATGATATTGTTTTGATCCAACAAGAGTAGTACCCATGATTAAATATATTCTGACATTGTCAAGTTTTCTATAAAGATTGGAAGTCGATATAATGCATAAACCAAGATCTTATGTTAAGAATGCTCGACAAAAGTGATGTGGCAGGATTTTAGAGCTTTGACTATTCACCCTACGCTGATTTGAATTCGAGGACGAATTCATTTTAAGTGGGGGAGACTGTAGTACCCCGTACTTTGATATGGTGGCTAATAAAGCTTACAAATGCCAATTGAGGTTAATTACCAAGTTAAAAAGGTGATTCGAAAGTGAACTTATGAAACCTCGACCTTTATAGACCCGTAATTAGTAGTAGACGCGATAACACGGACTAGGGGCAATTTCATCATTTCTCATGGTGAGCTCCTGAAAGTAGCTCTCAAATGTTATTAAGGTCTAAATAGACCTAAGGAATAAATAAATGATGGTAAAAATGAATGAAGAAGATAGAAATATCGATAATTTTCATGGTAGGGGTAAAACGGTCATTTTGCATCTCGAGTCGAAATTTTTAAGTTTTCGTAAACTCGAGTATTTCTAGACTCTTATGGAGCTTGTCTTAGTGTCAAAGAAGTCAAAAGATTGTATAAAGGCAATGGAAAGACAAAATGACCTTTTTAAGGGTATTTTGGTAATTACGTGAGAAAATGGATAAGCATAAAGCATAAATATCTAAGTTTCTAGAAAGTTCTTCAAATTTCCAGCAACTTCTTCTTCTTCTTCTTCCTTTCTCACGTTTTTTTACCTCCCATTGGAGCTTGCTTTTAAGCCTCCATAGATTTTCTCAAGTTAATCTCAATTTTCATACTTTTATGCACCTTTTCGCAAAGTCCTTTGCGCTCTCTTACTCTTTCACCTTAAAACCCTCAAAAGCCTTTCCTTAATACTTTCTCTCACTAGTTGGACATTCTAGAGAGAGAAAGAGAGATTTTTCACAAGAATTCGAAAGCTTTTGAAAAGAAATTCGATTACAAAGCTACCAAGGTCCCAACGAGACCCCACATCTCCATTCGAACCATTAGTGAGAGTTGGAGTTGATTTAAGAATCAACAAAGACACCGTGAGTGAACCTGCACTGAAAATATTTTGGGAAATGTATTAGTGTTTGGACGAAGCGTGTGAATGATTTTTATTTGATCGTTCCTTAAAGATTATGCATGGGAACCAACCTTTATTAAAACATTTTACGTTTTGAGTATGCAATATGATGAATCCTTGTGCCTTATATGATGTTGATATAAATATATATGTTGCGTATTGATAGTTAATATTGTGAAACAAATACAACCATGAGTGTGCGCGATGTGGGGATGCACATGCCGGTGATGATGAGGTGCGGAAGTGTGGATAGTGATGTTGATGTGTGCGAGTAGGGAGTGCACACGATGATATTGCCTTATGCTTGTAGAGAGTGCACATTGGATGAGTGAGGTGGTGGTATTCGTGTTTATATATGTATATATACATGTGTAAGAGAAAGTTATGAATATAATAGGTGGATGTAATGTATGTGAAATCTTGCATGTTGACCCTTGAAATCTTGCTAATTATCTTCAAATTGAATTGTATTGCAGCGAGAAACGCTCGGGTTGTTGCCACCCGAATCTCGCTGCAGCGAGAATGGACAAGAAACCTTTTATCATGTTTACTACCTTGCTTGGTTTCTGCCATATTTTCTACTTCTTTAACCTCACGATTGATCATAGATTTTCAACATCAAGGGATTAGTTAATCAAGTTTGAAATGAGGGGTTTTAATAATAATTAAACTAAATTGCATTGTTTTTGAATCAAAGTGCATCATGATTTTTAAACTTTCCTTATCGTCGCTAGTTCCCTTCCTATGTTCACTCACTAGGTTTATACTCACGTTTTTAAACTTCATGTTTTAGGTTTCTGAGTAAAAGGTGATTGGATCCTAAGACGAGGTGATCCTCCCTATCCATTGTTCGGTAGGTTTGCCATGATACTAAGTGTTACCACCCACGCCCAGAGTCACTCCGCCGGCGTTCAAAGTCTTTGAATGTGTACATGTAAACTGGATGTGATTTGCTAAGAATCGTTTGGCAAACTTTTTATGTATATTAAGATTGATGAATACCATTATGAGTATATACTTGGATTTTATGAATAGATTTCAATGAAGTTATTGTTTGAACATTATGATTTATGGAACTTAAAAAGGAATATGGATGATAAAGGGGCTGACGTATAGGTTTATACAAGAAGGCTTGCTTGGGCTTAGTGGGCTATGCCCATTGGGCCCATGCACCTATCATGGCCGAAAGATTGGGCTATGACACCTCCATTCGGTGCAGCTCCATATAACCGTTCCTCACTGTGTAAAATTACATTAAAATCGCCCCCTATAATCCATGGCATCTAGATATTAATCGACAAGTTCCTCAAGCAATCCTAAAGCCCTATCCACTCAGACCTAGTACATTTTGCATAAATAAAAGATGCCAACAAGGGTAATTGTAAAACCCGACCCTATAAATACATGTCATGACATACATGCACTGAGTAGCATATTATTATGCTAGGAAAGCACCTAAGAAAAGACGAAATCCGGTATTGTACCTAACGGTACGCTTGAGTTGATTTAACCTCGAACTAGTTCAAATAGGAATCGTAGGATGAAATTTAATATTTTACAGTCCAGGAATGACTAAAAATGATTGTTCGGAGTTCGAGGGTTCATTAGGGGTAAAATTGAAAATTTTGATGTTTATGGGTAAAATCGTCATTTTGCCACTTGCGATAATAATTTGATAATGGAGTGAAATTTTTGACCAAGATTAACTATTTGGAGTATAATTTAATGATAGGAAGTGAAAAAGTTTAATTCTGGTGATTTCTGGAGTGTAGGGGCAAAATCGTTATTTTACCACCCGAGGACAAAATTTGAGCTTTTGAGAGAATTTAGATCAAATTTGACAAATTGGAAAATGGTATGAGTATAAGGGATGAAAAATATGTCTATGGGCAATTTTTCAGTTTTTTGGGCAAAAATGTAATTTTTCACTTTTATGGGGGTAAAAGTGTAAATTTCAAAAATTACTCCACCGAGACTTTGGATAAGTCTGAGAATTTTATCTAAGCTATGGATATGTGGGACAAGTGTATGGTGAAAATTTGGAAACAAATGGATGAAATTTTAAAAATAGGCCAATGGGAAAGTGACACATGGCATTTTTTAATAAAATAATATTATTTTAATAAAAAGTCAGCCCATTTTAAGTGCTGGCCGGCCATAAGGGAGAACAAGAGAGAAAATAGAGAAGAAAGGAAGAAAAAAAGAAAAACCAAAGAGAAACAAGAAAATTCAAAGGGGAATTCGCGTTTTTCACCCGTTTACGCGTCTAACGGCCAAATTTTTCGATTTTAGCTTGATTTCTACCTTTCCTATGCCTTTATTTCCATTTAGCATGCTTGAGGAGAGAGATCAAAAAGTGATATCAAGGGCTGGACGAAATTCTAGTGGAGAGAAATTGAAATTTTTAGGTTTTGATTTTTAGTTAAATTGATAGTTTTAGTTAGTTAAATGTGTTTAGAAATTAAATTGGGCAAGAAAGCATTAAATTTTCACAATACCCACCCTTGGCTGAATCTGCAATGAGGTACAATGATGATGATCTGATTTTTATTCTAAGAGAAATGAAGAGAAAATGATGAAAAATAGTTAAATGTGATAGAAAAACAAAGTAGAAAATTAACCGAGTTAATGTCCCATTTTTGGCCGAAGTTTCCAAGGAACAGAGTGAGCTGATTTTGGTGATTTTAGAGGAATATTAGCTGATAATTAATGGTTAGAAATGTTGAAGAGAGAATGGGACAATTTAGAGCTAAAATGGAGCACGTTACGAATTTATCGGGTAAAGTGCCAAAAATAGGTTAATACCGCGTTTAAGCTATTTTTGGCTATTGCATTTCATACCATGCATTAGTATAGGATTTAAGTCAAATATATAGTGATTCAGCATTAATGTGATGAATTGTGTAAATTTTTGCAATGTGTATAGGAGGAGAGCCTTCCGGAAAAGGCAAAGAAGTCGTACCCGACGAGTAGTGATCGGGGCGCTTAGAAAGCTTTTAGTTTGTACAAACGGTGAGTAAACTTATTATTATTGTAAATTATCTAGAGTTTATTTTTAAATGCCCTTTATGTATTTTATGAAATGAAAACGAGATTAAAACGGGATTTTTGATGTTTTAGGAATAAATGTGACAAATAAAAATATATTATATTGATTATGAAATTGAGTAATTGGAGGCTGCAAATTGACTTGAAAAATATATATTTTTCTAGGAATGGCTTATGAGAAATGAGTATATGTGGCTATATTTTGTGAGTGCATTGGGAAATTTATGTAAGTTGTTTTTACTATGCAAGCTGGATAAATAAATAAAAGCCACGTTATATTGTCGAAATTTTATTAAAATTGGTGGGTTAGTCACTGCAGTGACGAGTTTTCGTGGACTGCCTATTAGAGGGGCACGGTAAACCCAGTTATATAGTTATTTCGGTTGTAGAGGCGATGAGGGTAACTCCCGGGGTAGTATTAGAGCTCACTTCACGTTGAACCCCCACGTGAATGTGTAACTCGGCCAACGCCAAGGGACGGCTTGTTTTAAAAATAAAATGTGTTTCACGTGTGAATATTTTAACACCCTTGGCGGACTCGGTTAGATGCATCGGCCAAGGTATCCCCGAGGATTAGTTTTGGCTTGAGCCTTGTTTTAATAAAAAACATAAGCCTTAACAACTCTTTTGGTAAATTACAAATATTTTATGGTTTAAGAAATAAATTGAAAACATTATGAAATGAGTTGAAATTTGTTGTTTAAACTTGTCTCCATTTTACTCGCCTTTAGATATTTATGATAATATTTGTTTACTCATTGGGATTTTATAATCTCACCACCCTCCTTTCCACCCATTTCAGGTTCAGTATAGACTGTACATAGCTGATCTCATCAAGGACTACCATTGGATCTGCATTTTCCAAACCGTAGGTTCACAGTCCTCTTTACTTTTGTTCATTCGGAGACCCTCTTATTATTGTAAATTAAATTAAATATTTTGGCTTACTGTATTTCAGTATGTATAAATTTATTTAGCTTTTACGCTATAAAAATTATTCACGTATAACTCTATAAATATTGTTTTATAAGAAAATAGAATATTTTCCTTAATATTTCTTTTATTTTCTTATTATATTCAAATAACCGTAATTTCGTTTTAAATGAAGATTTTAGACTTTTAAACTCATTTTGAATATGAATTATGTGTTTTGTACTTGTATATTACGTTTTAGCCAGTTTCGAAATTTTTGAGAAAAAATGACCAAAATACCCCTGTGTGACGAAAATTTTATTTTGATTGTTTTTTATCTAAAATAGTGTATATTCTCTAAAAACTCGATATTTAACAACGATTGCTCACAGGAAAAGAAAGAAACTGATATGTAAGCCTTGCAGGGTTCCGGTTGGCATTCCGGATAATGAGTGTCAATCGGGACGTCGCGGTGATTGTCATGGGCCTGAGGGAAGTTCCGAGTCGTGACAGTAATTCTAGCCACGACATTGAGATTTTTAAATGCAAGCATTGTACATGGTCCAGCAACACTTTACAGCTCAAATCAAAAGAGTGAAAAAACCATTTTTTTTAGAGAAGTTTATGAATACTTTCTCAAAACCCAATTTCCTTCTAATAAAATCAGCTTTATTAGCATCAACGATGGGTTCCAAATTCACTAAAATTTTAATTTTATGCAGAAGCTGCAATTTCTTAATTCTTTTTGAATTACCACACTAGAAATACCCCTCACATTCCACACAGTGCACTAATCATTGGAGGTTTCTGGCAGCAAAGCATATAGAGATGAAGCCATCATCTGAAGCCCCATCATTTTCTCCCATGACTATTGCATCCTCTGATGCTAAGCTAATTGTTCTCCCAAGCGAAACTGCACTATCTGAATGTCTCATATGCTTCACCAGTGGATGGACTTCTAGTTCCGTAGAGTTAGTTCCTGAAAAGCAAGGAACAGCACTTAGCTCTTTATTATCCATACACTTACCTGAGGCTATGTGAGACCCTGTCAAGCTCGATTAAAAGACGATATTGTATCGAGTGGTACAATTAAGTTAAATCGAGCCTTGAACTAGTTCAAATAGAAATTCTAAGAGAAATTTGAAAATTTTAAAACCAACAGAATGTCTTAGAATAGTGATTTGGAGTTCAAGGTCCAGTTTGGAGTCCATCAGAAAATTGACCGATTAGGGACAAAACGGTCATTTTACCATTTGATGATAAAATGGAGATTTTTAGCCAAGATTTGATCACATTTGACCAAGAATAATTATATGAAATATAATTATGATTATTGGAGTATAAAATGATGTTTAGTAGTGAAAAATTTTGATTCTCGGTATTTATAGAGCACAAGGGCAAAATGGTAATTTTGCCACTAGTGGACTAAACGAAAATTTTTTTAAACAATTTTTGCCCCATTTAGTTAATATTGATCAATATTAGTGTTATTTTAGGTTGAAAAGTAGAAATAATGAGATTCCGGTACATTTCGGAGTATAAGGGCAAAATCGTAATTTTTTTGTCTCGGGGGCAAATCAGTAAAATTTTCGGCCCAGCACTTGTCAAGACCAAGGGATTTTAATTGTGGTAGGATTGGATAAATACCAGAATATTTGTGGTGGAAAATTAAGAAGAAAAAGTCAAAAAGTTAAAAATTTGGCCAATAAGCATGTGACACATGGCATGCTTGATTATTTTATTATTTTCTATAGAAATCAGCCCATTAAATCCCCAATTCCCTCACCATATTCGGCCTAGACATCCAGCAACCAAAAAAAAGGAAGAACAAAAGGAAAAACAAGAAAACCTAGGTGGAAATTCAAAGAAAAAGTGAAGAAATCAAGGAAACAAGCTAGGTAAGTTAAAATTTCTTTAATTCTCCTTGATACCTAGCTTACCCATGCTTTTGTTCTTGATTTCCATGGTTGAATATTGAGTTATCATGATGAATTCAATTCTGAAAAATGGGTATGGAAGAGGAATTGTTGTTGGAATATTTTGATTTTAGACTATGTTAGTGTTTAGGGATAGTTAAGCATGGTTATGAACAAAAACACAAAAGAAATATTCAATTTCTCTAGGGTTCCTTGTTGGCTGAACCATGAGGGCTGAATATCAATGGGGTATTGTTTTTATTTCAAGGAAAATGGCATGGAAAATGATGAAGTAAGGTGAAACGGTTATGTAGAAAAAGATTCGATGCTAGTACACCAAATGACCAAATTTTTTCTATAAGGAATTGTGAGGGTTCTAATGCTGAATTTGGCTTTATTTAAATGTATGTGGTAAATTAAGGTATTAGAGGAGAAATGAATTAATTTGGAGGTGATTTGGACACAATCGCCGATTAATCGGGTGATCGGTCGAATTTAATCGATACCGTGATTAAGCGGTAATCGGACATATTTTTGCATTTACATATCAAGCATTAGTAGTTTAAATTAATTTATATCAATTTAGGGACAATATAGTAAATTCCTCGACTTTGTTATTTGTCAAGGTGGTGAGACGTCCGGAAAGGGCAAAGGAATTACGCCTGAGGACTATTAGTCAGAGTTCACCCAGAATCCGAATTTTTGACACCTGTGAGTGGACTGCCTATCAAAATTGTTTTGGGAATATGATTGTTTTGAACAAAGTGTTTGAATGATTTTATGAAATTTTTCATGAAAATGAATGCCTTGGGAACAAGCTTTTGAGAAAAGGTTTATGTTATGAAATGTGGTTATTATGGATTTCTATGTGGCTGCATTATGTTGATATACATATATGCTTGAATATAATGTTGTGTAATTATGTTGACTCGGCTATGTGCGAGTAGGGAGTGTGCATAAGCCGAGGATGACCCGGTTATGTGCGAGTAGGGAGTGCGCATAATCCGGTGACGACCCAGCCATGTGCGAGTAGGGAGTGCGCATGAGCTGGTGATGATGATGATGATGAGCTGGTGATGATGATGATGGGTTGATGAGATGATGATGATGGGTATATACGTATATATATATATACATATGTAAATGTGTGTGATATAGCAAATTGATGGACAATGATTTATGGTTGTAATGTACGTAAAATTTGACACATTATACTTTGAGAATTTTCATGAATGTTAGGTTGATTTTATTAGTTTAGCAGGATGGCTTTTGTTAAGTGAGGAAAAATGTTTCTCTTGTTGCTTTGTTTTCACTGCATCGAAATTCATGCTCGCTGTAGCGAAAAAACTCTGGGGTTTGGAGGGGTTTTAAATAGGAATGAACTAAATTGCATTTTTGAAACAAGTGCATCATGATTTTAAATTTTTCCTAATTGTTGCTTGTTCCCTTCCTTGTTCACTCACTGGGTTTATACTCACCATTTTCAAATTCATGTTTTCAGATCACGAGGTAGCCGATAATTAGGACGAGGTGTCCTTGTAGATCTGTGTACATCTTCTGGTAGGTGTCTCGGCATTCGGTAGCTGTATATCCATCCAAGTCACTCTGCTGGAGGTCGAGTATTATTTTGTTATGTATAGATGAACTTAAATGTAAATTTTAAAAGAGTAATGCCAGTACGAGTTGGCAATGTATATCACTATTTTGACTCAAAGTCATGAAATAGGACTTAGTGATAATAAATAGAATCATAAGTAAGATAAATAATAGGCTTGCTTGGGTTTGGTGGATTACGTCCATTGGATCCATGCGCCGGTCATGACCCAGAATTTGGGTCGTGACAGGCTAACCCTAAGTTAAGAAGATGTCCATCAGAGCTTTCCATCCTTTCACATGTGCATGCCATTGTTGAGTCAAACTGGACAGAGTTAGTTTAGATTAGACCTAGGTTTGGATAATATGTGTTAATATCACTTAGAAATTAAGTGCCTTGATTAGCAACTAAGGTAGACATATGCCTAGATGCCACATATAGTCTAAGTAGAAATTGTGCTTAAAAAACCTAATTTAATTACATTCGATAGACATATAAAAACTCAATTAATTTAGGCATTTGTACAAACATCTAGACATAGGATTGTACAAGCATCTAGTATCAACCCCCATTCAATTAAGTACTTAAAGAAATAATAATCCAAGTGAAATGTGGAATGAAATCATGATCCTAAACTTTAGTCCATTGAATATTCATTAAATTCTACTTGCAATCTTTAGTCTAATTTTAGATAGTTCAGTTTAAGTTTTATTTTTAATTCCTAAACTTTGATTTGCTTGGATAAAATTGATTTGTTTTAATGTTAGTACTTAGCAACAATTATTAAACTAACTCCCTTATGAAACGATACTTTCTTATCATTGTATTATTTGTTAACCATGTGCACTTGCATGCTTTCTTTGTTAAATTGAGACAAGTTTGTCTTGATAATTTAGAAAGCAACACTTCTCCTTAGATATATTGTTCATGTCAATCCATTTCTTTTTAAGAGATTAAAAAAAAATAAAAGTCTTTGATTATTAGACTTTGCTATTATAATTCAATAAAATTGAGGTAATTAAGAGACCGAGTAATATGTAAAACCCCAAATTCTATATCAAGAATTTCAACAAATTTGTTATGTAAGTACTTAAATCTATATTGAAAGGCATTTTTTATAGAGAAAAGCATGATGTATGTAAAGCTTAAACTTATATTTAAAGACTCCCTATTGAGTCAAAACAGATAATTGTTTACTAAGTTAAGTAAGTCTCTCCAAATAATTTACAATGAATATTTTTCTATAGTTGGTTGTTTGAATGCTATATGCAAGAAACTCTAAATCAAATACCAAAGTTATGTAAATTTTATGGATTCTACCAAATTCTACTTATGCTCGGGAAAAAAGACTAATTAATTTCCATCAAATGCAAAAAGAAATTTTTTTTAAAAGACTAATTAAGTAGATAATCACAACTTCCTCCCACCATGTTTGGTTTGTTAGAATGAGCCGACGACTCTATTGAATTATTACATGTCAAGATACAATTAGATATTCCCTTTAATATCACTTAAAATGATGAATCTTTGATTGATCTTTCATTTGCCTTTGTCTATCTAATGCTATACTCAATAAGTAACTTTATTTAATTTTAACCAAACATTTGAATAATTATTTTATTATTTTATTCTCTTTCTATTGATTTCTCCAGTCACAGGTACTTTCAATATCTCTCCATTGGATCAGCCAAAGAAACAAAAAGGCAACAAGGGCAAAATTATTAAAATTTTGGACAGATACGTAAAATGGTGGTCCAAGTCCAACTATGATTGGTGAGTTGCCATTGTGGAACTTCCCAATTCCCATTCGTCATTCTGAGTGCATGATTTCACGTCAATGACATACGCAATGACGCTTTTGACTTGATGGTTTTTCACAAGAGATTCTCTCTGGCTTTTTAATATACTTATAATAATTTATTGAATTCAAAATTTTGTATAAAAATAATTAAAAATTAATTATAAAAAATTATAAATATATATTTTAAATTTTATATATAATAATAAAAAATTAAAATTACAATCACCACCACCTACCGCTATCTTAATTCTGTCATTGTTTATTTTCTTTGAGATTATATTAAAAAGCGAAAGAAGACACTTTTGTTTTGGATTATTGCATACAATGACTTTATAATGAGCAAATTGTGAGAAATGGTTTTTTTATAAACCCAATTCAAAAATCACTCATTATAATTTTAACTATTTTTAGATATTTTTTACATAACTTGATAACAATGCTCTTTAAACAATTTTAGATAAATTAAAATAGCTTTAATTTTCTCTATCTCGCTATTCAGATAAAAATTTTAAAATTAAATATTGATTTCTCTCTCTTTTTAAAACTGTCTATCTCACCATCCAGTTCTTTTTCACTATCCTAAAAAGCAGAGATGACATCAAAGTATGTGTTTTAGGTTCATGGATTTATCAGTTTATATTCATAGAATCCCAAAGTTAAGAGTTTGAAATTGATTAGATATATCTGTAAATTAGAATACTGTATAACTTTGACAACTTAAAGTAGACTGCAAGCAAGTATATCAATTAGTTATTAGGTATTATATTACTAATTTTTAGACATTGTGTCATTGGTTTTTAGGTATTATGAGATTGATTTTTAGGCATTGTGTGACTTAATTATTACATCTCTGGTTTTTAGGCATTATGTTACGTGACTAGGTTGTAGGCATTGCATAACTGATTTTTAGGCAATGCCTAAGTCATACAATGCCTATCAACCAGTCAAGTAGTACTTAAAAATTAGTCACGCAATGTTTAAAAACTAGTCACGCAATGTCCAAAAACTGATTACGCAATGCTTAAAAACTACCAAAACTACTTAATTCCATTTAATAAAATCAACAACTTCAAACAACACACCATATTCTATTGAACAACAAAATCAATGAATATGTCTACTTGGCAAAGAATACTCAAAATGCTCAAAGGTTTTTCTTCATATATTAAAAACCACACCAAAATGCTTAAAATGCTCAAAACGCTCAAAGGTTTTTCTTCGTGTATTAAAAATCACACCAAAATGCTCGAAATGTTTAAAGGTTTTTTTTTTTTTTTTGACAAGAAATACTTTAGAGATAAATGGTCTGGAGAGGAAAGCTCAAAGGATATGAGTGGGCTTGAAGCGTGGGCCTAAACATATAAGTCGGTTTTATTAAGGTAATTTTATCTAAAATTAATTTTTTTGTTAAAAATAATTAAAATTATAGAGAGGGCTATTTTCAAAAATACCTTATTTATGAGGAGTATTTTTGAAAAGAACCCTATAATTTATGTACAATTATATTTAAAAATTAAAATTTTATATTTTTATGTATTTCCATTTACTTTTCCATGTCTTAGTGGAAAGAATTTGACTCCTATCCTTGGGCTTTGCCTACCATGCTAGATTGGATATAGGCCAAATATACACCCAATATGTGAATGAGCAAACTTCTGATATATTAGAATGGTGCCCCGATTTGTGTTGGGTCACTTTTTTTTTCTAAAAGTAATTTTTAATTGAATAATATTAAAATAGTCTTTAACCAAAATAATCGTTGTAAAATATTGATTTTAAATCGATTTTAAAAAATAAATCGATTAGATTAAAAGAGAAATGGATCATCAATTTAAATAATATGTTTAAAATTATGAAAAATGTGATAATTTCTAATATTTCTCATCATTGTCTTCATAAAAATTATGAAAAATTTATTTAAATTTTAATTATAAATTCCCACTATATAAAGTACTAATCATGTTTTTTTTTTACTTTTAAAACATGAATTCATTGGTAAAAATGTTGTTTTTGAAAGAAAGGGGATTCAAACCCATACTTTTTAAGTAGAGAAATTATACATTAATTAATAAATCAAATGCTCGAGTATTTTTTTTAATTTTTAAATATTTTTAGTTTTGTTATGAAATAAATCTTAAAAGAACAAATAAAGATAACCTGAAAGAATAATTAAAGAGAATAAAGAAAGTGTTTAGGGGGAGAAAAGAGATCTTATTAAAGTGTATATTTACAAATGAAGTGAAGGAGTCTATTTATAGGTTAACAACCCCTTGAATCATAGTCCTAATCTAATTCTATCTAAGAGTTCAAATCATATTACATTTCTTGTATCTTGCCTTGCTGTTTGACTTGGTCTGCACTTCTTGAGTCATAATATAATGGACATTCACATATTTATTCATAACACTCCCCCTTGAATGTCCATTGTATTAAGAATACGCCTCGTTAAAACCTTATAAGGAAAAAACCTCATGGGAAAAAATCTGAGTGAAGGAAAAAGAGTATATAATTCTTTTCAAGAATACGCTTATGACATACTGCCTTATTAAAAACCTTATCAAGAAAAACCCAACGAAAAAAACCTTGATGAAGGAAAAGAGTACAATACGTATTTTACTCCCCCTGATGACTGCATTATAGAGATTTTTAAAATGATACATTCCATCTTTTCAAATGTTGCAATAAGAACGGCTTTGGTGAACAAATCTGCTAGATTGTCACTTGACTAAATTTGTTGAACAATAATTTCACCCTTTTCTTGGAGATCATGAGTAAAGAATTTTGGCGAACTATGTGTTTTGTTCGATCGCCTTTAATATATCTTTCTTTTAATTGTGTTATGCAAGCAGTATTATCCTCATATAATGTTGTTGGAATTTTCTTCTTGGTTGACAAACCACACATTTCTCAAATATGTTCAGTTACAAATCTTAACCAGATACATTCACGACTTGCCTCATGAATTGCTAAAATTTTTGCATGGCTAGAAGAAGTAGCAACTATAGTTTGCTTTACAGAACGCCATGAAATAGTCGTACCTCTATATGTGAATAAGTAACATGTCTGGGATCGAGCTTTATGTGGATCTGATAAATATCTGCATCTGCATAACCAATTAAATCTTATTTTGATGCATTTGAATTATATAAGTCATATCCATTGTTTCTCGGAGATATTAAAGTATATGTTTAATTCCATTCCAATGTCTTCGAGTTGGAGAAGAACTATGTTTTGCTAATAAATTCACCACAATTGATATATCAAGTCATGTATTGCTAGAAAGATACATTAGTACTTCACTTGCAATAAGACATGGTACTTCAGAACCAAGAAATTCTTCATTATCCTCACAAGGTAAAAAAAAAGTCTTTTTTTCACATCTCATAACCTTACAACCATTAGTGAACTCAATGGATATGCTTTGTCCATATAAAATCATTTTAGCACTTTTTGCAATAAAAATTAGATTAATGAACAAATATTTCATTTGTCAAGTGTTTAATCTAAAGACTCAAACAAAACTTTGTTTTTCCATGATCTTTCATATCAAATTCTCTCTTTAAATAATTCACGACTTTTAATAACTCTTCAAGAGTTCCAATAATGTTCAAGCCATCAATATAAACAACAATTATAATAAATTCATATCTAAACCCCTTTTATAAAATACATGGGCATATAGGATTATTACTATAGCCTTCTTTCAATAAATTTGCACTAAGGTGATTATACCACGTGTGTCTGGATTGCTTTAATCGATATAAAGATTTATTTAATTTAATCGAGTAAATTTCTCGATAGTTCAAATTTTATGCTTCAGGCAACTTAAATCCTTCAGGGCTTTTCATATAGATATTGATATCAAATGAGCCATATGTGTAGGCTGTAGCTACACTCATTAGATGCATTTTCATTTTCTCATTTATTGCTAGATTAGTTAATATAGAATTGTAATTGTATCCACCACAGAGAATATATCTCTTTTCATATTTAATACCAAATCTTTGGGTAAAACATTGTGTGATAAGTCGTGCTTTATATCTCATAATCTCATTTTTCTCATTTCGTATTCACACAAATACCCATTTATATCTCACTGGTTTTACACCATTTGGCGTAGGGACTACAAGTAAAAAAACTTCACGTTTTGCAATTGAATTCAATTCCATTTTGATTGCGTCTTTCCACATTGGCCAATCATTTATATGTCTACATTCTTCAATAAATATAAGTTCAAGATCCTCGTTTTTCTTTTACAGTATTGAGCTTTATACAAAATTTCGTCGACGTTTATTTATCGGTTCCATCTTTTCCCATCATGACATAATTTATTGAAATATCTTTATTTTCACTGATTTCATGTACTTGAATTTCTTCTGAAATTTTTCTCAATTATGTCAGGGGTCTCTTCTAGAGTTTCTACTTCCTCTTTCGACCATCTTAAATATTTGCTCCTTTTCTTTTTCGAAGATTTTATCTTTGAAACCGATTGATTTCCACACTTCTGGCATACCTTGTCCTACAGGGACATCAATGCTAATAGGAGCATTTGCAGCTGGTATGTAAGATTTGGTTATTCCTTTTAGGTCAGTAAATACATCTGGCAACTGATTTACTATATTTTGCAAAATAATTATCTTTTGAACTTCAAGTTCATATTGCTTTGTGCGATGATCAAAACTAGATAATGATAATTTACTCTAAAAAATTTTATCTTTCAGCTGCTTATTTTCTCCCCCTAATGTTGAAAAAATTGTTTCATCAAAATAACAATTGACAAACTTTGTCATGAATAAATCTCCGATCGATAGTTCTAAATATTTAATTACAAATGGAGATTTGTATCCAACATATATTCCTAACCTCTTTTGAGGACCCACTTTATGTTTTGTGGTGGAGCAATTGAAACATATACCACACGTCCGAAAAATTCTTAGATGGGAAATATTTGGTTCCTGACCATAAACCAATTGTATAAGGAGAATTTATAATAAATCGTTTGACCTGATGCATACAAATGCTGCTGTATCCAAAAATGTCATGCCCCCAAGTCAACATTGGGAGTTTGAATTTCATAAGCTTGCAATCAGTTGGAAGCATTTAATAAATAATTCTGCTAAACCATTGGTGTATAAGTATAAGCAACAGGTTGTTTAATAGTTATTCCAACTAATATGCAATATTAAAGGCTTGAGATATAAATCCACCAGCATTATCAAGACAAATAATCTTAATTACATAACTAAGAAAATGTGCTTGCAAATGAATGGTTGCAAATGCCAAATTGCAAGCTATAATAAGCACACATGTGACCATCTAGTCGATGCAGTGATTAAAACCGTAAAATATCTAAATGGTTCACATGGTGGATGTATCAATCCACATATAACCTTGAATATTATTAAAAAACGTCGAGAATTCAATCCCAACTTTTGCTGATGATAGCCTTATAATTTATTTGCCTTCAGAGCAAGCAGCACATAAAATTCATTAGATTGAAAAACCTTCTGGTTTTTCAATGAATGATCATATAAATTTTCAATTATTTTCTTTTGCATCATTATTGATCCGAGATGGTCCAACCGGTCATGCCAAACATCAACATCATTAGTAAACTTCTAGTTTACTATGAGTTTCAATTATTCTAATATTTGTATAGTTTAATTCTGAGAACAAAGCGAGTAATTTTTTTCAACACACGCTTTCTACTTGAGATAATTGCAATATAGAGGTATTAAGTGTCTCCTTCATTCATTGTCTCAATATGATATCTATTCAAACAAATATCTTAATAAACTTTTTTGAGACTTATTGGAAAATAATACATCCTCTATTACTTTATTCCTCCAGGTAGTAAAATATTAGCTCTTCTGGAGCCTTCAATTAATTTTGTACTACCAGATATTGAATTGATATTGATTTTTTTTATTTTTGTTGTCAAGTAGGAAAAATATGTCTTATCTTTAAATATAGTGTGTGTTATAGCAATGTCTGCTAAACATATATTTACATCATAGATCTTGGATCCAACAATATGAATATCCATATTTACAAATAATAGAGGAACTAACATTAAATAAGAACATATATACAATAAGAAATTTATAAGATAAAATAAAATAACATTAAATATATAATTAAAACACATAATAAGAACATATCCTTTAAGTATAATAAGAACATATTAAAGCATCTTCATAATATAGTTATATTAAAACATACCAATTATTATTAAGTTCATTCTTGGATATTCCCATTACTAATTATATGATCAATTCCTTCTACAAGACAAGAAACTCAACCATAAATATTTTCGTTACCAATCATATAATCAAATCCTCTTTCAGGATGGATAAATATCTTGATGTGCTATATCAACTTGTCCATGATTAAAATCATCACAAGATGTTATAGTTTTCAGTGATGCTTGATACAATTCAAGATGTACAACAGGTACGTAACCAATGGTCTTTCATGCCACATCAATGACAATATGGTTTCTATATTCCTCCTTTTTTTTTTTCTTTTCATTTTTATCTTTGCATTATTCATCCACTTCTAGTGGGTTAAAAGCATTCATCTACCTTTTTTTTATGGGTTATTCACTTCTGGTGGTAAAATTATCCATCCACTTTTAGTGAAAAAATTATCCATCCACTTTTGGTGGAAAAATTATCCTTAGATTCTAATAGTAAAATTATCCATCCACTTCTGATGGTAAAATTATTCTTAGATTCTGATAGTAAAATTATTATCCACTTCTAGTGATAAAATTATAATTAGAATTAAAATAATGATAGTGTAAATTATTATAACGACCTCTTCCATATCCATGATCATAATTATTAAATAATGTGGCATTCACTTCAGAGAATAGATAGATTCATGACCATGACCATAAGTATTAAATGATGTCGCATTCAATTCAAGGAATAGACAAATTTATAATTTTTTTTATTAATAGCTTGTTTGTCACATTCACTTTAGGAAATAGATATTATGATTTTTTATTAATAGCTATATCATAGCAAATTCACTTTCCAATCAAGGGACATAATATAATATATACGACATGATAGTAAAATTCATATTAAAGTTGATTTTTAGATAATGAAAATATTAAAGAGATATCAAGTCACTTACTTGATTTATTACAACCAAAACAATTAAAGATCAACTATTGAAATTCTTTCAAAGCTTGGAGATGATGAAAACAAAGTAATAGCAACACTTAACTGATTTGCTAAAACTATAAATCAAAACTGAATCGTTAAAATCCATTTAAAGCTTGAAAATGATGAAAACAAAATAATTTTAAAACTTGAGAGATCAAAGAGGATTATGCTGATAATGTGTTATGAAATAAATCTTAAAAGAATAAATAAAGATAACTTGAAAGAATAATTAAAGAGAAGAAAGAAAGTGTTTAGGGGGAGAAAAGAGATCTTATTGAAGTGTATATTTACAAATGAAGTGAAGGGGTCTATTTATAGGCTAACAACCCCTTGAATCATGTCCTAATCTAATTCTATCTAATAATTCAAATCATATTACATTTCTTGTATCTTACCTTTTAGGTTGTTTGACTTGGTCTGCACTTCTTGAGTCATAATATAATGGACATTCACATATTTATTCATAACAAGTTTATGATTTTAATTTTTTTTATTACTTTGATTTTTATTCATTATTTTTTAAAACTTTTTAATTACCTCTCTACTTTTGGAATTTTAGATTTGAATTAAATCAATTGGATTACGAGATAACATAAATCGAACCGGGACTTGAGGCACCAATGTCCCACTCCTTTCGTTTCTCCTTTTCTTTTTTATTTTCCCATTTTTTCTCTTTCTAAAAAAATGTCCTAGTCAACATGTATACATTACATATGATTATCAACATGTATACATTACATGTGATTATCAACATGTAACACATAATAAAATTGAATATCAACATGTATTTTTTTCCATAGGTTAATCAATTAGATTAAAAAAATTAAATTTTGCTTTTTTTTTAAATATCAACATGTCATAGTCATATGCATACATTACATGTGAACATATATCATCAATAAATTTTTTTAGTTATAATTTTTAAAATTTCAATACATAAGTGACTTAATCATAATAAAATTAAAAAACAAACATAAACTGAACTTAGAATACTGTATTATGACAAAAAATTCACTTTTGGTACTATTAGTATCTAACTCATTAATTACTAATTGATTAATTAAAAAAGTTCTTTATTATAAATGAATATGTAGGTAGTTTTATTTACGGTTATTTATGAGGTGACAAAAATTAATTTACACGTGTCCAGTTTTATCACATGGCAATGAGCTTGTATTAGTATTTTTCTCTTTCTGGTTATGTCTCTAGGAATTATTATTTATAATCTTTTCATTGTTTCAGATATAAATTTGACAAATTAAGATATAACATGCAATTAAAATTGTTATATAAGAACACAAATAAATTCACACTTTTCAATAATTTTTTTTATCATGTTGTTAAAATTATTTGAAATATGAAATCAATGAGTAAATATCAAACTTTCAGTAAAAAACATTTTTCTCGTATCATATAATTTTCAAAATATTATCGCATACTCATAATTTTATTTGAATTATTTGTTTCTTGATAATGATTATCGAAATTTAAGTAATAGACGAGTCAATTAATTATAAAATAAGATAATTTAAATTGGGTTGATAAGTTATTGTGAGACAAAAATGTTGGGTTTTTTAAGGAATGACAATGGGAGTGAATTTGGGTGGTTGTCTTCATCGTGGACTTGTTAATTAGTGGCATTCTGCGGTGATGTGGCGTCATCTTCGGCGTGATTGAATCAGGTCCCATCAGTAGTGAAGGGGAAGCAAAGCCCGGCCTTCCCAAACTAATTTATTATGTTGGGGAGGCAGAGAAGAGCAATTATGCCATGAAGTGTCATGTTTTCCTATGGACTATTCATTAAGGAGTACAACAAGTTAGGAAAAATAGCGAAGTTAAGACACAGCTTTAGTCTTTGTTACACTGTGAAGAGTGAAAAGGGGATATATAATTATATATATAATTAATAGATTAATATAAACTTAATAATTTATGTTTCAGGATTTCATTATGAATTTTTATGTCAATTCATAAATTGAATAGTGATAACCTTAACTCCTGATATCAAACTCAACAATTGATTTTAATAAAAGTATAATAATGAAAAATATTTTCTTAAAGTAATAATTCACATAGAATATTTTACAATTTTCAATTGAAATTACTAAAATTTTATTCGGTTGATATTTGTTATTGCATTTTGTTTTTCGGTCATTTTTTAATAAAAATAAATAATAAATAATAAAAATATCAATTAAATAGAATCTAAATTTAAGGACTATGATACATTTTATTTATACAAACAAAATTATAGATACAGTAGGATTTGACTACTATTTTTTCAGTTTTAGTCCTTGGTTTATTTTTTGGGTCCGATTATTATTACTATAAAATCTATTAGAATGCTAGTCCGAACGTGAGTTGCACGAATATTTTCAAACTGGTGTAAGCAAATTATAAATGGCAACAACTAACCATAATCACAGCTATACAGCTATCATCACTCGTTATTTTCTCCTTTTCTTCATTGCTGTCTGCTCGCTCCCTATACATACAAAAAGAAGAAGAGAGAATTGAAGGCAAATAAGAGCAACAGAGAGAAGAAAAGCAGAGTGGTGGCAATATGGCAGAAGGAGGGACAACCTTAGAATACACACCAACATGGGTGGTGGCTGTTGTCTGCTCTGTAATTGTCTTCATTTCTCTTGCTGTTGAAAGAATCCTCCACTTCATTGGCAAGGTAAGTTTCAATTCTTTGATATTTATGATATATCTACCCTTTGATTAAGCGTTTCAAATGACCTCTTTTCTTTTTCAGTATCTGAAGAAAAAGAATCAGAAACCTCTCTTTGAGGCCTTGCAGAAGATCAAAGCAGGTATAGACTCTATACTCATGTCACATTTTCTCGTGTGTTAATCTGTAAAGACATGGATATGCATAAATATTTTTTATGGGGTGGATGCAGAGTTGATGTTGCTGGGATTCATATCGCTGCTACTGACAGTGTTTCAAGACAGGATTGCCAAAATCTGTATACCAAAAGATTTGGCTAATCAATGGTTGCCTTGTCAGGAAAAAAAAGAACAGACTGTAACACACATTCAGACGCTTTTCTTCTCCTTTCTTCCTCATGCAACTGGCCGTCATCTTCTTGCTGAGGCCTCTGGTACTGCTTCCTACTGTACTGCTAAGGTAATTTTTAAGGTTTCTCACTCAATGATCAGTTTTCATTATTGATATACAAAGAATTAAAGAACTTGAGAGCATGTCTTATAGACTATATTCACTGGCCTAGGCAAATCAGGACAATCTGGTGACCATTTTTCACGACATTTATTCTATATTCTCATATTAGGATTGGAAGACTGACAGTTTTCTTCAATTATGATATGTTTGATATCAATCCAGGGAAAAGTCCCATTGTTATCCACTACGGCATTGCATCATCTTCATATCTTCATCTTCGTGCTAGCTGTTGTACATGTGACTTTCTGTGCTCTAACCATTCTTTTTGGAAGCACAAAGGTAAGTTTCACATTCTGTCACTCTGACTTATCTGGTTCTACTGCCATGTAGAATTTTACTTCTTTCAATTTCATTTTCATGCTTTTCTGTCTGATGTTCAGTACATGTCTTTTACAATCCAGATCCATCAATGGAAAAGTTGGGAGGATTATGCTAAGAATATGGAATATGATCCAGAGGGAGGTTCGGATTGCTAACACCTAATTTTTACATATTTAAATGATTAATTTGGATATACTCTATTGTGCTAAATCATTAACCTTTAAACTATAAATTTTCAATCCTGACCAACAATAGAGCACTGACTTGCTTCAAACCTTTGATGTTCAGTTATAGTCAACGTCCTACCAAATATACTGCATTTTCTGATGCAAGTCTTACTTTGCAGTTGTGAGAACAAAGATCACCCAAGTCCAAGAACATGATTTTATCAGGAATCGCTTCCTGGGTATTGGAAAGAATTCAGAATTACTAGGATGGGTGGTAAGTCAAGATATTCTTGTTATGATCATCTAATAACTGGTTATTAAGCTCCATTAAGTTCATGTTTATTTCCAACTGGAAAAGGTAAAGTCCTAAACAGTCAAACCTGGACAACTAAACAGTTAAAAGCAGATTGCAGCATATACAGAAAGCAAAAAGTTTCCAATTTAGAGTTACTAATTTCTTTCAATTAATATAAAAGAAAAGTTTATCTCAATTGGAAATGCTGAAGATCTTACCTTCTGAAGTTATGATACTGATTTCTGCTCTTCTGTGAGGAAATTGGATAAATTCCTCACTCAATCAGCAGCTATTAACATCATCTTAAATACTCATTGTGTCATTACAAGAGAACAAATTCACATTTTTCTTCTCTCTCTCTCTCGATCTCAATATATATATATATATATGTATATATATATATATATATATATATGCATGCTAATCCAGTAACATAGTTTTTTATGGCTTTGATTTGCTTTCCAGTATTCTTTTTTCAAGCAATTCTATGGATCTGTGACCAAATCAGATTATATCACATTAAGACTAGGCTTCATCATGGTAAGTTAATTGAATTTAATCTATTTCATTCCATTTTATTCATTTTTCTTGGTAAAAACTTGAACGCTCCCTATAATTTACTTCATCAACTCTATTTCATTAACTTTCTGAAAAATTCTTCTCTAGACTCATTGCAGGGGAAACCCAAAGTTCAATTTTCACAACTACATGATGCGTGCTCTTGAAGCCGATTTTAAGAAAGTTGTTGGGATAAGGTCAGCTATGAAAGATGCTAACCAGAATTTCATAGTTCCTTAATCAAATTTTGTTAAAACAGTTGTTCCTCCGGCTATATGCAAAGTTGTAGGCTCATGCATTTATGTCATTGCTACCTTCGGTGAAAAATAATGCTTTGGCATGTTTCCGTCGGTCAAGAAACATTTCTTTACATAGTAAATTTTCTTAGTGCTGTCAGTTTCTAGCTTAATTCCTCTCGTGGATCATAACTAATGTCAGACTTAATTGCAGTTGGTATCTTTGGGCATTTGTTGTCATTTTCCTGTTGCTGAATTTTGTTGGTGAGTTACTGAAGTTATACTTGATGTTTACATGAGAGCAGAGTATCTGTTTTCTGCTTGCTCCTATTTCGTATCTTCCATAATTTTTCTATTTAGTTAGAACATAATGGATTCTGAGGCATGGTCATTTGCTACAATTTTGCACTCCAACTCTTTAATTGTGTTCCCGTTGAGAATTCAGAAAAATTGTAATTCGGAAGTTAAAACTACTGTACTAAGAACTTCAAATAGAGGGTTTTGAGGTCTTAGATATATGCACTTGCCACTCCATAAGATATGAACTCTGTTGTTACTGACATGGATGGAGTAATTCCTTCCTACAGTGAACCAGCTAGATGAAGATTCTTAACTTCGACTCAAAAATAAAAAATTGGTTCCTTGACGCAGGTTGGCATACATATTTTTGGATAGCTTTCATTCCCTTCATTGTAAGTGATCCTAATAAACACTACAATTATACTGTCTTATACTTTCTTTAAGTACTTTTGTTCTCCCTTCCTTTTCCCTCTTTGCATATATGTTTGAGCAGTTGAACTACTCACATGTTCAAATCAGATAGGCAGCCTACAGAAAACCTGGTAGCATTTGACAATTGTTTTCCTCTTGGCAGCTTTTACTTGCTGTTGGCACCAAGTTGGAGCATATAATCACACAATTGGCCCAGGAGGTAGCCGAGAGACATATAGCGGTCGAAGGGGAATTGGTAGTTCAGCCCTCAGATAACCATTTCTGGTTCAACAGGCCACGCCTCATTCTCCGCCTGATTCACATCACCCTATTCCAGAATTCTTTTGAATTGGCATTTTTCGCCTGGATTTGGGTAAAACACCACTGTCACACCATTTGGGGGCATGAATTCAATCCTGCCCTTGAATAAATAACAACTTCCGACTCATCATTTTGATTCTTCCATTTATAACAGTTCCAGTACGGTTTCAAGTCATGCATGATGGGGCAAGTTCGTTTTATTATCCCCAGGCTGGTTATAGGGTATGAAGAGAACAAAAAATCTTTCTTTCCTGTCTTTCCATATTCAAGTACTCACGTAATCTTTATCTGGTCAGGGTGTTCGTTCAGTTCGTCTGCAGTTATAGTACCCTGCCGCTATATGCATTCGTCACACAGGTTGAACGAACTACAAACAAAGTTGAATTCTTTTCTGGTTTTTGTTACATTTTCTGACCTAATCAAAATTTTTGCTTTCTATTCGTTGTTTCGAAGATGGGAAGTTCGTATAAGAAGGCCATTTTCGAGGAACATATTCGCGAAGGGCTTGTTGGCTGGGCTCGGAAGGCGAAAAAGAATACTAAGGGCAATGCTTTCAAGAGGTCTGCCAATGGATCAAGCCAAGTTGGTCCGAAAGAAGAGTCTCCCCTTGTCCTTGAGATGGTAGAGGCATATGGAAAGGAATCTGCCGCATGAGAGGATAGAGATCTAGAGATTGAATAAAAAATCTGTAATATAGAGAGTGATATTAGCATCTATTGCGAGTGGCCTAGCCTTTTAGTATTTTGTGTTGGGCTATACATCTGGCTGAACTGTTCTGCAAGCGCTACTTTAGTAACCAGCTGCTTTGCAGTTAATCTCGAGCTTTTTTGTCATCTACTTAGGTGCAGCCCCTTGGATCATCTGCTTAGGTGCAGCCCCGTGGATCATCTGCTAAGATGCAAGCCATTGAGGATAGAATCTAATGAAGAAAAGTTGTTCTCTCTTCAAATTATCAGCATCATACTCAATAGTTCAATAATGACTAACAGATTGCATTCCTTAATGCAGCGATCGTTTATATTCATCTGATTTCCTCTTTCCCAAAAGAGAACAACCCTTTTAGTCACATGTCAAAAATTCAGAATTAAAATATGTGGGAGCATGAGCAAATTGACAAAATCATCTGTCTTTTGATTTCACAGGAACTCCTTTGTACATTTGTACACGATCCTTTAATGCATCTCGCCTAGGGCGTGCTACCTTGTTATTGGGATCAAAAAGTAGCACTTCTTCAAATGCTTTGAGTGCAGACTTATAGTCTTTTTTCTTCTCATATGCATCACCAAGGTTGTTCCAGGCTGTGACATAGCCTGGTTGAAGCTTCACAGCAGTTTCAAATTGACTGATTCCCTTCTCGAGCTTCCCATCCCGGACATAACTGACCCCAAGCGCATTGCAAACCTGTGCATTGATGAGCAAAATAGAATATGATAATTTAATGTTTATAAAGTCCCTAATCAAAAGATGACCCAAAAAAAAAAAGAAAAAGTACTTCGTAATCTTATTTATGTATTCTCAAACATGTTAAAGAATAGTTCATATCATGCAATTTTAGAATTAGACAGGTAAACATCCTGTTAAATTCAGGTTTCTCCCAGTATTTTTCTGCGAGTGGAGGTTATGTCATGATTCAAATCATTATAACAAAACCGAGGCTTTAGTCAAGCCCACCAAATATATGATGGCTTGAACTTACAAAAGGTACCGGCCCGGTGTTTGCAAGCAAGACATAGCAAATGCTGACCCTTAGGATAAAAGTTCAAGTTGGCATTTGAGTTAATAATGTGAGCTAGAGTTTTCTCCATTTATTCCTCTTAAAATAAAAAACTAGATTTAATAACATTTGTTAACCGAAATTCCAGGCAGACTAAGATAAAACAGATAATGCTGCTATTATACAACAATTTGAGTTCAGATTGTAATTGACAATGATAAGCAGAAAGGGGAAATCTTGTACATGACCAGGGTGGCTAAGAAGGATGTGATTTTTCTGGTTCTACAAGATAAGTTAAAACCACAAACCAGGCAAAGTGCACTGCTTATTGAATGATTTATGACTCGAAAAAGAAGGATACAGCAGTGACAGATGATGATTTCATGTTAATGGCTGAAAAAGTTTTCAACGCTAAATTATCCAAATGAATCATCACCCATCATACAAGTTATGACTGCACCCTTAGCAAACTCAAATGTGATGGTTAAAAGGCATAATGTTCATATTACAAATGGTTGACATTATTGACTTTAATTGCAGGCAAGACATGCATACCACATTCTACTAAGTACAATTTACACAATGAAACCAATTGCATCTGCTTGAATAATGCGGGAAGATCCAAATAATATCATACCTGGGCAAGATCTTGATCATCGCCATCCCATTTCTCAATTGCCTGAAGCAAATATTTAGTAGCAGCGGGGTAAAATTTCCTTCTCAACATAACAGCACCTAGCTCAAAAAGCTCAGTTGCACTTGCCTCTCCACTTCTTACTTGCTCCTGAAATCAAAACAATAACATTAAAGGATATAATATGAGCACAAAGGAGCAGTCATCATCCACTATAAAATCTAAGAAAAAAGAGTCAAAAGTCTTTTCTGTTTTCCTTTTGGTTTTGTTACAATAACTTGGAAAAAGTCTTCTTTTTGAAGTTTAGAAATGTCAAACTAATACAAACATAACCGCCAGAGCAATTTAGTCTCATTCAAATGGCATTCTTTTGCACAGGATAACAAGCTGTTACCTGTAACTCTTTAGCAGAAAGGTCAAGTTCTCTACGTACAAGGACTTGACGGATCACAAAGAAGGTTCCAACCCCAAGCAAACCTAGCAGTAAAAGCAGATAAGATAGTTGGATTCCTAACTCAAATAATGCTCCAACCTCATAAACTGCATCTCCACTGGTAATTTCACTTGCATTTGCTAGTTGTGCAGAAATCAACCACAAGGCTTGACCAAAGAGGAAAGCAGACACCACAACTAATGGCTTCTTCAGATTTGAGTCATCACCCACAGCCAGATTGTTTTTCAAGGATTCTGCAACAAAATGATGACACCAATTATTTAGATTCAAGCAATTGTAGTGACTAACTGAAAGAAGCAACTAAAGAGAGCATGACTACAAGCCTACAACTGCATGACTTAACACAACACCAGTGGTTTTTACTCATCCATAGAAGTAAACCTCCATCTAGAAATTTGAACATGTATGTGTGTGCGCATGCGCGTGCATGCACCATCAGTGCATCTTGTATTATTAAGTCATTTAACTCACAATGCAACCAAACTCCAGAAGAATGACATGCTAAGCTTTCTGACCTTTTGGCATATGTACTATAGTGTTTATAAAGTATTAATGAATACAATATTAAGAGAAATTTAGATGATATAGAAAATAACCAAACAGAATGGACATCAAAAACAATGTTTAAAGAGGAAAAAAGGTATCAAAACTACAACTTTTCATATGTGAGCTGCATCTTCCTCTGCATGCCATATAAGTTGCCAGTCCCTTTTGAAACATCTGCCTTTATCCACAATCAATTCAAATATGGCACAAAGAAAAATTGTAAGAAAACATGTTAGGTTAGTAAAGAATAGTATATCTACCTACATTCACCAAAATAAAACTTGATTAAAAGTTTAAACATGTACTTTTAATATCAAACAAAAAGAGTGACTGAATATACACAACAGTGAGATCATATAATAAGGCCAATATCAACAGAAATCCAGCATGAGACATATAAAAGCATTCCTAGGAAACGTCAAATATAGAAGCTACATTCCAATTTATGTCTTTACGCCAAAGCAAAAATTCGTTCAAACTTACTTAAAAATGACAACTACGTGCAACCATTTAACATTGTCTATATCAGGTGATAAATATGAGTATTAATAGCACAAACTGCAACATCATCAGATGAAGGGCTGAAACTTTCACAACACACTTCTTTCCCAACTCAAAAACACCACGATAGCATAGATGATTTGGCAGTCAAAGTCTCTTTTCCTTTCACCTTATGCAAAAACAAAACAAAAGAAAAAAGTAAGACACTTTCTTTCTCTAGAATTCTCTTGAACACGGTTACCATTCCCACTTCTCCACCACAATTGCATGTTGGCTGAAGCTATTTGCAATTTAAATGCATGGCTTCTTTGGTTGAAACAACATGAATTTTGAATCCTTTGTATTAGAGCAATATTTTCTCTCCTTAGGTCTAGTATATCTTTACATTTATTGCAATATTTTTTTTGTACATATTTAGTCAAACACTCTTGTATATATACTTTGTTTTCTAGTCAAAACAAACAGAACAATTTAGCCCCAATTATATTTTCTTAACATGGTATCAGCCTAATAACCCTAGGGCCTGTTTTTCTTTTCTTCTTTTTTCCACCATTATAACCATCTCTTTCCCACCCTCATGGCAGCCTCCAAAGATTCCTCACCAATTAGTTTTTTCCACAGACCCCATCTTTACCACACTTGTTGCGACCGAATCAAATTATGCTTATTTCTCTCCATATTTTCTTTATCATTCTGATAGTCCCGCCTCTATTAGCATTTCTCAATCTTTGGTTGGTGACAATTATCCAACCTGAAGCCATGCTCTTTGCATGGCTCTTGAAGCTAAAAACAAACTTGGAGTTGAAGATGCAATATCTCTGAACCTGATATTCTAAAGATTCACTCCAATGGAAGTGCCATAACAGTATGGTCACCTCTTGGTTACTTAACGTGGTTTCCAAAGATATTGCTGCAAGTATTTTTTACACGTCTTCTGCAAATGAGATTTGGCTTGATCTTCATGATTGGTTTTCTCCAAAGATCTTACCTCCAATCTTTGAGATTTGTTGTAATATTTCTCTTTATAATCAGAAAAATAATTCTGTTGTGGCCTATTACACTGTTCTTAAGGGTTTATGGAATGAGCTGGCCACCTATCGCTCTCTTCCAACTTCTACTTGTGGCACCCATAAAAAATTTATCAAATTACAAGAGGCTGATCATTTGATGCAACTTTTGATGGGTTTGAATGACTCCAATACCTAAAGCAATATTTTCTCTTTATTACATTCTAGTATATCTTTATACTCATTACAATATATTTTCTGTACATATTTAGTGGAACACTCTTATATATCCTTTGTTTTTTTGTCAATACAAAACAGAACAATTTAACTCCAATTATATTTTCTTAACACTTTGCCCAAACTTTGATATCAAGGCAGAGGAGATAAAGTTAGCTTGACTTTTTCAAACTTCAAGTCCAAAATTAGATATTAAAAACAAATCTTATATTTTTTGAGTCTAACCTTGATTGACCTCTAAAGTATAGGGACCTAAAGCTAAGTCAATGAAGATCCAGTAGAAACTTTTAAAGATGTTTAAAAAAATATGAATGTCCATTTTGCAATTAACAAATGGATAATTGTATGTAAACTCGTCATTCCCAGTCACCAGCCTTACTCATCCCAGCACAGCTGTCCATCGGTTGTGAGCCCAATTTGTATATGGCTATCTAAGATTGAGGAAAAGAAGAAGAATAAGGTTAATTATCATCTAAAGGAACTAAGGTGCTTTACGGAGCAAGTTTTAATTTTCTAGAAATTTGGGTTTGCCATTGTTCAAAAGATAATATGTGTGTGTGTGTGTGTGTGTTTGTGTTTAATTGGGCATGTGCTTCTGTACTTATGCATAACATATATATTGCTAATTGGGCAATTTTCTAAGCAACTTAAGATCTAAAGGTGCCAAGTCAGCTCACACGTTAATTAATTAACTGATGTTTAATTGAAATTATAGAATCACTAGATAATGATTGGAAGTGTGTGTTTCTTAAATAACTTTCAAACAAAGACAATTATGATCTATACATGGGGAAGGGAGTATAGTTTACCTTCTTTTACATTGTTTTACTGCTATACTTCTCAGTTTCATCAAAATAAAAGCCTAAATATGTAATATATAGTAACATAAATTAAAGAACACACTTACTCCTCATGATTGGTCAGGAGAATTCAAGGAGCACACATTATTTTAATAGCTTTTCATTTCATATCAACCAAATAGTTTAAACATATACCTGTTGAGCCAGTGTTAAAAAGTAAAAGAATTCTAGCTCTATAAATATTAGTTCTGTAAAAACTTGTCTTAGGTCATTATCGTTTTATCTAGAAGTAAAAATCATTAAACTCAAGGTGTTAAGGAAAGAAGATTATGGAATTATAATGATAAAACACTCAAAGCAGTTGCATAAATGCGGTACAGAAGAAAAGAAAGGGAACAACCAAATAGATAACAGAGTTAAACATGTAGAACAAATAAAGTAAAAACAAGCAGTATAATAAATTGGAATACTTTTCTGCAACTAACGCCCCAAATTTTTTTCATAAGACAAGGGTTTTTTGTTTTTTCTCTTAAAACTACCACCACTGAAGCACAGAGTGTACCAGAACACATACCTGTGGATTGAGAAGTCTAGTGTCATTCACTCCATTGCCTGTCCCTGAGTTCTTCAAAGCTGGTTCACAATAGCACTGAACAATGGCCTGGACCAATAAGAGCAACACTATCCAATGTTCTTTATAAAGCTAAAAAAGAGAAAAATAAATCTTGTTTTTCAACCCACCAAAAATTTATAAAAAAATGTGAAATTATTCCTTTTGCCTTCTTTTATTTACTATTAGTCTTTCTAGTTTTGTAAAAAATGTGAAATTATTTTAGAAAAAAATCACTATTAGACTTTTAAGTTTTTCCATTTAGTCATACATTATGAATTCTAGAATAGCATATGTTATTAAAAATCAAAATTTCCTGGATTAAACCTTTGACACGAGGGTTTGGTGTTAACCAAAACATTAAAAATTTGCAGGCAATGAACGTCCAATTTGAGGAGAGCAGAAAATAGAGATTGTTACCGATAGGTATAGTCAAATCCTTGTTTCAATACTGGCAATTGCATGATCCCAGAACAAGCCAATTTTATTTGAAAAAAACTTACGAAAGGGAGACAAATTTATTGTCTTCCTTTGTTGAAAACCCAGAAAAAAAAATCACTTGCCTTCTTTCCCCATTTAGGCTAACCATCATTTCAACATCTAATAAAGAGTATCTTTGCATACATAAATTCATGGCTTGCCCACCATATTATTCTGTCTAACGTTTAGAAAAGCCTCCCTCTTGACCCCAGTTATAGAACCTAAAAGATAAGCAGGCCAAAGTCCTCTCTTTGCAATATTAAACCCCATCAGTTTCTATTTCCTACTTCCTACTTTCGTAAGTGTTGCATGCCAAGAATTTTCGAAGAAGCTGACTAGATCGTCAGATAGAAACTTTGCTCTGGAGAATTATACTAATAATATACAGTATAAGAAAGAGTAAAGGGTAGCTTCTTTTACCTGGAAAGAGAGCTTCTTGCGGCTGAACCTGAGAGACCCAGATGAAAGGAAAGAGTAAGAATGAGGAAGGGTAGCCGAGAAGCAGACATGGTGGTGGTGTAAAGGTGGGGATGAGATTGTAGTTTGCAGAAGCATATTTTTTGGTTCTTTTGGTCTTCAAAGTTCAAACATGAAAAACCTCTGTTTGCAGTGATATTTTGTGGGTCTTTTTCTTTATTTGGTTCAACTTTGCAGACGATATAGTTCCTCACTTACACTAACTCAGCAGCACAGTTCGGTGGTGCTTGAAGATAAAATTTACCTGTCTCGGCCAAGCCATGAGATAAAAATATTCAGAAGATAAGGCCGCGTTGGTGCCCCTAGGAGCTCGAGACCAGCTCTTTTTTTTAATACATACTATTTTTTTAAAATTCTTTTTTTTTTTTTTACTAGAAAGGATTGAAGATTTTTTTTTTTTTTTAAGAAAAACACTGATTTATAAATGATTGAAAAATAAATTACACCAATGTCGATTCAAAGTTACTGTGGAAACTATCAGATTATGGATTCATTATGACATTAAGATTTTCGTTCAAAAGCCCTTAAAATGGAAGATTGATTTATTTAATAAAATTGATGGTCTTATTGTATTTAAAAATCTTCCACTTTATCTTCTAATTGTTCAATGCCTTTAAATGACGTGTTCAGAAGAAAAAAAAAAACGACTACTTGTCTTTACATTTATTTTCAAAATTTCTTATAATACGAATTAATTGGTAAGATTATTTTGTTGTGTAAATACTTAATAAACTTATAATAATTAAATTAGAAGGTGATAAAAATGCTTTTATAGTATGTTGGACAACATTATCACATTAAACAACATAAATTTTTTAAAGTAACTATTACTACATTCTAATATTTAAAAGGGTAAAATACCCCATCTTCTTAAATTTTAATCAAAATTTTAAGCGAAACCATTAATTTTTGAAATGAACATTCCGCTTCAAAAAAATTATATAATTTTACCAATTACTATTATATATTTTTTATTTTTTTATTAATTTTTTTAAAAAAAGAGAGCATCTATGAGTGCTTCTTATTGTTTAAAAAAAATATATAATAATAATTTTTTAAATTAATAAAAAAATAATTTATTTTTCATATTTTCTGTTAACGGTGTTTACACTTTTAGGCAAAATATCTATTTTAAAAACTAATAAATCTGCTTGGAATTTCAATTAAAACTTAAAAGAGTGGGAGTATTTTTACTACAACATTTTTTACGTTTGGCTACAAAAAAAATTGCAGTCATAGGTGAAAAATATGCAACCTTAGGTTAAAGCTGCACTTAGAAAAAGTGTAGCTTTAGCCAATGTATGGAAAAGTATAGCTGCACTTGATTATGGGAAATTAAACTGCAACTGTATGTTATGTGACCGTTATCTTAAATTATATGGTAGCACATAAAATATGTAGCTAAAAGATATAAGATAGAGACACATATAACCTTCTAATATGTGATAGAAACACATGCTTACAAATCATAAAGTGCCTCAAAAATCAAATTGCAACAACTAATGCCTCAAAAATCAAATGCCTTAAAAACCATTTTCAAAGGTTTTTACAATGTGTACAATATTGGGTTTCTTTAACTAATTTTAGTAATCTCTCTCTTTCTCTCTTCTTCTTTCCAATTCCTCTCTATACATATTTGTTTGTCCATTCTCCAACTAAACAAAGCCATCTGACATAGAAGTTCCTAGCCTTCCTTACTTGTAAAGATTAAGCTACAAGATAATATTCATTTGCAAGTAGTTCATAATGTAATATGAGACAAAGCAAGATAATATCCAATTAATTGCAAATAATAGCTAAAATTAACAACATTTTGAACTAGATTTATTTACAAAAGGTGTCTTTATGTTTTAACATCTACGATAAGGCCTCTTATGAATCAAATATAGCTTGAATGCATGTTATCTCAATGATTCTAGAGTAACTATACTAGATATCCTATAAATCTAGTCTTTCTAAATCTAGCCCCCAGGAAGAAACCTTCTAAGAGTAAACAACCAAGCAAGAGCTTCTTAATTAAAAAAATTTGTTAGCAACTAAATTTGGGCCCTTATCACCTTCTTTTTCATTGTCCTCAAAATAACTCATATGATCATCATAACCTTCTTGCCTCATAGCGTCTTGCACTAATTGCTTTACGTCATCATGCATATTTGACTCATCTCTGATACCTACCTCATCATCAACACTCACAGAAGGTGATGACCTTTCCCCATGATAAATCCAATGGATGTAACCTTGATTGATTCCTTTGCAAATAAGATGATTATAAACTTCATCCCGATCTTTTCATAAGCAATTGTTACAAGTCTTACAAGGGCACAAAATCAATCCTCCCTTTGACCCATTTGCAAATGCAAAATCAATAAACTGCCTAACTCCATATATGTATCCTTTACTCAATCGAGAGCAAGACATCCAACTTTTATTTATCATCTTTATAGAACTATCCAAATTCACTGAAAAAAAATACTATTAAAAAGTAAGTCTATATGATAATTCTATATAACACCAGACAGAAATATATCATAGCACTATAAAAAATAACTAGCACTAAAACAATAGCAAAAAGAACAAGACAGAGTATTCATATTGAAAACTATTCATATTCATCCTTTAAACAGTAATTAGGTTGCATATCTATCGAAACAAACATGTATACTTTTGTCTACATACATACATATAAAATAATATAATGTTTCAGACTCAAAGACCAAGACAAACCTTGACCCTAAATACAAAATAAGATTAATAGTATAAGAAGAAATAAAAACAAAATATGGATAAAAGATAATCATTGACTTTCTTCATCTTAATAATTTCAAAAACTGCCTTGATGTGTTTAACATACATACCCAGACAGCTTGCCAGAACTGATGTATGAGTGGATGATTCTGTAGACTTGAAGATTAACTAGCCTTGACCTTTTCAAACTCGGTATCAAGCAACTTTTTAAAATCAATTAACTGTAGTTAAAACATGGAAGCAATAGATGACGTTAATTCAATAAGTGTTATTGTACAAAATGATATTACTAAACCAAAATATATAAATATTATGCATAAAAGAAATAAACTCAATTGCGAAGGTAACAAAGGTGCAATCTAACATAGAAATAAAATGGGGTATTAACAATTCCATTAATTGTTAAAAAATGTAAAACAAAAAAATATAGATATCCTCAAATCAGATTAGCATATATTTTTCTTTCTCTACTCTCAGATGTGATGTTGAAGTAGTTTAAAAAAATTTAGAGCTTCTTAATAGCCAAAAAGTAACTACATTTAGAGGGATTCAATTCCAATCTCCTTTGTTTTGTTCAAAACAGATACTTGTAATCATCAAAATGAATTAAATTGGATAAGGCAAAACATATCATGAAGGATATAGAAAACATAGTTTAAAGTTTTCATGAAACACCTTCAAGATTCTCCAAAAAAGTAAGGCATGCTATATCATGTTCAAAATATTTCCCTTTACATGCACAAAATATCATGTTCAAGCCGTATCTAACATATATACATTGGATAAGGAGTAAGTGCATTGTAATAATTTAAATTTTCAGTAACATTTCCTCTTTTTCCCTTTCCCTATAGCATACTTATACAGTTCAAAGACAGAACTATATATGCATGCACCTAAAAGACCATGAAAGGAATAAAGACATTTTAACATTCTACTAAGAGTATTAATTTTTTTGATATCATAATCAAAATCCAAATTTCTATATCTTTCTTGGCCTTTGGAATCAAATCCTATCGCCTTCTAAGCAAACCCATTCCCTTCATAATATCCATCACTGAATAGTTTCTTCCAAGTGTTTCAACTTAAATCAAAATCCACATGTCCTCATTATTTTTCATGCTGGAAACCACCAATGTCCCTTTTGCTGCCAACATAATCTTTCACTTCAAATATGCAATGGCTTATACATGTGCCTAAAGAACTATATTTGAAGCTGCAAGGAATACATGCAACTAAAGAAATATATCAAAATCTTTTCCTTACTCACATGGTAGAAAGAGAAAAATAAACCTAGCTAACATATCATTCCATTATATTCAACAAATACATTCCCTAAAATCAAACTGTTTCTATTCAAATCTTTCTGTCTTATGATAGCAATTTATTAAAAAATAAAATAAAATTAATCCATTGAGGATGTTAAATTAAAAGCTTACATCTTGTAAAAATTTTAAAAAAAAATAAAGAAAAATTAAAGCAGAATCGAAGAGGTTACACACCTATCACTTGAATGGAGGAAGCAATAAAATCTGTTGGGGTAACTGAACCTTCAAAGTTGAAGAGGAACACAGAATCAAACCTTCAAAATCTGAATAAAAAATCTAAAAGGAAAAGAAACCGTGAGAGAGAATAGAAAAGAGGAAAGAGGAAGAAAATAAAGCAAGAATTTGAAATTTGTTGGAAGCAAGAATTTGGTGTATTGTAAGAATGAGAGAAACTTTCAAAAAGAAAAAACAATGAGTGAGAGAGAGAGATGAAAGAGTAGAGATTAGAATCGGTAGAGAGAAAGAAAGAGTACACGTGAAATAAAAGTTAATTAAAAAAGTATTTTTTAACCCTATTTTTAATTAAAATAAAAAAACATAAAAAGTATTAGATTTTAATGAGTTGTATAAAAAAATCATCTAAATCTTAAATTCAAATATTGTAAAAAAATATTTAGATGCAAAAATAAAAGTGCATTTAAAATTGTGTCATTAAAAGTTATTAATGTTGTAGTGTTTACTTTATATAAAACTTAAAAACCTAATTTCATCCCAAAAAACCAAAATCTTCTAACCAAATCGATCATCGACGATTTTGATTTTGTAAATTATTATAAAATCTTAATATAATTTTACAACTGTAATACTTTTTATTCATAATAAATGCATGAAAAATGCTTTAAAGTATTTGTAGGATAAATTTGTTTTTTTCGCTTAATAAAAATAATTTCTAAAAATAACAGTTTGGCATGCATAGACTGTTTCCTTTACAAAAATAAATATTAGTGAGATCCTAACTAAATTTGTGGAAATAAAGGATTCAGAGAAGCATGATGTGGAATAATCTGGCTCACAAAAAGGGAAGAGACAATGACACAACCTTATTGCTGCTGGCATCATTCATTCATACTCATTGCAAATACCGATTTGATTAATGGTACAAAGTGCCTTCGAAATATTAAGTTACGCTACATTGTCCCACTTTTTTTATGGTTAATGAGGAAATTGTATTTCAATGTAATTTCAAAAGTGCTTTATTTCTTCTTTTTTTTTATCCGCAGGCACATGTTACTTGAATTTTGCTATCATACACCAAACCTTGAAATCCCTATATACTACCTCTTATGGAAGCCGACTCATCTAGAGTCCTCCCAATCAACACTAATGAAAACCAAGGAAGGGAAGCAATCAAAATCGACTTCGAAAGAGGAAAAATGAGGCTTAAAAGTAATGAGAGGAGTGGTGACTCTTACGAGGCAACTAATCAGATTACACCAATGCAAGGAGAAAGTCATAAGGCATCATATTGAAACATCTTATTATAAGAGAACAAGGGTACCATGATAAACAATGTAGAGTTTGAAGTAGAAGGTCAATTTATGAAAGATTTTGAATCGGATGACGATGAGATTGAACAAGATTCAGAAGGTCCATATATTAGGTTGACAAAAGAAGAAGAGGAAAAGATTAGAAAGCCTTGGAGACACACTCTAATTGTGAAGTTGTTGGAGAGAGACATAAGCTACACTTATCTCTACAATAGAGTGAAGTAATTATGGTCACTAGAAAGAGAGTTTCAAGCAGTGGATCTAGATAATGGTTTCTATTGCTTAAAGTTCTCAAAAAAGTCTGATTATAACTATGTGTTATTCGAGGGTCTTTGGATTATTGCAAGTCATTTATCTTACTCCCTGACGATGGGTATTGGGTTTTAGATCTGATGAAGCCTCAATTGACTCAGTCGTGGCATGGATTAGGCTACTAGGAATGCCATTGGAATTTTATGACCGGGAGGTGTTGACAAAAATTGAGAACTTATTAGGGAAAACATTGAAAGTTGACTGGACTACCTCTTATGCGACGAAGGGAAAATTTGCTCGAGTATGTGTAGAATTGGACTTAATGAAACCTTTGGTGGCCAAAATTCACATAGGAGGGTGAAGGTAGAATATAGAGTACGAAGGGTTGAGAATGTTATGTTTCCATTGTGGCAAGTTTGGGCATGGAGCTAAGTTATGTCCAATTAGACAAATGGAACAAGAAGAGTACTCAGAGGAACAAGCTCAGAAACTGGTTGAGGACAAGAAACTAATAGAAAAAGATTATGAATCTTCACATTTTGGACCATGGATGATTGCTAAGAAATCTTATAAGAGAAACAATAGAGGTAAGATTGAAGGAGGGTAGAAACCAAAACCAAAGGTTCCACAACAAAAAAGGAGTTCTAGAGAGGTCCCTAAACCTGATTCCAGATTCTACATTTTTAACAGATGAAAAAAATACATCTAGTGATGAGGAATTTGTCCTTGAAACCTTAGAAATCCAGGCCCCTGACAAAGCTAAAACATGCCTATGAACAACATCTTTACAGGGAAAAATAAGGATGCATTGAAACAGTCTTTACAAATAACGACCTATGTTTCGAACAGAGATCTTACTCTTACTAAAGCCAAGGGAAAAAAATAGCTCTAAGTGTTCTTAGAATAGCATCATCAGAGTCCGATAATTTGAACAATAAAAAGTTGCATATTAGGGGAAAAGTGGGCCGACCATATGAGAACAATGTGTCTAAACCTTAGAGCAACCATCATGAATCAGTGGAGAAGGATTTACAAAACCTACCTCAACAAAAAAAGGTACAAGGTGCGAATTATATCTCCCTACCATCCAAATGGGTGAATATGGATAATATTGGGCTTGGTATTAATGGCGTTGTAAAGGAAAAAAAGCTCAGTATGGAATAAGATAATAATATTTCTATATTAACTGAGATAACCACAACAAGAAGAGTACGTTCAAGAAAAATATATTTATTAGAAGAAAACATGTTCATTATGATAAGAACATGTCTGAAATAACATGTTCATCATGAGAAGAATGAATCCATTCCAAAAATCCATGTTCATTATGTGACTATGGGATATAATATTTAAATTGTTGACATTTAAAATCGAATGGAATTAAATTTAAACGAATATTTCAAAATCAAATAATTTTAAATTTAGTTATCCGTACAATTCAAATTGAAATATTTGAACTTTTAACAAATGTTAATTTTTCTATTAAATCAAATTACGTCGAATTCCAAAGAATTTTACCATCACATTCCTCCTTTTAATTCTTCCCAAATACTATTAACGAACTGAAGGAGAAACGCAAATTCATGCTCTCAAGCAAGATTAATAAGTCCAAGAAAAGAAAAAGATAAGGAAAAAAAAGAAATAAGCAAAAGAGGGAGATGTGAATTGGATGAAGAGCTCTTTTTCTGGTTAATACTAAGTGGTAAGATGGGAACCAACGTTGAGAAGGCATGTAATAAACTACATACCAAGGATTGTATTACACATATAACAGATTTGAATCTCTTGAATCTCTTAACTGCAATGATCCAAGAAATCCAACATAGCATACAGAGTATGAAGTTTAATTATTTCCAGTTTAACAAATGCACGATTTCAAATTTTCTTAGCAGTAACTGCTGCAAGCTACACATCGAAACTTCTTCAATCTTATTTCACTCACTGCACAATTTATCCTTGGTTTATGGTAATAATATCCACAATGCACGAGGCCGCATCCCTTAAACTTTTATCGTCCTGCATTACGATTATCAGATGTATCCTACTTGCAAATAAATAGATCCATAGCACATAAATGCGTAAGTATTTATACCTTAAATTCTACTAGTAGTTTTCTTCTCTGATATTCAAACAAAGCTGCCCTTGAGCTCTGTCAAGTTATGCTCACCAAAATCTTGGTTTTCTAGCTTGTTAATCCTGATCTGGGGATATTACAACAAACTGTAAGCTTCAAAAAATAATTTTTTATGCTCAATCATTAGCCAAATCTTCTGGTAAAAGCAACAATGTTTGAACAGAAAAAGTAGGCAAGTTATGCAGATCAGCGTCTTGCTGGTAGCTCCATATATATACCACATCAGACTCAGGAAAGAACCATCAATAGTTAGTTTTAGGATACAACAGAGCATTTCAAAAGTAAACAATTTGCATGACGAATTCATGATTTTGAAAGCACTAAAAGGATTCTTGAAGGTTAGGAATTGTCCAAGAATGCACACTGTTACAGTATACAAGTCATTTAATTCCTAGTTAAATCAGTCTCCCATATAATCATCAAGATATTGAAACCTTACCTGCTCTAAGGACTTAACCATTTGAGAAACTAGATCTATTTTCAGGAGTAGGCTTATTAGTATCTTCCAATGATCTGAAGAATTTAGATAAAACACTTGAATCATTGCATGTATCCCTTTCAACCAACCATTCTTCTTGAAGATGAACATCAACGTCCCTGTATCAAAAGTAGGGTGAACTATGGAAATTGAGAACCACATAGAATTCAAGAACAACAAAACCATAAGGAGACTCTGAACAAGAAACCATGGTGCTCATCGGGAGGAAACAAGGTACCTCCTCAAGGCTAAAACTTCATAATTCCTCCGCAGGTAATCAGCATGCTTTGTAAGGGCCTCTTGCGCATACTGTCTGCCAACGGTTCTCACTGCAGCTGCATTTAGTAAGTTTTCCAGTGAGCCATGCTTTTTTAAAAGCTTTAAGGCAGTTTTCCGACCAAAGCCAGGAACCAAATGTTGAATCCCAGGAACACCATCAACCTCATCACCCATGATGCATCCTACAAGATTACTTAATGATTAGTTATGCACACCTTGCCAAAAGTGGTCTAGAACACTAGGGGAAAATTAAAACAAGAAGTGTTAAAGAGCACTCATTTACCAAAACCAAAAATTAAGCATTGGAGATCAGTATACTTGATCACACAAGGGCTGGCAGTAAATCCCCTTGGAACTTTCTCTTACTGGAATCATTAAAGAAACCCATATGAACTAAGTACCATCTTTTCAACCTTCAATGAATGGAACTTCTGTCTTTAGGGCTCAATTCTCAAAACTGGATATTTCGTAAACTTAAACAAGTCATTGAGGAAAACTTTGGAGTTTGCATTGGTTACTAATATAAAAATTTCTGCTGCACAAGCAACACAACTAACACCACATAAATCAAACCCCTATATGTAATATACTTCTAATAACCCATCCTGATAATATGTAGACAGAGACACCATCAGTACCAGATCAACCTAGCTGATTCATAGGAATGCATGCTTTTAAGGCTCTTTTTGCAGCAAGCATAATGTCATGGCAGTACCCCACACCTCCATTTACTTCTTCAAAAGGACACAAATCATATAATCTTAGTAAATACATTTAAATTAGACAGCGAGTAGTTTCCAGTGATTATATTATCAGACTAATACTGCATGCCCTAAATAAACTCACAGAACATTGTGTTCAAACTGGGAACCGACTAATTGTAAAATTAAAAACTAAACCTAGGAGAAAGAATCAGCTTCTTTCAGCTCTTAGCCTCACAGTGTACCAAACTAGGCTGCTTCCTTTCAGAAGCCGTGAAAAGGAACTCTTTTAGAAATCAGAAGCTGCACAGAAAGTGTCTACTACCAACAACTCTTGGTTATACCTCAACACTAAATGTTCTTTTACTAAGATTACCCTTATGAAGAGAAAAATGAAAAAGAAAAAAAAAAGTTAAGAGCAAATAAGTCTCTAGAGAAAATAAATAATCACATGGACATCAAGCTGTTTTGAAAAGAAGAAAAAAGGTACTTCTAACTAAGAATTGTTTTCACTACAGAATTGTCAATAAACTACAGCACTGTAAATATTTCATCAATAGATATGCAAATACGTGTGAAACTAAGTCAACAATTTGAGGATCACATTGTTACTATCACAAAAAAGGAAAGGAGAAGGAAAAAGAAAAAGCATTGCATACTTACTAAGGCTCAAGTCAGAGTGTGGATCACAATTATATTGAGCTACGTAGTGCTTCAGAGTATAAAAGGACCACCGGTCTAACTCCACCAGGGGCAAAACAATTTGAACATTTTCAGAAATCAACTGCTTAAAATCCTTATCAGGAGAAGCGATAACCACACGGTATCCTCTTTGTAAAACTTGTTCCACCAGTGTGGCAACAACATCGTCAGCTTCATTTCCTTCTATTTTTATGACCTGCATGATTTAGGTTCCCAATGATAAAATCAATAAAACAAAGATGGATCAACCAAAAATTTAGCATCAATAATTCATCCGCATAATGTTTTCCAAACAACTATGATAAGCAATGGTATAATTCTCTTGTAAAAAAGGTATATTTGGAATCTCCACAATTATTTGAATTAAGCTAGTTAAAAGAATCTCTTTGTCCATCTAGATTCATCCTTATTGTCCATGAGTAATGTTACTGTAAACAAGTTAATTTGCATAGCATTGGTTTCTCTAGAACCCAAACAGATCGTGCTGGCAAGGAAACACCAAAATCATAAGCTAGAACATTCTTTCATAAATCAATAAAGCATATTACTTTCTTCTCTAAGCTTTTTAACTTTGTTTTCAGAATGAAAATAAAACTAAAGAGGTTCACTTACTGGCACATTGCATTTTCTGAGAACATCCATTATGAGTTGCTGTGACCTCCCAACTTGACTCCTGACAAATTTTCTAGAAGTTGTTGGTTGTCTAAAGAATTTCCTCCTATGTGCTTTATATGAAGGTAATAACTGTCTCCGCCGCTCATTACACTTTTCACCATCAAAAACCTGCAAAACAACATTGAGCATTTGCTGAAATAATAATGCCATAAGAAAGGTCTATAACCACAATCAGGTTATTGCATCTACAAAAATAGGACTCTGTTTGATTGTTAGTTTTGCTACTTGCTTTTGCCATTTACAAGTTGATTCTTCGAGCGTTGTTAAAAGGTAAAAGAAAATAGTAAAATGCAAAATGCAAAATCATCATCATCATATTTATTAAACCTGAGCAAATACGTAAATGGCAACACATATTCAAACATAATTGATCCATATAAAAGTAAAATCACGCATTTTTACTACTACCCAGATTGAAATCTAACTCTTAATTCTTCAAAAATATAAGTATTTGCTTTTCTATCCAAATGAACTTTTCGATTTTACTTGGAAACAAAAAGGAAGCAGCATGTTACCTAACGCAACCGAGGTAAATGATCATAAAACTTAGCAAGCAATATTCAATCTTGGACTAACTTGTTACTTTAAATGCGCAAAAGCAGCTAGCTGAAACCAAGATGACACAATGGTACATACAGTATTCCATTTTTACCAATGCTAACTAAAACAGAATGGAAAGATAAAAGCTTACAGCAATAACGGGGTCCGTGAGGCTGACTTGAGAGAAGAAAAGAGAAACCCAGTGGCGAAAAGACTGAAAACTTGGCTTACTTCCTACATAACGAAGCGGATTGACATCCAAGAAAAATACCCTTTTCTTGTTTTTGCTCTTTACTATATCTTTTTCAGAACATCCTCTTTCTGGCAAAACCTGTCCACCAACTGTTTGATGGAAAGACCCAAAAACCGAGGAGGAGAAAGAAGATTCAATGACGGCTCTAATCTTCCATGTATTGGTCTTAAGTGTGATAAATTTGGTTGTCTTGCTTCTGAGCTTAGTGTTTGAAATTGAAAGAAGCGGGTTTGCGGGTAGACAAAGCATGAGGGAAATGCTGGCTGGCATTGTAACTTCGACCACCTTCGGCTTAGCTCCTCGCTATAACCATTAGAAACCAGTTACCATGCCTCCCTTTGGATCTTTAATCTCCATATAGTTTTTTTGGGTAAAACATCCTCGAGTCTTTTTAAGTTATTATAATGCTTCATGTGTATTAGTATTCAAAATGAAGATTGCGTCTCAAAATAATATAATTCTTAAATTTTATAAGTTATTCTATATAACTTTCCATTAATAAAATGACGTGGACGTCATTTTGTACCCATTTTACTCATACCAAAAAAAGAGAAAGAGTTAAACAGTGAACAGAACAAAAGACTTAATTATGACTTAAATAGTTCAATTTTAAGTTTTTTTAGTATTCAAAATGATACTTTATCTTAAAATAATATAATTTGTAGATTTTATAAATGCTACATTTAGATATGGTTCATCACACGGTATGCAACTTTATTGATTATTTATAAATAATTAATAAATATTTAATTGAATTAATATTGGATATTGTTTAGATATTTTATTAATTAAATAAATGAGAAATATATTTATTATATTATTATTGGTATAATATTTAAAAAAGCTCCTAAATTATTTAAGAAAATTCAAATAAACTCTTATATTTTTATTATGTTCAATCAAATCCTTATATTTGAATTTTGAACCAAACAAGTTCTTATATTTTTATTTTAAATCAAATAAGCTCTTATAACTACTTTAAAAAAAATCCTTATAACTAATGGTTGACTTAATCAAAATATTAATTATCATTTTATGCCATGTGGTGTTGACATGTGACTAACGTGACATGTTAATATATCATAATGGATAATGACGTGACATGTTAATGTGGTAAAAAGACATAGTCATATTGCATTTTTCACCTTCCACATCAGCACCACATTAGTGCCACATGGATATAAAATGGCAATAGATATTTGATTAATGGCAATTAGTGAACCATTAGTAATAAAGGTTTATTGATCCAAAATAAAAATATAAAAGTTTGATTGAATGTAATAAAAGAATAAAGAGTTATTTGAATTTTCTTGAATAGCTTAGGGACTTTTTGGAGCATTATGTCATTATTTTTCTAATAATAACTAATGATTAATTGACTATTATTAGTTAAAATATTACTTGTCATTCTCTGTCATGTGATGTTAAGGTGGCATTCTAATGTGATGTAATGAATTATGACATGACATAATAACATAATTATGTGATTTTTTACCTTCACATCTATCATATGAACATAAAATTATAAGTGTCATTTTAACAATTAGTCAATCATTAATCGTAAGAGTCTATTTGATTCAAAATAAAAACACAATGACTTGATTGAACGTAATAAAAAAATAATAACTTATTTGAAGTGACTTAAATTGAACATAATAAAAAATTAATAATTTATTTAAAATTTCTTAAATAGTATTTGTAACATTAAACAAAAACAATTAAAACTCCCATGGTCAACAATGAAAAGTTTTATGCTCATTCTCATAAGAAGTTGAATGATCCTATTACCTATAGAAGCCTCATTAGGAATTTACTTTATATTTGTTCTACACGACCAAATATAATGTTTTTAATTAGCTTGCTATCAAGATTTTTGCAGCATCTATCTAATGTTCACTTGACTATTGCCAAAAGAATCCTCAAGTACCTGAATGGTACTATTGAGTTTAGTCTTCATTTCATTTAATCAAACAATGTCAAATTTCATGGTTTTCCTAATAGTGATTGGGTAGCGAGCATTGATGATTCCAAGTGCACCTCAAGGTATGTTTTCACTCTTGGAAACAATATTTTTTTTTAGAACTCTTGAAAACAAGGTATAGCTCAATCTATTGTTGAGGTTGAACATGTGGTAGCTACTTAGTAATACTAATCAAACTAGAAAATTACTAAGAGACCTTAACTTCTCCCAGAACTCATTCATCTTCTTTGTGGACAACAAGTCTACAATTGCAATTACAAAAAAAGCCTATTTATCATGGAAGGACAAAGCACATAAATGTGAAATATCATGCCATCAAAGATGTTGAAAAACATGGTGATGTTTTAGTACAGCATTGCAATTCTGAGAATCAGTTGGTAGACATCATGGCCAAGATATTAGCTAAGGCACAATTTAAAGACCTCATAAACAAACTGAAAGTCTTAAATGTCAGTATTAAGGAGGAGTGTTGATGTTAATACTTGCATGGAATACTTACATAACAATGGCACGTGTGCAAGCGTACTAACCTAGTTGTGTTGGCTCCATTAGTTTTTGATGATAATAAAATATTCTCATTTATTTGTGTCTAATTTCTTTATTTAAGTGTGCAGGAAATTAATACATGAAATTAATTTCTTAACTCTTCAAAGGGTATTTTTGAAAGAAAAAGAGGAATAAAATCAACAAGATGTCACTGAATAACAAGGAGGAAGCTTGTTGGTTAAACAAGGAAGAACATTGGTTGACCAAATTTCAAATTAGAGCAATGACGGGCTGAAGAGTTTGAGAAACAGAACCAACTTAGTCCAAGTCAGTCGACTAAGTGCCCTTTGCCAAAATCTGCAAACCAAAAACAGAATCAACTTAGTCGACTAAGAGCTCTCTGTCTGCAATTTGAACCAGAACACTACAAGATAGATTAACGGCTAGAACTCATCCTCAACTGTTTTCAATGGCCATAAACTGTCAAATTGCCATCAGAGTTGCATCTCCAAGTATTAAAGGGTCTTCCAACAATAAAAAAACAAGTTTTTTAGAAGCTTTGAATGAGATTTGAGCTATAAAAAGTTGAAAAACCAGAAAAGCTTCACTGCACTTGTCTGCACTTAAATGCCTACTCTTTGCCATTATATTTAGCACTCAATCTTGTACCATTCAGATCAACTTGTGATCATAGGTACTTTCTTTAACCTCTATTCTTGTATACTTAGAGTGAGGGAGTCACTCTAAGGGGTTGTTCAAGTTTGGAAAAGTTTGAATGTTATAGGTTGTGGTTGAGCCTTGAAAAGCCACTTTGGGTTTTAGTTGAGCCTTTGAAAAACTAGTGTAAAGGTTTTATAAAAGCCACTTTGGCTGAGCCTGCGAAAAGTCATTATAAAAGCTTGTGAATTTCACTGGATTCTTAGTGAATTATTGAGAAAATCCTTGGTTAGATAAATAAGGTAGTGGATGTAGGTCTTGGACCAAACCACTCTAAATTGTTGTGCATCTTATACTCTGTTTTTAATTTCTTGAGTTCTGAAAATTAGTTACACACATTGTCAAGAGCCAAATTGTGCTATTCACCCCCCTCTAGCATACATTAACGAGACCAACAATTGATATCAGAGCTAGTTTCTTGTTTTTAAGGCTTGACATTCTTTGGAAGGATCCAAATGGCTCAACAAAAAACCATAGTTGCTGAGGGACAATCAACAAACACACCACCTTTGTTTGATGGCTCTAATAATCCTTATTGGAGCACTAGAATATCAATCTATATTAGGGCTATAGATTATGAAATGTGGGATGAGTTGATGCCTAAGCCAAGGTCCGAATGGACTGAGGCTGAAACTAAGAAAGTTCAAGTAAACTTTAAGGCCATCAACACATTACATTGTGCCCTGACCCCCACTAAATTTAACAAAGTCTCAAGCTGTACAATAGCTAAACAAGTGTGGGAAAAACTTAGAATAATCCATGAAGGGACTTCTCAAGCAAATGAGTCCAAAATTGCTCTCTTAACACATAGTTATGAAATGTTCAAAATGGAGCCTGGTGAAGACATCACCAACATGTTTGATAGGTTTACAAACATTACAAATAAATTAAGTCAGTTAGGCAAGCCTATCCCTGTACATGAATTAGTTAAGAGATTGCTTAGATGCCTACCAAAATCTTGGAAACCAAAAGTGACTGCCATTAGAGAGGCTAAAGATATGAACATCATCACTCTCAATGAGATATGTGGTTCTCTTCTCAATCATGAGCTGGAGCTTGAGGAAGAAAAAGAAAAAGACTGAAGGGAAGCAAAGGAAAAGAAAAAGAGCATTGCACTTAAAGCCAACATTCTTGAAGAAAAGCTGGAAGAGCTTTCCTGTGATGATGATGGAGATTTAGTTCTAGTTGTAAGAAAATTCAGAAAACTAATGAGTAGAAGAAATAGAAGGCTAACTAGAAAAGGTTTCAGAAAAGACCAAGGTGCTTCATGGAAAATAAGGAACAAAAATGACTCCAACAAAAGGAGAAGATGATCTGTTACGAATGCAAGAAACCTGGTCACTTTAAGTTTGAGTGTCCATTGCTGAAAGATGAAACCCCAAAGAAAAATAAGAGATCCAAGAAAGCAATGGTGGCTGCTGCATGGTCGGACAGTGACACATCAAGCTCTGAAACTGATGATGAAAAATCTGAGGAAAGAGCAAACATCTGTTTAATGGTACAATAGAATGAAACAGAGATACCTTCATCCCCCTGCATTAATTCTTATGATGATTTACAGGATGAATATGAATGCCTTTATGATGAATTCGAAAAACTTTTTTCAAAATACAAGTCATTGAAGAAAAAGGCTGTATTACTTGAAAATGATTTGGAACAAATCAAACAAAAGTTCACCTTTGTTTTTGAGCAAAGAAATATTTTGCAAGTTGAGTTAGAATACTCAAAAACAGACTTTGAGTCTTTCAAACAAGAGTTGAAAAATAAGTCTGAAGCCTTGCAAATAACCCTTAATGAAAACACAGCTCTTAAATGCTTGAAAAATGAACCTTTAAAAAAAGATGCATACCATAATAAATATTAAGCTAAAGCATTACCTAGATGTTATAATTGTGGTAAACATGGTAATTTGTTATATGATTGTTTAAAGAAAAGAAAAATGTAGAAAGTTAAGAAAATTTGGGTTCCTAAGGGATCCTTTGCTGTAACTAACACTCAATGACCCATCAAAGTATGGTACCTATAAAGAAAAACTGAAATTTTGTTTTGTAGGTTGAGTTGGACTTAAAAGAGACATGTTCAAGAGCTCAACTTAGGAAGAAATAGCCTTGGTACTTGGATAGTGGCTGTTCACGGCACATGACAAGACATGAAGAGTTGTTTACTCAGTTGGAAAAGAGAAAGGGAGGAACCATATCCTTTGGAGATGATTCAAAAGGTAGAATCCATGGTATAGGTACGGTTGGTAAGAATTTCCAAACTCAAATTAGTCATGTGTTGTTAGTTAAAGGCTTAAAGCATAATCTACTAAGTATTAGTCAATTATGTGATAAAGGATTTAAAGTATGTTTTGATTCAACTAAGTGTGAAGTGATTGATATGAGTACAAATAACATCTCATTTATAGGAAAAAGGTTGAAGAACATATATGTAATTTTTCTTGAAGACCTTGATGTGAATAGTGAAGTATGTTTTGTTGCAAATGCTGAGAATGATAACTGGTTATGGCATAGGAGATTAAGACATGTAAGCATGCATACTATGTCTAAATTAATAAAGAAAATCTTGTTGCTAGACTGTCGAAATTGAAATTTGAAAAAGATAGGATATGTGATGCTTGCCAACTAGGAAAACAAGTTAGAACATCCTTTAAGACTAAAAAAATAGTGTCAACATCTAGACCTCTTGAATTGTTGCACATTGATCTATTTGGTCCAATAAGCACAACTAGCTTAGGAGGTAAATCTTATGCCTTTGTAATAGTTGATGACTATTCTAGATATACTTGGGTATACTTCCTTACTCATAAGAATGATGCTCTACAATCATTCTTAAGTTATGTAAGAAAGTCGAAAATGAAAAAGGACTAGCCATAGTTAGCATAAGGAGTGATTATGGAGGAGAATTTGAGAATGATGAGTTTGAAAAATTTAGCAATGAAAAGGGGTTGGATTATAATTTTTCTGCACCTAGAACACCCTAGCAAAATGGAGTTGTAGAGAGGAAAAGTAGAATATTAAAAGAAATGACTAGAACATTTTATGTGAGAACAACCTACCTAAATAGCTTTGGGTTGAGGTAGTAAATACAACAGCTTATATTCTTAATATAGTCTCAATAAGATCCTTGATTTCAAAGACTCCATATGAACTTTTCAAAGGTAGGAAACCAAATATGCATTAAACTCAAAGGCCTATAGAGTTTTTAACAAAAGGACCCTAACCGTTGAAGAGTCAGTCCATGTAGTTTTTGATGAGTCAAATGCTTTACAAAAAGAAGTTCATGATGATGATGATGATATAGAAATTCTAGAAACACAAATGGAGGAAATGAGCTTAGAGAACAATAAAAATAATGAAGAAAGCTCATCTAGAAGAGAAAATGAAACTCCAATTCTAGAAAATTTACAAAGAGCAGAGAATCAGCATGATGATCTTCCAAAGAGTTAGAGACTTGTAAGAGATCACCCATAAGACCAAATAATAGGTGACATTTCACAAGGAGTTAGAACTAGTAAAGCAACTAGAGAAACTTGTGAGTTTTCAATTTTTATATCTCAAATTGAACTTAAAAACTTTGAAAAAGCTAAAAAGGAGGAAAGTTGGATAATGGCCATGCAAGAAGAACTCGATCAATTCACTAAGAATCATGTATGGTCATTAATACCTAGACCTTCAAATTATCCTATTGTTGGTACTAAATGGGTATTTAGAAATAAAGTAGATGAGAAAGAAAATATAGTTAGAAACAAAGCTAGGCTGGTAGCAAAAGGATAAAACCAAGAAGAAGGAATAGATTATGATGAAACCTTTGCTCCCGTAGCTAGGATTGAAGCCATAAGGTTGTTGCTAGCTTTTGCATGCTTCATGAATTTTAAGTTGTACCAAATGGATGTAAAAAGTGCATTCTTAAATGGACTAATTCAAGAGGAAGTTTCTATAGAACAACCACCTAGTTTTGAAGATTTTGAAAAATTTGATCATGTCTTTAAGCTTCACAAAGCATTATATGGATTGAAACAAGCTCCTAGAGCTTGGTATGAGAGGCTTTCAAAATTTCTAGTTGAAAAAAGATATGATAGAGGCAGCATCGATACTACATTGTTCATTAAGAGATATCTAAATGATTTAATTGTTATGCAAATATATGTGGATGATATTGTATTTAGTGCAACTAATGAAGCTTTATGCAAGAACTTTGCAAAGAAAATGCAGGGTGAATTTGAAATGAGCATGATGGGAGAGTTGAAGTACTTCCTTGGTCTTCAAATTAAGCAAAGTGAGGAAGGAATCTTCATCAATCAAAATAGATATACTCATGATATGCTTAAGAAATTTGATATGCTGAAGTTGAAATCAATTTCCACACCAATGAGTAAATCTACCAAACTTGACATAGATGAAAAAAGAAAAGATGTAGATCAAAAGCTCTATAGAGGTATGATCAGCTCTCTTCTTTACTTAACAGCAAGTAGACCAGATATTCAGTTTTGTGTGTGCTTCTGTGCTAGATTTCAGTCACAGCTTAAGGAATCACACCTAACAGTTGTTAAGAGAATTTTTAGATACCTCATAGACACTCAAGAACTAGGAATATGGTACTCTAGAAACTCAACTCTTAACTTAGTTGGATATTCAGATGTTGACTTTGCTGGCAGCAGAACTGATTGGAAAAACACTAGTGGAACATGCCAATTTTTAGGAAGGATGCTTGTGTCTTGGTCCAGCAAGAAGCAAAACTCAGTAGCACTAGCTACAACAGAGGTTGAATATGTTTCATTAGGTAATTGCTGTGCACAAATCCTTTGGATCAAGCAACAATTAAAAGACTATGGAATAATTATGCATAATGTACCAATATACTTTGATAACACAAGTGCAATCAATATATCAAAAAATCCTGTGCAACATTCTAGGACTAAGCACATTGAAATTAGACACCATTTTATTAGAGACCATGTAGTGAAAAATGACATTAAAATAGACTTTGTGAATACTCTACATCAATTAGCAAATAGTTTTACCAAACCACTCAGTGAAGATAGATTTTGTGAGATTAGAAGAAATTTTGGGATGGTTAATTTGAAAGAATTATAAGAAAATCTTCAGGTCTCACATTGAAAACAGAATGCAATCAGTCGACTAAGGAATCCTTAGTCAACTAAGAGTAGCCTGACATCCTTAAATAATAAGACTCAGTGAGTTTAATGAAATAAAAGTAAATTGTGGTAAAAATTTGATTTACCTAGTGTAAAGAGGAATAGAGCAGAGTTGCCAAAGGTAAATAATCAAAATTTTAGAGGGAAATTTGAAAATATAAAGAAATAAAAGTAGGGCGGTTCTTAAAAGGAAGATGAGAAGTTTTTTGAGCAATAACTACTGCCAACCTCTTATTCCTTCTCCTCTGCAACCTGTTGCTCTAAAAACAAAAACCTAAATCTTCTTAGTTGCCTCTAAAACCAACTCAGATCTTTAGAAATTTCTAGAACCAAAATGGCTAAAACATCTTAGAGTAAAGATATATCAGAGAAGAAGAAAAGAAAAAGGCCAATAGAGGAAGAAACTAGAATAGAAAGTTAGAAGAAGAAATTGAAAATTATGCTTGCCTCAGTGAAGGAAATAGCCGAGAAACTAAGAGAAAACAAACAGAGAATACATAAGAAGAAAGATACAGAACCCTCACTCCAAAAAAGTATCAGTTCCTCTTCTTCTTCGAAATTTAGAAATAAGCTGCATAAGTATAGATTTAAGATATAGAAAATGCACCAATCTCTTGCGAAAAGTTTATTGATTATAAGAGTTTTAAGGAATATGTAGAAATCTAGACCAATCTATCTGAGTACTTTGATGAGCTTAAACTTAAAGGTTACAGCACCTTTAAGAATAGGTCATATAGTCTAAGTCCGGTTAAAGAATTTTACTCTGGCATTGCTTTAAAAGAAAAGGAATTAGTAGATTCTGATGACTATATAAAAGATGGCCTGAATATCTATTTGAATGGAAAAGAGTTTATTGTGACTGCTAGAGATTTAGGGAACCTGCTGGAAATAGAGGGTGAAATATGTGAATTTGAACTTCCAGAAAAATATGATCCATCCTCACTGTGAGAGATCATCACTAGAAGGAAAGAAAAATGCTCTTCTAAAAGTAATTCAGGTCTAATAATCAATCCACAAATTAGGATACTGTATTACTTCATTGCAGCAAATATTCAAGGGAAGAGTGGAAGTCTTAGCTACATTAGCCTCTAGGATCTTTGGCTGATGGAGCATGCCTTTAATGGAGTGTCTCTAAATTTGGGGAGATTTATGATTGAGAAAATGAGAAGTGCTTGCAACTTGGTAAGATAAATCTGCCATATGGGAATGTAATTACATCCCTTATGCAGAAGAAAGGAATATGGGCTAAAAGGTATGATATGGACCTGGTGAAAACTAGAGACCAAGCTATTTATTATGCCAACTTAATGAAGATGGGGTATTTGCTCGATGGAGAGAAGTTTATCAAAACCTCCAAAATTGGCCCAAGAAAAGATCACAGTCTGCCTGCTCAACTTGAAGAAGCTCCTTTCAGATTTTCGAATAAGATGATTTTTAATTTGTTTATGAGGATTGATGGTAAGCTAACTGACCAAGGAGTGAAGCTATAGAAAATGGAAGATAAAATCACTGAGTTGGAAAACAAGCTAAAGGAAAAGAAAAACATGGGGTCTGAACTTATGGCTGCAGATAGTTTTACCACATCCAGCACTGCACCTGCATAGCAAGGTGATGAAGGTTCAGCAGAGCCAGTAGAGAAGTCAGCAAGTTCTAGCACTCAAGCAGAAGGCTCTACCTACAAGTCTGTCAATCCTGTTCTGTAAACTAAGGACTCCCTACAAGGAGTTGATCAGCTAGTCAAATCACCTTCCTTTGAACCTCAAAGCAAAAATGACTCAGAACAAGAGACTAAAGTAGTTGGTGCAGAAACTAAGAAACAACAGGTTTCTTCTCCAAATTCAGAGGAAGTTTCCATTATGGACATTTTTCACCAAATGGTCAGAGAGGAACAAGCTGAAAAAGACACTGTCAAGACAACAACTCAGAAGGATGGTGCAAAAAATGTAAGAAAAGGAAAGAAACTTGCTTCAACTCCCAAACTAAAGGTAAAAACAAGGAAATCAGAAGCCACCACAGCACCACCAGCTGAGGCAAAACAACCAACCAAAGGAAAAAAGACTATGGCAACCAAGATAACTTTTTTCAAAAGAAGAAAGCCTTTCAGATTGGTAGAGAAGTCCAAACCAGTTTCAGCATTTTCTCCTCACAGTCCAGTTCATGTTTCAGACAAATTTTCTTGAGACTCCTCTTTTAGAAAGTCATCTCATCTCCGAGAACCTTCTCCCCCCTTCTTTGATGCTGACAAAAAGGGAGAGAAGTATGGTACCAGGGGAGTAAGAATCAGGAACTAGAGAATAATGTTTAAAAACAAAAAAAAATGTTAGGATAGAGGAACCAAGAACCTAGGAAAGGAAAGAAAGTAGAACCAGGGGTGCATGAAATTAGAGAAATATGAGATAGGAAGCAAAACTAGTCCAAGGGCATTTTCGAAATACTTTTTAATCAACTGTTATTTATGCCTTAGTGGCACTTAAACACTTAGCTCTAATTTTGTTATTTATGTGGATGTATGTGAAATATGAATGCTGATATGTTTATGATATTTAATTGCTGTAAACTAAAGTATGCTGATGTTTTGATATGTTGACTGTCATAAACAAAATCTGCTGCTAATATGCTGATATGGATTTACATGCTGATAGATGATGTTTATATAATATCTGATGAGAATAAGTTATAGATGAAGCATATAGCATATCAATTGAAATGTGAATGATGTAGACACAATATGAAATCAATTGACTGTTGACAGCTGCTGGAACAATATATAAAAATCTATCAAAACTTGCAGCTGAAAATCTCTGGATGTAAATCACTCTATATTGCTGCACATATATATTCTCCAAATATACAACATTATTTTCTATATGATGAGAATAAAACTGGCTGTAACAAAATAAGCAAAATATGCACACACTAAGAGGGAGTTTATACTTAGGGGGAGCAATCCTCAATTCTTGTAGAAAACTAAAAAGAATTTACAATGACATATGTTGTTAATCAATGAGTGTTTTGTCATCATCAAAAAAGGGAGAGATTGTTGGCTCCATTAGTTTTTAATGATAATAAAACATTCCCATTTATTTGTGTCTAATTCTTTTATTTAAGTGTGCAGAAAATTAATACATGAAATTAATTTCTTAACTCTTCAAAGGGTATTTTTGAAAGAAAAAGAGGAATAAAATCAACAAGATGTAATTGAATAACAAGGAGGAAGCTTGTTGGTTAAACAAGGAAGAACATTGGTTGACCAAATTTCAAATTGGAGCAATGACGGGCTGAAGAGTTTGGGAAATAGAACCAACTTAGTCAACCAAGTTAGTCGACTAAGTGCCTTCTGCCAGAATCTGCAAATCAGAAACAGAATCAACTTAGTCAACCAAGTTAGTTGACTAAGAGCTCTCTGTCTGCAATTTGAACCAGAACACTACAAGACAGATTAACGACTAGAACTCATCCTCAACTATTTTTAACAGCCATAAACTGTCAAACTACCATCAGAGTTGCATCTCCAAGTATAAAAGTGTCTTTCAACAATAAGAAACAAGTTTTTAAGAAGCTTTGAATGAGATTTGAGCTATCGAAAGTTGAAAAACCAGAAAAACTTCATTGCACTTGTCTACACTTAAACTTGTACCATTCAGATCAACTTGTGATCATAGGTACTTTCTTTAATCTCTATTCTTGTATACTTAGAGTGAGGGAGTCACTCTAAGGGGTTGTTCAAGCTTGGGAAAGCTTGAATGTTATAGGTTGTGGTTGAGCCTTGGAAAATCACTTTGGGTTTTAGTTGAGCCCGTGAAAAACTAGTGTAAAGGTTTTGGCTGAGCTTGTGAAAAGCCATTGTAAAATCTTGGTGAAAGCTTGTAAATTTCACCAAATTCTTAGTGAATTGTTGGGAAAATCCTTGGTTGGATAATCAAGGTAGTGGATATAGGTCTTGGATCGAACCACTCTAAATTGTTGTGCATCTTATACTCTGTTTTTAATTTCTTGAGTTTTGAAAATTAGTTCCACACATTGTCAAGAGCCAAATTATGCTATTCACCCCTCTTCTAGCACACATTAACGGGGACCAACAAGTTGATACAAACCAAATGCTTACTCAGTAGATACTTACATAACAATGGTGTTTTGCATGGCTTGATAAGATACTTAGGCTTTACACTTGTATTATGCATTAAACAAGTGTTATATGTTTTTGATATGTATTAAGTCTCTTTGTAATTAATTGATATGGAGTAAGAATGGATATCTCTTTAATTGTTCATATTGGTTCATGCTTTGTATTAAGGGGTTCTTCATGGGAGAGGAGGTGTTGCAAACAAGTAAACGTGTATCGAAGGCAACGAAGAGGAGGATTGGAGCAATTCTTTAAGTATCGAGTGTCGTGGTAAGTGGAAAGGAATAGATAAAGAATTAGTGAGTAGAAGATAATTAGAAAGGGAAGCTTTGAGTGAAAATATGTTGTATTAGTTTTAGAAATCTCCTTTTCAAATGAATTATGAAATCTCTATTTATAAAGTCAGAAAGCAAAGTTACTTAAGAATAGGTTTTAATTCACACAATAAGTAACATTTATTGAGAAAAGCTTTAATATACATAATGGGTAACAGTTTCTGAAACTCATTTTATGGATATTAAAATAGTGATTTTATTGCATATAATGAGTAATGGTTGGAAATTCATTATATGACCATTCAAGTAATGGGTGTTTTATGGTTATAAATAATGTAATAAGACCTATTATTGAGTAAAAGGTAAGAAAAAATAGGTATATGTGAAAATTTATATGAGAACAAGGTCAAAGAAAAATGGTATACATGAAAAAATAGACGAGAACAACGTAAGAGAAAAAAGGTATAAGTGAAAACGTACAAGAGAACAAGACAAGGGAAAAAGGTGTACGTAAATAAGTACAAGAGAATAAGCTAAGGGTGAGAGGGAAAAACACTTGTACTGAGGGAAAAGATTAAGAAGAAAACCTCTAAACCACCTTTATATTTAAGCCACCAAGCCTAACTTTTCAAAGCATCCATGAATGTAATCCATGAATCCTACCATTTATTCCAAGTTGCTTTTAGTGCTATTAGTGTGAACTAGTTGTTTTGAATGAAGTAGATGTTATATTTGTATTAGTTGTTTCACGTGAAGTTGTGCTTCACTTACTCTAGTTGTTTTGTGTGAAACAATGCTTCACTTGTTCTAGTTGTTTTGTATGAATTAGTGTTTCTTTTGTTCTAGTTGTTCTCATTATTCCCTGTATAGTATTACATTATAAAACAACTTTGAAAAAGAATAGGTAGTAACAAAGCTCAACTATCTACACTTTGTTTTGCGTTTTTTTTCAATGCCTGTAGCTTTAATGACATAGATTAATGACAAGTAATATTAATATTTTCTTATTTAGTTTGAAGTCTTATTAAGAATTATAGGTATAATAAAAATTTTTTTATTTTATTTTACTTAGATGTAAAGTAAGCATAGATTTAGGAATTTACTTTTCTTGTACTTTAAGGAAGTCTAGGATAGAATACTTTTTTATTTTAATTTACTTTGCTTGCACTCTAAGTTTAAGTCAAGTAGGATTAAGCTATTATAAATAGCACCTTTAGGCTTAGTTATTAGACAACTTATCTTTTTTGAATTATTTAATAATATTATATTTTTTCTCAAATTTTGAGTGTAAGTTTCTATGTTTGAAACTTGGTTATCAATTTTAAAGGCTTTGTCGAGTCCTAGCCTTTTGTTTTCATGCTAATTTGCTACGTCAGTTAGTGTCAGAGGGAAAAACTCGCCCAATCTAATAGCAAGTGACCTAGTGATGGTAGGCGGCAGTTCTTATGACGAAGATCATGGAACTGAGACCTCGTGATCTCAATGTAAGATCAAGGGTTGGCGTTGAGAGCTTTGGAATAATGAATGGATCTCAGATTCCAACATTTGGAATGACGCTTTAAAGAAATTACAGATCGATTTGATGCTTTATGCGTAAACACCAACAAAAATTGGAATGACGAATGACTATGTATCAGAGATGATGTAGCTCGTGGACAGCTTATCGGCAAACCTGTTCCTACAAACAAGCGTAAACAGCAGGTTTACGTGAAATATTCAGATGAAGAAGATTATTATTTTGTACAACCTGTGAGATATGTTGGATATGGAAGGAATAATTATGGTGATCGAGATGCCAAAGGTTTCAAATTAAAGGTGGATATTCCTTGCTTTAATGGGAGTTTAAATATTGAAGAATTTATGGATTGAATTATAGAAATATATAGATTTTTCGAATATATGGAGATTTTATAAGGAAAACAGTTGAGACTTGTTGCCTGCAGATTGAAAGGTGGAGTTTTTGCATGGTGGGGAAGGTTACAATCCAGAAAGAATCGTGAAGGGAAAACACTAGATAGAACTTGGTACAGGATGAAACAACTATTACAAAAGGATTTTTTTCCTTTTGATTATGAGCATATTTTTTTTCAAAAGTACCAAATATGCCCTCAAGGTAAGAAAACTGTATATGAGTATACTGCAGAATTTATGAGATTGGTATAAAAGAATTAAGGATGTCAACGGGTAAAGTACTCGTTAATTTTGAGGTAGCCGTACACAAACCCGATTAGTAAATGGGATATCTGAACCTTATAATTTCTCGAACATTTTTAAAATTTACTACTCAAACCCAAACCCTAATACATGACCATTACCCGATAATTACCCAAATCCATTTAAAAACTCGATTATGTAAAAAAATTATTAAAATGCTCTGAATGGGTACCTAATTACCCAAACTTGAATCCATACTTCTATTTATATACAATAATATTTCATCCATATTCCATATAATTACAGGTTTACTTAAGTATATAGGCTTGTTATTGCATGAAATTAAGAAAAAAAAAACAGTTAGGTTTCTAAGCTATTATAATCTGACAACTTCTTTTTGAGTATATATTTTATAAGTTTATATAAACAAATGTATATATATTATAATTAATTTTATAAGTTATAATTTTTGTAATGTTAATACAAAATAAAAAGTAAATATGTTTATATAATTAAAGCATATATACTAAAAGTATATATATAATAGTAATTATATTTTTTAATTAACATAATATATAAAGTATATGTATTAAAAGATATTACAAGTTAATTAAAAATCATAGTTTCATGAATTAATTTAATTTAATTAATAATATAGGTTTGTCTTTAATTACATAAAATTAAAAAAAAATATAATCGAGTTCTAGTATCGGGTACCCAAGGGGTGGTACCCGAATCCTACTTGAACTCAATACAAGTAGTGAAATTACTACCCAAATCCTACCCAAACCTAGATTATAGGGTACTCTAACCTTATATAATCGAGGTCGAGGTACCTGCGGTACCCTTTAACAGGGTACCCATTGCCATCCCTTAAAGGAATGACCGGAGGGCAACAGGTTGCCAAGTATCTTAAAGGGTTGAAGCCAGTTATCAAAGACAAGATAGGGGTACAAGTGTTGTGAAATTTATTTGAACCATGAAATATTGCTTTAAAGACTGAACTGATGTTATAGGAAAAGAACAAACCTGATTATTCTCACAAGAGTTACAACGAAGATAGTTATAGAGCATCTAACAATAAGAATAAATCAATTCATGGTAGCTTTGCAAGCAATGACCAGTACAGAGAGGAGAAGACGACTAGAAAATAGAAGGTGATAGACATGAAGGAGTGGTAGAAAGTTACAAATCCCAATGTCAAACCAACCCAGGAAAGTGTTTCAAATGCAATTAACTTGGTCACAGATCTAGTGATTGTCCTTTTAGAAAGGCAATTCATGTGGTGGAACGAGAAAAAGAAGATGATGAGATTTATTGTGGTCCAGATGAGGATGATGACAAGTATGAGGATTATGACAATGGCCAGAACTATGTGGTGAGAAAAATGATGTTGTCTCTAAAACAGAAGGATAATAGTAAGCAAAATCAGTTATTTTGAACCAGGTGCTCTATCATTAACCATTTATTTGATGTGATTATTGATAGTGGTGGTTGTGAGAATATTATTGGTAATGATGCTGTGGAAAGTTTGGTCTTAAAGCTAAAAAACACTCCAATCCATACACTATTGGCTAGATTAAGGCAGTAAAGAAGATTTATGTAACAAACGGTTTAAGGTACCTTTTTTCATTAGCAAATACAAAGATGAGTTATATTGTGGTATATGGATATGGATGCTTGTCACATGTTATTTGGTAGACCTTGGCAATTTGATGTTGCAGCACGGCATGATGGGAGAGAAAATACCTATAGATTAGAGAAATATGGCATAAAATTTACTTTATTGCTAATGAAAAGAAGTGTCAAAATCAAAGCTTTTAAAGTGGAAGGGCGGACTTTCTTTACCCTTACTCATTCAAGGAATGAGATAAAAGCTGTTTTCAAGGAGTCAAAAGAGGTGCATGCTCTGATTGTGAAACAAATGGTGTCAATTGAAGAGGATCATAAAATAATAGAGCATCTAGAAGCAATCAAACTATTACTAAAGGAATTTAGTGAAGTGATGTTAGAAGATTTGCTTGATGGTTTACCACCTATGAGGGATATTCAGCATCAAATTGATCTGATTCTTGGTACTAGTTTACCAAACTTGTCTCATTACAAGATGAGCCTAAAGGTGAGTGAGATTCTTAAAGAGAAAGTGGAGGAATTATTATACATATGACATATCCAAAAGAGCATGAATCCATGTGTAGTTCCTGCCTTACTAACCTCAACGAAGGATGGGAGTTAGAAGATGTGTATAGATAGTCAAGCCATTAATAAGATTACTATTAGATACAAGTTTCCAATTCCTAAGCTAGATGACATCCTTGATAGGTTTTCTAAAATGATGCACTTTATCCCTTGTAAGAAAACTTTAGATACAAGCTGAATAGACAAATTATTTTTCAAAGAGGTTGTTCGTTTGCATGGTTTGCCTAAAACCATCACTTCAGATCAGGATAGCAAGTTTCTTAGCCATTTTTGGAGGACTTTTGTGGAAGATGTTTGATTCATCCTTGAATTATAGTTGCATAGCTCATCCATAAATTGATTGCCAAACTGAATCAGTGAATAGAACCTTAGCAATCTGATTCGCAATATTTAAGGAAATAGACCAAAGTAGTGGAATTTTGCATTGGCACAAGTAAAGTTTGATTATAATAGTGTTGTTCATAGTGCCATAGGAAAATCTCCATTTTTTATTGTGTACACAAAGTCGCCACAACATGCTCTTGATTTGATCAAGTTACTTAAAGTTCATGGATTTAGTGTAGCTATAGAAAATATGGCTAATCAGATGCAAGATCTTCAAGCTGAGGTGAAATAGAAATTAGAGCAAGGTAATGCCAAGTACAAGAAAACTGCAGATCAACATTTCAAAAAGCATATTTTTGAAATAAAAGATCAAGTGATGGTGTTTCTGCGAAAAGAAAGGCTTTCAATGGAAACTTATAGTAAGTTACAACCTAAGAAGCGTGGACCATACAAGATTTTGAAGAAGATCAATGACAATGCATATGTTGTGGATTTGTCAGACACAATGAGAATTTTCAAAACAATTAATGTGGTGGATTTACCCATTTGATTCATCAGATTAACTCTTGTATTCAAATATACAAGTTAACTCGAGGTCGAGTGTTTCTCAAGTGAAGGGGAATGATGTAGATTGATGACAAGTAATTTTAGTATTTTTTTATTTAGTTAGGAGTCTTATTAAGAATTATATGTATAATAGAATTTTCCTTTTATTTTATTTTATTTAGACGACAAGTAAGCATAGGTTTAGGAATTTACTTTTCTTGTACTCCAAAGAAGTCTAAGGTAGAGTACTTCTTTATTTTAATTTACTTTACTTGCACTCTAAGTTTAGGTCAAGTAAGATTAAGCTATTATAAATAGCACCTTTAGGCTTAGTTATTAAACAACTTTTTTTTGAATTATTAAATAATATTATATTTCTCTCAAATTTTAAGTGTAAGGTTTTACGTTTGAAACTTGGTTATCAATTTTAAAGGCTTTGTTCAGTGCTAGTCTTTGTTTTCACGCTAACTCCCTACATGGATAACAATTTTGGTGGTTGTTCTTAAAGCTATTAAAGGCGAAAGAGGGAGAGGTTGATGGATTCTTGGAGTTGTCGATCATTTTCTTCTTGGGTTGGAAAGTCTAGTTCTTGGTTCATTTCGCTCATTGGTATGCCTTTATGGATTTTTCAATCTTTTAGAGAGATTGTGTACTCAATTGAAATGCAAGCGAGGAGGGAAGAGGAAAATAAATTGTAAACAAAGAGTTGGGACAATCTTTTCTCAATCTTTTTAGGCCAATTTTTTTAACCGTACAATATAAGGTATTTTTTGAAATAACCCTTCAGATAATTTTAACTGTTTTTAACCAAGAAATGAGATTTTAGGACAAAAATGCCTTTAATGAGACATTTTCATTGATGCGCACTCTTATTCACGTGCATATTGGGGAAAATAAATCTGCATAGAATTTATTCCCTTTAATTTTGTGTAAAACATCCATTTTTTTTATAAACTTGTGCAAAACAAAATCATGTTGCAGAAGATGGTTTTTCTGATATTTCAAACATCGTTGTAAACAAAAACATCGTGCATATTACAAGGTAGGTCTATTGAATGATCTTTCGATTCAAGGTCAAGGAGAGAAAAGTGCTTGAACAAGTTTATAATTATTACATGGTAAGTCAGTGAGTGAATGTCAAGTTTTTTTATGGGTTTAGTGATTTGAATGCCATATTGAATGAGAATGTGGTTTAGTGTTTTGTTGTTAAATATGCATTATTATATTCCGTAAAAAATAGGTTTTAGATAGTAAGAAAAGGTTGATAGTAAACTAAACGAGGAACCGATCGTGATGAATCCAAAGGTTCGAGAATAATGTGAAATCAGAAATCCCTGATAGGATGGTGAATCGAAAAGAGGAAGATGTGAAACCAAAGCACGAACTGGTCATGCTACAATAAGCCATATGTGACACGACTGTGATGCGATAAGGTTTAGAATTTGTGACACGTCATGGTGGGAATGTGTGATGCTGCATGTTGAAAATGTGTGACATGACATGGTAAGAATGTGTGACATGGCTGTGACACGATAAGGTTAAAAGTTTGTGACATGCCATGGTGGGAATGTGTGACACGACATGGTGAGAATCTGTGACACAACATGATAAGAATGTGTGATACGGATGGTGAGAATACGTGACACGATTGTGACACGACAGGGTTGTGACATGGCATGGTGGGAATGTGTGAGACGACATGGTGAGAATGTGTGACACGATCGTGACAGGGTTTAGAGTTTGTGACACGGCATGGTGGAAATGTGTGACACGGCATGATGAGAATGTGTGACATGATATGGTGAGAATGTGTGACGCGACATGGTGAACATGTGTGACTCGATTGTGACATGGCAGGGTTTAGAGTTTTCAGCATGGCATGATGGGAATGTGTGACACGGTGTCACGAACTATGCTTCTTCGCCTAAGTATGCAATAGTTCGTGTCGCACTTGAGTGGATGCTTCCACGCAAGTTAGCTAATACTCGGTTGTATATGATCAAACATTAATAATAACAACAAATCAGACTAAGAGAACCCACATCAAAATCAAAAGGCATACTGAATGCCATATATGCAACCACTAAGTCATAAAAAGAAAAAATATTTTATTAATATGAAATTAATTACAAAGGGACCAAGACACGCCATCGTTGGGCCATAGGGGCAGCCTTAGATGATTTGTTACAAACATACCTTTACCAGTAAGGCAGCCCAACAATCCACCAATTACTCACCCTCTATAAAAAGTTTATGAGATTTTACAAGTATTCTACCAGTAGCCATTACAACGCTTGAAATGAGAACATTCTGGTCTTTCCCCTTAAAGACTTAACAAGTATTTTTAGAAGTGTCACCACAAGCCATTACATTAATTGAAAGAGGGATATTTTCCTTATAAGTACAAAAGACTCAATCTCATAGACAGCTCTACCTTATCATAGTCTGATACAAGGTTGGCTCATTACATCTTCCCCCAATCAATCTGTCGACGTCCTTGTTGACTGGTTGGTTTGAAATTCTTTAATTTTCTATTGGAAGGCACGGAGGTTGGTTTCCTTCTCTTAGGTGATCTCATTTGGCCCCTGTTGATCCCAAGTAAATGTGCTAGAGGGGGAGTGAATAACATAATTTGGCTCTTTCAAAAATTAGCTCTAAGTGGGAACAAATGTAAGTGAAAAGAAGGAATGAAAATAAGAACAAAAACAGAATAAATAACATAGCAGAATTTAGAGTGGTTCGGTCTAAGACCTACGTCCACTACCTTGATTGTTCAACCAAGGATTTTTCAAACAATCCACTAAGAACGGTGAAATTCACAAGCTTTCACTAAGCTTTACAATGGCTTTTACCAAGCTTAGCCAAAACCTTTCACAATGGCTTTTACCAGGCTTAGCCAAAACCTTTCATAATGGTTTTTATCGGGATCAACCAAAACCCAAAGTGGTTTCTCAGAGGCTCAACCACAACCTTTCACAATGGTTTTTCACGGGCTCAACCACAACTTATAACAATGATTTTTCACGGGATCAACCAAAACCCAACAACTAACTTTTCAAGGCTAAGTTAGAACCTATACACTCAATCAAGCAATCCAAAGTTGAATAAATCCCTTAGAGTGACTCGCTCACTCTAAGAATACAAGGAGAGAAGTGATAAGAGTGTACCTATGATCACAAGGCTGATCTAAGTGGTACAAAGTGAAGTACATATCACAATTATAAAGATAGGAGTTGAGTGCAGTAAATGAGTAGTGAGTATTTACAGGTTTTTTAGCTCTTTTTTGTGTTCTTGGAAGCCTTCCTTGCATTTCTAGCTGTTGGAACCCTATTTTATACTTGAAAACTTAGCTTTGATGTGTGTTAGACAGTTTTTGACCATTGAGAATAGTTTGGTAGCAATTCTGGCCGTTAATCTGTCTTCTAGTGCACAATTCAAAATTTTTGGCAGAATGCTCTTAGTCGACTAACCGATATCTTAGTCGATTAAGTTGTCTTTGTCTATTGATCCCAGCTTCTGATAGTGTGCACTTAGTCGACTAACTCATTCCTTGGTTGACTAAGTTGGTTTTGTTTCTCAATACTCTTCAGCCCACCAACTTTTGAATTAAATCTTAGCTGACTAACTCTCCATTAATCGACTAAAGGGCTTCTGTCTTGTTGATCAATTGTAACTCTTCCTATGCTTTTTGATATGTGCATTTGAATGATTGATTAGTTATTGCATACAATATTTGTTCTGCACACTCAAGTGGAGATATTAGACACAAATGAATGAGAATATTTTATTATCATCAAAAACTAATGGAGCCAAAAACCCCAAACTTTCCCATTTCACCAATTACTCCTATGTCAGTCGTCGATTGATTGTCATCATCCTTCCTGTTAAAATCTCCTCCACTCGATGCTGTGATGGTGGCTTAGTGTTGATGACGGCTCTTGTTGCTCGACTCTTACTTGTATTTGTTGGATCTACATGAAATGGCTTCATATTTCTAACGTGAAACACAAGGTGTACCTTTACCCACTTGGGTGGATCAATCCTATAGGAAGTCCTCTCCACCTTGGCTACCACCGATACTAGACCTTCACACTTTTGTACTAGTTTTCGATCTTTCTTCCTTAGGAATCGAAGTTGTTCGGGTACCAACTTCACTAGCAATAAGTCTCTTACTTTAAAGTGTTGCTCCCTTCGACCTCTATCTGCCCTCATTCATCAGACTAGAGGCTTTTTCTAAATAAGCTCTAGCTATTTTAGTGTTTTGCCTCCACTCCTTAGCCAAGTTAAAAGCTTGAGGGCTCTTCCCGATATACAATATCATTGAGGTATGAGGAAGTCTAGGTTATTGTCCAGTGACGACCTCGAAAAGGGTTTTATTAGTAGTTGAGCTCTTTTGTGAGTTGAAACATAGTTGAACCACATCTAGTAAGTTGGGCCAATTCTTTTGGTTCGTCTATGCAAAGTGTCGCAGGTATTCTTCTAATAACCCATTGAAGCATTCTATCTAACCATCTGTTTATGGGTGATAGCTGAAAGATATGTTGAGTTCTAACCTCAATAGCTTGAACAGCTCTTTCTAGAAAACGACGGTAAACCTTGGATCTCTGTCATTTATAATTTTTTTTGGAACACCCTAATATTTTACTACTTGTTTAAAAATCGTGTAAATCGTTTCTTCTACAAAGCCAAACTTCTGTATTAGAATGAATGTAGTGTACTTGGAAAATTGGTCCACCACTACCAAGATTGTTGTCATAAGCCCCTAGGAAGTCCTACAATAAAGTCTAAAGAAATACTTTCTTAAGGTTTGGTCAGCACTGGTAGAGGTTCAAGCATTCCTGCTGGTCTTTATCTGTCTACTTTGTCTTATTGGCAAATGAGGCACGTCTTTGTATAATCCATCACATCCTATCGCATATAAGGCCAATAGTAACCCTGTTTCAATAGTGCAACAGTCCGCTGCCAACTTAGATGTCCTACCTAAAGAGTGTTGTGACATTCTAGCATTAATTTTTGTCTAAGTTCTCCCACTCTTGGAACAAATATGCGTGGTCCTTTTGTTAGTAAGAGTCCATTTTTCACCCAAAAGTATTTCAACTTTCTACTCTCCACCAACTTCCTAATGGCCATTGCTTGAGGGTCTCAATGCAAATTTTCCTTAATCAGATTACAGATATCTATGGTCACTCTGCTGGCTATCATTAGCACTATGACCTTTAGGGCTGCAAATTCGACCTTCCTATGAAGGGTGTCTACTACACGGTTCACTTTTCTAGCTTTATGCTCGAAGGAAAAATCAAACTCGACTAGTAACTCTTGCCATCTCACTTGCTTAGTTGTAAGTTTTGGCTGTGTGAAGAAGTGACTTATGGTTGTATTGTCAGTCTTAACCATGAATTGTGATCCTAGTAAGTAGTGTCATCAAGCTCGTAAACAATGAATCACTGCAATTAGTTTTTTTCTTTTGGGCCATGTATCTTCTCTCAACTTCATTCAACTTTCAACTTTCGAACATAACTGGGTGTCTTTCTTGTAGCAACAATCCTCTAAGGGCAAAGTCTGATGCATCTGTCTGTAGCTCGAAGGGCTTTACAATATCGAAGAGTGATAACACAAGATCCGTCATCATCATGTCTTTCAAACCTTTGAAAGCTTCTTGGCACTAAGACGTCCAACTCCACTTCTATCCCTTTTTCAGTAAATCTATTAGTGCTATTATCTTTTTTGAACATCCTTTCACAAATCTCCGATAATAATTGGCTAGCCCTAAGAAAGAACAAAGCTCAGTTGTATTCTTAAGGGTGGCCCATTCTTTGATAGCCTTTACCTTCTGCATGTCCATTTGGATGTGCCCTTGTTCAATTATGTGGCCAAGAAACTGGATTCGAGTTTACATGAATGCACATTTATCCCTTTTTACATATAACTGGTGGTCGCGTAGCCTTTGGAAGACTTGTCGCAAGTGCCATTGATGCTTTTTTAAGGTCGAACTGTATGCCACAATATGATCTAAGTAGATCACCACGAACTTGTCCAAACAATCATGAAACACCTGGTTCATTAATGTGTAAAAAGTAATAAGAGCATTAGTTATTCCAAAAGGCATAACAAGAAATTTAAATGCACCATACTATGTTACACAGGTGGTTTTCGACTTATCTCCCTTAGCCACTCTTACTTGATGGTAACCTGATCTCAAATCTAGTTTGGAGAAGTGCTTTACACCACTTTGCTGGTCAAAAAGATCTGTTATAAGAGGGATAGGATATTTATTCTTAATTGTGACTTTATTCAAAGCTTGGTAATCTACGCACAATCGTAAACTCCCATCCTACTTCTTCTAAAAGAGTACTAGGGCTTTATAAGGTGCTTTTGATGGTCTGATGAATCCGGCTTGAATCAGCTTGTCTAATTGTTTCCTTAGTTTCGCTAACTCTAGGGGAGCCATCTTGTATGGCCTTTTTATAGGCAGCTTGACTCCTGAAACCAATTCTATCTTGTGATTGACAACTCGTCAAGGCAGTAAGACCCTTGGTAGTTGTTCTAGCATTATATCTTGAAATTCTTCCAAAATCAGTTTCACTTTTTCAGGTATTGGATTTCTGTTATTTTTGCCTTCGTAGATGGGCATGGCCATGTAGGAAGGTTTACCTTTCTTGACCCCATTCTTAAACTGTATAGTTGATATCATCCTTTTTTCGCTTTTAGGTAGGATTGTAGCAAGTATCACACATGGTCGTTCTCCAAAAACTATTAAACAACTTGTAGTAGGGAAAGGGATGGCTTGTGCTTTCATCATAAAATTTAAGCCTAAGACAAAATCAAAATCATCTATAATGGCTACAATCGAGTTTACCTTCCCTTCTCAGGAGCCAATCTTAATCTTTACGTCTTTAGCATTTCCCATGATAGCTAAAGCTGGCGAGTTAACTACTTTATCTATCCAAAGTCCTTCTCAACTTTAAGATCACACTTCTTTGCCTCTCCTAGGGTGTTGAAAATGTCTGAGGCCTTCGTGTCGAGCTTGGTTTTGGTACTTTTCTCATTCAACAACACCTCTACATACATTAAACCTGGTTAGGGCTCCTTCTCCATCTTTTCTAGTTGTGCTTGTAAGACGCTGAAACGAATAAAACCCATTCGTACTAGCTTTTCCTTGACTTTTTCTACTATGGTGTGGGGTGGGGGTGTCTTAACATTGACAGTGCATATCACACCAAGAGCTGCTCGGTGAGGACAGTCAGCTACTCGATGAGGTTCTTGTCACAGAAAACATGATATCGGTTGTGGTGGCTTGAAGTTCCATTGATGTTTATTCTCGGTTATGGTGAGTCTCTAGCAAGTTGTTTCCTATCACTTCCCTCACTTGAGGGTCTGCTTAATCTCAAAAATTTTACCCCACCATTTGAGCTAAAGCTATTGGTCTTGGATGAAGGGTCTTTCCTTTTGTTGGAGTTTTCACTATAGTTAGTAAGGCATTCAGCAACTGCCATTGTTGAAGTCTCATCCTGTACCCTCTGTAACTGTAACTCCATCCTTTCCCATGGTTTCAGACCCTCGAGGAAATAAAACAGTTTATCTTTTTCAGTTATATCCTTTATGTCTAACATTAAAGTAGAGAAGTTTTTCACGAACTCCCGCATTGATCTTGTTTGTGACAACTCTCACAACTTTCGTTGCGCCATTTACTCAACATTCTCAAGGAAAAACTGATTCTTCAATTCCTGCTTTAGGTCCGCCCAAGTGTTGATACAGCACTCACCATCGACGAATTTGAAACGACACCACAACTTTACGTCCCTAGTAAGATACATTGAAACCATTGCCACTTTGTCCTCTTCCAACTCTATGCACATAGCTCGAAAATATTGTTCCATATAAAAAAAGAAGTTCTCAAACTCTTTAGCATCTTTGACCCTTTCGTATCGCTTGGGTTTTGGCACTTTGGCCCTTTTCCCTTGATCTCCTGAACTTCCACTAGCATTACTTGCAGTAATAACCAAAAGATTTACCTGAGCTTTCAATTCTCTAATCTCACATTAGAGAGTGCTCAATGTATCCTTAGTCTCATCACTTAAGGTATTAATCATCTTGGACAATTCCTACTGGATTGTTTTAATTTCATCTATTCGTTCGCACGAAACCATCTGAGCTTTTACTGTGGCCACCATGGCCTCTATCTCATCAATCCTTTGATGGTTCTCTAGTGCACTTCCCGTGGTCACCGTTTTTACACTTTAGATCAGCACGTCTCGCCTGTGCTCTGGTACCAACTGTCACGAACTACGCTCATTTGCTTAAGTATGCGATAGTCCGTGCAGCACTTGAGTGGATGCTTTCATGCAAGTCAACCAATACTGGGTTATATCTAATCAAACATTAATAATAGCAACAAATCAGACTAAGAGGCCTCACATCAAAATCAGAGGGTATACCGAATGCCATATATGCAACCACTGAATCATAAAAAGGAAAAATATTTTATAAATATGAAATTAATTACAAAGGGATCAAGTCACGCCATCTTCAGGCCATAGGGGCAGCCTTAGCTGATTGCACTACAAACATACCTTTACTAGTGAGGTAGCTTAACAATCCACCAACTGCTGACCCTTTATAAAAAGTTTACGAGATTTTACAAGTATTTTACCAATAGCCATTACAATGCTTGAAATAAAGATATTCCTTTCCTTAAGGCTCTTTCCCCCTAAAGACTTAACAAGTATTTTTTAAAGGTGTCACCACAAGCCGTTACATTATTTGAAAGAGGGACATTTCCTTTACAAGTACAAAAGACTCAATCTCATAAACAACTCTACCCTATCATAGTCTGATACAAGGTTGACCCATGACACACGACATGATGAAAATGTGTGAAACGACATGGTGAGAATGTGTGACACAACTATGACACGGCAAGGTTTAGATTTTGTGACACACCATGGAGGGAATATGTGACACGATAGGGTGAGAAAATGTGACCCATTGAGGGAATATGTGAAATGGCATGGTGAGAATATGTGACACACCAGTGTGAGAATGTGACATGCCATGGTGACAATATGTGACACGGTTGTGACACGACAGGGTTTAAAGTTTGTGACACGCCATGGTGAAAATCTGTGAGACGACATGGTGAGAATGTAAGACACAACATGGTGAGAATATATATATAAATGACACGCCATGACTTGAATATGTGACACGCCATGGCTTGAATATGTGACAAACATAAATTTAAATAAAAAAACATACTAACAAATAAGGAAACCATTTGAAATTCCACGACATGCATATTAGCGGTTGAGGTGTCTAAAAGACCATCGCATTTTATTATATTTTCAGCATTCATAAACGACTTTGTGAAGGAAGTAAGAAAGTTTGATTCATTCGTCATTCCCAAAAGGACCAGAGTGTTCGACTTCATTTTGAGCAAGGTTAACTATAGCACAACAACAATGTCGATTCTGCGTGAAGAGGTCAAACAGTCCTCAATTGAAACTTTCTTCTATTTGGTAATTTTTTGCTAGGTTACTCTATGAAATGTTTGTGTTTTTGCCTATGTGATATGTTTTAACTATTTTCTTCTTGATTTTATGGTTTTTGGGTAAATTGTGGAGGGAACTACAACATTTTACTAACATGGTTTAGGATCGTACCAAAATTATTTAGGTAGTTTGCATATCGTGTAACAAGAATAAAAAAGTTTTTCGATCGAACGTGTAATGGGTTAATTGTTTTAGGGGTCTTTAGCTTTTGTCTGGGGTTTAGGGTGTAAATCACATAGTCACCATAGTCCCTGCTATGTCACCAAAGTCGGCATTTTAGGGTAGTTCGTGTAACAAAGCAGTAATTATAATTAATGTGTCATGACATGGCTCAACGTTGACGTGTAACAACATTTTACTTAGTCTGCATAGTGTGTAACAACATATATTTCTTCAATCTAGCGTGTTGTGGGTTAAACATTTTTGGGTTTAGGGTAGCATTACATGTATGGCATGTGGTGACCGCCTAGTTGTCATGGCATTTCATGTAACGAAGTAGTAATTATAATTGGCGTGTCACGACATGGCATGGGTTGGCGTGTTACAACATTTTACTTAGTCTGCATAGCATCTAACAATATTTTACTTGGTATGCATAGCGTGTAACAACATATATTTCTTTCTTCAATCTAGCGTTATGCACATTTTGGGTTAACTGTTTGTTGGTTTCTCTCACATATGCATGTGTGCTATGTTTTGCAGATGGAGTTGAGAGAGTATGATAACCTTGACACTTTGCTTGTTGTGTCGAGGGAGAAGTGGGCGTTCAAGGTCTCCATTAACACGCATTGTAAGTGGTTGTAACTACATTACATCAATAAGACTCTTTAAGAGAAATGGGAGTACGATGCATTCAAGTGTACGTGCTTCAGAATGCTGCTAGACATCTATCCCCAAGGCTACTTTTGCACTAGTCTTCTACAAAACATCATGCTTTGTCGAATCACTGAAATAAAGTCAATGGGCCATGAGTTATGATTTGCCATTAGCAAGAGCAAGGTACGTCTATCAAAGTAGGAGTTCTGCCTTATCATCGGACTAAAGTTTGGCCCATTACTCGATGTATTCACATGACCATATGAGGTTATTCTTGACGAAATTCATGCAAGATACTAGAACGAGCAGTAGAGTGTTAAGTTGTAATCATTGCTTGATATGTTCCAAGGAGGCAACTTTCAATGACCAGGAGATGCAACCAAGATGGCACTCATCTTGATCAATACTACCGTAGATAGGTGACATCTTGGCTCTTTTCATTGGTGGAGGACATTGACCACCAAACCTTAAATCCAAACCTTAAAAACCTTTTAAAAATAACTTACAAAACCTAAAAAATATACAAAATTTAAAAAAAAAAAACCATTCAAATTCTTAAAAAGACCTTAAAAATACTTAGAAATCAAAAAAAAAACCATTACAAATGCTTAAAATGACTCTAAACATCTTTAAAAAGTTCTTCAAAATCCTTTCAAAAGCCATACAAAACTTAAAAAATCCTTAAAAATCGTAAAAGAAAATTAAAAAAATTAGAATTCCCTTAAAAAAATAATAAATCCTTCAAATTCCTTGAAAAATATCTAAAAAAGCTTAAATATCATTAAAAAGACCATAAAAATGCTTAAAAATCCATAAAAAAACTTTAAAATGATTTAAAAGACTTTAAAAATCTTGTTAAAATAACTTACAAAACCTTTAAAATCTAAAAATTTCTTTGAAAATCCTTGAAAAGATCATAAAAATCCTTACAAATCATTGGAAAAAACCTTGAAAATGCTTAATATAACTTTAAACATCCTTAAAAAGACCCTTAAAATCTTGCACAAAATCATACAAAACTTAAAAAAATCTTTAAAAATCGAAATAAATAATTAAAAAATTTAAAAATCTCTTAAAAACATAAAAAACCCTTCAAATTCTTGAAAAAAACTCTAAAAACCCTTAGGTATCCTTAAAAGGAATTTAAAAATGCTTAAAAATCTATAAAAAATCATAAAAATACTTTAAAAGACTATAAAAATCTTTTAAAAATAACTTACAAAACCTTAAAATCCATAAAATTTCTTGAAAACCCTTGAAAACACCTTAAAAATCCTTAGAGATCCATTAAAAAAAAACCTTAAAAATGCTTAAAATGACCTTAAACATCCTTAAAAAGATTCAAAAAATCCTTTAAAAAATCATACAAAACCTAAAGAAATCCTTAAAAATCGTAAAAAATAATTAAAAAAATTTAAAAATCCTTTCAAAACAGCAAAAATATTTTAAATTCTTTGAAAAATCTCTAAAAAACCTTAAATATCTTTAAAAGGACCTTAAAAATGCTTAAAAATCTATGTAAAAAACCTTAAAAATGCTTTGAAAGACTTTTAAAATCTTGTAAAAACAACTTACAAAACCTTTAAAATCTACGAAATTCTTTGAAATATCCTTGAAAAGATCTTAAAAATCCTTAAAAATCAATAAAAAAACTTAAAAATGCTTAGAATAACCTTAAACATCTTTCAAATGAGCCAAAAAAAATCTTTTAAAAAACCATACAAAATCCAAAAAATCTTTAAAAATCGTAATAAATAATTAAAAAATTAAAAAATTAAAAATCTCTTAAAAAATAAAAAATCCATTAAATTCCTTTAAAAATCTATAAAAAAACCATAAATATCGTTAAAAGGACATTAACGATGCTTAAAAATTTATGAAAAAATCTTTAAAATGCTCTAAAAAGCTTTAAAAATCTTTTAAAAATAACTTACAAAACCTAAAAAATGCATAAAATTTTATAAAAACCTTTTCAAATCCTTCAAAAGACCGTAAAAATCTTTAGAATCCATAAAAAAAAACCTTAAAGATAATTAGAATGACCTTAAACATCCTTAAAAAAATACTTAAAAACATTTTAAAAAGCCATACAAAACTTAAAAAATCTTTAAAAATCATAATAAATAATTAAAAAAATTAAAAATCCATCAAAAAATAAAAAATCCTTCAAATTCCTTGAAAAATATCTTTAAAACCGTAAGTATCATTAAAAGGATTTTAAAATGCTTAAAAATCCATAATAAAAACCATAAAAATGCTTGGAAAGACTTTAAAAATCTTATTAAAATAACTTAAAAAATCTTTAAAATCCATAAATTTTCTTGAAAATCCTTGAAAATCCATAGAAATCATTGAAAAAAACTTTAAAAATGCTTAGTTTGACCTTAAACATCCTTAAAAAGACTCTAAAAATCCTTTAAAAAATCATGCAAAACTTAACAAGTCCTTAAAAATCGTAATAAATAATTAAAAAAATTAAAAATCCCTTAAAAAATAAAAAAATATTGAAATTCCTTGAAAAATATCTAAAAAACCTTAAATATCCTTAAAAAATTGAAAAATGCTTAAAAATTTATGAAAAGAACCTTAAAAATGCTTGAAAAGACTTTAAAAATCTAGTTGAAATAACTTATAAAACTTTAAAAATCAATAAATTTCGTTGAAAATCCTTGAAAAGAGCTTAAAAATCCTTACAAATAATTGAAAAAAACTTTAAAAATACTTAGAATGACCATGAACATCCTTAAAAAGACCCTAAAAATCCTTTTGAAAACCACAAAAAATCTAAAAAAATCCTTAAAAATCATAATAAATAATTAAAAACATAAAAAATTTATTAAAAATCCTTAAAAACATAAAAATCCTTAAAGTATCCTTAAAATTCGTAATAATAATTAAAAAAAATTAAAAATCCCTTACAAACATAAATAATCTTTCAAAGTCCTTGAAAAAATCTCTAAAAAACCTTAGAAAAGCATAAAAATCAATGAACAAAACCTTAAGAATGCTTCAAAAGACTTCAAAAATCTTTAAAAAATAATTTACAAAACCTTAAAAATTTTTAAAATTTCTTGAAAACATCTTAAAAATCCTTTAAAATCCACGAAAAAAACCTTAAAAATGCTTCAAAAGACTTCAAAATATTTTTTTAAAATGACTTAAAAAACCTTAAAAATCCATAAATTTCTATGAAAACACCTTAAAAATCTTTTGAAATCCATAAAAAAAACCTTAAAAATGCTTAAAATGCCTTAAACATCTTCAAAAAGAGCTTAAAAATCTTTAAAAAAACCTTAAGAAATCTTTAAAATTCGTAATAAATAATTAAAAAAATTCAAAATCCCTTAAAAACATAAATAATTCTTTCAAATTCCTTGAAAAATCTCTTACAAACCTTAAATATGCTTAAAAGGATCTTAAAAATGCATAAAAATCTATAAAAAAAAAAACACTTAAAAATATTACAAAAGACTTCAAAAACCTATAAAAAATAACTTTAAAAATCCATAAAATTCCTTGCAAACACCTTAAAAATCCTTCAAAATCCATGAAAAAAACCTTAAAGATGCTAACGATGATCTGAAGCATCCTTAAAAAAAGCCTAAAAATCCTTGAAAAAGCATTAAAAATTCTCAAAATTCGTAATAAATAATTAAAATATTAAAAATCCTTTAAAAAAATAAAAAAAATTTCAAATTCCTTGAAAAATCTCTTAAAAATTTTAAATATGCTTAAAAGGATCTTAAAAATGCTTTAAAATCTTTGAAAGAAACCTTAAAAATGCTTCAAAAGACTTCAAAAATCTTTAAAAAATTCTTTAAAAAATCATATAAAATCTTTAAAATTCCTTGAAAACACCTTAAAAATCCTTTGAACTCCATGAAAAAAACCTACAAAATGATTAAACCTTAAACATTCTTCAAAAGAGCCTAAAAAAATCATTGAAAAAATCTTAAAAAATCCTTAAAATTCATAATAAATAATTAAAAAAATTAAAAATATCTTAAATACATCGAAAATCTTTCAAATTCCTTGTAAAATCTCCTGAAAACCTTAAATATGTTAAAAAGGATCTTAAAAATGCTTAAAAATCTATAAAAAAACCTTTAAGATGCTTCAAAATATTTCAAAAATCTTTAAATAACCCGAATAAATACTTAAAATTCTTTAAAAATCCTTTGTAATCCATAAAAAAAAAACTGAAAAATACTTCAAACGACCTTAAACATACCTAAAAAGAACCTAAAAATCCTTGAAAAGACCTTAAATATGCTTAAAAGGATCTTAAAAATGCTTACTAATCCATTAAAAGAAACTTAAAAGTGCTTCAAAAGACTTCAAAAATCTTTAAAAACCTTAAAAATATTTAGAATTCCTTGAAAACAACTCAAAAATACTTTAAAATTGATAAAACAAAAAACCTTTAAAATGCTTCAAAAGACTTCAAAAATCTTTAAAATTCGATAAAATTTCACGAAAACACTTGAAAAATCCGTTAAAATAAAAAAAGCCTTAAAAATGCTTAAAATGACCTTAAACATCTTTAAAAAGAGCCTAAAAATCCTAGAAAATACCTTAAAAAATTCTTAAAATTTGCAATAAATAATTAAAAAAATTAAAAATCCCTTAAAAACATCAAAAATCTTTCAAATTCTTTGAAAAATCTCTTAAAAATCTTAAATGTGCTTAAAAGGATCTTAAAAAATGCTTAAAAATCTATGGAAAAAACCTTAAAAATGCTTCCAAAGATTTCAAAGGATTTTTAAGGAGTTTTTACAATATTTTATGAAATTTTAAGGTTTTTTAAAGCATTTTTTAAAGATTTTTGAACTCTTTTGAATTATTTTTAAGGTTTTTTTCATGGATTTCAAAGGATTTTTAAGGAGTTTTGAAAGAATTTTAAGGATTTTTAATTTTTTAAGCATTTTTTAAAGATTTTTGAAGTATTTTGAAGCATTTTTAAAGTTTTTTTCATGGATTTTTAAGCATTTTTAAGATCCTTTTAAGCATATTTAAGGTTTTTAAGAGATTTTTCATGAAATTTGAATGGTTTTTGATGTTTTTAAAGGATTTAAAATTTCTTTAATTATTTAATACGAATTTTAAGCTTTTTTATGGATTTTTTCAAGTTTTTTTTTTTTTACTCTTTTTAAGGTTGTTTAAGGTCATTTTAAGCATTTTAAGGTTTTTTTATGGATTTCAAAGGATTTTTAAGGAGTATTTAAGAAATTTTAAGGAATTTTAAAGTTTTTTAAGATTTTTGAAGTCTTTTCAAACATTTTAAGGTTTTTTTTCAAGGATTTCAAAGGATTTTTAAGGAGTTTTCAAGGAATTTTAAAGATTTTTAAAGTTTTCTAAGGCATTTTAAAAAGATTTTTGAAGTATTTTGAACCATTTTTAACTCTTTTTTCATATATTTCTAAGTATTTTTAAGATCTTTTAAAGCATATTTAAAGTTTTTAAGAGATTTTTCATGAAATTTGAAAGATTTTTGTTGTTTTTAAAGGATTTTAAATTTCTTTAATTCTTTATTATGAATTTTAAGCATTTTTTAAGTTTTTTACAAGTTTTTTTGGCGTCTTTTTAAGGATGTTTAAGGTCATTTTAAGCATTTTAAAAATTTTTTTATGAATTTCAAAGGATTTTTAAGGAGTTTTAAAGGAATTTTATGAAATTTTAAAGTTTTTTAAAGTAGTTTTTAAAGATTTTTGAAGTCTTTTGAATTATTTTTAAGGTTTTTTTCATGGATTTCAAAGGATTTTTAAGGAGTTTCGAAAGATTTTAAGGATTTTTAAAGTTTTTTAAAGCATTTTTAAAATAATTTTGAAGTATTTTACAACATTTTTAAAGCCTTTTCCATGGCTTTTTATGCATTTTTAGATCCTTTTAAGCATATTTAAGAGTTTTAGAGATTTTTCATGAAATTTGAAAGATTTTTGATGTTTTTAAAGGATTTTAAATTTCTTTAATTATTTATTATGAATTTTAAGCAATTTTTATGTTTTTTTCAAGTTTTTTTTACTCTTTTTAAGGATGTTTAAGGTCATTTTAAGCATTTTTAAAGGTATTTTAAAGTTTTTTCAGCTCTTTTTAAGGATGTTTAAGGTCATTTTAAGCATTTTTAAGGTTTTTTTAATGGATTTCGAAGGATTTTTAAGGAGTTTTTAAGGAATTTTAAGGGATTTTCAAGTTTTTTTAAAGCTTTTTTTTAAAGATTTTTGAAGTCTTTTGAAGCATTTTTAAGGTTTTTTTAATGGATTTCAAAGCATTTTTTAAAGATTTTTCAAGTATTTTTAAGGTTTTTTCAAGGATTTTTAGGCTTTGTTTAAAGATTTTAAAGGTCATTTTAAGTAATTTTTAGGTTTTTTTTCATGATTTAAAAGGGTTTAGGGTTTAGAGTTTAGGATTTAGGATTTAGGTTCATGGTTAGGGTTAAGGGTTCAGGGTTCAGGGTTCAAGGTTGAGGGTTTTTTTTTTTTATGCTGGAAATTCACGCAGGGCCCAACTACCTTGTTAAATTTTATTAATAACGAAATAAGAAGTAAAAATGAGGGGGACATAAACCGTACCTCCAAGTTACATGATCATAAGAGAGTTTTAGAGAACCACCTAGTGTAAGAAAATCTATTTTATGTGCATAACTTTTGATGCTACAATAAAATAGATATTCCCTAGTATTACATTGAGACCATATACTAAGATAACATTTAAAACAGAAAATGTAAGTAAGCAAAGCACCTAGAAATGGGTGTTTCATTTTATAACCATCTTTTTTACTATCGTCATAAAATTGAAACACATCCATATTACAAAAGTCTATGTGAAAAACTAAATAAGGAAAATAAACTAGGAGTACTACTCCTTTACATTCATTTAAACCGAACATAAGGTAAACAAATTTTATCTTACCTAATTATGCCTTTGACCTAACCCTCTGCTTGTGAAAATACTTGCAGGATCCGATGCATATGCCCCTGATTTGCGAGATGGTCTGCTGCTTGGTTCCCTTCTCTATGAATGTGCGAAATCCGAAACGAGATACCACTCAAGGATCTGCGGATGGAACCAAGCAAATACCGAGTCCTAGAGGATCCCTGATGGCCCTCATCTATCATGTGCACGACTACTTTTGCATCCATTTCAATCCAAAGTCTAGAAATATTATGCTCAATGCACAAAAGTAAACCTCTATGAAGTGCCATTAATTCTGCCTGTAATGAATCACAAGGTCTAAATTTTTCAAAAAATCCAAAAATCATGGTACCTGTATGGTCTCGAAGAAGTCCTCATTCTGCAGCATTCTGACGATTGTGCTTGGAACTACTATCAACATTCAACTTAAACTCATTTGCTGATGGTTTATGCCAAGAGAATATTTTTGGAGGTTGTGAGACTGCCTGCTGAAATATTATACCCTATGCCTGAGCAATCTGTAGATCTCCCTTCCATTGCCATCACTGGAATTGCCTCCCATGAAAAAGTTGGTGGATGAGTTTGAGTACTCTCCACACCACTCTGTTAGAATACATACCAAGGTTCCTATGTTTCACATCATTCCTTTCAAACCATAAGAACCAAAAAATGAATAAAGGCATTAACGTGCGTATGTGTCCTTTTTTCGTATAATCTCCGGAGTACAACCATGCCCATATAATCTGATTAACATTTTGGGGATGAATAATGTTGATTTGGAAAAATTTCGCAAAACAATTCCAAACCTGTATAGCTATTGGGCATTCCCACATGACATGCAAGAGAGATTCCTCTGAATTGCAATGTTGACATTTAGAAGCAAACTGGAAACCCTTGGTTTTCAACCGTAAATCAATTGGGATCCAATCCTGTAATAACCTCCAAAGGAAGAAAGAGATAGTTAAAGGAATGCTTTTATGCCAAATTAAATCAAACACTGGATTTACAGACTAGCGTTATCGAACTATCTCCCAAGTGGACTTAGCAATGAATTGCCCATCCGAGGTAGGCACCCAATAGGCCCTATCATCACTAGAAGGATTAAATGGAGTTTTTAAAATTTTTGCCACAACGTCCTCCGACGCCACATTGTTCAGCTTATCCACGTTCCATTTACCATCATCATAGAAATAGGAGACTCTCGTCATCGATGATGCAAATAATGGAAAACGATTAACCAATGAGGTATCACCCATCCAACAATCATGCCAAAAAAATAACTCACCCTTACCAATCCACCACCTAATGTAATGCTCTGTGGTTGGACAGTTGGCAAACATCCGTTTCCATGTTTGTGAATCATGAAGTTTCAACTGAACGTACCTCAAAATTTAGGCAGTACAATATTTAGTCCGCATAAATTACGTCCAAATGCTGTTACAAGATACAAACCTCCACCAAAGCTTTATGTTAAAAGCCTCAAACACATCACCAAGGCCTCGGATGTCTAATCCTCCCTCACTGGATGGCAGAGTGGTTTTATGCCACGCACTCCAATGAATGTGTCTAGTGCCTACTGAGCCTCCCCACAAGAAATTATTGAACATTCTGTCAATTTTCTCAATCACACAAATAGGGGGCTTAAGGTCCTAGAGCAAATAGATAGGTAAAGAAGACAGAACACTCCGTAATAATGTAATTCACCCACCCAGAGATAGAATTTTATTGTCCCATCCTTCTATACGCTCCCGAATCTTTTCCACCAGTTCATCAGATAACATTACCCTTTTCGGACCTTTATAAAGTGGCACCCCTAAATATGTGATAGGCAAGCATTTATGGATGAAGCCAGTAGCTTGAGAGATTATCTATTTAGGCGAATTTGCCACATTTCGATGAGTGATAAAACAGCTTTTAGAGTGGTTTATTCACTGTCCAGAAATCTCCTCATATCCCTGCAAGAACGTTAGGATTTTCTGCAAAGAGAATTTGGCACCATTAGTGAAAATAATAATATCATCCACAAAAGCCAAGTGACTGACTGACATGGAGCAATCGAAAACATAGTGCAGAGATGGATACTGAGCAAATAAAGCATTTAACCCTTGGAATAAATATTCGACAGCCAGAATGAACAAAAGAGGAGAAATGGAATCGCCCTGTTTGAGTCCCCTTTTTAACTTGAAATATCCCACAGCACCTCCATTAATCAGCAAAGAAAACCAGCAATTAGATATGCAACGGCGGACCATGCTAATCCACTGAGAATTAAAGCAGAACTGCTCTAGCATTCTATAAAGGAAATTCCATTCAAGCCAGTCATATGCCTTCATCATGTCCAACTTGAGAGCTATATTTCCACCCCTTCACTTTCGGTCAATCTTCCCAATTAATTCTTGTGCAAGTAGGATGTTGTTGCTAATCAGTCTACCCCCTACGAAACCGCTCTGATTATCTGTAATAATGGACGAAAGCACCTTTGCTAGACGATTAGCTAAAATCTTAGTAATGATTTTATTCAACACATTACAAAGACTTATCGATCTAAAGTCGCTCCATGTCGAGGCATTAAGATTCTTGGGCAGCAGTACAATTGTTGTGGACGTGATTCCCCTTGGGAGGTCAGCCCCATGAAAAAAATCCACTACTGTGTCCAAGGGGTCATTTGCAACAATATCCTAACATTGTTGATAAAAATAAGAGGAGAATCCATCAGGCTAGCAACACTATCCTTGTTAATATTAAAAATTACCCCTTTCAGCCCCTCCCTGAATGGCTCTACACATAAACTAAGATTATCGTTATCAGAAATAATAGCAAGAATCAATGAAGCATCAAACCTGGCCATATTACACGGTTCCTTCTTCATAAGGAAGAAAAAGAATTCAACTGCAGAAGACTTTACAACATCCGGTTCTTCAATCCAACTACCATCTAGATTTTGAATCTTAAATATGTGGCTTTTGATTCGTTTCTTCTTGACCTGCATATGGAAAAACTTGGTATTACGCTCACCCTTCACAAGCCATTTAATACTAGATTTCTACTTCCAGAATGATTCTTCAACACTAAGATAATGATTAAGCTGAGCATATGCTTTGTTTATTGTTGCCCGATTCTCAAATGATTGCTCTTGTTGGAAAATTAATTCACAATCTGTAGCTCTTTGTTCTGCCACCTTCAAGTTGTGAAATATGTCTCCAAAGACCTCCTTATTCCACCTTTTCAGTGACTATTTTAACCGACATTTTTTCGTCGAAAAAGCTGTAAACTTGAGCTAATAATGGGAAGATTCTAATTCTGTTCCATAAATTTTTTGAACCCATGATGCAGTACCCAAGCGTGTAAAAACCGAAAGAACGATGATACTTTGTCTTGGTTTTTTGAGCAGAAAATCAGTAATGGGTAGTGGTCCTATCCATCCCTATTTAGGTGTTGTATATGTGTAGATGCAAAAAATTCTGCCCAATGATGATTATACACCATTCTGTCTAACCTTTGAAACGTACGATTATTGGTCCAAGTGAATGGATTTCCTTCATAACCGCCATCCATTAATCCACAATCGAGTAAGGCTATAGCAAAGTCTTCCATAACACCTCAATGCGGCACAGCATCATTTAACCGTTCCCCACTGTTTAAGATGGCATTAAAATCACCCCTTACTATCCACGGTGTATAAATATTAGCTAACAAGCTTCTCATGCAGTCCCACAGCACTAACCTCTCTGACCTGGTACATTTGGCATAAATACAAGAAGCCAACAAAGGAATCTCCAACCATGGTATGGTGAGCTTAACATGAAGACATTGTACATGGTCTAGTAACACTTCACAGCTCAAATCAGAAGCATGAAACAACCATATTTTCTGAGAGCAATTCATAAAAACTTTTTCAAAACCCTATTTTCTTTTGATAAAGTCAGCTTTAGTTGCATCAACCATAGGTTCCAAAATGACTAAAATTTTTATTTTGTGCAATAACTGTAATTTCTTGATCCTTCTGTGGATTACTGCACTTGAAATACCTCTTACACTCCAAACTAGTGCACTATTCATGATCAGGTTCTAGCTGCATAACTCATAGAGATAGAATCTTCATCCGAGACCCCATCATTTTCCCTCATTTCCACGACTTCTTTTGAGTCCAAATTGATTAATTTCCCAATTGAAGCTGTAGTGTCTGAATATCTCTTATGTCTTACTCGTGGATACACTTCCAGTTTTGCAGTGTTAGTTTTTGTAACAGATGGAATATCACTTAATTCCTTATTATACATGCACTTACTAGAGGCTGACTGCAAAATGGGAGGATTGTCATCATTTTCTTCCATCCGTTCACATGAACCGGCTATTGAATATAAGACCCAAATCTGTCTTGCTAGGTCCCGCGTCTGGCTTGCACCGTGCCCAGCTCTTGGACTATGTTCTCCACTTCCTTCTAACATATCAGCTGATAATTGCAAACCCCTTGACCCATTACTAGCCGTATGATATTCTCGCACCTATCGTATAGCTGCTGCTTGCAGTGAATGGACAGACAGGCAGTTTTTTAATTTTTGACCCACAGTTACATTTCCAATCCCATGCAACGACGTCGCGGCTTCTTCTGCTAAAACTGCTGAATCCATTTCCCTCGTACACATTGCTTCATTCTGCCCCCCGGGCCCACTCTCATCCCTTAACTGTTTATGCCCAAGCGATAAGGTTGTTGTCTGTGTTGGAGCCTTAATAAAATAATTTTTTTAATTTGCTCCCGCACCCGCTTGTCCTACTTCATATTGCAACGTCACATCACCTGTAGGTGGGCTATGTTCCCCACTCCCTTCTAGCATGTCTACTGGTTTGTTATGGTCCGTCGGCCCATTCTCTATCATTTGTTGGTTTCCCCATGATCTAAAGCTGTGAGCCGTGCTGCATGCTTCACAATATAATTTGTTGCTTTCTCATTTATACTTGTTGAGGGTTGAGGGTTCAGGGTTCAAGGTTAGGATTTAGGGTTTAGGGTTTACGGTTTAAGGGTAGGGGTTAGGGTTTAGATTTTTTTTTTAAATTGAGAAAGGCACTCAAGGCCTAGTTACCCTGTTAAAATTTATTAATTACGAAATATAAAGTGCAAAGGAGGGGAACATGAACCGAACCTCCAAGTTACATGACCATAAGAAAATTTAGGAGATGCACCTAGAGTAAAAAGTTTGAAACCGAAAGTGTACTTTGCGATGTCAATTCTTCTTTGGATTAGTGCACTAGGAATACCTCTCGCGTTCCCAACTAGTTGCAAAGTTCACCGAGATGGCATCTTCATCAGAGTCCTCATCATTTTCCCCCATGTTCGTGGCTTTGTCTGAGGCTAAACTTAATATTTTATCAATTGAAATTTCAGTGTCTGAATGTCTCCTACGCCGTATCGTAGGATAAACCTCGATTTCTGTTAAATTTGTTCCGGAGAAAGAGGGAAACGAAGGAACATCACTTAGTTCTTTATTGTACATGCACTTACCCGAAGTGGACTCTTGGGTGGGAGGATTGTTAACATAGTCTTCCATCCTTTCCCGTGGGCATGTAACTGTTGGATTCCATCCACTATTAGTCTGATTTGCCTCTGATGGATCAACCCGGTATTGGTCATCTATTCTTTCGTTCTGACATTCATTTATCCAATTACAAGACTATGTTCTCCACTTCTTTCAACTAAACCAACTGACAGTATCTGGCTAGACGACCTATTCTATGACATTTGTGGACCATCCCCTTGCAAAGGGGCCATTGACCCTTCCAATGGTGCCTTGGAGTAATTTTTAATTTTTTCATTGACATTAGTTTGTAAAAAAATCTGCCTTAAGGTCCCATCACCCTGAACCGGCCTTGCTGTGGCCATTTCCTTTCGGCCCATGACTTTATCCACTATTGGTGTTATTGAGCTATCCACCTCGACATGTGCTTGCACAATGGTCGAAGACTTTTGGACCAAAAAGTCACTTTTTGGGCCTTGTTTGTTCGCTTCATGAAGGCTGGCATCAATCATCTGTACATCTTGCTTACGTTGACTTTTTTTGTTTTTATTATTTTTATTGATTTTTGTATGGCTCTCCCTTTCTGCAGATTTCTCGTCTTCTCCTGCATGGACAGCGTCACAAATGACTTTCTCTTTTGTTGATTTTGTTACTCGAGTTAGGGTGTAGGGGTTAGGGGTTAGGGTTTAGGGGTCAGGGGTCAGGGTTCAGGGTTCAGGGTTTTAGGGTTTTAGGTTTGAATTTTGGGGTTTGGGGTTTGGGGGCTTGGGGTTTGGGGCTTGGGGGTTTAGGGTTTGGGGTTCGAGGTTGGGGGTTTGGGGTGCAGGGTTCAGGGTTCAGGTTCAGGGGTTTGGGGTTGGGGGTTAGGTTTAGGGTTTAGGGGTTAAGGGTTAGGGTTCAGGGTTTAGGGTTTAGGGTTTTAATTTTTTTTATGCTGGAAATTCACGCAGGGCCCAACTACCCTGTTAAGTTTTATTAATAACGAAATAAGAAGTACAAAGGAGGGGGGCATAAATCGTACCTCCAAGTTACATGATCGTAAGAAAGTTTCAAAGAACCACTTAGAGTAAGGAAATCTATTTTATGTGCATAACTTTTGATGCTACAATAAAATAGATATTCCCTAGTATTACATTGAGACCATATACTAAGATAACATTTGAAACAGAAAATGTAAATAGAGAAGCACCTAGAATGGAGTGTTTCATTTTATGACCATCTTTTTTACTATCATCATAAAATTGAAACACCTCCATATTACAAGAATCTATGTGAAAAACAAAATAAGGAAAATAAACTAAGAGTACTACTCCTTTACATTCATTTTAACCTAACATAAGGTAAACAAATTTTATCTAACCTAAGAATGCCGTTGAGCTAACCTTCTGCTTGTGAAAATACCTGCAAAATTCGGTGTTTATGCCCCTGATTTGCAAGATGTTCTGCTACCTGGTTCCCCTCTCTATGTATGTGAGAAATCCGAAACGAGAAACTACTCAAGGATCTGCCGATGGAAGTAAGCAAATACCGAGTCCTAGAGGATCCCTGATGGCCCTTATTTATCATGTGAACCACAACTTTTGCATCCATTTCAATCCAAAGTCTAGAAACATTATGCTTAATGCACAGAAGTAAACCCCTATGGAGTGCCATTAATTCTTCCTGTAATGAATCACAAGGTCCAAAATTTTCAGAAAATCCAAAAATCATGGTACTTGTATGGTCTCGAAGATGTCCTCCTCCCACAGCACTCTGACGATTATGCTTGGAACTACCATCAACATTCAACTTAAACTCACCTGCTGATGGTTTATGCCAAGAGAATATTTTTGGAAGATGTGGGACTGCCTGCTGAAAAATTATACCCCATGCTTGAGCAATCTATAGATCTCCCCTCCATTGCCACTAGTGGAATTGCCTCCCATGAAATAATTGGTGGATAAGTTTGAGTACTCTCCACACCACTCTGTTAGGATACATACCAAGGTCCCTATGCTTCGCATCATTCCTTTCAACCCATAAGAACCAAAAAATAAATAGAGGCATAAACGTGCGTATGTGTCCTTTCTTCGTATAATCACCAAAGTACAGCCATGTCCATATGATCTGATAAATAGTCTGGGGACGAACAATGTTGATTTGGAAAAATTTCGTAAAATAATTCCAAACCTGTGTAGCTATTGGGCATTCCCACATGACATGCAAGAGAGACTCCTTGGAGTTACAATGTTGGCATTTGGAAGCTAACTAGAATCCCTTGGTTTTCAACCGTGAATCAACTGGGATCCAATCCTGTAATAACCTCCATAGAAAAAAAGAAGTTGAAAGAGGAATGCATTTATGCCAAATTAAGTTGAAAACAGGATTTACAGGCTATCGTTGTCGAACTATCTCCCAAGCGGACTTAGTAGTGAATTGGCCATCCGAGGAAGGTACCTAATATGCCCTATCATCACTGGGTGGATCGATCGAAATTTTTAAGATTTCTGCCACAACATCCTCCGGCAACACATCGTTCAACTTGCCCACATCCCATTTGCCATTATCATAGAAATAGTGTACTCTTGTCGTAGACGATGCAAAGGATGTAAATCGACTAACCAATGGTGCTTCACCCATCCAACAATCATGCCAGAAAAATAACTAACCCTTACCAATCTGCCACCTAGTGTAATGCTCTGTAACCGGGCAGCTAGCTAACATCCGTTTCCATGTCTGTGAATCATGAAGCTTCGGTTGTACATTCCTTGGAATTTGTCCAACACAATATTTGCTCCGCATGAATTGTGTCCAAATGCTGTTACAAGTTAAAAACCTCCACCAAAGTTTCATGCTAAAGGCCTTCAACACATCACCTAGGCCTCTGATGTCTAATCCTCCCTCATTAGATGGAAGAGTGATCTTATGCCACGAAGCCCAATGGATTTTTCTAGTACCTGCTGAACCTCCCCACAAAAAGTTATTGAACAATCTGTCAATTCTTTCAATCACACAAATAGGAGGTTTGAGGACCTGGAGCAAATAAATAGGCAGAGAAGATAATACACTATGTAATAGTGTTATTCGCCCTCCCGGAGATAATACTTTGTTGTCCCATCCTACTATACGGTCCTAGATCTTTGCAACTAAGTCATCAAAAAGCATTACCTTTTTTGGCCCTTTATAAAGAGGCACCCCCAAATAAGTGATAGACAAGCATTTATGAATGAAGCCAGTAACTTGAGAAATGATCTGGGTGCGACTGTTTGCCATATTTCGATGAGTGATTAAGCAATTCTTTGAATGGTTAATTCGCTGTCCTGAAATCACCTCATATTCCTGCAAGAACAATAGAATTTTCTGCAATGAGGATTTCGCACCATTAGTGAAAATAATGATATCATCTGCGAAAGCTAAGTGACTGATTGGCATAGAGCAGTCAAAAAGATAATGCAGAGAAGGATAAGTGGCAAACAAAGCATTCAACCCCCGAGACAAATATTTCGCAGCCAGTATAAATAATAACGGAGAGATGGAATCGCCTTGTCGTAGCCCTCTTTCAGACTTGAAAAAACCCACAGTACCACCATTTATCAGTAAAGAAAACCAACAATTAGCAATGCACCGACGAACGATGCCAATCCACTGAGAATTAAATCCAAACTGTTGAAGCATTCTGAAAAGGAAATCCCATTCAAGCTGATCATAAGCCTTCATCATATCCAACTTGAGAGCTACATTTCCACCCCTTGACTTTCGGTCAATCTTCCCAATTAGCTCTTGGGCAATAAGGATATTGTCGCTGATAAGTCTCCCCCCTACGAAGCCACTCTGATTATCTGTAATCATGGAAAGGAGCACCTTTGCAAGATGGTTAGCTAGAATCTTAGTAATGATTTTATTTAAAACATTACAAAGACTTATCGGTCTGAAGTCACTCCATTTCGAGGCATTATTATTTTTGGGTAGCAACACAATAGTTATAGACGTTACTCCCCTTGGGAGGTCAGCTCCATGAAAGAAATCAACTACTGCATCTAAGAGGTCATTAGCAATGATATCTCAACATTGTTGATAGAAATAAGAGGTGAATCCATCAGGGCCAGCAACACTGTCCTTATCAATATTGAAAACTGCCTCTTTCAGCTCCTCCATTGAAGGCACTGCACATAAACTAAGATTGTCATTCTCATAAATAATAGCAGGAATCAACGAAGTATCAAACCTGGACATGTCACATGTTTCCTTTTTCATGAGAGAGGAAACAAATTCCATTGCAGAAGACTTAACAGCATCCGGTTCTTCAATCCAACTCCCATCCGGATTTTGTATTTTGAAGATATGGCTTTTGATTCTCTTCTTCTTAACCAGCATGTGAAAAAATTCGGTGTTACGCTCACCCTCCACTAACCATTTAATTCCAGATTTTTGCTGCCAAAATAATTCTTCAACACTGAGCTGATGATTAAGCCGGGCATAGGCTTTATTCATGGTAACTCGGTTCTCCATTGACTACGCCTGTTGAAAATTATTTCACAATCTGCAGCTCTTTGTTCTGCCACCTTCAAATTGTGGAATATGTCTCCGAAAACCTCCTTATTCCATCGTTTCAGAGCTTGTTTTAGACATCGTTGCTTCACCCAGAAAGCTTGTAATCTAAAGCCAACAATGGAGGAAGTCCAATTTTGTTCCAAGAACTTTTTAAAACCATGGTGGAGGACCCAAGCATGCAGGAATCGAAAAGATGAAGGCACTCTATCCTGGTTCTTGGAGCAGGAAATCAGCAATGGACAATGATCTGATCCATCCCTATTCAGGTGCTGTATACGTGTAGAAGCAAAAAAGTTTGCCCAATGATGATTATAAGCCATTCTGTCCAACCGTTGAAACATACGGTTATTAGTCCAAGTGAATGAGTTTCCTTTATAGCCACCATCCATTAACCCACAATCAAGCAAAGCGGTAGCAAAATCTTTCATAGAACCTGTATGTGGCACAACTCCGTTCAACCGTTCTCCACTATGTAAAATGGCATTGAAATCACCCCCAACTATCTACAGTGAATGAATATTAATTGCTAAGCTCTTCAAGCAATCCTAAAGAACTAATCTCTTTGACCTGGTACATTTTGCATAGATGAAGGATGCCAACAGAGGGACTTCCAGCCATGGCATGTTGAGCTTAACAAGTAGACATTGAACATGATCCAACAGCACTTCACAATTCAAATCAAAAGAATGAAACAACCATATCTTCTGGGAGCAGTTCTTGAAGACTTTTTCAAAACCCAATTTTCTTCGAATAAATTCTGCTTTTGAAGCATCCACCATTGGCTCCAATATTACTAAAATTCTAATTTTATGCAATAACTGTAATTTCTTGATCCTTCTGTGGATTACCGCACTAGAAATACCCCTTACATTCCACACCAGTGCACTAATCATGATCAGGTTCTAGCTGCATAACTTACAGAGATGGAATCCTCATCAGAGATTCCATCATTTTCTCCCATTTCCACTGCTTTTTCTGAGGCCAGACTGATTATTTTCCTAATTGATGCTGTAGTATCTGAATGCCTCCTACATCTCGCCAATGGATGAACTTCCATCTCCAAAGAGTGAGTACCCGAGAAAGAAGGGATAACACTTATTTCTTTATTATACCGACACTTACCCGAGGCGAACTCTGAAGTGGGAGGATTAGTTTCATTTCCTTCCATCCTTTCACTTGAAAAGGCTAGATTGGAAGCAACTCGAATATGTCTAGCTTGGTGTTGTGTTTGACTTTCACCTTCTCCTACTATTAGACTGAACTCTCCACTCCCTTCTATCGTATCCACTAATATATTTCGGTCCCCCGTCCCACTTTTTGTCATTTGCTATTTCTTCTCTTGCCTCATATCCTTTGCCTGGGCTAAAGGTTCTGTTTTCTCATTTTTCTGCTGCGACATCTCTTCATGCACAGTTAAGCTCAGCTCCCTCATAGCCGTTGCCCGCTCTAATGGCTCTAAAAAATCATTTTTATAATGCTGATTTGCTCCTACACGTCCAGCTTTCTATTACGGTGTCCCGTCATGCATAGATAAAATATTTTTTAAGCGTTGACCTGCACCGGCATGCCCATTTTTCTGCTACTTCATCACGTCATGCACAGATAAATTTTGCTCCATTGTATCCTTATCTCTTTCTTTAAACACGTGATGGGGGGAACGTGGGGCAGGCCCACCTATCGCTGGTTCCTCTCCCCGTATAGTTGCTGTCTCAATTCTCTCCTTAGATCTTGAAGACTTCTCCAACGGTCTTATTTCTTTTTCATGCGACGTGGCGTCAGTTATCGACTCTATGTTCCTTTCTCCCGTGATTCTTTTTTGTTGATGGTCCCACTGACCAGGTAATGAGAAGGACTGATGTATGATTGGCCCTCTCGCTGCTGTTGCTAGTGAGCTTTCCACTTCATTTGGCATTGGCACAGGACCCCGAGGCTCTCGGTTAAAAAAAACATCAACGGGTGCTGGTAAAGTGGCTGGAAAAATGGCGGTAAGGTAATTTTTTAAATTTTGACCTGCAGCCTCATGCTCTGTTTCCTACAGTGATGTCCCATCATGCTTTGCTGGAATTGCTATGTCCTTTTCCGTCACGCCCACTGTACCATTTTGTCCATCGGGATCTTTCTCATCTTTTCGCTGTCCGTTCCCATGTAAGATGGATACTGCATGCGTTGAATGCTTAGGAAAGTAATTGCTTGAAATTTCTTCAACACCCATTTGTCCTATTTTGTGTTGCCATGTCACATCTCTTGCAGGTGGGTTATGTTCCCCACTCCCTTCAAGTCTGTCCGCTGACCCGTTAAGCCCACTTGCTGCCATCGTCTGTCTGACCCCACTCAATTGGGTTGTTGCTTGCGTTGGTGACCTACAAGGGTGATTTTTTGAATTGTTTCCAGCACACTCGGGACCCATTTCATGCTGTCGAGTCTCATCAGCTGTAGTTACTCTTACACTTAAATTCTTAGTACTCGAGTTGCGTTCTTTCTACCCCCCTTGTCTTGCATGTTGGGGGAAACAAGTGCTTCGGATTTGTCTGCAGCTGGAGCCATTTGTGGCTTTTCTCTTGTGGGTGCTGTCGTTTTCCTTTTTGCCACGTCGTTGCCATTTTTAGCATGCATTCGTTCTACGTGAAAATGTTCTTGCGCATTGCCCTTCCCGTACTTCTGCTTTACAAAAAAGACTGCAACCATTTCTACCTTATTCGAAAAATCGTGATCGTGCATGCTCTCCACCCCCGTCGTCTGTCTCTATTGTTCACCTGCATTTGGTAGCCCGTCCGATATGAATCCTTTTCCAACACCGACTTCTTCCTCTTCCGATATAACTTGAAATCAATTCGAAATTGGGACCCTAACCTCCTTAGGATTATTTTGCGAATCCCTAACCTCCTTAGGATTATTTTTTGAATCTGTTTCCTTATCCTGTGAGTTCTTCACCCCATTAGGGCCTACTCTATTCACAACTTGCCATCTTTGTTGCTGTTTCGTTGGTTCCTCCACCCATGAGATTTTGTTGCTTTTAATATTTTTTCTTTTTTATGAGATTTTCTTCGTTCTTTCCTTCTTCGCAACCGAATGCATTCCATTCCCAGCATTGCTCTTGACCTGGATTTTACCTGATTCGAGTGGTTTGGGCTTATTACCCAAGACAATACAATCAACTTCATGGTGTCCTACGTGACAGTAGTGATGGCAGTAGTTCGGTAATGTCGAGAACTCCACTCTCTGCGAATAAACATTGCTAATCTCACCAGTTTTTCGATTTTGTACCACAATCCATACCTGGTCCACTAGAGTCTTTCTACAATCATATTCTACACAGACTCTTGCAACACTTGGGCGAGAACCTTTGGCCGTTGCCTCATCAACTAGCAAGGGCCTTCCCACAGTTTTAGCTATTAATAATAATGTAGACTTGTCATATAAATGTGCCTTTAGATTCAGGAACGATATTTATACCGAAACTATCGGGGATTCCTTTTCTGCTTCAAACTGGTTTAGGGTTTAGGGCTTAGGGCTTAGGGCTTAGGGCTTAGGGCTTAGGGCTTAGGGCTTAGGGCTTAAGGCTTAGGGCTTAGGGGTTTGGGGTTTGGGGTTTGGGGTTTGGGGTTTGGGGTTGGGTTAGGGTCTAGGGTCTAGGGTCTAGGGTCTAGGGTCTAGGGTCTAGGGTCTAGGGTCTAGGGTCTAGGGTTTAGGGTTTAGGGTTTAGGGTTTAGGGTTTTTTTTTTTTTTTTTTTTTTATGCTGGAAGTTCACGCAGGACCCAGCTACCCTGTTAAATTTTATTAATAACGAAGTAAAAGTACAATGGAGGGGGGCATAAACCGTACCTCCAAATTACATGATTGCAAGAAAAATTCATAGAAAAACCTAGAGTAAGGTAAACTATTTTACGTGCATAACTTTTGATGCCTCGGTAAAATAGTTTTTCCTTACTATTACATGGAGACTATAACTAGAATGGAATTTGGAACAGAAAATGTAGAAAAGAGCGCACCTAGGATGGAGTGTTTCATTTTATGACTATATTTTAAATTATCGTCATAAAATTGAAACACGTCCATTTTACAAGATTCTATTGGAGACACTAAGCAGAAAGGATAAAGTAGGAGTACTACTCCTTTACATTCATTAGAGACGAACATACGGTAAGTTAAAGCTATCTAATCTGAGAATGCCTCTGAGCTGATCTTCTGCTTGTGAGAAAACCTTCAGATTTTGGTGTGTATGCCCCTGATTCGCGAGATGATCTGCTGCCTGGTTTCCTTCTCTATGGATGTGTGAAATCCGAAAGGATATACTACTTAAGGATCTACGAATAGAGGCAAGCAGGTACCGAGTCCTAGAAGATCCCTGATGACCCTCTTTAATCATGTGTACCACTACTTTCGCATCCATTTCTATCCAAAGTCTAGAAACACTATGTGCAGTACACAGCAAGAGACCCCTGTGTAGAGCCATCAATTCAGCTTGTAAAGAATCACCCGATCCAAAATTTTCGGAGAAACCAAAGATCAAGGTACCAGTATGATCTCGAAAAAGTCCTCCTCCAGCAGCGTTCTGAAAATTGTGCTTTGAACTACCATCAACATTCAACTTCAACTCACCTGATGATGGTTTATGCCAAGAGAAAATTCTTGGTGGATGTGGGACTGCCTGTTGAAGTATTAGACCCCATGTCTGAGCAATCTGGAGATCTCCCCTCCATTGCCACCGCTGGAATTGTTTCCCATGAAATAGTTGGTGGATAAGCTTGAGTACTCTCCACACCACTCTGTTGGGATACATACCAAGGTTCCTATGTTTCGCATCATTCCTTTCAACCCATAAGAACCAAAAAATTAAGAGAGGCATTATCGTGCGTATGTGTCCCTTTTTCGTATAGTCTCCGGAGTAAAGCCATGCCCATATAATCTGACTGACATTCTGTGGATGAATAATGTTGATTTGGAAGAATTTTTTAAAATAAGTCCAAACCTGTATAGCAATTGGGCATTCCCACATGACATGCAAGAGAGACTCCTCTGAGTTGCAGTGTTGACATTTAGAAGCTAACTGGAAACCCTTGGTTTTCAAACGCATCTCAACTGGGATCCAGTTCTGTAATAATCTCCAAAGGAAGAAAGAGATAGTTAGAGGAACACTCTTATGCCAAATTAAATCAAACATGGGGTTTACCAACTGGCGTTTCCGGACTATCTCCCAAGCGGACTTAGTAGAGAATTGCCCATCCGAGGTAGGCACCCAATAGGCCCTATCATCATTAGGAGGATCAATCGGAATGTCAAGAATTTCGACCACCACGTCCTCCGGCAGCACATTGTTTAGCTTATCCACGTTCCATGAACCATCATCATAAAAATGGGAAACTTTCGTCATCGATGATGCAAATAATGGAAAACGATTGACCAAGGGGGTATCACCCATCCAACAGTCATGCCAAAAAAATAACTCTCCCTTTCCAATCCGCCACCTAATGTAATTCTCTGCGGTTGTACAGCTGGCGAGCATTCGTTTCCATGTTTGTGAATCTTGAATTTTTGGTTGGACGTACCTCGGAATTTGGGCTGTACAATATTTAGTCCGCATAAATCGCGTCCAAATGCTGTTGCTGGACACGAACCTCCACCAAAGCTTCATGCTAAAAGCCTCAAATACATCACCAAGGCCTCGGATGTCTAACCCTCCCTCACTGGATGGCAGTGTGATCTTGTGCCACGCACTCCAATGAATGTGTCTCGTGCCTGCTGAGCCTCCCCATAAGAAGTTGTTGAACATTCTGTCAATTTTCTCAATCACACAAATAGGGGGCTTGAGGACTTGGAGCAGGTAGATAGGTAAAGACGACAGAACACTCCGTAATAACGTAATGCGCCCACCCGGAGATAAAATTTTATTGTCCCATCCTTCAATGCGCTCCCGAATCTTTTCCACCAGTTCATCAAACAATATTACCTTTTTCGGGCCTTTATAGAGTGGCACCCCCAAATACGTGATAGGCAGACATTTATGGATGAAGCCAGTGACTTGAGAGATGATCTGTTTGCGCGAGTTAGCCACATTTCTATGAGTGATGAAGCAACTTTTAGAGTGGTTTATTCGTTGTCCAGAAATCTCCTCATATTCCTGCAAGAACGTAAGAATTTTCTGCAAGGAGGATTTGGCACCATTAGTGAATATAAGAATATCATCTGCAAATGCCAAGTGGCTAACTGACATGGAGCAATCTGAAGCATAGTGCAGAGATGGATATTGAGCAAATAATGCGTTTAACCCTCGGGAAAGATATTCGGTAGCCAGGATGAACAAGAGGGGGAGAAATGGAGTCGCCTTGTCGGAGTCCTCTTTCTGACTTGAAATATCCCACAGCACCACCATTTATCAGCAAAGAGAACCAGCAATTAGATATGCACCGACGGATCATGAAAATCCACTGAGAGTTAAATCCTAGCTGCTCTAGCATTCTGAAAAGGAAATCCCATTCAAGTCGATCATATGCTTTCATCATGTCCAACTTGAGAGCTATATTTCCGCCCCTTGACTTTCGATCAATCTTCCAATTAGCTCCTGTGCAAGTAGGATGTTGTCGCTAATCAATCTCCCCCCTACAAAGCCACTCTGATTTTCTGTAATGATGGAAGGAAGCACCTTTGCAAGACGATTAGCTAAGATCTTAGTAATGATTTTATTCAAGACATTACAAAGACTTATTGGTCTGAAATCACTCCATTTCGAGGCATTGGAATTCTTGGGCAGTAACACAATTGTTGTGGACGTGATTCCCCTTGGAAGTTCAGCCCCATGAAAGAAATCAGCTACTGCGTCCAGGAGATCATTTGCAACTGTATCCCAACATTGTTGATAAAAATACGAGGAAAATCCATCAGGGCCAGCAACGCTATCCTTGTCAATATTAAAAACTGCCTCTTTCAGCTCCTCCCTGGATGGGTCTGCACATAAACTCTGATTATCGCTATCAGAAATAATAGCAGGAATCAATGGAGCATCAAACCTGGACATATTACACGGTTCCTTCTTCATGAGAGAGGAAAAGAAATCAACTGCCGAGGATTTAACTGCATCCGGGTCTTCAATCCAAATGCCATCCGAATTTTGAATTTTGAAAATGTGGTTTTTGATTCGTTTCTTCTTGACCCGCATGTGGAAAAAACTTGGTATTACGCTCACCCTCCACAAGCCATTTGATACCCGATTTCTGCTTCCAGAATAATTCTTCAACACTAAGATAATGATTAAGCTGGGCATATGCTTTGTTCATTGCTACTCGATTCCCAGTTGATTGCTCCTGTTGGAAAATTAATTCACAATCTGCAGCTCTTTGTTCAGCCACCTTCAAGTTGTGGAAAATGTCTCCAAATACCTCCTTATTCCACCTTTTCAGGAACTGCTTTAAACGGCGTTGCTTCGCCCAAAAAGCCTGTAGGCCTGAGCCATGGATGGGGAGATTCCAATTCTGTGCCACAGATTTTTTGAATTCATGATGAAGTACCCAAGCGTGTAAGAATCGAAAGGAAGATGGAACTTTATCTTGGTTTTTTGAGCAGGAAATCAGTAATGGGCAGTGATCCGATCCATCCCTGTTCAGGTGTTGTATACGTGTAGATGCAAAAAATTCAACCCAATGATGGTTATACACCATTCTATCCAACCTTTGGAACATACGATGATTGGTCCAAGTGAATGGATTTCCTTCATAACTACCATCCATTAATCCACAATCGAGTAAGGCTGTAGCGAAATCTTCCATAGAACCACCATGCGGCGCAGCACCATTTAACCTTTCCCCACTGTTTAAGATGACATTAAAGTCGCCCCCCTGCTATCCACGGTGTATGAATATTAGCTGACAAGCTTCTCATGCAGCCCCACAGCACTAACCTTTCCGATCTGGTACATTTAGCGTAAATGAAGGATGCCAACAAAGGAATCTCCAGCCACGGTATGTTGAGTTTAACATGAAGACATTGAGCATGGTCCACCAGCACGTCACAGCTCAGCTCAGAAGCATGAAACAACCATATTTTCCTGGGAACAATTCATAAAAACTTTTTCAAATCCCAATTTTCTTCTGATATAGTCAGCTTTAGTGGCAGCAACCATGGGTTCTAAAATCACTAAAATTTTGATTTTATGAGCCAGCTGCAATTTCTTGATCCTTCTTTGCACTGTTACACTTGAAATACCTCGTACATTCCATACAAGTGCACTAATCATGATCGGGTTCTAGCTGCATAACTTATCGAGATGGAGTCGTCATCAGAGATTCCATCATTTTCTCCATTTCCATGGCTTCTTCAGAAGCCAGACTAGTGATTTTTCCAATTGAAATTGCAGTATTTGAGTTTCTTCTGCGTAGCACCAGTGGATGGACTTCTATCCCAGGAGAATGAGTTCCTGACAGTGAAGGAATGGAACTTATTTCTTTGTTGTACAAACACTTGCCCGAAGCAGACTCTGAGGTAGGGGGAATGAACATCGTTGTCTCCTTAACCTTGAACGTGATCTGGTTAACTCGGAAGCAGTTCGAATGTGCTCATTTTGGTTCCACGTCTGACTTGCACTTTTATCGTCTACGGGATTATGCTCGCCGCTTCCTTCAAGTGTGTTATCTGCCACATTCGGACCCTCTAATTGGCTTTCTATCGTCAAGTGTCCTGCCTCCTGCCACAAGGTCTCGTTTTGCACTAGTGGGTCAGTAAAAAAATTTTTTAAAATCCGTTTTGTACCTGTATGCTCTGCTCCTTGATGCGACGTCCCTTCATGTTCTGCAGACGCCATTAATTCTGGATCCGTCTCACCCATTCTATCTTCGTGCATGTGAATGGAAGGACGTGGGGTAATGTCTCCTACCGTTGGTCCCACCACAGGTTCCTCACACGGGTCAAGTGTTTTTTCAACGGCCTCCCTTCCATTTTTTGTTATTTGTTGGCCTTCGACTTGGTCAAAAACTGCTGCCCCTGCTTCATGTTTCTTAAAAGGATATTTTGTTGTGTTCCCCACTTCACGTAATTGCCGAAAAGCATGCATCAATTTCCCATCATCAACAGCAGGCATTAACATTTCTTCTTTGTTTCCCATTTCTTCACGTGTTGGGGCCCGTCGGTCCTCACATGTGACAGAGCGTTTGGCTGAAAGTGTCAAAAATCCTTCGATCCCCCCATGCGTTGTCACGTCTAAAAGCTCACAGTGAGGGGGACCTCTCTGACAACAGCCCGTCCTCTCCATTCTGCCTGTAGTGTACTTCCTGGGCATTCCCGCCCGGCTCCATCAAGTCGATCCAGGCGCCCGGGCTGCTTCCTTCACCTTCGGGATTTTTACCTTCATTTTCTGCCTGCTTATTAAATTCTTTTTTTTTCTGATTCAGCTTGATTTTTTCTGCCTTCCCTGCAGTACTCTCCGTTCCACCTGTCAGTCGGTCATTTTGTGTCAGTATTGGTTTTTTACCATTTCCTGCCAAAGTAGCTTTCTTCCCTGTTTGCTTGTCTTTCTCTTTCTCTATTATCGGCTGCTGCTGTATGCTCTTGACTTCCTCCCTTCCTCGACTGTCCGTCCCTTGTTTTGTCACTTTTTCATGGTGTAAGGTTGTTGTCTTCCCACTCTGACCCCCTGCTTCATTTTCTGCCGTTTTTTTGTCGTTGACATGCATTACTGGAGCTTCCCGCATTGGGTTCTTCAAGAGATATATTTTTGAATTCCCGCCTGAAACCTCACTGCCCGAAATATTGGCTTTTTGCTGTGCTGTATCCACTTCGTCTTCCTTTCCATTCCTCTTCTGCTGTTTTAGGTTAGTCGAAGGCTCCTCAAGTGGCCCCACTATCCCCTCCATCGATTGTCCCGTTGCATGTTGTAAAGTTGATATTTGCCCTATCAAGGCGGTAACATGAGATGACGTTCCTTCACCCATGCCTGCTATTGTTGATTTTTTTTCCTTTTCACTCGTGCTTTTTTCCATGCAAACCTGATCAGCATGCACGTAAGGGGAAAGACGTGTAGAAGGCCCTCCTACTGCTGATGTTTCCTTTCCCTCGTTAGGCATTGTTACCTCGATATCCCTGATGTTGGTATGCTTTTCATTTCGAAACTGAACGTCGTGCACGTGACTATCGCATGTGTCAACTTCCAAGGACTGAGGCTGAGCTGCCGTCTCGGCCTCCTCTCCGCCGGCAACCTGAGCATCGCTCATTTTTTGGTTTTCTTTCATCTCGCGATGCGCATCTTGTATTCTTACTTCTGCATTCTTTTGCTGTCCACCTTCTTCGTCTTCCGATAACACCTGAAATTGATTCATTACTGAAACCCTAACGTCATTTAGCATGATTTGTGTATCTTTTTCCTTGCCTTGCACAGTTTTCACCCCACTGGGACCTGCTCTATTCACAGCTTGCCACTTCTGTTGTTGTTTCCCCGATTCATTCCCAGCTCCTACTACAATGCTTGCATCCTTCTCCGTAGTTGATGGAATGACAGTTCCAGCATTGCTCCTTACCTGTACCTTACCAGAACCAGGTGGTTTGGGTCTATTTCCCAATACTATACAGTTAACTTCACGGTGCCCTACGTGACAGCAGTGGTGGCAATAGTCCGGCAGTGTCGAAAATTCTACCCTCTGTGAATACCCGCTACTGACCTCTCCAGTCTCCCGATTCTGGACCACAATCCATACCTGATCAACTGGTTGCTTACGACAATCAAACTCGACACACACTCGTGCCACACTTGGCCGAGACCCTTTGGCTGTAGCTTCATCTATCATCAGTGGTCTCCCAACCGTTTTAGCTATTAATAACAAAGCAGACTTGTCATACAAATGTGCCTTCAGATTCGGGAACGAGATCCATACTGGAACAATCGGAGATTCCTTTTCTGCTTCAAACTCTGGACACCATTTAAAAACTCGCATTTTCTGGCTTACAATGAACCAGTTTTGCTTAGTCCAAAGCCGGTTGAAATCCTGTTCATTAGAGAGATGGATAATAACATGCTTGTAATCCAGCCACCTAATCTCGTATGCCCCTGCCAACCCTATTCCTCTGAACGCCAATCTGATCTCTTCTAACTTCGGCATGCGGGTGAACTTCCCTATGAGTGAGAGCTTGAGAGGTTGAGCTAAAGTTTGGATCTCGTCTTCAAAAAATACTGCTGCTGGCCGATCCTTATACACAATTGGGTCACGGGTAATTGGGATTATTGGGGGCTTTTCACCGGTTGCAATAGTTAGAAATGATTTTTTCTGAAACCTTGGGGACGGTGGAGCTTGTTTTTGGGTAGATACAACTGGCAGAACTCCTTGGGGGGCTTGCGGCAGTGAAGGATTCTCCACTGCCGTGCTTGGGCTTGCTGCCGGCAGCCATGGGGAGGGTGCTGTCGTCGGTGATCGTGGGTTTGGTGGGTCCGGCGGCCTACCAGCCGCCATAGCATGGGTTTGGGGAAGGAGGGGAAAGTGCACTAAGTTGAGAGAGTTTTCCACTTTTTTTTTTTTTTTTCTTTTTGGTTTAGGGTTTAGGGTTTAGGGTTTAGGGTTTAGGGTTTAGGGTTTAGGGTTTAGGGTTTTTTTTTTTTTTTTATACTGGAAGTTCACGCAGGGCCCAGCTACCCTGTTAATTTTATTAAACAAATTGAGAAATACAAAGGAGGGGGACTTGAACCGTACCTCCGAGTTACATGATCTGGAGACAACTTAAAGGAGTACCTAGAGTAAGGAAATCTGTTTTACGTGCATAACTTTTGATGCTACAGTAAAACCGATCTTCCTTACTATTACATTGAGGCAATACTAGAAAGACATTTGGAGCAGAAAATAAAAATAAGACTAGCACCTAGAAAGAATTGTTTCATTTTATGACAGAGTTTTTGCAACTGTCATAAAATTGAAACACTTCCTTATTACAGGTTTCTATGAAAGGAAAGGAAACATTAAAAATAAACTAGGAGTACTACTCCTTTACATTCATTTAAAACGAACATAAGCTAAATTAATTTTTTCTAGTCTAAGAATGCCTCTCAGCTGACCTTCCGCTTGAGAGATGACTTGCAGGTTTTGGTGAGTATGCCCCTGGTTTGAGAGATGGTCTGCTGCTTGGTTCCCTTCTCTGAAGATGTGGGAAATCCGAAAAGAGATGCCGCTCAAACATCTGTGGATGGAAGCAAGCAAGTATCGCGTCCTAGAGGATCCCTGGTGGCCCTCCTTAATCATTTGTACCGCTACTTTTGCATCCATTTCTATCCAGAGTCTTGAAATATTGTGTTCGATACACAAAAGTAATCCTCTGTGAAGTGCCATTAACTCTGCCTGTAGTGAGTCTTGAGGTCCAAAATTTTCAGAGAATCCAAAGATCATGGAACCTGTGTGATCTCGAAGAAGGCCTCCTCCAGCAGCACTTTGAGGGTTGTGCTTGCAACTACCATCTACGTTCAGCTTGAGTTCACCTATTGATGGTTTGAGCCAAAATAAAAGTTTTGGAGGGGAAGGCGCATCCGCTTTGAGAATTATCCCCCATTCTTGAGCAATTTGTTTATCCCCTTGCCATTGCCATTTCTGTAATTGCTTCCCTTGGAAAAGCTGGTGTAAGAGCTTCAAAATTTTCCACACAACTCGGTTAGGGTACATACCTAGGTTCCTGTGCTTTGCATCGTTCCGTTCCACCCAAAGGAACCATAGAGTAAACAATGGCACTAACGTACGGATATGACCAGGCTTAGAGTAATCTCCCGAATAAAACCATGCACATATTATCTGGTTAATGGTACATGGATTTATGATTTGAATTTGGAAAACTTTGGCAAAATAACTCCAAACCTGATTGGCAACTGGATTCTTCCACATGACGTGCATGAGTGACTCCTCTGACTTGCAACATCTACATCGTGAAGCTAATTGGAACCCTTTTGTTTTCATTTTCAGTTCAACCGGTATCCAATCATGCAATAATCTCCATAAAAAGAATGAGGTGGTTAAGGGGACAGATTTATGCCATATAAAATTGAAGACCGGGTTCTCCACCTTTCGATTTCGGATTAATTGCCATGCACTTTTTGTTGAAAAGTCACCATTTGGGGTTGTGGTCCAATATGCCTTGTCATTGCTCGATGTGTCGATCGGGATTTTAACAATTTCCTCCACTACCTCCTGCTGTAGCACAGTTTTTAATTTCTCAACATTCCAGGAATTATTCAGGAAGAAATCGCTTACCTGTGCCATTGATGACGCAAACGCTTGATTTCTATTGACCAGGGGCTCCTCTCCCATCCAGCAGTCATGCCAAAAGAACAATTCCCCATGACCAATCCGCCATCTTATGTTTTGTTCTGTGATGGAGCTAATGGTAACCATGCGTTTCCAAGTTTGAGAGTCGTGGAGTTTTGGTTGGACATCCGTTGGGAGCTGACCTCCACAATACTTTGCTCTCATGAATTGTGTCCATAAGCTGTTGGTTGTTCTAAAACGCCACCAAAGTTTCATACTGAAAGCTTCACAAACGTCTTCTACGTTTCGAATATCAAGTCCTCCTTCAGCTATTGGCAGAGCAATTTTCCCCCACGAAGCCCAGTGGATTCTTTTGGAAGCTGTCGAACCTCCCCATAAAAAATTATTAAGCAGTCTGTTGATTCTTTCAAGGACAATGACCGGAGGTTTTAAGACTTGAAGTAGGTAGATAGGAAGTGAGGATAAAGTGCTTCTGAGAAGTGTGATTCGGCCGCCAGGGGAAAGGGTTTTGTTTTCCCACCCTGTGATACGTTCTTCGATCTTTGCCACCAGGTCGTTGAAGAGCATTACCTTTTTGTGCCCTTTGTATAAAGGGGCTCCTAAATATGTAATGGGTAAGGGTCGATGACTGAATCCGGTTGCTTGCAAAATGATCTGCCTTCGGGAGCTTGCCATATTTGTGTGCGTGACGACACAACTTTTTTGAGGATTGATTCGTTGCCCAGATAGCTTCTCATATTCCTGTAAAAAAGCCATAATTTTTTGCAGAGCGGATTTGGAACCATTGGCGAAGATGATCACATCATCGGCGAAGGCTAAGTGGCTAACAGACAATGAACAACCAGATGAATAATGGAGAGACGGATACTGATCATAGAGAGCGTTCAAGCCTCTAGCTAAATATTCAGCTGCTAGAATGAATAACTGGGGAGAGATGGAGTCTCCTTGTCTGAGCCCTCTTTCGGATTTGAAGTACCCCACTGTGCGGCCATTAAGAAGTAGTGAGAACCAACAGTTCGATATGCATTTTTGAATCATACCGATCCATTGCGCATTGAATCCTAAGTGTTGTAAGACTTTAAAAAGGAAGGACCAGTCAAGTCTGTCGTAGGCTTTCATCATGTCCAGCTTTAAAGCAACGTTGCCTCCTCTATTTTTCTGGTCCAGTTTGCCTATCAATTCCTGGGCTAGTAGTATGTTGTCACTTATCAGCCGTCCTCCAACAAAACCACTTTGATTCTCGGTGATGATAGACGGGAGGATTTTTGCCAATCGGTTAGCCAAGATCTTTGTGATGATTTTGTTCATAACCGTGCATAAACTTATTGGCCTGAACTCACTCCATTTTGAAGCACTGGTTGTCTTTGGTATGAGGACCAATGTTGTGGAAGTCATTCCCTGTGGAATATCTGCTCCGTGGAAAAATTCTTTAACTGCTTCAAAAAGATCATGAGCAATAATGTCCCAGCATTGCTGGTAAAAATGTGAAGAAAAACCGTCTGGCCCTGCTGCACTTTCTGGATCAATTCCAAAAACTGCTTCTTTTACTTCTTGTAGGGTCGGCTCTGCACATAGGAATCCATTATCAGTGTCAGAAATAATGGAAGGGCAAAGAGAACTTTGAAACCTGGTATCGTCGCATGACTCGGCTTTCAAGAGGGAAGAAAAGAAATCAATAGCGGACTGCTGAAGTTGCTCTGGGTCTTCTATCCAATTGCCGTCTTGTTCTTGGATTTTAAAGATATGGCTCCGGATTCTCTTTTTCTGCATTCTCATGTGAAAGAACTTGGTGTTCCGTTCGCCCTCAACAACCCATTTCACCCCAGATTTTTGCTTCCAGAATATTTCTTCCATGCTGAGCTGTTTGTTGAGTTGTGCATAGGATTTATTCAACTGAATTCTGCTTCCTATGGTTTGTTCTTGTTGGTGCAGTATTTCGCATTCTTCCACTCTTTTTTCAGCTTCCTTAATGTTGGAAAAAATATCTCCAAACACTGTTTTGTTCCACCATTTAAGATGCTGCTTTAGTCGTTTTTGCTTGCTCCAAAAGGCCATCAAACCCGAGCCATTGATTGGTAAGTTCCAATTACCCTCTACCGAAGCATTGAAGTTGTGATGGAGAGCCCATGCGTGAAGGAATCTAAAGGATGAGGGTGCCTTTTCACTGGAGTTAGAACATGAAAGGAGGAGTGGGCAATGATCGGACCCATCACGGTTGAGATGCTGAATTCTGGTTATGGGGAACTTATTTATCCATTGTTGGTTATACACCATCCTATCCAGCCTCTGAAACATCCTGTTGTTTGTCCAAGTAAATGGGTTCCCTTCGAAACCTCCGTCCAGCAAACCGCAATCTAGAAGAACTGAGGCAAAATCTTCTATTGATCCTTCGTGAGGGTCGGCTCCGTAAAGTCTCTCTTCCCGTTTCAGAATGATATTAAAGTCTCCCCCCACTATCCAAGGTCCTTCCATATCAGCAGCAAGGTTTCGCAGACAGTTCCAGAGGGGTGTCCTCTCAGACCTAGTGCATTTAGCGTACACAAAGGTTGTAAAAATTGGTAAATCTAGCCACGGTATTGTTACCCGAACGTGTAAGCATTGTGGGTGGTCCAACAGAACTTCACAAATAAATTCGACTGAGTGAAAGAGCCAGATTTTCTGAGAGTTATTAACGATCACTTTCTCGAACCCCATCTTCCTTCTGAAATATTCAGCTTTGCTTGTGTCCACCATTGGTTCCAAAATAGCCAAGATTTTCAGTCTATGCATTAGTTGCAACTTCTTGATTCGTCTTTGGATTACCCTACCTGATATACCTCGGACATTCCAAACAAGACCACTGATCATTGATAGTTTTCGGTAGTAATACTTTTAGAGATAGAGTCCCCATCTGAGTCCTCTTCATTTCCACCCAAGACTATTGCCTCTTCTGTGGCTGTACTTAGAGTGTTCCTGAGTGGAATTGCATTGTCCGAGTATCGTCTTCGTCTCTCCCTTGGATGTACCTCAAGATCTGCATGGTTATTGCCCGAAAAGGATGGAATGTCGCTCGGCTCTTTATTGAACAGGCACTTGCTCGAGGCTGACTCCAGGTTGGGAGAGAGAAGGTCATTATCTACCCTCATTTCACCTGCACGGATTATTTTGAAAGCTGTCGAAATCTGTTCAGTTTGAAGTGGCGTCTGACTTGTACCCTCTTCCTCTATTGGAACGTGCTCTCCACTCCCTTCTAGTGTATCCACTGGGCTGTAATGAACTCCTGACCCATACTCTATCATGTAACATCCTTTAGCCTGCCTTAAAGTCGATGCCTGCGTTGAGCTCTTTATAAAGTTATTTTTTAAACTTTGACTTGGCTTGATCTGTCCATCTTTCTGCAGTAAAGGCTCATCTGGTGTTGCTTGCATTAATTGATTTTGTCCTTCTACGTCCTTGTTTCTTTCGACATGCACGTAAGGGGTGTGATGTGGGACCGACCCTGTTGCTGCTGGGCCCTCCCCCTCAACAGCCGCTCCGACAAACTCCTTTGCTCTTTCTTGGTTCTCGGATGGTCGAGTTTTTGCTTGGTCGTGACTGTCGATTCCCGGAGATCTTACTATCTCGTCATTTCGCTCCGAGTGTAGCTCAATTGTCGCTATTGTTACCAGCTCTCCCCCCTTCGATTTCTCCCCGTCGTTCTGTTTCGCCTTATGTTTCGGCTGCCCAGTCTCCGTTTTGTTCAAGGCTTCAGCTGAGTAGATTTGGTCTTCTGTTTCCTTTTCGAATTGTGTGGCCCCTTGCAGAGTGGGTGCGGCTTGCTTTGGATGCTGTGAAGAATAATTATTTAAGTTCTGCTCACAATTACTTACTTGCATTATGTCAAGAGTCAAATTCCCATCACCAACAGTAGATTTTTTTGAATTTTCCCCTTTGCCGGCTGTGTTGGTTTTTGTTGGGTCCCGTTTGCTTTGTTGTATGTCAGATTTACTTTTTGAAAATGCGAAGGTTCCCTCCTTTCCTGTTTGATCTGTCACGTCGAGGGGTTCTCCGCATGTAGTCTTGGCTGTCCGCTGCGTGTCTGCAGCTTGCAGACGGGGTCCTACCGTTCGAGCGTTCGATTTTTGAAGATTTTCTTCCGTTTGAAGTCGCCCTCTAGTATGCTGCACTTCGTTGTCCTTTTGTTGACTCTTGCTAGTATTCTTTTTATTTTGACTATTCCTTGGGTTTCCATTTTCCCTTTCTGCATGTTTATCACGTTCTTCCACGTGATTTTGAAGCTGCCCATGCACCCCATTTTCATGCAACGTACCCTGCGCAGTATCTTCCAGGATCTGCGAATTTGCAAGAGGTATTGCTGTCATCTCAGTTCCCTCGGGTGTACCGTTGCCAGTCTGAATCTCCGCACCTATCCGTCGTTCCTCCGTCGTTTCACGGCGTGTACCTTCCTTTCTTCCACCTTCGGGTTTGCCATTGCCGGTCTGAAGCTCGGCTCCTGTCCTCCGTTCCTCCGTAGTTTCACGGCGTATACCTTCCGTTCTTCCACCTTCGTCCTTTTCGTTATTCTTCTCATGTTTTTCTTTCCCGTTTTGTGTTGTTCGATTATGGTCATCCTCTTTTTCTTCCGAGATAGTGTGGAACCGATTAGAAACTAAGATGTTTTCTTCCTTTGAAGCTTTGTCTGCCTTCACCTCCTTGCCTTGCCGATCCTTAACACCACTTGTGCTGCCTTTGTACACTAGTTGCCACATTTGGAGGTATTTTGATGGTTCTTCGTGGTACAAAATTTTTCCATTCTCTGGCTTTTTGCTGTTTGCGACAGTTTTTCTTTTGTCCGTAATGAATTCTGCGTCCTCTTTAAGTCCTATTCTTCGTTCCCCGTCCTCTATTCTGGAAGTAGGTGGCTTGGAGGTCCCTGGTGGTCTAGGTTTGTTGCCCAGTAGTATACAGTCTGTTTCTTTGTGGCCAACGTGGCAACAGTGGTCACAGTAAGCTGGCATTTGAGCAAATTCCACCCTTTGAGAATAGCCATTCATTACTTCACCCGTTTTCCTATTTTGAACCACTATCCAAACTTGATCCACAGGTGATTTTCTGCAGTCGTACTCCACACATACTCGAGCTACGCTTGGTCGGGATCCGTTTGCAGTTGCTTCATCAACGAATAATGGTTTGCCTACCGTTTTAGCAATTAATAACAGGGCTGATTTTTCAAACAAATGAGCTTTAAGATTAGGGAACGAAATCCAAACCGGGACCACAGCTGACTCCTTCTCCGGTTCAAACTCTGGAGTCCATTTGAATACCCTCATTTTTTGCGTTGCGATAAACCAGTTCTGTTTCGTCCAAATCCGGTTGAAGTCTTGTTCATTGGACAAGTGGATGAGAACATGCTTATAGTCAAGCCATCTAACTTCATAAGCCCCCGTTAGAGCTATCCCTTTGAACGCAGCTCTTACATCTTGCAACTTTGGCATTCTGGAAAATTTTCCCACTAGAGACAACTTGAAAGGCTTTGCTAAAGTCTGAATCTCATCCTCGAAAAAGGCGGCAGCTGGTCTGTCCTTGAACACGAACGGATCTCTGGTGTGTGGTACCACCGGTGGTTTTTCTCCGGTGATAATAGAAAGAAATGACTTTTTCTGGGATCGGGGGGAAGATGGTGGTTTAATCTGGGACTCTGTGACTTGTTGGCAGCTTTGGGGCTGTGAAAACTGTGAGTGATTGGACCAGATGGTGGGAGGGGGGGGGGGGGCTACCACCGGTTGTTGGTGAGTTGCCGTCAACGGTTGGAGGTGGTGGGTTACCGGCGGTGATTGGTGAAGGTCCGGCGGCCGGCCAGAGGGCAATCCGTGAGTGGTGGGAAGGGTTGGAAACTCTTGTTGGTTGAGAGCGTTTTGCATTTTTTTTTTTTTTTGGTTTTTTGGGGTTTTTTGGTTTAGGGTTTAGGGTTTAGGGTTTAGGGTTTAGGGTTTAGGGTTGATGGTTGAGGGTTGAGGGTTTAGGGTTTAGGGTTTAGGGTTTAGGGTTTAGGGTTTAGGGTTTAGGGTTTAGGGTTTAGGGTTTTGGGGTTTTGGGTTTTGGGGTTTTGGGTTTTGGGTTTAGGGTTTAGGGTTTAGGGTTTAGGGTTTAGGGTTTAGGGTTTAGGGTTTAGGGTTTAGGGTTTAGGGTTTAGGGTTTAGGGTTTAGGGTTTTGGGTTTAGGGTTTAGGGTTTAGGGTTTAGGGTTTAGGGTTTAGGGTTTAGGGTTTAGGGTTTAGGGTTTAGGGTTAGGGGGTTTAGGGTTTAGGGTTTAGGGTTTTTTTTTTTTTTTTTTTAAAGCTGGAAGTTCTCGCAGGACCCAGCTATCCTGTTTAATTTTATTAATTATGGAAAAATGAAGGACAGTAGGGAGGGGGGCATAAACCGAACCTCCAGAATTACATGAGATTGTGAAGAGTTTAGAAAAGTACCTAATGAGGAAAATGTAATTTTATGTGCATATTTGTGAATGCAAACATAAAATTGAAACATTTTCCTGTTATAAGAGTTTAAATAATTGCTAAAGAAAAAAGGCGTAAAAATAAATTAGGAGTACTACTCCTTTACATTTATTTGAATCGAACATACGGTAAATTTAATTTGTCTAACCTAAGAAATCCTTTAAGCTTACCTTCTACCTGCGCAAATACCTGCAGGTTTTGGTGCGTATGCCCCTGGTTGGACAAATAATCTGCAGCCTGATTCCCTTCTCTGTGGATATGTGAAATCCGAAAAGAGAGAGCATTTAAACATTTTCGGATGGAGGCTAACAAATATCGAGTCTGGGATGAACCCTGATGTCCCTCTTGAATCATTTGTACAATTACCTGTGCATCCATTTCTATCCAGACTCTAGATACGTTGTACTCAATACATAAAAGCAAACCTCGATGTAATGCCATTAACTCTGCCTGTAATGAATTATGAGGTCCAAAATTTTCAGAGAAAGCGAAAATCATATTACCTGCATGGTCTCTAAGAAGGCCACCTCCAGCGGCATTCTGGAATGTATCTTTAGAACTACCATCGACATTCAGCTTAAATTCATCAATCAATGGACGATGCCAGTAAATAATTTTTGGCGGATCCTGGTTCTTTTGGTCAAAACGGAAACCCCAATGTGTAGCAATATCAAGATCACCTCGCCATTGCCATTGACGTAACAAAGAGCCCTGAAACAGCTGCCTTAACAATTTCATAATACGCCAAATAATTCTATCCGGATACATTCCAAGGCCTCTATGCTTAGCATCATTTCTTTCAACCCAAAGAAACCAAAAGATCAGCAAAGGCAATAAAATTCGAATATGTCCAGGTTTAGTGTAATCCCCAGAATAATACCAAGCATGAATAATTTGCATAACATTGTTGGGGTTAAGAACATATATTTGAAAGAATTTCGCAAAATAATTCCAAACCTGTTGTGCAACCGAACCATCCCAAAAAACATGCATAACCGTCTCTTCTGACCGGCAACAAAGGCATTTCGATGCTAATTGGAAGCCTTTTGATTTCATCCGTAACTCCACAGGAATCCAATTATTCACTAAACGCCATAAGAAAAATGAGACAGTAAGTGGGATACTTGTGTGCCAAAAGAATTTACCTAATGGATGATTAGGTTGTCTTTGTCGAAGTAATTCCCATGCACTCTTGGTAGAAAAATCTCCATTAGGCGTTAAAGCCCAATATGCTGCATCCTCTTCTAAACAACTTATAGGGATCTTCAATATCTCATTCACGACATTAGTTGGCAATACAGTTCTCAGCTTGTTAACATCCCACTCATTATTATGAAAAAAATAGTGAACTTTAATCATGGAATTAGAAAATGAGGGGAAAGAGTTTACCAGCGAGTCATCTCCAAACCAAATATCATGCCAGAAAAATAAATCTCCTTTCCCAAGCCGCCACCTTATCTGTTGCCCTGTTATGTCTCTCTCAATGAGCATTCTCTTCCATGTAGGTGAATCATGTGGTTTAGCAATCACTTTGTGTGGTAGTTGGCCAGTACAGTATCTAGCGCTCATATATCGAGTCCACAAGTTATTACAAGTTTGGAATCTCCACCATAGTTTTGCAGAGAAAGCCTCAAAAACATCTGTCAGATTACGAATACCCAACCCACCTTCTGAACAAGGTAATGCTATTTTTCCCCATGCCGTCCAATGCATCTTTCTACTATCCAATGAACCTCCCCAAATAAAAGAATTAAAAATTCTCTCAATTCGTTCAATAACAATCACAGGCGGTTTGATCACTTGGAGCAAATAAATCGGCATAGATGACAAAACACTTCGTAATAAAGTAATACGCCCACCTGGAGACAAAACTTTATTCTCCCATCCTGTAATGCGATCCCGGATCTTATTGATAAGGGAATCAAACAGCAACACCTTCTTAGGTCCCTTATACAAAGGAGCTCCCAAATATGTAATGGGTAATTTTGTTTGCTGAAATCCTGTGGCTTGAGCTATAATCTGGCATCTCGAGCTAGACACACTGTTGGCTGTGATGAAGTTACTTTTGTTGGGATTGAGCTTCTGCCCTGAAATCTGTTCGTATTCCTGCAAGAACATTAACACTTTCTGCAAGGCAGCTTTGCTTCCATTAGTAAAAATCATGACATCATCCGCAAAGGCAAGGTGACTGATATTTATAGAGCATCCGGATTGATAATGCAATGAGTAGAATTGAGAGAATAAATTATTTAAACCACGAGATAGGTATTCAGCAGCAAGGATAAATAATAATGGTGAAATGGCATCTCCCTGTCGTAAACCCCTCTCAGATTTAAAATACCCAACTGATTGCCCGTTAATCAATAAGGAAAACCAGCAGTTCGAAATGCAGCGTTTAATCATGTCTATCCAATGGGCATTAAATCCAAATTTTTCCATCATCAAGTATAAAAAATCCCAGTTTATCCGGTCATAAGCTTTCATCATATCAAGTTTTAAGACAACGTTACCTCCTCTCGATTTATGATCCAGCTTACCAATCAATTCCTGGGCCAGAAGTATGTTGTCACTGATCAGCCTACCTTTCACAAAGCCACTCTGATTTTCGGATATCAGTGAAGGTAATACTGTAGATAAACGGTTTGCCAATAGCTTGGTGACAATTTTGTTGAGGACAGTGCATAAACTAATAGGCCGAAAGTCCTTCCATTGTATTGCATCTGATTTTTTGGGTAGTAAAATTAGAGTTGTAGATGTAACTCCTTTTGGCAACCTTGCTCCTCTAAAAAATTCCTGAACAGCATAGAGCAGATCATTTGCAATGATACTCCAACAATGTTGGTAGAAGAGAGAGGAAAACCCATCAGGCCCTGCCACACTGTCTTTGTCAATCCCAAAGACTGCATCCTTGACCTCAGACAGCGTAGGCACTGCACACAACAACTCATTATCTTGGTCAGTTAATAAGCAAGGAATTAAGGAAGCATTGAACCTGGTGTTATCACTACTGTCCGCCTGTAAAAGATTAGCAAAATAATCCACTGCTGCAGATTTAAGAAGCTTTTGATCCTCCACAATCGAACCATCATTATTTTCGATCCGAAATATAGAATTTTTCACTCTTTTCTTCTGCACTCTCATGTGGAAAAATCGTGTATTATTTTCCCCCTCCACCAACCACTTAACCCCCGATTTTTGCTGCCAATACGCCTCTTCAACGCTGAGCAAATGATTGAGTCTAGCATAGGATAAATGCATGCTTTCACGGTTTGCAGGAGATTGGTCCTCCTGGAAACGTTTTTCACTCTCCTCGGCCTGTTTTTCTGCTGCACGTAAGTTGCTAAAAATGTCACCAAACACATATTTATTCCATCCTTTGAGTGCCTTTTTAAGTCTCTGCTGTTTCAACCAAAAAGCATTCATTCCGATTCCCTGCATCGGTAGGTTCCAATTATTGGCCACAAACTCTAAAAACCCATGATGTTTTACCCAACAGTGAAGGAACCGAAATGATGAAGGCCTCCGCACATTGGAGTTGGAACAGGAGATAAGCAGCGGGCAGTGATCTGAACCATCCCGGTTTAAATGCTGAATCCGAGTGGTAGGAAATTGAGAACCCCATTGTGAGTTATAAACAACCCTGTCTAATCTTTGAAACATATGGGAATTGGTCCACGTAAATTTATTGCCTTCAAATCCTGCATCCATCAACCCACAATCAAATAGAGCAGTTGCAAAATCTTCCATAGCTCCTGTATGTGGATCTGCCCCAAATAATCTTTCCTCCCTGCTTAAAATCACGTTAAAATCCCCTGCAACAAGCCAAGGGTCTTGTACATCTGCTGCAATCATTCTCAAAAAATCCCATAAAGCATTCCGTTCCAGTCTAGTACATTTTGCATAAATAAAAGATGCTTGAATGGGAAAAGGAAGCCAAGGAAACGACATTTGAACATGCAAACCTTGTGGGTGGTCAAACCTAGTTGTGCATGTGATCCCATGCATCCAAAAAATCCAAATTTTTTGAGAACAATTAAAAACCGCCCCATCAAAGCCTAGTTTCCTTCTGAAAAATTCAATTCTGGATACATTCACCATTGGCTCCAAAATCACCAAGACCTTTATTTGATGCATCAACTGCAGCTTTTTTATTCGCCTTTGGATTACTTAACCACCCACTCCCCTCACATTCCAAATCAAAGCACTAATCATGGACATGATTTTGTAGTGAACTGCTTTGAGACAGCATCATCACAAGTGCCATCTGTCCCCGATTGATCTTCATTCTCAGAAGAAACATCCTCTGAAGGATTATAAGAAATTTCACTGTCTGATTTCCTTCTTCTGGCAACTGTAGGATGGAAGTCAAAAGTGTGGCTGTCCACCTCCAGATTAGAACTCAAATTACACAATGATCTGCAACTTTTCGCATCTTCCATCTGCTGTCCGTTACCTTCATAGAGTTGGTCTTTCATCATTTGTTCTTCCTTGCTTGCATGGGGAGCCGTAGAGCAGGACGGAATATAGCTAGGTTCTTTGTTAAAGCCACAATGTCCTTGTACTGGAAATGCAAGTGAGCTTCCAAGATCATTTCCGGGGAGTTCCTGCACAAGATGCAATTTATTTGCTGGGGAGTGAACAGTACCGAGTTGAATACAGCCATCTGGGCTCAGTGCACTATTCTCGTCGAGTTGACTCAGCTGCTGCCTTGCACCACCGTCGGGCACCTTTTCAACATCCACGCTTGTACGTTCCGATCCCCGTTTCTGGCTCTCTGAATACCTGCCAACCTCCTGTTCCTGCTGATCATCACCATGCACAGTCGGGACGCTCGAAAACCGATCTTCTAATTTACGGTGTTTCTTCTTCTTTGCTTTTCGGATAGTTACCTGGCCTGCATCCACCGCCCATTGTACTCCATCAAAGTCCCCAACATTCTCTACAGTGTCATTAGTGTCTTCACCGGTCTGCCAGCTCTCACCCATCGTTGCCTGCACCGATCTCCGACACGCCGCACTACCTTTCTTCATCGATTCCACTGAACCATCCGTTGTTTTCAGTTTTCGAGCACCTAGATCCACTCCATCCTTCTCCTTTGTGACCTGGGGATCATTAAAAAACATCCCTTTACCATTGTCTTTCCTTGAAACCAGTCCCACCACCGCCGGCTGCGTTACATTCTCTTTAACATTTTTTTCTGGAAATTGCATGGCACTATTCACCTTCTCTGTTCTCCCCTGTTTTTCGGTTCCAGAATCCTTGCATTCCTCCATTGCTTCTAACACCCCAAAACCATTAAAGATCTGAACGGGTTCGACTCTACTGTCCTCAGAATTGACTTCCACGCCGTGCGTATCCTTGGCCCCGCTTTTGCCGACCTTTTCGACCGCCGCCCATTGCGTACTCTGTTTTTTTGGTTCCATACGAACCGTAGCTTTCCTTCTTCCACCTTTTGCCATCGGATCATCCGTTTCTTTTCCTGTCACTCTTTTTCCTTCATCGTCCGCCTGCTGGTTGTCCACGAGGGGCTTTAGCTGCACGTTGCCGACCTTCTCCGGCCTGTGACCCATCACCAGGCATGCTGAGATGTTATGCCCCACATGACAACAGTGGGTGCAGTAATTCGGGAGTTTTGAAAATTCAACTTTCTGTGGGAATCCTCCTGTGATGTTACCTGTGTGTCGATCCCTCGTCACGATCCAGATCTGTTCGAGAGGAGGCTGCTGACAGTCATATTCTATACACACCCGAGCCACACTTGGCCTTGTGCCATTAGCCGTGGCTTCATCCACAAACAACGGTCTCCCCACCGATTTCGCAATCATCATCAGCGCAGATTTCTCATAGAGATGGGCACGCAGATTCGGGAATGAGATCCATACTGGAACCAAGGATGATTCCTTTTCTGGTTGAAATTCCGGAGTCCACTTAAACACTCTCATCTTCTGGTTTGCAATAAACCATGCTTGACGCATCCATAACCTGTTCAGATCTTGTTCATTGGAGAGATGGATTAATATGTGCTTGTAGTCCAACCAACGGATATCATAAGCACCCACCAAGCCGATGCCTTTGAAGGCAGCCCGAATATCATTTAACTTTGGCATACGGGAGAACTTTCCAACCATGGAGTGTTTGAAAGGCTGTGAAAGAGCAATGATCTCATCATCAAAAAAAGCCACAGCCGGCCGATCTCTATACCAAAAAGGTTCTCGATTTGTAGGGATTATGGAGGGTTTTTCTCCATTCACCACACTCAAAAATGTTTTCTTTTGTGCGCGAGGAGAAACAGGAGGCTTTTTAGAATCTGTTGCTTGCAAGCCGCCATTGTTGACTAGAGGCTGCAAGCTTTTTGCTTCCAAGGGATTGTGGGTGGTCCCCCACGGCATGGGTGTGGACGAATCGGGAGGAGGGGGTGGGATTGGAGGGTCCGGCGGCCTGGTAGCCGCCATCCCGTGAGCGTGAGGGAGGGGGGGGAAGTTTGAAAATTCCAGAGCGTTTTCTGATTTTTTTTTTTTTTTTTTTTTTTTTTGGTTTTGGTTTGGTTTTGGTTTAGGGTTTAGGGTTTAGGGTTTAGGGTTTAGGGTTTAGGGTTTAGGGTTTAGGGTTTAGGGTTTAGGGTTTAGGGTTTTTTTTTTTTTTTTTTTTCTGGAAATTCACGCAGGGCCCAGCTACCCTGTTAATTTTTATTAATAACGAAATAAAATTACAAAGGAGGGGGGCATAAACCGTACCTCCAAGTTACATGATTATAAGAAAGGATGATAAACACCTAGAGTAAGGAAAACTATTTTACGTGCATATCTTTTGATGCTACAGTAGAATAGGTTTTCCTTACTATTACATGGAATCAAAAGCTAGAGTGAAAGTAAAAATAAAATGTTAGAAGAAAGCACCTAGGATGGAGTGTTTCCCTTTATGACTATATTTTTAAGTTATCGTCATAGAAATGAAACACGTCCATTTTACAAAATTCTATTAGAGTTACTAAGCAGGAAAATAAACTGGGAGTATCCCTCCTTTACATTCATTAAAAATGAACATAAGGTAAATTAACTCTATCTAGTCTGAGAATACCTCTGAGCTGATCATTTGCTTGTGAGAAAACCTTCAGATTTTGGTGCGTATGCCCTTGATTCGCGAGGTGGTCTGCTGCCTGGTTTCCCTCTCTATGGATGTGCGAGATCCGAAAGGAGATACTACTTAAGGATTTACGGATAGAGGCAAGCAAGTACCGAGTCCTAGAAGATCCTTGATGACCCTCATTAATCATGTGTACTATTACTTTCGCATCCATTTCAATCCAAAGTCTCGAAACACTATGTTCAGTACACAACAAAAGACCCCTGTGCAGTGCCATCAATTCTGCTTGTAAAGAATCACACAATCCTAAATTTTCGGAGAAACCAAAGATCAAGGAACCAGTATGATCACGAAGAAGTCCTCCTCCAGCAGCATTCTGAAAATTGGACTTTGAACTACCATCAACATTCAACTTAAACTCACCTGTTGATGGTTTATGCCAAGAGAATATTCTTGGTGGATGAAGAATTGCCTGCTGAAATTTTAGACCCCATGTTTGAGCAATCTGAAGATCTCCCCTCCATTGCCACCGCTGGAATTGTCTACCATGAAATAGTTGGTGGATGAGCTTGAGTACTCTCCACACCACTCTGTTAGGATACATACCAAGGTTCCTATGTTTTGCATCGTTCCTTTCAACCCATAAGAACCAAAAAATGAATAAAGGCATTAACGTGCGTATGTGTCCTCTTTTCGTATAGTCTCCGGAGTACAGCCATGCCCACATAATCTGATGAACAGTCTGAGGATGAATAATATTGATTTGGAAGAATTTCATGAAATAAATCCAAACCTGTACGGCAATTGGGCATTCCCACATGACATGCAGGAGAGACTCCTCTGAATTGCAATGTTGACATTTAGAAGCTAACTGGAAACCCTTTGTTTTCAATCGCAAATCAACTGGGATCCAATCTTGTAATAACCTCCAAAGGAAGAAAGAGATAGTCAGAGGTATGCTTTTATGCCATATCAAATCCAACACGGGGTTAACTGACTGGCGTTGACGAACTATCTCCCAAGCAGACTTAGTAGTGAATTGCCCATCTGAGGTTGGTACCCAAAACGCCCTATCATCATTAAGAGGATCCATTGGAATGTTTAGAATTTCCACCACCACTTCCTCCGGCAGCACACTGTTCAGCTTATCTACATTCCATGTACCATCATCATAAAAATGGGAAACTCTCGTCATCGATGATGCAAATACTGGAAAACGATTGACCAAGGGGTTATCGCCCATCCAGCAATCATGCCAAAAGAATAGTTCTCCCTTACCAATCCGCCACCTAATGTGATTTTCTGCGGTTGAACAGCTGGCAAGCATTCGTTTCCATGTTTGTGAATCATGAAATTTCGGTTGGACGTACCTCGGAATCTGGGCCGTGCAATATTTAGTCCGCATGAATCGCGTCCAAATACTGTTACAAGACACAAACCTCCACCAAAGTTTCATGCTAAAAGTCTCAAACACATCACCTAGGTCTCTGATGTCTAATCCTCCCTCACTGGATGGAAATGTGATCTTGTGCCACGCACTCCAATGAATGTGTCTAGTGCCTGTTGTGCCTCCCCATAAGAAATTGTTGAACATTCTGTCTATTTTCGCAATCACACAGGTAGGGGGCTTGAGGACCTGGAGTAGGTAGATAGGTAAGGAAGACAGAACACTCCGTAATAATGTAATTCGCCCACCTGGAGATAGAATTTTATTGTCCCATCCTTCTATGCGTTCCCGTATCTTTTCCACCAGGTCATCAAACAACATTGCCTTTTTCGGACCTTTATAGAGAGGCACCCCCAAATACGTGATAGGAAGGCATTTATGGATGAAGCCAGTGGCTTGAGAGATGATCTGTTTGCGCGCATTTGCCATATTTCGGTGGGTGATGAAGCAACTTTTAGAGTGGTTTATTCGCTGTCCGGAAATCTCCTCATAAGCCTGCAAGAATGTTAGAATTTTCTGCAAGGAGGACTTGGCACCGTTAGTGAATATAAGAATATCATCCGCAAAAGCCAAGTGGCTAACTGACATGGAGCAATCAGAAATAAAGTGCAGGGATGGAAATTGAGCAAATAAAGCATTTAACCCTCGGGATAAGTATTCGGCAGCGAGAATGAATAGAAGAGGGGAAATGGAGTCGCCCTGTCTGAGTCCTCTTTCTGACTTGAAATATCCCACAGTACCACCATTTATTAAAATTGAGAACCAACAGTTAGAGATGCAACGGCGGACCATCCCTATCCACTGTGAGTTGAATCCGAACTGCTCAAGCATTCTAAAAAGGAATTCCCATTCAAGCCGATCATATGCCTTCATCATGTCCAACTTGATAGCTATGTTTCCTCCCCTTGACTTTCGATCAATCTTCCCAATTAGTTCTTGTGCCAGTAGGATGTTGTCGCTGATCAATCTCCCCCCTACAAAGCCGCTCTGATTATCTGTAATGATAGAAGGGAGCACCTTTGCGAGACGATTAGCTAAAATCTTTGTAATGATTTTATTCAAGACATTGCAAAGACTTATTGGTCTAAAATCGCTCCATGTCGAGGCATTGTGGTTCTTGGGCAACAGCACTATTGTTGTGGACGTGATTCCCCTTGGAAGGTCAGCCCCATGAAAAAAATCAATTACTGCGTCCAGGAGGTCATTTGCAACTATATCCCAGCATTGTTGATAGAAATAGGAGGAGAATCCATCCGGGCCAGCAACGCTATCCTTGTCAATATTGAAAACTGCCTCCTTCAGTTCCTCCCTAGATGGCTCTGCACATAAACTCAGATTATTGTTATCAGAAATAATAGTAGGGATCAACGAAGCATCAAACCTGGCCATATTACTCGGTTCCTTCTTCATGAGTGAGGAAAAGAAATCCAGCGCAGAAGACTTCACAGCATCCGGATCTTCAATCCAATTGTCATCCGAATTTTTAATCTTGAATATGTGACTTTTGATTCTTTTTTTCTTAACCCGCATGTGGAAAAACTTGGTGTTGCGCTCGCCCTCTACAAGCCATTTAATACCAGACTTCTGCTGCCAGAATAATTCTTCAACACTCAGATGATGATTCAGCTGAGCGTATGCTTTGTTCATTGCTGCCCGATTCTCATGTGACTGATCCTGTTGGAAGATTAATTCACAATCTGCTGCTTTTTGTTCCGCCACCTTTAAGTTGTGGAATATGTCTCCAAAGACCTCCTTATTCCACCTTTTTAGTGCCAGCT